>NW_026054862.1:0-688787 GCF_022478755.1 Daldinia loculata | reverse complement strand
CCCGCCCCGGCCGCCCCCCGCCCCCCCCCCCGCGCCCCCCCCCCCCCCCCCCCCCCCCCCCCCCCCCCCCCTGTGAAGTAGGGTTATGTAACTTACTTTATGATATGTATCAAGGTTTCGCCTGAAGGGAGTCTTGAGGCCACCTTATGAAGTTTAAATATGATGCCATCTCATTGTAGGAGACGAGGATAGCTTTTACTCGCCACAGTGGGCTAAAGAATTTGGGCTAAATCAACCAGCTTGCCTGACGTGGATGCTTTTCTATACTAAATAAGAGCACTTTCAAGTTTGAACTCGTACCAAAATGGCTGGAAATTTCTTAATTCACATTGGGTCCAAGAACAATGATGGAAAACTCGATAAGAAAGGTGGCTTAGTTTTAATTGTGTTGTAAGTCTGAACTGGAGTTCTAACGAAGGTTTCTCCTTTATTTGAGGGTTCTCTGGCCAGTATTCCATCCTATGCGTGCTTAGGGAAGCACGTTAGGCCTAAACTGCTGTAGATGATATGCCAAAGACAATCGATATCTGTAGCTGAGATAAGAACCGATTGTAGCCGGGTTGCCCCCACAATCCATATTGAGATTTCTCCAAATCATGGGCAATTCTCTATAGCGTCTCCAATGGTTTTGATCTTTCCCCCTCTAGCCCCCTTTAATATGCGCCTTAACTGCCTCTGTAAGTCGTATAGCTATAAGGAGACAGCAACAGTGGCACGTGATAATGCTGGCCTTTTTCGACGGTGACCGAGACCAGAACTTCGGGAAAGAAAGTGTTTCCCTCGCCAAAGTAGCTTCCGGTGTCGAAGCGTAGAGTCCAAGTGGACTTAGTTTGCACCTCGCTCAGCACGTCGTCCAGGGTGTAAGTAGGTACATCTCCTGACGAGTGGATGCTGGAATATGGTAGCCACGCCTTGATGCGGCCGTCGTCATCGGTCTGAGACTCGAAAGTCTTAAGAGGAGCATGCCCGCCTTCCAGCTTGACGCGGACCCCCTTAGCTGGCTTGCCTATGGAGGTGTCCAGAATGTGGCAGGTGATGATGTCTTTGTCGTTTGCCATTGGGGGTGGTGATGACTTAGACACTTAGACTTATATTAGAGATGTTTAGACTGAGATGGTCTGATGTTTGCTTCCGACTTGACCGCAGGTGAAATGTCCCTACTTGTACTCGAGAGCCACGAAATTCAGGAGGTCCTATTAGACGGTGAGTCTAGTATATAGGGGGTAGGACAAACGAGGCGAAGCGGTTCGGCGGGGCTGTGGTATGCGGCCTCTCTCCCCCGAACCGAGCAAAGTACCGAAGAGAGAATATATAATACCCAGAATGGTGAATGGCGTCTGAGAATGTGAGAATGTGATATGTGAATAGGGAAGGTTGAACCTGAGATAATTGGACCTAAGGTAAGGCAAAGGCAGGGTTGTAGAAGGTTGTGAGGGGAGGTTGTAACGCTACATGTACCAACAACTGAAATTCCTAATGCAGCGTTGTTTTTGGACCTGATTGCTCAGGTAGCTGCCAGGTGTACCCCGCTAGTAACAGCCCCCACCGTGGGGTGAGATACGTACCTAGGTACCTAAATGTTTCTTTATTTAGAAGCAAAACGTAATACAGTATTAAATACAGTTTGCACACATTATAGATCCCCCCCTCCTCCCCCTATTTCATCTTGCCACAGCTGTGGTTGTTATGTATCTTACAAGGACAAGCCCACATGACTAGCTGCAGTTTGAAAGAAATGATTAGAGAGCCGAAGCCTCAAGTGCGACATCACAGCCTCTAAATGATCCCTAAACAAAATTACCTATCGGTGGGACGACGCTTGCTTGACTAGAGAGAATATCGCCTGTCGATTTGATTTGACATCTAATTATAGCCCAACGAGACATTTAAGTAGTGTAACGCTTTCTGCACAAACCATATGTAAGTAAGACATGACGGCATTCTCCTATTCTCCTCACTCGCATCTACATATACTCCAGTAACATTGTGGAATGTGGTCTAAGGAGGGCAGTGCATTTGTTGATACATTAGATAGATTAAGCGGTGAAGAGTATAACATCCTAACATTCTAATATTCTTCAGACGTCGTTAACCGATCAAACGAGAGTTGCATCACGCTAAGTCTACCTACTACACTTCCCACTTATGCCAAGCGGCATTCCATTATTCCCAAGTTGCTACGACATTCCCACGCTTTAACCATTTTCAGTCCTGCCTTCTCGAACAGCTCTCGGAATTCCGAAGGTGTTCGCTCTTTGCCGTTCATCAAAGACATCATGGCTATGTCGAAGGCGAACCCGTGATGAACATGGATTCCGTAATTGGCTAATAGGGGTTTAGGGGCTGGCTTGATGTACGGGTCTCCTATTGTTTCAGTCAAAGTAATATCGGCAACAAGTAGCCGCGAGTCTGGACCCATGGACTTGGCGGTATTCAGAAGAATTTCGACGCAAGCCTCGTCGTTCCAGTCATGTCTGTTTCTGCGTCAGTCCTGTCTTTAACGTGGAGTCTTCAGGTTGTCTTACAGGACATGGCGCATCCAGTATATGTCGGCTTCCTTGATGGGATTCGGCTTGAAAAAGTCGTGTGCCACGAACTGTACCCGTCCCGACTCTAAAGCTTCGGGGAACTCCTTTTGCCATATTGAAGAACCTTGCTCAACCGCGGTCGGCAGGTCTTGTACGACAAAACGCAATTCTGGATACAGGCGGGCTAGCTGAAGATCAAAACTACCTAGATATGCCGTGTTAGCCGACCCTATGTGCGAAGAGACTTTGTGTATGTAGTCCGTCAACCTTCAGGGATAACTTACCGACACCGCCTCCAACGTCAACAACTAAACCGTTTTCCAATTCCTTCCAGGGGAAGTCATATAAGGTTGCACTGCCTAAGCTCTTACTGTTGCCAGCTAAGTACAAGTTGTAGGTTTGCGCGTCGTCCTTCGGGACCAACTCCTCATCAGGTGATGCTTCTACTTTTTGATACGGGCCTCTTGCAGCGCCAGGACTTGCTTTATCCAGTGCCGCTCGCGAACGGGGAACTTTCTCGTTCATCCACGTGAAGAATGGAAGTTCTGTGCCCACGGCCAATGGCCAGGCTGCGAGTTCCGGTTCATGACTCGGTCCTCGGATAGGGTCCTTGAGTGCTTCCGGAAGTGCTGAAGCAGCTGCGAATCCCATGGAACTGAGTGTTGTCATCAGCTTTGCGTCGGAATATGTTAGTCGCCTGGCTATCAAGATCCGCTTACCTGCATTTGACTTGCCCTAGCAGCTTTTCGTCGTTGGCTAAAGCCTGCGAGATCCTATTATTTGCGAACTTGCCCGGCGCAACCTCGCGAAATATATGCTGCGTAGTCAGGACTCGCAGTATGCGAGCTTAGTCCTGTTAGTGGGACATGTTGCAAAGGCGCATATCAAAGCAGAAAGGACGTGTGTCCAGTAGGAGCTCACCGAGCTTGTTCTTCTCGAGCCCAGTTGACTTGGCTAGATCCTCGACAGATACTCCGTCCGCACCTCCCTTGTCTAACAGGATTGCGATATTATGTTCAACTGCTATGTGAAGTGCTCGAACCTCGAAATACAGCTCGGCAAAGTCTACTAAGCGCAGATGAGGCTCAGCTACGAGCTCTTCGATCGTGCCCAGTGCTGCAATGACTGTTCGTTGCGCGTCATATGCCTTGCGCCCAGGTATCGCGAAGGTTGTTTCAGAGGCTGGTATAGCATCCGGTGCTGGGTTCTCCCATTCGGCGATTAGTATTTCTGATGAGTCTTGGATGAGCTTTACTACTTGTCGTAGAGCCGTAGCTCGTGATGATGCATCGTCATAAGACATTGTGAAGGAAATTTTATTTGCTTTCTTCTCAGGAGAGTCGTTCTTAGCTTTACCTCGCCATGAAATAGCATATCCTTATGTATCGTGGCATAAGCGTGGGCATAAGCCAATTAACTACCAGCTACTCCAAAATGCTTGGTGATACTCTCCGAATTGCCGGTGGAGATATGATATGACTGCATTTATAGCATGCATCATTTATATACCCCGGCATCCTAATTGCGGTCAAGGCGAGAGCCATATTGGATGGTTATGTCGTAGTGTCCGCTTTAAATGGGCTGTCCTTCTCCCCTCAGGACAATGGGACGTGGGGAAACCCTGTCTGTGAGAGATAGTATAACGAGGTACGTGAGGGGACACTTTTGCCTATTAGATGCTTTTATGCTTACGAATGCGAGTGTAATACCTTTATCAGATATCGGCCATGCAGAGGATAAGTCGACATATCCACATAGTACTACGTGGTATTTTCTTTATATTATCATCTAATTACTGCAGTAAGTTAGTAGGATGGACTTCAACCTACGTAATTATAGAATAGGCTGTTGCTGTAGATTATGATATATGTTACAGTTCTGGACGTGTACTTTATGATGAAGCGTGGGATACTGTGACAATGCCGTGATTTGGGTGATGCCATTTTATATGTCACTGAGATATAGTAACTTAATTTGATATCTTCTCGCTTATCTTCCTATATAGAAGCTAAGAACAAACACCTGGTGTGGAACTCAAGCGTATGGTATCATGAGTCGGAATATAAAGGGGTTAAATGACCCTAAAATAACACTCTTCGGAATAAACACTATCTGTTTCTAAGAGCTATCTAAGTATTTCGATACCAGATAAGAATTATAGAGCGGACAGGCATAGAAAACAAGAAAAGGAGTAGCTGTATACTACAATTAATTTGATCAGCCAATCGGAGACAATTATCACCATTCGGTCCCGCTCGGTCCCGGCTAGCCTTCGGAACCGCTTAACATCATTCGGTGCCGATGCTATAGACTGAAGTCATGAAGCAATCGAGATATTACCTATTGTAAGGAGAAATGGCGGACATCGGACGATTGTTCTTATTCGTTTTCCGAAGAAATAGTGACTACAGTGACGAAAATTTATGATGCTCTCCGGGTTCCCATAGCCCAGTCTCTGTTATGTGAAACTGGGCTGCCTCATTACCCCTGAGAGGTGGTTAAGAGTAAACTCTGAGCTCTCGTCGAATACAAATACCACGAGTTAGGCACTAGTCATGTCATCAAAAACATTCCTTTATTTGCATCGTATTACATTTATCTCGAGTAGAGAACTATCCTAATATGAGCAATCTTTACGACGTTATCATTGCGGGCGCAGGGCCAGTCGGGCTCTTTTTAGCCTGTGAACTAGCGATGGCAGACGTCTCTGTACTGGTGCTAGAGCGCGAGTCCGAACCCAACTCTCCCTCGAAGGTTGGACCGCCGGGTATGCGAGCGTTGAACACGGCATCTATGGAGGCGTTCTACCGACGCGGACTACTAGACAAAGTCACACCTCCAAGCAAGCGACCGCCAAACTTCCAGAAGAAGCCCGGGTTTCAGTTTGCTGGGTGCTGGAGTTGACACACGCACGCGGCACAGGTGACAGTTCTGAAACTTGGGCCACACGGCGCTTCTCTTCGCCAGCTCGTGAGCGATCTAATCGATGCGGATGATGGCCATAACTTGTTCCTCGGCCGGGTCTGGGGCTTGTCTCAGCGGCATGATCTCGGCGACCCGCATCCTCTGGTCGGGGCCGGCGCCCCGGATTTCGAGTTTAGTGACGGATCAAGGCTAGGTCCTAAGTTGGGGGGAGCGCGAGGCCTTATTGTCGACTTTAGTGATGACGCAGCGCTTAAGAAGCTGGCTGAGGGGTATAAAGCTAGGGTTGATTATGTTAGTGTTGGTGCCTTGTTGGTTCGACCTGATGGTATTGTTGCTTGGGTGGCCGAGGGGAGTCTCGATATTGAGGGGGCTAAGGCTGCTTTAACGCGTTGGTTCTGATTTAGTCTATAAAGGGGATGCCGTGAGGAGATATGATGTATTATTTACTAATAACTACCAATCTTAAATCTAGTTTATAACGGATGTTTTCTTGTTCCCGAGGCAATAATAAGCTTTATCTTTATGTTGTCTTCAACATAATACATTCATCACTTCCGTAGGTTAGTACATCTCTTGTCTTAGGTACCGAATTTGCGGAAATGTCGCTTTCGTAAGTAGCATCGATCAATGGGCGAACCTGAAATCCTTCCTTTTACTTCCTTGGTCTGTAGTAGTTTCGAGATAATGTATTTGCTCCTGTGATTGTGTTAGTTTCTTCGCCGTATTATTCTCGTACACGCAATTCTTACCTCGCGAGTCATTGCATTCCAATCCGTGTCTCTTTGCTTGTTACGGTATATATAATAGACTTTGATAAGTATATATATGACTATGTTTGCTGCGCAAATTGCGACGAGCTGCTTGTTTCCGCGGCGGTCTGTCAATATTCACGTCAGTTGGGACCTAGGCTCAGAATATTAAAAGGGGGAAGGTTACACACATTCAGGTTTGTCATCAGCACGGTAGATGTTTGAATATGCAATACCAGAGACCTGGACGAACATACTACCGTAGTGGTTAGCTTAAGTTTCTGGTAGGCATGATATAACACTCACTTGTAGGCTGCGGCGGAGACTGTGCGTGCTCTGACGGTATTAGAATTCCGGCTACACCAACCAACCTGTATAGCGTGGGCTGTATGATTTATTAGCGAGTATAAAAACGTAATAATGGGGGCTTATGCATACGATATGGATATGAGAGTAAAATTATCACTATAGCATATCTCGCCCATGGAGATGTATTGCTCGGTATCACGGCCAGGGCGATGATGTTAGGCAGAATCCAAATCTGCGCAAGCATGCCCATGAACGACCTCTCATTCCATACTTCGGAGAGATACGTGAGGGTAAGCATCTTTATAGATAATTAGGCTCTGTTAGGCTATTGTGATTCTTTTGAAAGGGCGGATGATATACGGGAGATAACTTACCGTGACGATTCCTAGAACTTGACTAGGAATCGAAAGCAGATTGGAGTTGAACGTATCGAAACCAAGATCTCGGAGCGTTAGGGTTAGATATTGATCCGGGGGGCCGACTGGAATTCCGAACACAAGTCCAGCAATGTAAATTGGCCAAAGGTCATAATCGCATAGCGATTTCCATAATCTTTTCAAGTCAACCGCTTGGCGGTTATGCATGTCACCTTTAGAAGGGTCATCCCTCAATATACGATTGACCATTATGATCTCTTCACGTTCATTGAACCAGCCTTTCGGTCGATACCATGCTTTAGTCTGTGTAGGTGATGGTGCCATCATAAACCAGGACCACACTCCGACGGAGAGGGTGAAGACGCCTTCGATTAGGAATAACCATCTCCATCCTTCTTGTCCGCGGTGGCCACGGAGTCGAAGAATACCAAAAGCCAGAATGGGCGCAATAATATCGACTACCTTTAGGGTTGTCCAAAATAGTGCCAGGCGAAAAGGCAATTCGCTTGCTTTAAAGAAATAGGACTAAATCCGAACTATGTTAGATCCTGTTACGACGACTTATCTCTAAGACATAAGAAAAACCAGCTTACCAGGTATAAAACAATGTCCGGAATGAAGCCACCTTGTAGCAAACCAAGTAGGACACGACATGCAAGAAAAGTTTCCCTGCTATTCAACCAAAATTGAGAGGCTGCCACGATAGACCATAAAACCATGATCGTGGGTATCCATCGATCGGGACCTATACGGCATATTAATAGAGGCTTTAAGCCAGACAAGTATAAGCTTGTACTCACCTACTTTCTTGCTCACCAACTGTGATGGAAGTTCGGCGCACAAGAATGCTAATCTGAAGATAGTATTTCCCAAGTTATAGTCTATATACTCGACTGTTAGAACATAGCTCTCACACCGAATAGATACAGTACTTGCCATTCGTGGATAAGCCCAAGTCCTCCAAGAAATTGTCCGTGTTCGCTTGTGACAAGTTTCCACGATCAAGGTCTAAGGCAAAGAATGCGATGCATGCCCACAACGTGATCTTCCAGTCGAGCTTGTTAATGAGTGGCAACTCCTCAGCCCACGTCCATCTCGCGCTCGGGTCGAACCGATGTAAGTTCTCGTACTTTTCAGTTGGCTGAAAGTACTTCGCTTTCTCCGGGTCGTCGAAAACGGAAGGCTGCGTCGCGATCTCGTCCAAGTTCTGCTGCTGCTTCTTCCTGCGAAATAGAGTCATAATAGGGAGTACCGGAGGCTCTGTCTTCTGTAATTCTTGGTGCATAAGAATCCGCTCCTTTACGGCGGTCTGATCTTCGCCATGTTTTTTCTCGGAACCCGACAGCGACTCAGGCCGGATCACGACTGCGCCCTTTAAATCTGCCATGATATCTGAATAACTAGACGACGACCAGTGTTTTCACGTCTGAACCGTTCCCAGAGATTCGGAAATTCGGTAGTACGTCACGGATAACGGCCATCCTTATAGTACTTCTGGTGCTTGAAGCTGGCGCGCGGACGAGACCTTGGCATGATCTCGCCATTCGCCATCTTCCTCTTTTAGGAATTACTGGCCGTCGCATTGGCTGGGCTCGGTTGAAAACTGCAACGCAGTACAGGAATTTTTGGAGACGTATGAGGAAAGTTTCTCGGGTAGATTTGGAAAACGTGAGCACGTCATGTACAGGTTCTGATCACGAATGTGATAATTGCGCTATGTACGACACGAACTACCAACCACTCTTCACCCTGTTAGCCCGTGAAGGGCTCAGCGTAGTAACATCTCCGTGCTCCTGGCATATCCAGCTCCTTGGAATCGGGTTTGTGAGTAGATCAAGTCAAAATTAGCGAATAGAAATATTCCCGGTGTTCGCCGCATTTATGCAAGTATCAATTCTGATAGGATTTGTCAAACCCCACGTCTCTTTTAGTTACTTCGCTCATATAGACGAATGAACAATAGCAATTTATCTATTAAAGCGCCGCTTGCACATAATTAACTGGAAAGCTTAGGTAGTTATAATCATGGCTTACTTAAGCTATAATTGACTTGAGGAACTATTAAATCAAGTTGATATCTACGAATTGGTTAGGCTAGTCATACTTCCCTTTACATGAACTAATTCCGTGACAAGAGACGTACCAAGCTTTCACTCCAGGTGTAAGATATCCACTATATGCGGACTTTAGGGCCGACAGCATGTGGAGTCGATGAAATTATACAGGAGACAATGAAATAGACTTTGAAGTTAACTTAACGGCGATGGTTTGTGGTAATGTACATATTGTGCGGAATAAATGAACCGTGGTAGATTTTTAGTTATTAAATCCAGCCAGCTTCTCGAAAATACTCTCGCTAAAGGTCTTCGCCATATACTACGTGCTGTATATATTAAAACAGCTTTTTATAAATGATAGAAGTTATCGTCACTTCGAAGTTTAAATATATCTCGTAGGCTTAGACTTGACTTCTACTTTCGAATATTGCTACTTAGTCATAGTTATTAAGACATGTTTGAATTTATCCTTTACTATTTATTAGCCTTGTGGAAATAAATTTAATACGGATGTGTATGTAACTTCTGATAATAGCTCTATATAATAGTGGTGAATAATTGGGCAGATATCCATCACTTATACGGGTATGGGCTTGTATTATCTAAATAATGGAAGAAGACTATAAGTAATTCCTAGGCCAAGTGGTGTTTTATTTGCAGCCCGATACTAAAGTCTTAGGTTACTAATAACTGTTTTTCTCTATCACGTATTATGTGTCTTTAACGTCAGGTAAAAATGCTTATTGACCTCATATAAAAACTAGAGTCGCTAAGAGTCTCATAGTTCACAGTAAAGCAGTCTAGAATGATCCTTAGGTGCTTTACCGTGGCCAAATGATTAATATACTTCAAATCTAAACAAATCCCCCTTGCCTGCGTAAGCTGGCGAGAAGACTAAATCGGATCAAAATATAGTATAGGTAAGTATGCTAATTTGTGTAATGTATCGGCGTTTCGTCCGGTCATAAAACGATAAGGTCTGTTTCGACTAAGCTATTTAAGCTATTTACTTGGGCTATATAGGTATGTGGGTAACAGGTAACTTCTTCTCTAGTTAGATATATCCTTATTATTCCGGCAATATGGGAATTTCATTATCTTTTAACTAAACCTAGATAGTCCAGCTTTCATATTTAATCATACAATAAATCTCATCCTTCTTCTAAGTCTCCTGATTTATATATCTTATTCTATAAACCTATAATAATTTGCTTCTAAAAAAGCTCGGGTCCAATGTCACCGAATGAAACCCGAATATATCGAATAGGATGTGCAGACTGAGCTATAGCTTAGTAATACGCCCAAGACAGAGCGGGGGAATATTCCAAGATCGTAGTGGGGGGTTAGCTCTCCGATATGTAACTTTATTAGCATGTAGATGTTTGGTATATATATAAGATCTTTGTATACCTAGACCTATACTATAAAAGCACATCTCGTGCAAGAGGCGGCAAAAATCATAAAGCTCGTCAAGTAATAAAGCAAGCCGTTAAAATAAACACTCCTCTCGCCCATCCCTCATCTTTCCAAGTTCCAACTGCTGCTGAGATATCCAACCAAGATGTCGGCCCCTCCTAGCCTTCCGAAGATGACCTACCGGTTCCTGGGCCGATCGGGTCTCCAGGTCTCAGCGATCTCCCTAGGTGGCTGGCTCACCTACGGCGGACACGTCGATAACGGTATACTGTTTAGAGAGGCATATATAGACTGATATGGTGCTAACTGAAGCTGTAGAAAATACTTTCACCTGCATGAAGGCCGCTTATGACAGCGGCATTAACTTCTTCGATTGTGCCGAGGGCTACGCGGGTAAGGAAATACTCCTAAAAATCGACAGTCGGATTCAGATCCGCGGGCTGATGTAGTAAAATAGAGGGCAAGTCAGAGGAGGTGATGGGCGAGGCAATCAAGAAGTTCGGCTGGAAACGCAACGACCTCGTGATATCGACGAAGGTACTGAAGTAACACGCCGACTCCCTGGGGCTAGCTACTAACACCATTGCAAAGATATATTGGGGCGGCGCGTTTGGTGACAACCCCGTTAATAACAAGGGGCTAAGCCGGAAGCATATCATCGAGGGTATGAACGCCTCGTTATCTCGTCTAGGACTCGAATACGTAGACCTAATCTACGCGCATCGCCCGGATAGACTCACGCCGATGGAGGAGACGGTACGCGCCTTTAACCACCTGATCAACACCGGAAAAGCGTTTTACTGGGGCACGTCGGAATGGAGCGCCGACGAGATCGCCCAGGCATGGCGCTACGCCGACAAATTAGGTCTCATTGGTCCTGTTATGGAACAGCCATTATACAACATGCTGGATCGCGAGAAGGTTGAGAAAGAATACGCTCATCTGTACCGAGAAGTTGGACTTGGACTGACGGTATTTTCGCCGCTGAAAACGGGCATCCTCTCTGGCAAGTACAAGAACGGAATCCCCCCTGATTCGAGATACGCCCAAGAATCGGTCGAGTTTATTGCGGGTTTCTGGAAGCGGACAGGTAAGGAGAAGTGGGAGGGCATCATCGAGCAGGTGAATAAACTAGAGCCCATCGCGAACCAACTCGGCGTTAAGCAAAGTCAGCTAGCCTTGGCGTGGGTGCTCAAAAATCCGAATGTGAGCTCCGCCATCACCGGCGCGAGTAGTGCTGAGCAGGTGTACGAGAACGTGCAAGCCGTCGAGGTTGTGGACAAGCTGACCCCAGAGATCATGGCGAAGATCGATGAAATCCTGGAGAACAAGCCGCCTGCAATTATTGAAAGGTTTTAGGCGGTGACTTGTATGCTGCTAGCTATTAGCAACGTTGGAGGTAGTCTAAGAAAGTAGTAAATAGAGATGCCGATCTCTATGGAATATGACGACTATCCCCGGCCTCATTGGCTGCTAGGAGCTCATCATGGATATCGAAAACGTCCTCTTCGATGACTTGACCGAGTAGATAAACATTAATATTCATTAAGAGCAAATGTAGGGCGCCTCTAATACGGCTGCGGCCAGTCCCAAGCAGACATCAATCAGATCCCGACCCTTCCCAACGAGGACGAACCACCCAGATGTCCCTATTCTATACAACCGGGCATACCACCGTGATAAGTCGCCGTCTAATATATCTCTTTTAATAATCGCAATAATTTCGTTAGATAACCTAGGTGGCCCATATGCCGCCCAAAACTCCGTTTCCCTACATATCCTTCTAAGCCTTCCATTCTTTAATCGTAAGGTTAATGCGGAGGTAAGACCGCTCTCGGGGGCGGTTCCGGTATGTTAGATGTCGCAACAGGTGTTGTAGATTGCGTCAGATCCGCTCCTTGTTGTAATTCTTCGTATGTTGGTGGTCTACTGGTACCGGGCCCGTCTGTGTCTACAGCACCCGGCGATGGTTGCAAGGGACTTAATTCTATGTCGTCTGTGTTATCGGGTCGTTTTTGTGCGGGGGTGTAGGCTGGTGGCGCTTCACCCAACTCATTTAGACCTTCCTCTCTACTACCCAAGTCCGGTCCTAGTCCACGTCTTCCTCCTCTTGTCCGCCGCTCGGCCGGTGCCCTCGATCTCGAACGATTGCCCATGGCTTCTAGATCCCGTTCTAAAGCGCTGGTGCCGTATAACATGCGGAGCTTCCTTCGGCGGCGATATCGGTAGCACATGAGGAGCGTCCCGACACCGACGAATATGATGATTGGGACAAGTACCCAAGAAAACGGGTACGTTGCGAATATATTGCCTGAGCCGCTGTCGTCTTGATCCATTTTCGGGTCCTATTTGGGCGTGTCGCGCGACTTAGATTGGAAGCTGCTTCAGCTCGTGGCTCGAATTAATTATACGTTGGACTGGGCGTAGTAGCGTAGGTGAAAGATTTAGAAGTGACGTTTAAATGATCAGCTGTTTTTGACGAAATGTTTCGTATGCCAAGTTCGTATGCCAAGTGCGACGCAGAGAGCGGAGAATCTTTGTAGCACCGAGGGGTGATGGAAAGCGGTGATTTCATTCAAGATCCATCGGATTGATTCGTATCGTGCGCTGTCGGCCTCGCAACGCTATGCTTGAGAATGCATCACACGAGAGAGAGAAGATCTGCAAAAGTGCACTTCGTACCGTTGGTGGTGGCTCGAATTCATCTGATAGTTTGGGGAGTACAACGTGAATCGGGGTGCGATAAAGAGACGGGCGGCTTGAGCGACGAGGGGATGAATCCTCGGCGGTTAACCCCTGAGATATGCAACCAAATTTCTTCCCAAGAGGCCAAGAGACTACAATTATTCTGAGTTATGTTAGGTAGGTTGGCGCAAGGTGTAAACTGAGAGAGATGAATGTTCAAATACGTAAATATGCCGACAGGTGAGCCGGTAAGTTCGGATCATTGAGCTGACAACCGGTGCTTCCAGGTTTCTAAATTTTGGAGGCTTTGTCGCTACATGGTACGTAAACGTTTGTTAACGTCAAGCTAAAATCTGCGCTAATCCTTTACTCCCCGCAGCTCTGGCTTACTACATGAGGTACCTAACGTCACCTGTGTCGTAGGTACCACCAACATACTCCGTATGCGTACCTAGTATCCATATTATTTAGATTTTCTAGTTATATACTATGCAGTATTATAATGTATGTCATTTTCGTAGCAGGGGCTCAAACTGTTCTTTGATTTGTTAGACTTATTCTGCTCGGCTAGAGACATTAGAACCATCTAGACATTGACATCAATGTTTGAATTGACAATTGACTATGTACATGTAGTAGTGTACATTAGGTACCTAATGCTATGTGAGGACGTACATGCTTGCCTAGAACCGCCCTAAACTTTATTTATTTAAGGAACTCATGTCAGCTCTAAAGCCTGGTGTGGGTCTATATTTCGCAGCCGGAAGTTTCATCCATTCCATCCAGACTTTTAATGTCCGTTAGCACAGGAAACAACACTTTTCGGAATCCATCAATCTTGACTATTACATGGTAAAGCAACTATATTATCACCTGTGTACCAAGTTAGCAACCTAGTGCTTTCAAGCTGCGATAAAAATAAAGCAGAAGAATCTCGGCCGAGGAGCGCGACTCTTACTATACCACAACAAACAAGAGAGCTTGGAAGACTAAGCACACGATGGTCCGCGCTATTAAAGGTCTTTTTTCTTTCTTTAATTTATTATATTCTTTGGGTGCTAATATACATTCAGGGACTTTGGTCGAGTGCGAACCCTCAATCAAATCCATCATTGTCAGTATCGATAGCAAGAACAATGAGTACATAATTGAGGATCTCGACGAGTCTCACCTTGTAATCAAAGATAATATGGTGGCTCAGTTGAAGATGGAACTCGATAAGGTATAGTCAGATTTTCTCCAAACTCTTTAGGCTACTAACACATCTTAGCGATTGAAGGAGAACGTCCCCGAAGTAGAGGACGACTCCGATTCGGACCGAGATGTTCAATAAAACGAACTCAATAGCTACATACTTAGGTAGACACCCCTATAAAACATCGACAAATGTAAATTCTTATATAATTCGCTTCGTACACAGCAGTCTATCAATTTAAAATGACGCCAAGTCTCTTCCTGCCAGTTGTAATTGGGTCTATACTCGGTGTGCTTTGATACCATCCGAAGCACCTATCAATATCAACCTATAGCTTCTCAAACCTCGGCCTAGTCCTCCTTAGTCCAGACAGCAACGCGGTTTTGAAGTCGTTAGACTGAAGCATCGCCTGGTTCCACAGGCTTGTGTATCTCAAGTCTATTCCAGTTAGTTATCGCACTGCCATATACCTTGAAGGCGCACTTACTATCTGCAACTGTGTTGTCCCTTGCATGGTTCAACAGCTCCTTCGTGCCCTGGACGGCAACTGGACTCTTCGATGCTATGAATGATGCGAGCATGCTAGCTGCCTCGATAGCCTTTGCTTTAGTTTCCAGCACCTGACTCACGAATCCAACAGCAAGAGCCTCTTCAGCACCAAAGCCCCGAGCTGTCAAGCAAACATCCTTAACCCACGAGAAGCTCGAGACGATCTTGGGTAGCCTTGCAAGAGTACCTATGTCTGCAGCCATGCCGATGTCTACTTCCTTGACAGAAAATCTAGTATCTCTCGAGCAGATTCTCACGTCTGCGCAGCAGGCTATATCGATAGCCAAGCCGATAGATACACCGTTCATGACACAGATAACAGCTAGCATTATTGTTAGTTGGCGATGATATAAATTTCGTGAGCGAAAATAATGTTTACTTACGCTTCTCGCATTTCTCTATCTGATTTATGCAGTCTTGGAACTCGGAAATCTGGCGCCGAAGTTTCGTTGCCTGTCTCGCGGCATCTGGTTGTTGATCGCGATTCCCTAGGAGGCCTCCCTGGTCCACGGCTTGCACATCTAGACCAGCAGTAAATGCCCGGTCGCCGACTGCAGAAAGTATTATAGCACGAACGCCTGGATCACGAGACAACTTTGCGAATATCCTTCCAAGCTCTACCCACATATCTGGTGTGAATGCATTTAGCTTGGATGGGCGATTGATCTCGACGTGAGCCACATATTCGGATGGCGACGAGATAATAAAGTGTCTAAAGTCGGAGTAACTTTCTCTTTCTGATTGGGCCATGATTTAAAACTTGGGGTTTACGAAATGGGAGTCGATATAAGTAAATGCTTGGGCGATATAAATGTCTTTGGAAATGTGAGGAGTTGAAACTGATTCTTTTCTACCTACATATCTCTTATGTAAATCGTCCCAGCTTTATGACTTGTCCTGCTTGTCTTGCACCCCCCGACTTGCCGAGGCACCTCTTTATGGACCTTGTTTTGAATTGCATATGTACCGTTACATGTTGGTATGCACCTGTCGCGAAGTCTTCCAGCCACATTTCATTGATCCCTGTTTGTCTTGTCTTATCGATACATCCTTATCACATCTTATCACACCAAGCTAAGGTACAACTTGGTTTAGATCGTCGGTGGGAAATTGTCTAATTGACCGATTCCCAAGAAAAAAAAAGTTGATTGGTTTCTCAACTCGGTTATACGTTTTTTTCCCTTTTCCTTAACGGAAGCACACGACAGCATACATCACACCTATTGACGATGGCGGCAGAGGTCGCGCCACTTCCGCAGCTGAAGCTTCCTTCGGGACCTTCTCAAATTACTGCAGAACAGCGATACTGGAAATCATTTAAGAACCAACTTGTGATTCCGTCGCCGACACAATACCCCATCACCCACATCACCGTTCCCGCGACCAATCCAGCTGCGATTGGTACTTCCAACAATGATTATTTCGCTGTCACAACGGGAACCCGTGTCCAGATCTACTCGATAAGAACGAGGAAGCTGGTTAAGACAATCACCCGTTTTGGAGACATTGCGCGAAGCGGAGATGTACGACGGGATGGTCGTATATTGGTGGCCGGAGACGATACGGGCAAGATTCAAGTCTTTGACGTTGGGTCGCGGGCCATTCTCAAGACGTGGGCGCAACATAAGCAGCCAGTATGGACAACGAAATTCTCCCCGGCCGATCTCACAACTCTCATGAGTACGAGCGACGATAAAACAGTGAGATTATGGGATCTTCCTAGCCAAGAAAGTACATCAACATTCGTGGGCCATGCCGACTACGTGCGCAGCGGCAGCTTCATGCCCGGAACCATGTCAAACATGCTGGTATCCGGTAGTTACGATTCCACAGTGAAGCTCTGGGATCCCCGAACACCGGGCACAGCCGTCATGACGTTTAAACACGCTGCACCTATAGAAGACGTGTTACCTCTCCCCTCCGGAACTACTGTTCTCGCATCGTCCGAGAACCAGATCTCCGTTCTCGACCTCGTGGCTGCGAAACCGCAACACATAATATCCAATCACCAGAAGACCGTCACTTCTCTGTCCCTTGCCTCCAACGGCCGTCGCTTAGTGTCTGGAGGTCTAGACGGCCACGTCAAGATCTTCGAGACGACTGGTTGGAATGTCGTCGCGGGCGCCAAGTACCCCTCTCCCATTTTGGCTGTCAGGGTCATTACTGCCGGTGCCAACGACGATGACCGACATCTAGCAGTCGGCATGCAGTCCGGTGTTCTCTCGCTGCGCACACGCCTCACAGGACCCGAAGCGACCCGCGAGCGTGAGCGTGAGAAGGAGATGGCCGCGCTGCTCTCCGGGAACATCGACTCGCATGACAAAGTCAAGAATAAGCGGAAGCGCCGCCACGGCGCAGCCAAGCATCTCGACATGATCGGAGAGGGTGCTGACGTCGTCATTGCCAATGATCTCTCGCGGCCCAAGCGCGAGACGCCCTGGCAGAAGGACCTGCGGCACGGCCGGTTCGCTGCGGCCCTAGACCGTGTGCTCGACCCAAGCGCTAAGGACCACAGCCCACTAACGGTGCTCACGCTGCTAATCGCGCTTCGCCATCGCAGCGCCCTACGCGAGGCCCTTGAGGGCCGCGACGAGGCCACCGTCCAGCCCATCCTCAAATGGGTGCAGACGCACATCATCGACCCGCGCTACGTCAGCATGTGCACCGACGTCGCTATGCATCTGCTCGATCTGTACTCCGAATTCGTCGGCGGCAGCGCCGAGCTCCAGGCTAGCTTCAAGACGCTGCACCGCAGGGTGCGGCTCGAAGTCGAGAGGGCGCAGGTGGCGACCCAGACGAGCGGGATGCTGGGGACCTTGCTAGTGAGCAGCTTGGATTAATGTACTCGGCTCTGTCGAAGAGAAGAGACGGATCGGTTAGCGGAAAAGGGGTATTAGGGGAGGGGGAAGAAGAAACAGTCTCGAGACGGTGGTTCTTTTTTGCATGGCGATGGCGTTTCAGGCCGGAAAACTAAGGGTATTTTTCGATTGCGGCCATTTCAGGATCGGACTTGATATCTGGGTACGAACGAAGGAAGCTCGCCTGTCGGGCGTTGTAAGACTCGCGTGGTGTAAGCAAAAGAAATATAGCCTTGTATTAGGGATTTTATGCTACGGTTAAGATGGATTGAGCTGCGAGTTCCAGTAACACAAGTTGAAAACACATTGCGTATCGTCGAATTCCAGTTGATCCGCTTGAACATTCGGTCATATCACGGTAACTCAACGCTACGCATAGAAGATGTAAAGATCTTTTGAATCATTCGTATATTTCAAGTGGTACCTATCAAAATCGGTCCTACCAAGTAAAGCTGCCTCTGAACTTCCTAGCTTCTAAATACGTCAACCAGGTTGCGTATGAGTCTAAAATGAGATTTAGACCATTTTCCATTCGGCCCTCCGCAGTATTTTCCACACGCCGAAGCCTTCCCTTTCCGCACGTCCATCTTGTCTATATGATCACGACCGCACGCGATTGTCCTCCCTCCAATACATTAAACACCCCCAAGATACCGGACAGAGACTGGAAAGGGAAATATAAAACGGCAAAAGCAAGTAACCGGTACCTACCTCCTTTGCTTCAAACACATTATACATATTATACAACGCCTTCTCTCGAATTCGTAAACATTCGTATCATCAATATCCTCCATGCCGTCGTGCTCGGCCCGAGCCGATATCGATCCTACTCATTTCTTCCATGAGTGCCCATTCTTCGTTGCCCCCTCGCCCCGGGGTTGGCCCCAAGCCGCCACTCATCATCGGTACCTTGGCTGGAATTGGCGGACCGATGCCGAATCCCGAGCGAGCCGCGCCTGAGCCATGATTCTCATAATCGAAAGTGCTAGCACGAACAAGCGCTCGAGGGGGCGTACTGTTCCGCTGATGAGGCGTCGAAGGGCCAAGTGGATTAGGCCCTGAGGAAATTGGCGCCGGTAGGGCTGATGCGCGATGTGCTTTCTTCTGTAGGCGGTTTCGCCCCGTGCTCACAGGAGGAGAAGGTGTGGGGTCAGAAGGGATATATGTTGGCGGTGCAGCTATTGCCGACTGGGGTCGCGTACTGGTACGGGGTGGCCGGCGGCTAGAGGGTGGCATCGGCTGCGCGCCAGCAGGCACTGGACGTGAACGTGTCTCCACAGGCTCAACGGGCTTCTTTGGCTCTGGTTCCGGCGCCCAGGTGTCCATAGGCAAGTGATCTGAGGGATCAACTTCCCGTCCATCTGGTGTCACTATCTTTCCATCTGCATTGGTGTACTCTCCGTCCTTTGTCGACGCCACAGTAGGGTTTAGGGCGTCATAAGAGTCTGGGCCGAAAGGAACCCCTGATAGTCGGCGACCATCAGACGGGGGAGGCGCCGGACTGACCGACTTGCGTTTGATCGTGTGGTTAGCACTCGGGGCTGGAGAGACTCCTCGAGACCTTGAACCTGAGGTTGGTCCCAAAGGCGTGGTAGGTCCGCTAGCATAATTCACTAGGCTTCTATCATAGACTCTCGAGCTGCTTGGGTGGTGGACATTAGGGGAATGCTGAATAGCATAATTTGAGGGAGGCTCGCTTTGCTGTCTACCCCGGGTTGGAGTAGCCATAGGAGGTGGTTGGGTGTATCGACGCGCTTGCTTTCTTTCTTGCTGGAAGCGATCCGAGATCTCGCGCGCCATAGCTGGGTCAACCCCTGGAACCAGCGTTGGGGGTACAGAGGGGATATCATAATCGCTTGGCGCAAGCACTTGACTATTTTCTAGTTCATTTGGATAATTCAGAGTATGATCCATCTGCCTCGAATACCTTGGCACCAGAGCGAGTGCTTGGGAATAATCCTCAGCAGGTATGGGCGATGGTGATTGGTTATAGCCACTAGGGTCGTACTGCTCTTGAGATGGGATAGGGGAAGGGCTATAATGTCCAGACAGCGCACTATCACGCCCGTTTAAAGCCAACGGCGCAGGAGTGGAAGCTTGATGGTACTCCTGCTCATCGTACTGGTGCGTTCTAGATCCGCTACCTCGGGGTCTTGCGCTTGGTGGTGTCCAGGATTCCGGAACGTCCTCTACCGTCGGTTGCATTGATCGGTAGTGAGCTTCGTATGCTGGGTCGTAAGAGTAATGGCGCGACTGGCGGTTAGCATCGGCCTCGCGGTATGGTACCATGCTTTGCATATCCGGAGCTGACTCGTACGGGCGGTACGTAGGTCGACCAGGATAAGATGACGGCGCCGCTGAAGGCACTGAGTATCGATGGGCTTCATTCCGTAGGACATCATGCCTCATATGTGGGACAGCTTTATGCTGTAGCATGTCGAAGCTACCACGGGTAACTAGTTCTTGTGAACCTACACTTGAGTTTCTAACTCGGTGGGCTGGTGGGGGCGGAGGACAGTCATCGAGCTCAATCGATTGCCGAGGATGGTGGACTGGCGGCGGAGACTCGTAGGTTTGCTGACCATGGGCGAAAGATGACCTAGTTTCTACTTCATATGACCGACCATAAGCAGAGTCCGAGTAACGTGGTTGTTCATTATCTTGCGGAGGAAGCTTATAGTTCTTATCCAGCGGTCGCTGGGATGGCGTCGAGTACTGACTCTTGCTGAGATGTGTTAAAGAGTACTGATCGGGCTGATTGCTGGGTCTGCCTGAGGGTGATGTACCATATTCGGCAGCTTGTAATGGCGCGTGGCTTGGAACGAATGATGGGGGGATTGGCTGTGGTCGGGACGGAGTATGCATTGGGTCTGCCACTGACGGTGAAGGTGCCTGACCCGTGACAGGATCGGAGGGCAACGGACGCCGTTTCACTACCGTCTTCTGAGATCCGCCGGCAGATTCTACGTCGGGATTCGGGGTTACGCCGTTTGGTTTTGCTATTGCCTTTTCGGCTTTTGGGCGGCTGTCGTAGAATGTGATCTCGATTCTGACCTCACCCGCATATTTGCCTCTACAATTCAAGCTATGCCACTGGTCACTCTGTCCACCTCCTCGTATAATTATATCGCGTAGGTCAATCCACGTTTCGCCTATTAGCTCCGTCTTCCTATCGTCGTTGAATACGGATAGCTTTAACTGATAGTAGTCGGGCGAGTCGTGAACTATAAATCGAAGCTCCTGGTCCCTACAACGAATCCAAGATGTTAGACAAAGAGTATAATTACTGGCATATTAAATACGCACCATTTGGGGGTCTGGCCACCTCGAATATCTGTGGTTGTCTTCTTAGCTTCTTTCGCCAGCCGCGCGGCGCAGTAGGGATCTTGTTTCCCAATTGTCTTCCTGTTTGGAAGATTCTTTGCACGATCAACAATAAGTACAAGAGTTCCAATCTCAGGGCCATCGACGCTCATGTCGGAGAATATACCGGCTGTATGCATGCCGTTTAACGGGTTAGGCATTTTCGGTTTGGTAGCCATCTTTCAAGACGTTGAAGTTATCAAATAGCTCTCATTGGAAGGCTGAAGTCGAATAAAAATCCCGATCCCGATCCAATTGACACAATCGATAGTACCGAAGGATAGGTAGATTTAAAGGTTGCGAGTTACAGTTGTCTCGGTTGCTCGGCGGGTGCCGTTTTTGATTCTTCCGAGTAGACCTCGTATACGTTCAACTGGTAATAATAGGATCAAAGCGAGAGTCGGTGTTGAACGACCGGAAGGAGAGTAAAAAAACGATTTTGAGACCAATGAACGAGAGAACCAAATAAGCATCCAATATTATGAAGTAGAGACCCAATTAGACAATGGCAGCGGAAGCAGGAGAATGCAGAAGAGGATAATGACTTGCAGGTTTGCAGCCGGGCTAGAAGATACCCATACCTTGTCGGGGTACCTAAGGCAGCGGCCTGCAATTGGAGTGGCTGGTGACGAAAACAATGAGGTTGGGGCTTTTGGTTGGTCAAACAGGTCTGACCCGTTCCTGCTGTAGCAGTTTTAGCAGTTTTCGTGCTGCCGGGGAACTCCACAGCTGAGAAAAAAACCCCGCCTCCCTAAAAAGATACCCCTGTACCCCCGTACCCCTGCTAGGACTTTAAAGACTTCAGGGCGTACAAGATGACAGGGGCCTTGTTTAATGGACCCGGAGCCAATAGAGGCACTAGATTAGGGTAACCTGTGTCAGGGAAGTATTTCCTTGGTTCGATTGCCCTATCTCTTATTCGTCGACTCTTTCTTATTATTCGAGTTATTGAAGAAAATAAAGGATGTCTTATGCTTATTCTTATGTCTTATACCTAAGATGGTTCCTAAACAACATGAAGACTTCGTTGAATTGTTTCGCAGAGTACGACGTTGGGATTTCTTCCGTTTTTACATAGGAAATATTGATGCCTACCCTGCACAGCCCAGACACGCAATCCAGGAGGCTCTGCACTGTGCCGAGACGCCTAAATGACGCGACCATAATTATTTTCCGACGGCTCAGATTCAATCCCGCATCGACGGTCGAGAATCATATCAGCTGATCTTAATGATCGCTTCGTGCACGCCTTACATACGATGAACCTAGCCATAGAACCCGGCGTCATTTCATCAGGTTACATAGTATTTATTATACATGCCAATTATCCAGATTAATTGAGGTGCTTTATTTATACTTACTTGTGTACATACACTTGTAGTAAGGTAATCATTGCTCTATTGCTACGCATGGCACTTATTAACGTCCTAACCCAACCAAGTGGTACTACGTATCTTCCGAACCGCCATCGGGACTACGTCAGAATGCGTAATGGTTAAAATGCTAGTTAAAATTCAAACCGCGTATCAAATAGTACATTCTGTGTATATGTGGAATGCTGTGGGCTGAGTTAAGCCAATCAGACTCAAAGAAGTAACATTAATGAAAGGGTTGTCTGCAATTTGAACCTTCAGAAGACATACACCACATGTGGACTTCGAAGTTGAAAATTTAATGCACGAGTTAATGTATTCGAATGCCATGGTACGCATTCTTCAAATGTTTACCACAATAATATGCGTTGACACAATTCGAAATTATACCAATCTTTCAATTCGGATTGCTAAGACTAACACACTCATAGTATTCCTCGATTGTCAGAATAACCACATTACCCCTTATATCCCTTACATATCATTGAGGCGGTTCTTTGCGCTTTGCTTAGCATCCTCGGAGACCTTTGGATTGTTGATTGCCCTACAGCGATAGTTAGTAGTTGGCTCACCATCTTAGACCAACCCACTTACGCCTTTAAACCACCGGCAACATTCCCAGGGTTCTTGTTACCATCATCACCGCCATTCCCAGACTTCGGCACTATAGGAATGGTCAGAAAGTGGCCCAAACTAGGATGCATATCGGACTAGAACCATACCGTTCCCACCGTTAAACTCATCGTCGAGAACTTGCTTGGAATGTTCCTTAGCATCTTGGCTAGTGTTAGGGTTGTTTAAGTTGGCCTTGTGACCGCCGGCAATTTGCGCTTCAGTGGGCATAATGGATAATTGTAGATGGGTAACGCGTTAAATATTGATACGGTTAAGGCTGGCTGTTGGGTCAAGTGTGCTGTTACTGCTCTGTTAATGCAAGACCGAATGGAAAGGAATCCTACTCCTCTTTATACACGTTTCTTCAACTCTTACTTAGGCTTACTTCCTATATCCTCTATGACATGCCAAGCCGCTGACGCTTATACTCCAGTTGATTACCACTTCTATACAGCATAGACAATTGAGTCATGACGACAATGACAACGCGTAGTTTAGAGTCGTATAATCACCAGTCAAGCCGCTTTAGGCTACTTAGGCCTATGTCGGAAAGATCATCCTGATCCGCACTTAGACATGATCGGTCAGAAGATTTACAGAGCTGAATCTAGGATCTAGTATATGTACATAACAGCATAAGTCGAGAACCCCAGGAATTGTGACATCGACCAGAAATATCAAGTATTGGACAGTATTATTGAAGTCAATCACGACATAAGGTTTATCTGCCCTAAGAGGTGATCATCAGGGACCACGGATATTCTGCTCCATCACAAGTTCAAAGACTACCTAAACGATTGGACTATGAATTGTCATGAGCAAGCCTTATTATCTACCTCCGTTAAATGCCAAGTTAGATCCACATGAACCTCCACAGTGCGGCTTAAATCACGATTCAGCCTCAAACGATGGTAACGACAACGCTATTCGTCGCCTTCCAATTATATTAACTACTACCTAATACCATACGGACGGCGCCGAGCACACTATGAGGCGCTACATCGATGCTAAGTCATAGGAGGAAAGAGTAATTATCTTTGGATGGAACCGCCTCTAGGCTCGCACATTTTCAAGGATTATGTAGGGAATATTCCCTGCATAATATGAAGAACGTAATTGCTCGAAAAGGTACCTAGTTAAGCATCGACAATTATTCAGCGGTGTCGACATACTGTACACCAGATTATATGAAGCCTTGAAAGGTCCAGACAGTCAGATTCTAATCAGATCCCCTTAAGGTCAATTCGAACCCCACTGTCTAAACACGATGCCGAACGACCCCTGAGAAGATGTGGACTGCGAACCGTCAAGACTACATACATAGGTATGCAATGAATCGTGAACGCAATCGACTAATACCCAATCGTTGTCACGGCTAGCTCCATGTCGTTAAACCGTGCCCCTTTTTGCGAGAGTTCGCTCGTCAACCGCGATTTACGATTGGACCAAGATAGGGGTTCCGAGTTGCTATGTATGCAGGATATGCTATTGAGTGGACAAAAAGCAAAGCAACCGGGGCGACCTGATATCAACCCTGAGAGTATGTAGGTATGAACTAGACCGGCTATGCTGCCGGCTGCCGGCTGCCGTAACGACCCAGTTGTCGAGACGGCGGTCTAGACCAGTATGCATATACCGACTCGTAAAGCATTATTGAATGGTCAACGTTGACGGGGAATCAACAAATTTAAAAGGAGTCTCTTCACAGTGATCCATAGATCTTAAGATAAGGGTATTGGAATTATTCGCCCTAGTACTACTCTTTAACTTGTAGGCTTTATCCATTTTGTAGATATTAATGACGGTGTATGGTAGAACCGTGATACAATCCCGAGTTGTTACACTCAAGCCTTCAGAAATGTACATAATGTAGGTACGTACCACCTAAGTTCTAGGAGTTACGGTGTGGCTTGACAGGAGAGAATTACTTAAATGTGGGACATGTCCCGCTTTTAGCTTTGGAGAATCGCCCATCTGATTGGCAATGCACCTACCTACCAGGTAACTTCTAAGCATCCATTCATACACTACAACTAACTACCTACTTGACTTTAGACTTTACTAAACACAGTAATTAATTCGCCATTATCGGTATTCCATACCGATATCCCAAGATGTCATCTTCCCAGCCTTTATCTCAGCCACCGACTATTAACTACGTGGCTGGCTTCTTACTTGTCGGGCTTGCTTGGGGATTTACGACGCCCTTCATTCGCCGTGCGGCCAAAGATCATAATCCACCGGCTCATCCGACACTAGCAAGGGACGATGTAAAAGCAAGCTGGGTCAAGAGTAAACTTTACGGGGCTTTTTTTGCTGTCCTTGACCTACTCAAGAACCCGAGATATGCTGTTCCACTACTGATCAACTTGACCGGGAGTGTTTGGTTCTTCCTCCTCATCGGCCAAGCAGGTGAGTCGACTGGTTCCGTCTTAATACTGCCGGCGTTTTGATATACTAACACCTCGCCTCAGAATTGAGCTTGACGGTCCCAATCGTAAACACATTAGCCTTCTTATTCACAGTACTTGGCGATTGGTGGGTTGACAAGAAGGTTATAAGTAGGGGTAGGTCATTATTATCATAACATCGACGTACCTATTTACTGATTAAATATTAGATACGTGGATCGGAATGATCTTGTCTTTATGTGGCATTGCGTTATGCGTCCGAAGTAAAACTAGCTGATAGTTTTTGCTCACATTTAAGATGATCAGACACTATTGATAGTTCTCTAAAAACGATGACATTGGGGCGTTAGAAAATTTTGGAGTTCTAGTAAGAATCAGACTTGAAATAACGAGATGGAAATAGGCCCAGATGCAGATTCTTGATGCAGCCCATCGTGGGGGGACATACTGTACGTCTACATACATTGGTATGGGTACAGGCGTCACTATCATACAGACGAACTCATGATGACTCTCAACTCTATGCCAAGAATAAACGCCGACTTTCTCCTACAATGAGTAAAGCTCGCGCTCATACATGTTTCATGCAAGCATTCGATGCGTATGTTGTGCTACGGGAAGAGCGTATCGCACGTTATTAGTATTTATTCTGGTGAAACGATCACTAGTCGAAAGGTCGCAGTGGTTTTTCAGCATGGCGTCTCGTGTAGAGCATGCTCACAGATAAGGTATATAAGATCCTAAATCGTCCCTTGCTATAAAAAGCCTGAAGACAAAGAGAGTGGTGCGAAAGAAATACCGTAACTACAGTCAAGAAATTTAAAGTTGTCCACATACAGAGACTCATAAGTCAAAAGCACCATAGTAGATCGTATAAGGAATCTCTCTGTACAAGCCAGAAATATTTTATTAACATGCTAACATATTTCAGTATCTAAAACATCCAATATAAACTCAGGGCTACTTGAGTGCAATATCGGACTGATGGACCTTCAAGTCAGGAAGTGCATGTTAGGTCTTTATTTCTTCCAGTCCGCTTCGCTATAATTGGGGAAAGAATGGCAAAGTTCCTTTCAACCCGCTATAGTCACTATAAAGACCTAAGTGATAAAGAAATTTATTCACTAAAGTAATGACAATCGTGTAACCGGCCGCCTTTACTCGAGTTAGCCCCCATAGTGCCCGCATACTCAAGTCTCCAAGTCAATTAATAGTAAACTATAGGAATCAGAAGCAAAAATAGGTCCATCCGTACGATATCCCAAAACCTTAGGTGCCTATGTGATTAAGACAGTAAAGACAAACAGTTAGTACAAACCACGTATGGAAGTTTAGCTAGCTTTCTTGAACGATGTTCGAGTCACCATACTAAATCGTATCATTGACCACGTCAAGCGTAAGGCGAGGGTGCAAGTAGAGTGAATACCTAATATTGGAAGTTGTGAAACGTTGACAGCAAGCTTAGCTGGCGCTTGTATTTCACGATGGCTGGGTAACATCAAATAGGGTTGAACACATCAGCGCAGAATGGGCTTTAACAAAATGTCAGCGATGCCTAGGCCGGCGCAAAGAAGTAAGATGTAGGCGAGTGATATAGGCAAGTGTGTAAGTGTTTGCGCATCTAGTTTGCCCGTCCAGCTGTTGTTGTCACTATTCATAACTACCATTTGTAGTAAACATCACTAAGCCACAAAATCAACACATATGAAAAGTGTTAGACATGCGTGTAGTTGTTTTACATGGCCAAGATTCAAAGAAGCGCATGTACGCATTTAATATAATTCCCTAACAGCCAGCATCTGATTCCCGTAGAGCGATGTTATACGCATACGCGTCATCCTCTAGGCAGTAAGAATAGGTAGGATGTATGTTTTCTTTAGGAAGATCAATGTTAAACCGTCTCAGATCGTGCATATGAATATCGAGCCACGAGACGACTTATCGAAGCCACTACATATGCACGTATGTAATAATAGGAACATTAGTGCTCGATGGCTGCATGAATCCAAGAGCAATAAACGGGATTAACCTGCGCTGTCCCGAGGCCGAACAATTTAGGAAATGTACACGGCAGAAGTATTTAATTTGTAACTCGGGGGGCCAGCGGTAGTTGACTCTAGCGAGAAGAGTACCCTTGTGCAACTTACCCCTTTCGTATTTCAAAAGTACCTCCTATCTCTTGAAGGAGTTCAAGTCTTCTCCTTTTATCTCGCCTTTTCGGGCCCAATCCTACCATACGAACACATACGAACAGATCGGCAGTATGGGGATAATAATAACCTAGCGCGATCGCGCTTGGCTTTTTGTCCTTCTCCAATGACGCACGTTAAAATCTCTCTGATCGACTAGAAACCACAGGGATGTTGACAGACATTCTCCATATTACTTGCAACCTTGCACAAGTTAGTCAGGTCCATAATGGTTCAATAATGGTTCATAATGGTCCTTGTAAAGAAACAATCCCATAGGGGAACTAAGAATGTCTTGTCACGTTTCGACAAAGCCTGGTTGTCACGTTAGTTTTGGTCAATTCAGTACATTTGTTATTTAAAATCTCAGGGACCTCCTCTTAGGTATTCAATTTAGAAGGTACCTTTCCCACGTTAAGAAGCCTGCGTAAAATCAACTTCTTTCCATCTACGTCAACTCGATTTGATTGATAACTTAAATACCTCATAGACTCAACTTTACCTAGTACTCTATTTACCTAATAGTCGTCAAGATGCGTATTTCTTCCCTCTTAACTACGGTAGCCGGCGCCACCTCTGCGTCCGCGGCGGTGATGCAAATTGCTGCCGCCGCCGCACCCTGGAAATGGACTGTAACAGGATGGAGTGCTGGTTGCGCGAGAGAATGTCATTATGGTAAGGCCCCTGCTGCTTTCGATAGCCCTGTTTTTCTTACTTACTCGTTTGTTTAGACTTCAACGTGACCGGTACCGCAAGTTCTTCGTCGAGGCCGGCTAGACCCTCGTTTAAGGCGTACTGTAGCGGAGAAGGCGAGGGCGCCAACTATAGGGCCTGCACAGCGCTCGAGGAAACCGAAACCGACTACCTTGTCCTTGCGAAACTCCTCCCGAGTAACGGCACTGCCAACGGAACATCGCACAAGCCTCAGATCCAAGTGAGCGTAAAGTTCACCGACCTAGATGTCCAGTCGACGTGGTGGAACTACACTGGGAAGGCCGTGGCGTCGTACAACCAATTCGTAGCGCCGCTTATGAACTTCACGATCACTCCCGATACCATTTACGGTGTAGCGTAACAGCGGGGAGTTTTAGGGTAGTGCACGGTGATGTGTCAGGTACGACATCTTGGCGTACTTGATGTCGGGTCATCGACGTGGTCCGGGAAGCAAACACTTGTGTCGCGGACGTGGATGGTTCGTTGGCGATAACGGCGTACAACCTATTGACCGAGATGATCTCGATGGTCGGTCGCAAATCACCCTCGCATAGTGGTCCAGTCTATTCAGTTTCCTATGCTAGAATGAGTCGAGAAGCACGCCCTTAATAGATCTCAACTACCCGAACCTGAACGTCGGATCAAACCCACATATGCCCTGCTGAAAGGATCATCTTGAACGTCGATCACAAGATGAGATTGAGGAGGGACCATCAATTGGTGGATCTATACCTAGCCCTCCCGGCTTATATGTCTCATGAGAGTGAGGTCGTAAGCTTAGACTATAGTCGTTCTTATACATAGACAAGATAGATGTTGATTGCCGATGTCATGATAACTTGATTGACTAGGCATGACAACCTATAATACTAATCATTAATAATTATAAAACCTTACGTTCTTCAAATGACCAGTTTCACGTAGAGAAAGTTGTCGAATCATCTGTCTTGGCAGTTGTCGTATACACCGAGTCCTAGATTGAATGTAATTGTTTCGTTGGGCATAGGTATAACATTGCGATGACGAGAGCTCAGTTAGGCAGCCTGATAAATATTCACGAAGCATTAAAATTGAATGCTGCCTTAAAATGTGACCCGTGGACAGCGCCTTTACGTAATCTTACTTACGTTGAATGTTACGCAAGTGACTGTGGCGGTGGCTTTGCCAAGGATGCCAAGGCTAAGGAGCATGAAATTACATCAGTGTGTATTCCGTACCAGTCGGCGCTTCTCCCCTCCCCCACCGAACTTCCATCTACACGCAGCTTTAGCCCGCGCTTCCAAGCTTTCCACTCAACTCACATCCTAACAATCTACATCTGGAGGTAGCCTAACTTCGGAAACATAATTTGAGCCTCTGGAAGGTCCTCGGTTATTATCTATAGCTGCCTGCCTAGCCACCCTTCGAGTTAAGAGCTCCTAACCGGCTTATTCGAAACTACATATTCGTATATTATAAAACCCCTTAAAGTCAACGCTTCACGATCGTGTTCTGTCGATAGATCTTCTAGTCCAATCAAGAACAATTTTCGCCAGCCTTTGAAGATCAGCTCTATTAGTCATGAACGTTCTTAAGCTTCAGAGGTAAACTATCACACACAATAATCCCTACTTTAGAGCTTGCGAAACTGACGGCGGTTAGGAAATTTCCTCAATTCGAACAAGGCGACATATTCGGCCTTACCGATGCCTTCCGCAGGCTCGACGTCGACGATAAGGGCTACATTGACGAGGCTACCGCCATCAAGGCTACCCAGCAAAGCGAGCGACAGCCTTACGATGTCGTTAGACAGGCTTTAAGAGAAGTTGAGCTCGATGCTTCCCGAAGAGTTGAACTCGAAGACTATGTCGGCGTAAGTCACATTAGGTTACACGGACGATGCTAAGCCTCCAGTTCTAATATACGTCTAGTTAATCGCTAAACTGCGCGAATCCTCACCTGCGCAACGGCGTATGAACACTGGGGGTGCTGCGCCGGTTGCTCCTGCTGGCATTGTATCTCAAAGAACAGGTGGACAAGGGCATTCCTCCAAAGGAAGCATCGGCAAGATTCACGTCCAAGGCTCCAGTGCCAATATCACTCATACCATCAACGAAGATGAACGAACCGAATTTACCCGCCACATTAATGCTGTCTTAGCCGGCGACCCCGATATAGGGAGTCGATTGCCCTTCCCGACAGACACTTTCGAGATGTTCGACGAGTGCAAAGACGGGTTGGTGCTAGCCAAACTTATCAATGACAGCGTTCCCGACACCATCGACGAGCGTGTTCTGAATGTCCCCGGCAGGAAGGTCAAAAAGTTGAATACGTTCCATATGACAGAGAACAACAACATTGTCATAGAATCTGCAAAAGGTATCGGCTGTTCAGTCGTCAATATTGGTAGCGGTGATATCATCGAAGTCCGAGAACATCTCATTCTAGGTCTAATCTGGCAGATTATTCGGAGAGGTCTCTTAGGCAAGATTGATATTAAACTTCACCCTGAGCTCTATAGACTGCTTGAAGAAGACGAGACGCTAGAGCAGTTTCTACGCTTACCTCCCGAGCAAATCCTCCTACGATGGTTCAACTATCATCTTAACGCAGCTGGCTGGCATCGCCGAGTTAGCAATTTCTCGAGCGACGTAAAGGATGGGGAGAACTATGCAGTTCTTCTGGCGCAAATTGGAAAGGATTACGGTTGTAGCAGAGCTCCTCTTCAAACACGCGATCTATTACAACGAGCAGAGGAGGTACTGGTCGACGCCGATAAACTGAGCTGCAGGAAGTTCTTGACACCAAGCTCCCTCGTAGCAGGAAACCCTAAGCTCAACCTAGCTTTTGTTGCTAATTTGTTCAACACCCATCCAGCCCTAGACCCGATTACCGAGGAAGAAAAGCAGCAGGTGGAAGACTTTGATGCCGAAGGTGAACGAGAAGCCAGAGTATTCACATTGTGGTTGAACAGTCTGGACGTACAACCAGCTGTAGTCTCCTTCTTCGATGACCTTTGCGACGGTACCGTTCTACTTCAGGCCTACGACAAGGTTATCAAGGGCTCGGTGAACTGGAGACATGTGAACAAGAGGGCGGCAAGCGGCGCCGAGTTGATGAGGTTCAAAGCCGTCGAGAACACTAATTACGCCGTTGAACTTGGCAAGCAGAATGGCTTCTCGCTAGTTGGTATTCAAGGAGCGGACATCACTGATGGAAATAAAATGCTCACGCTGGGCCTTGTCTGGCAGCTCATGCGAAAGGATATTACTCTCACACTTTCGGCTCTAGCGCAACGTCTTGGGAAGCGGGAGATGACCGACGCAGAGATGGTAAGATGGGCGAATGACATGTCCCGAAAGGGGGGCCGGAATTCATCAGTTCGGTCGTTCAAAGATCCCGCTATTGGCAGTGGTATCTTCTTCTTAGACGTTCTGAACGGTATGAAGAGCAGTTATGTCGACTACGACCTTGTCACGCCTGGACGAACCGACGAAGAAGCATACTTGAATGCTAAGCTTAGCATTAGCATCGCCAGAAAGATGGGAGCAACGATCTGGCTAGTGCCTGAAGATATCTGCCAGGTCCGAAGCAGATTAGTTACTACTTTCATCGGTAAGACAACCCAGTTTATAAACCTTTTGAGTGTAGGAGCAGTGACTAACTAATAATTACAGGCTCGCTTATGGCGACTCACGAGAAGATGCAGTAGATTGAGGGGTTTTAATTCTCTTGCGAAAGAAGTGCGCAAAGGGCCTAGGTTACTTCGGATTAAAAAAGTTGGGGATTTGACGACGATATGTGTTAGTTAGCTTACTGAATGGCTTGTTAGCCTTGCCCAAATTCCGAATACAGTTTTCATCCAACTATCTCGTATCAACTAGAAAAATGAATATCTCGCATTATGAGTGATTTCTTTCGGGATTAGTAAGCTTAAGAAGGTCATGTACCTATAATAGGTCACATGTAGTTCGTAGTACTTGGAGAAGGAGGGTGCAGACACATTCTTACGTTAGATTAATTTATAGTTGTTACCTTTCCAGGAGGCAAGTAATGAGGTAGTGTTAGGTACCTCCTAGGTATAGTAGGTTACCAATATACCTTTAAAATACCTTAGCGTCATAGGGGAGGTAGCAATAGCTGCATATATACCGCTTATTAAATATAGCCCGTATTTATCCTATTTAATATAAAAAACGGCTTTTGATTTTTACGTTTAAAAAATTAAATGATTTAAATATTTAAGTAGTAATATTATCGTTTATAATTAAAATGTACCAAATATTTTAAACGTTAAATTAAAATAAGTTATATTAATATAGTTTTAATTAATAAATAACTATTATATTGTTTGTATTTTTATATTGTTTTTATTTTAAATAATTTTCTTATTTAAACTGCGGTTATATAATATTATTATATATTATTTTAATGTATAAACTATTTTATATTTTATAATTATAAATTTATACGTATATTTATAATATGTAATATATTTAATTTATTTAAAAAATACGTAATTTATTAATTAAATTAATTATATATTATAGTTTATAACTTATAATTTATAATTATAATTATAATTATTATTAAATAATATATATAAATAAATTTTTATATAAAAACGTATAAAAATATATTTTTTATATATATATATATTTATTTAAAACGGTTTAAAATTAAAAAAAGCGTACGTATTATTTGTTAATAAAAGTTATTTAAAATGGAAATAACGTAAAAATATAAGTAATATAATAACTATTTATTAGTTAAATGGTTTATAATATAAAAGTGGCATATTAATTATACCATTTAAAAAATATTAATTAACTTTTATTATTTTTACGGTTAATTTTGGTAAGTTTTACGTTTTTCTTTAACATTTAAAAACGGCTTATATTTAAAAGTTGTATATATATTATATATATATAATTATTATTATCCCCTATTTAACGTTAAAATATACGGTATAACATTATAATAATGTAATAACGCCCCGCCATTTTGCCCATAAAAACTTCTTTAACGTCATAAAAAAGGTAATAATAACCGCATATATACCGCTTATTAAATATAACTTATATTTATTTTATTTAATGTAAAAAGTAATTTTTAATTTTTACATTTAAAAAATTAAATAATTTAAATATTTAAATAGTAATATTATTATTTACGGTTAAAATATATTAAATATTTTAAACATTAAATTAAAATAAACTATATTAATATAATTTTAACCAATAAACGGTTATTACGCCGTTTACATTTTTATATCGTTTTTATTTTAAACGGTTTTTTTGTTTAAACCGCAATTATATAATATTATTATATATTATTTTAACGTATAAATTATTTTATATTTTATAATTATAAATTTATATATATATTTATAATATGTAATATATTTAATTTATTTAAAAAATATATAATTTATTAATTAAATTAATTATATATTATAATTTATAACTTATAACTTATAATTGTAATTATAATTATTATTAAATAATATATATAAATAAATTTTTATATAAAAATATATAGAAATATATTTTTTATATATATATATATTTATCCGAAATAATTTAAAACTAGGAAAAGCGTATATATTATTTATTAGTAAAAGCTATTTAAAATGGAAATAATGTAAAAATATAAGTAATATAACGGTTATTTATTAGTTAAATGGTTTATAATATAAAAACAACGCATTAATTATACCATTTAAAAAATATTAATTAGCTTTTATTACTTTTATAGCTAATTTTGGTAAGCTTTACGTTTTTCCTTAATATTTAAAAGCGGCTTATACCTAAAAGCTATATATATATTATATATATATAACTATTATTATCTTTTATTTAACGTTAAGGTTGTTTTTATGGGAAGATTTATAATTTCATTATGTCGAATATTTACGTTCCTGCTATCCGATGCTAACGCCTCTTCAGCCATATTCTCTTTTCTTTCCCTAATTTTTCCCCTAAGAATGGAGGAATGAAGACAAAGATTCCATTTTTATGTCGGGTTCCCGCAATGATTGCTGACAACCGAGCCTTCTCCATTGTCTTGTGTGGAACGGCACCTTGTAGAAAATATTATACCTCGGCGTATTAGAGGATCATCTATCTGGAAGAGTGAGATCGACGCCGAACGGCATCGACCGTACCAATTTCAATGTCATCAGGCTCCAACCGGGTTCGACGGAATCTTTCGTTGCTCAAAACTTAGTGGATTAGCCTGGTTGCACCGGCCGTGCTTAAGCTAGGTGGCGATTCTCGATACGATTGATCCGAGTGCACGAGATAATGGGAATCTAACCTATCTAACCTATCTAACCTTATAAATAAATCATCTCACTCCGAGCCTCAATTGATACCTAATATAAAATCTGTCAATTCCATTCAGCCTCCCTTCTATCAGCATAATCCTCCTATCGGCTGTGCTGGGTTCCTAAGGCCTACGGTCGATTGCTATTAGTTAACTCTATTCCGTCATTAAAAAGGGAGGCTAGATATTGTGGTTCAACCTCATTGCCTTCCTTCAAAATATGTCTACTGAAGAGCCTCATGCGGCTTCGCAGAGTCGAGATCATCTTGCAATGGATACAGACATCCATAGCGTACATTCAAGGCGCGAGACACAGCATCCAGTTGCTTTAGCCGAGGCATTGAAAGCTGTACATCGCATCCCAGATACGCCGTCAGATAGTAACAGCGATTCGGGCATTGAAGCTACGGACACACATCCACACTCAGTCTTATTGCGACGCAAATCAGAATCCAATTCTTATGATAACTCAGCCTCGGAAACGCCTGATATCTTGCACTTGGAGAGCCCGAGATTAAATGAGAAGTCGAGTTCTGAACAGCTTCTCCATGGTTTACCTAAATATACTTCTACAAGCAAGGGGAAGAAAACCTACGTGGTGGCCAGTGACGATGCAGAACTTCGTGAGATATTAAGACGGGGTTTAGAAAGAGCAAGTCGACACATTTCTGGTACTTATCCGCCTTGCTCATGAACAGCACTAATGTTAGGTAGTTACAGGAGAAAGAAAAAGGATTGCCGGGACGACGCGAAAAGCTACGGGATATGGTCTTCACGAGGCAATTCTCGGCCTTCGACAGGCAAAACCAGGATGCAGCAAACAGCCCGTTTCAAGGCTTTTATGTCCTCTTCTGGATTTCGGTGTTTTTCTTGATCGTTAAGATGGCTGCTGATAATTGGAGGAAAACCGGGAACCCACTCGGTACCAATGAGATTATGAAAACCATGTTTAAAAGAGATGGTGAGTTAGCTTTGATCCTCGATACTTCGTAATATAAAACGATTAACTGCCAATGTAGTTATTGTACTTTTATTCTCCGACGGCATCATGTGTGCTCTGACGGGAGTGAGCTTGGTAATCCAACGTCTGGTTTTCCTCAACTATATTGACTGGAAACGGTCTGGCTGGATATTGCAAAACGTAAGTTCTTGTCACGGCTTTTACAAATGAACTTCTTCTAACCCATAGTCCCGTAGATCTGGCAAACCCTGTTTATCGCGGGTGCGGTTGGCCTTACTCTTGTGAGGGATTGGCCGTGGACACGTGAGTAAGCCTCCTACTCAAGACGAAGCGCATATACTAATTGATTTTAATTATTAAAGATACCGTATTCTTTGTTCTTCATGGTCTTGTCATGTTGATGAAGCAACATTCATATGCGTTCTATAATGGCCACCTTTCATCCCTCTACAAGAAACGACAGGTTGGTGTTTATAATTTAATATTCGTCTAAGTGATCCAGCAAGCATGACCAAGGTGCTAACTTCTCGATTTAATTAGAGTCTACTCCTTAAATTGAAACAGTTAGAGAATATATCGCCCGTGACATCGCCTTCGCAAACGAGACCAAGGGTTTCGGCTCTCTCTACGTCGCATCTCGCTTATCCGCCATCGGCGGGTGAGTACCGTGAGAGGCGGTTTTCGTTATCAAAGACCGGATCTACTGACCAAAATAACATGGAGAGCATCTCCTGCGCTATTGAAGCGGCAGAACCACTCGACATAGAGCAGCTTCATGTGTTCGAAAGGCTCATCAAGTGGGAAGTCGACGCTCTCGCAGATGAACTCAGGGGCAAAGCGGAGGATCCTACACATTATTATCCAAATAACCTTACCATCTTGAACCACTACGAATATATCGTACTACCCACCGTCGTTTATGAATTGGAGTATCCCAGGTCCGAGAGGATCAACTGGTACTACGTGGCTGAAAAAGCTTGTGCTCTTTTCGGTGTCATATTCGTCATGATCATGATTTCTCAAGCGTTTATTTATCCTGTTGTAATGAGAGCGATCCACATGAAGGAAATAGGCTGGACAACTACGCAAAGATTCCGCGAATTTCCATGGATACTCAGCGACCTTGCCTTTCCTTTCATGATGGAGTATATGGTGAGTCCTATGGCTATAGTTCATTTTATATTACCTAGTTGTGCTTCCGCTTACTCTTCGCCATTAGTTAGCTTGGTATCTCATCTGGGAGACTGTTCTCAACATCCTTGCGGAACTCACGTTATTTGCGGACCGAAGCTTCTACGATACGTGGTGGAACAGCGGTATGTTATCATTGATCATTCATTCCGTTTCAATCAGCATACATCTGTAATACTAACATCGAAGCAGTCTCATGGGATCAGTACGCTCGCGACTGGAACCGACCGGTCCACAACTTTCTCTTGCGGCACGTGTATCACAGCTCGATATCATCCATGCGTGTAAATAAACACACTGCGACACTCATTACTTTCTTCCTCTCGGCTTGCATTCATGAGCTCGTCATGTGGTGTATCTTTAAGAAACTACGCGGGTACCTGCTTATCCTCCAGATGTCCCAGCTCCCGCTTGTGCGGCTCAGCCGGACGAAGTGGCTTCGCGGCCAGCCAACAGTTGGAAATATCATATTCTGGATTGGTATTTTTACAGGACCGAGTTTGCTATGTAGTTTGTATCTGATTCTTTGAATGAATGGTTGTTGGTTGGGTGCTTGGCTCTTTGGGGATATAAGTAGAGGAGAGAGGCAAACAAGCGAATAGGAGGGCGAGCTGTTCTGAAGAGGAATTTTAGGGCTTTTAGAGTTTAGAGCGTTATACACCAAAGATAGCGTGTTGGATCGAGGTCACGATTACGGTAAAGTAGGTGATAAATAGTGTGTAAACATTGATTATCTTGTAAATTACTAGGTTAGAGTTCTCATGTAACTGATATTGCAATATTTGCCTTGTATTACTCAATGATTAACATTAGATCATTCACTAGTCCCAACTTGCAAATGACATTTATGGTGGACCAACCGGAAGTTCTCCAACAGGTAGCTAGTCACTTGGGTTTAATGATGGGAGGTATTGCAGGGCGAACACTAAATTTGACCTATAGGAGAGATATTGAGAGACCCCAGGTTTCATGTCTGCATGCATACGACCCTTTGTGGTCTTCTATTCTATAGTCCCATGCAGCTCTTATGCAACACACAGCAAGTTTTGCAGTTTTGGTAGTAAGAATGCGCTACAGATCATTCCTAGATGGTAAGCAATGTGTTCATTGTGTTACAAGCCTGTTGGAAGAACAGCGTGGTCAACGTGGGCTACGTAAGAGTAGACCGAATCTACGTATGATGAGCAACACCATGCAATGTAGATGTAGTGGTAGACGCAGTGGTGTTCCTCAATCTGGATGCTTGCTTCAAGCCGGGCTTGGTGGTTTGGATATTCGTAGCCAATCGAACCTGCAAATATGTGTTTCGCAGCAAATAGGAACAAAAGCTAGTATTGGAGATGGGATGCATGTGAATCCCCATCTGGGGGTAACCGCGAGTTGGGTGGTGTTCTTTCAATGGGATACGAACTTAGGCACGTGAGGTAGGAACATGCTCATAGGTTAAGGTTTGATGCTACATGATCAGTAAGAACGTTCACGGAAGTACCTACCGTACAATTCCATTGACAGGCAGCAAACTACGTCATTATATCACTAATTGTACAGTATGCATTTCTCCATTTGTCTACACTGTGGTCAAAGCATACCTAGCAAGCTGTTCTTCCGAAGATGATCCGTCTCCTTTGAAAAACAAATTTTATTTGTCGGCTAACCATTGACAACCTTAACCATCTGACGAACTCCATCCATCACTGGGTTGCTGGGGAGCTACTTCAACACCCCCGACACGCGATATTTTTCAAATCAAATTTTTGCCTTCCATCATCAAGGTTGATTTATCTACACATCTAATCCTCTCTAGAGCTTCTCTCAGCTTTCTCGTTAATTATTTACTCCTCATCAAGCCGTTATAATGTCTCGAGGAGGTACTACTCTCTACGTGACTGGCTTTAGCCATGGCACGCGTGCTCGCGACCTCGCCTACGAATTCGAACGGTATGTCCATTATCCTCGTCGGTGAATCGATCGACCGTCCTACGGATGCGGTGTCCGATGTCACCTGCCTTCTCCTCGTCCTCACCCCGACCTCGCTTCGTCGTTCTCGGCTTCGTTCGAGTCCTCGATTCGTCTTCTTAACCTACGCTTCTGCCCTCCACGTCCTCCGTGTCCATCTCAGCCTCCCATCTCCTTCGATCGAGCGGTCGTATGGCATCTTGAGATGCATCGTTCCACGTCCCTTGACCATCGCGATGGGATTTCGAAGCTTCATGCAATCGATGCAAATCATTAATCATTTTGGGAAAGTCTTCACTTTGTTGCGGGGATTGCTGACATCATATCTATCTATCTAGCTATGGCCGTCTTGTCCGTTGTGACATTCCAGCCCCTAGATCTGCTAGCAGCAGATTGTAAGTTGAGCATCCTAATTGGTAAATTGTCGCATGACCTAATCAGAATGGCAGGTTCGCTTTTGTGGAGTATGAGGATCGTCGTGACGCTGATGATGCGTACCACGAGATGCATAACAAGCGTATCGGCCGTGACGATCTTCTAAAGATTGAGGTAAGCTATCCTTAGGATTACAGCCCAATTCCTTTAGACGCGGTCAGCTAACGAGTATATAGTGGGCCCGCACTCCTCCGTCCGCATCTTGGCGTTTCGACAGTGGTCGTGACCGCGACAGCAGGCGTGACCGTGGAGGCCGATCTCCTCGTCGCGGTCGTTCGCCTTCCCCTCGCCGCAGCACACGCGACTATTCTCCTAGGAAGGACGACCGTCGTGACCGAGACCGTGATCGCGACTATGATCGTGAACGCCGTGATACCCGCGACCGTTCTCGTTCCCCGGATCCTCGGTACAAATCCCCGTCTAGCTCACCCAAGGTCCCTGCTAAGTCGGAGCTTACACCCTTACCTAGTGACCGCGATCGTGATGACCGAGACGACCGCGACCGCCGTGATAACGGCACTAACGGTGATGATCGTAAAGGTGAGTTTCATAGCCGCATCTGTAGAGAGACTTCTAACTAACATTGGATCCAGCTGTCGACAGTCCTCCTCCTCAACACGACGACTTGGACGTTGCTGAGTGATAAGTATACCTGGCTATCTTACCTCTTCAGCAGTGGGTTGCATCCGCAACGTGTGAAATAGAACTCTCCTTTGTTGCACGGGTGTTTGGCTTTGCGTTTTTACACTGGCTTTCGCTCATATTCTAGTTCCGATTCAATCGACTGGCCCATGATCCTGTGTACAACTGGCGGAGAGGCTGAATTCCGAGATGATGCATTTGATACTACCGAGAAGATTTAGGTTCCCTCGAGAGGAGCGATAATCATAAGGTCAAGGCGGTTAGGTAGCAAATGATGCGCCTAGAGGGATATGTTCCTAATCAATTAGTTTAGAGCAAATTCACTTTGATCCTGTGCATCATTAGTGAAAAACGAGCTTCGTTGGTTTTTGCAGATTTGTGTTGTTTAATTAATGGTAATCTACGTATGTTGGAAGGTCATCAGACTTCGTTCCAGCAGCTATACAGGTCAATTGGCCGTGTTTGATACGAGAAGGGTTAGATGATTATACTAATAAGAATGATTACTTTTAACTTTGTCTACCTAATACATACGGAATAGCTGTGGTAGAAACAAGTTTCATCAATTAGAAGCTTTCAATCTTTGTACCTGTAAAATTTATGCACGCTATATAAGGAGCTCATTAATATGAACGTTGCTGCGTGTTATAGGTAGATATTGGGGAACAACAACCAACCAAGCGATGGGTAGGTACCTATGTATTTAGATGAAGATCCTATGTATTTTTTTTTCCGACATGGAATGGCCATGGGCTGCATCTTGGTTATGCCGAGTCACGTCATATATGATACACTGTAGTATCCCGTGCAGAAAATCTCCAAAGCTGACATGGACTTGATTGTATGTATTGGTTTCTCTTCGGCTTTATCTAGGCTCTGTGGAGAAGCCCTCGAGGTACAAACAAAGGAAGGGAACGGGAAGAAAGGGGGCTCGCTTTAGCATGTCTGTAATATACAGAACTAATCAGTGAGAACTAATGCACGAAGCAATGCCAGGGCCCCTTTTTAAATTTTCAATTTGTATTCCATACTGCTCCTTTCTTTACCGCTCCTCTAATACATACCTAACCTACTAACATACCTAGCAGTACCTACGTATGTAGATCAGACAGCCTTATTATGCTCCAAGTCTTAAGAATATTTATTCTTTATGTAGCACATTTTTACTAAAGTGTGTCTACTATTTCTATGCGTGTACTTTAGGTAGACTCAAAGAAATGGGAAACATCGAAATATTTTCATATAACTAGGTTAGGTACCTATGTAGGTAGCAAATGACAACTTATAGGTCACTTGAAGCTCAATAGTTAGTACCCGAAAGTCCCAGGTGAGCCCGGCGGGTGACCGGCTCCCCCCTAAGACCAATAATTTTCTCAAAGCTCCGACTGGCCGACTTGATTACTTTAAACCTATTTGAACCTATTGTAAGGTCCCGTCTTACCTTAAAACTAATGCATTTACGTACTCTACCTAGGTAGTAGCTACCTACGTTCTACCATCTAACCCTCATAGCTAAATTTTCTAGCTCTATTCTTATTTTTCGCTTCTCCTCTCTCTTGGTCCTTTTTTACATCTCACATTTCAAGTAACACGCTGCATACTCATATTTAACCCCCTCCTGTTATAAAGTAATATCAACCTCGAGTATATATCTAGGAGGTAAACGATCATGAGTACTCCGTGTACTTTGGTCAATTCGATGATCTGACCCGACGATACGTAGAGCGACATCCTTGCGCAAGGCAAAGGGTACTTCGAGATTCCGCGCAGTTACCGCCGTTACCTATGCCCTCGATAGCCCGTCCTACAAGCTCGACTATGTCGCCCGAATCGTCAAGAGCTTTTCGATAAAACTTGCATTGTTGTTTGTTGGTGTAGTCGTGTTCAAAGACTACCTAGGTATCCTTAGTTCCCGATATACATGTCCAAGCATCAGCCGCGCGCAAACTTCTCGGCCTCCTACTTCAGCCCCGTGCGGATTATACACCGCCTGTCTTTCGTTATTACGTCGCTCGACTTCTCCCGCGTTCGCCCGGCCGAAGTTCCAACATGGCCGCTGTACGTCTATCTCACTTTCACAACGACCCGCCTTTGCGCTGATGAGTCCCATCCGGTAGCTGACTCAAATCCTCTAGAGCTCGGAAGATATCAAGGCCAATGATGCCAGTGAGAATAGAAACTCCCAACTCAAGGACTTCTTCTCCCAGCCGGTGACCGCTGCTTTCTGCGCCGGTGGTGTTGCTGGTGCCGTATCGCGAACCGTCGTATCTCCTCTCGAGCGCCTGAAAATTCTCTTTCAGGTGCAAAGCGCCGGCCGCAATGAATACAAGCTATCGGTAGGCAAGGCGCTTGCTAAGATGTGGAAGGAAGAAGGTTGGAGGGGTTTTATGGCTGGTAACGGAACCAATTGCGTTCGCATCGTCCCTTATTCCGCAGTGCAGTTCGGCAGCTATAACCTCTACAAAAGGGTAAGTTAGCTACTAGAGCTACTTGGTTTATTACAACCCAGTCGAAGCTTCATATATTGAAAACAACTATAGGCTAGTTTGGCTAACACTAGCTGTAGCACTTCTTCGAGAAGTACCCAAACGCTCCTTTATCCCCCCTCGAGAGACTTGTGTGTGGCGGCTTAGCGGGCATCACCTCAGTCTTCTTTACATATCCGCTCGATATCGTACGGACTCGATTATCAATCCAATCGGCGTCGTTTGCCGCGCTCAGCAATACGCCAAAGGACAAGCTCCCGGGTATGTGGTCTACAATGGCTGTGATGTATAAGCAAGAGGGCGGTGTGCCTGCTTTGTACCGCGGTATAATACCTACAATCGCAGGAGTAGCACCATACGTAAGCTTTGATATGCGCCTTACAGGCGTGATCTGTTTAATATGGCACGAGAAGACTAATGGTTTCTTAGGTAGGGCTGAATTTCATGACATATGAATTCGTCCGCAAGTATCTAACACCTGAGGGTGACCAACACCCCAGCGCAGCACGGAAGCTGCTAGCCGGCGCCGTATCGGGCGCCGTTGCTCAGACATGCACTTATCCATTGTGAGTATGTCTCCCAGCTTTCAAGTTCTGGTTGTCTAATATGTGCATAGTGATGTCTTGCGGCGAAGATTTCAAATCAACACCATGTCTGGCATGGGCTACAAATACAAGTCGATAGGAGACGCTGTTAGGGTGATAATATCGCAGGAAGGACCAAAGGGCCTATATAAGGGTCTCATTCCGAACTTACTCAAGGTCGCCCCCAGCATGGCCGCCAACTGGCTTAGCTTCGAAGTCACTCGAGACTTTTTGGTCGGCTTAAAGCCCGAACCAGTGGATCTATAACCGAGAAGACGCATGGCAGTAGCCGGTTCCCTTCATCCGTACTGGATTATATCCAGATTGTACTTGACTACCTCCAGATGTGCACCATTTATGCGTGCGGGATTTCTAGTGGGATGGCGTTGATGCACCACGGTAAAGAGCTGCAGCATGCAGGACAGTGGATCGGACGCGTTAAACAGGGAAAGGTAGATAGACATAGAGAGCACAAAAGACCCTGTTTAGTTAGTAGAGAAGGCTATGAACTCCGACAGGATAGACCCCAAACAACATCATGTTGTATATGTATACTGAAAGATGACTACCTGCATGAGAGGGCGAGGTCACCCTTCTTTTGGAGATATGGCTTCAGGGCGATAGTTACATAGAAATAAAAATCTGAAATTAATTAGAAACTGGTCTTATGTTCATATGATCTCACTGTCGTGGAATCTAAAGAATACCTCCTTAGGTACCTCAAGTAAGGACGGGAGTGAACCTGAGCTGATAAGATTTGAATTTCTTATCAAGAACCTTCATAAAATGCATATTCCATGATAATACTGTTTAAATACATAATACTAGTTATTGGCTAGGTACGTCCTACCAACCCTAACTGCCGCTCGTCACCGCTCACCCGCACAATCCACTCCGTCTTTGCGATTTCGAACTTTTCTGCGGCCCACTCGAAATTATTTCCCTTCTTCAGTCACTACTAACCCACAGCACAACAGCTTTTCCCTTCCCCATCGACTCCCTTTTCAATTACAAAAGAGTCACCGTCAAGATGGGTACGTTAAATATTTATTTGGAGATCTCTATGCGAGTGGAAGTGTGAGAGATTGGCTACTGCATTGTGCCCTTCTCTCATGCTCTCTGCGAACAAACGGGAAATCATCCTCTGGGATGCGCCCGATAGAGCATATTTGAACCCAAAAGCTGACGATGGCTTTTTTTTCTCTAAATAGGTATTGATCTCGACCGCCACCACGTGCGCAGCACCCACCGAAAGGCGCCCAAAAGCGACAATGTCTACCTCAAGCTCTTGGTGAAGCTGTACCGCTTCCTAGCCCGTAAGTTATCTCTCCCAATTCTTGGTAACTTTTGCAACGAGCTATTAATGCATCTTAATTTCTGCAATTACGAGACTAATATTATTCTATCATATAGGCCGAACGGACTCGGACTTCAACAAGGTCGTCCTTCGCCGCCTTTTCATGTCCCGCATCAACCGACCCCCCGTCTCCCTTTCTCGCGTCAAGAGCCAGATCCCTAAGGAGGATGAGGGCAAGATCGTCGTTGTTGTTGGTACCATCACCGACGACAACCGCCTCCTCACGGTCCCCAAGGTTTCCATCGCCGCTCTGCGATTTACCGCCACCGCCCGTGCCCGCATTCTTGCCGCCGGTGGTGAGGCATTGACCCTCGACCAGCTGGCTCTCCGCGCCCCTACCGGCAGCAACACCCTGCTGCTCCGCGGCCCCAAGAACGCCCGTGAGGCTGTTAAGCACTTCGGCTTCGGCCCCCACAAGCACAAGGTAGGTGGACTAGATTTAGTCATAACCATTTCTAGCATGCTCACAAATTTTACAGAAGCCATACCTCGAGTCCAAGGGCCGCAAGTTCGAGAAGGCCCGCGGTCGCAGACGGTCAAGGGGTTTCAAGGTCTAAGAAAAAAATGGTGTGGGTTAGGTCTTGTGTTGCGTCTCTTCCGATATACCACGAATACAGTTCTCAACTGGAAGAGGGTTACGCTACTTCAGGAGTGGTTTATGCATGGCTCGGCGTGATACGGGATTACAGAATCAATTCATACAGAATTGAGATGCTTTGCCACTTTTCTGATAACGATCGTACGCTTTTTCCAGCCAATTATTGTGACTGACGAATGCATGATATTTTAATAAAACTAAAATATTGCTACTGTAGGCAAAGTTGTGAAGTGTCGAGTAGCAGCGTAGATTCCGGAGCGTTAAATTCTCATTGTTCACATAATACTTAACAAGCAGGGGGAATTGCGAAAGACAGGCATCACCTGACCGCGTGTTCGAAACGTGATGCTAATAGTTCGATATCTTCATACTGTGTTTCGTCATAGCCAATTTCAACCTATTTCTTACACTACACATATTGAAAGCTGATACCAATCTAACACTTCATCATCTTTCTTTCTCTTAATTAAAGTGTCAGCTAATATTAGTTCTATAAAATGTGTGGGCGCTATTCGCTAGCATTGGTATGGCAATATACTCTTCACTTTAATTCGTCTTGACACTAGAGACTGACTGCAGCCAATAACGTAGAGACCAGCACAGATTCGCGATCTATTTCAACATGATGGCATGCCTGTGGATGATGCGCCGGATGATGAAGGTGATGCTGCACCAAGGCAAAGTTACAATTTTGCCCCCGGCTATCATGGCGTCGTTTACCGCGCCGATGTACCAGATTGGGGTGCCGGTCCTCGAAGACAGCATGCCAATTCCTCTGGCGAAGCTGTAAAAGAGCAGCACGCCGAAGATGGGGATAGTGATATTGCATCAAACCCCAAGGCTATAAGCTATAAGCTGCAAAGCATGAAATGGGGGTTGATCCCTTTCTGGACCAAGCGCAATCCGGATTATGGTTCCACGATGAAGACAATCAACTGCCGAGATGATTCTCTCGCCCAGAGCGGTGGTATGTGGAGCACGATGAAAGCTCGAAAGCGATGTATCGTTGTTGCGGAAGGCTTCTACGAATGGCTGAAGAAGGATGGGAGTAAAGAGAAGATCCCGCATTTTGTTAAGCGGAAGGACGGTAAGCTTATGTGTTTCGCTGGATTATGGGATGTGGTGCAATACGAAAGTAAGTATTCAAGCTCGTATTGGAAGAACAAATGGTGCTAACTGGTATTTAGATAGCGAGCAGAAGCTTTACACCTATACAATCATCACTACAGATTCAAACAAGCAACTCAACTTCCTTCATGATCGCATGCCTGTTATTCTAGATAATGGGTCTGAAGATATCCGAACCTGGTTAGACCCTAAGCGATCCGAGTGGTCGAAAGAGCTGCAGGCTCTGTTGAAACCTTTTGAGGGGGAGTTAGAAGTCTATCCCGTTAGCAAGGACGTGGGTAAAGTTGGTAACAACTCGCCTAACTTTGTCATCCCTATTGACAGCAAGGAGAATAAGTCTAATATCGCGAATTTCTTCGCCAAGGGTGCCGCAAAGAAGAATGCAACAGAACAGCAGCCGCAGGTTAAAGTCAAGAAAGAAGAGGGGTTCGTCACTGAAGACTTAACTAAAATAAAAGAAGAAAACCGGCCTGCAACCGGCTTCAAAAGGGAAGCTGAAGATGAGTCGGTTGGCAGTGAGCCTCCGAAGAAAGTGGCTATGACCATGTCGTCCCTGGCGCCGAATAAGACACCGTCGCCGCAAAAGGGGGCGAAACAAAAGATTAGCGCAACCAGTAATAGAACCAAGAGCCCGAATAAGGCGAAACAACCTGGTACGCAAAAGATAACGAAATTCTTCGCGAATAGTTCTTGATGAAGCAGCTTAAGGTATATTCGAGACTGGCTAGTGGTGGTCTATGTATTAGCGTCACACACTGGCTTTACTCTCCGATATCATGGCGCGTATGTCACCATGAACTTGGATTGAGATATACGTCTCAATGTATCAAATATGCCCTACCTTGGCGATCCGCCAGCCGCCAGCGCCCTGGTACGAATTTACACGGGTAATAATTTAAATTTAAATTACTAGATAAGGGGTACATCGACCGGACGACGTACAACAACGTCAAAATGAGCGTGCCTCGCTACGACCTATCTCAAGAGGTACATCGTGCGAAACGATATCCATGCTTCCTACTTCATCTGCGTGGAATCTCCTACGATACCACTGCAGCCTCAAAAAGGGGCATAACCAAAGCTATTTAGCAAGTGAATACGGAGGGACCAGGTACGGTGTACGAGTGGAAGTTGTTGTAGATGTTGGCAGTGTCTACGTACGAAATAATGTCAGTCACCAAGACATATATTATTTAAAACGCAGCAGTAACTTACATCCGGGGTCGCTAGCTTTGAAAGCACCGGGGATCTTGACGGTGGGCTTGGGCGAGCCGCTTCCGCCGCCGCCGACCTTGATCTGGCCGCAACCGACGTACCATTGCGGAGTGGAGCCGGGGTTGTGGATGGCGAGGGACTGGATTCGTAGGAGATACTCTCCGTTAGGGATACACTTAGGAACCGTGTAGGAGTAGGTGTCTGTTCTAAGATTAGCCAAGTTATCCTGAGCAACGAGCTAAACTTGTCCGTACCCTTCATGGTCCAGCTAGCCTGGCCACCGTTGAAGATAGGTGCCCAATCGTTGATCTTGAACCAGTCTCCGCTGCCATCGTATTCCGCGGCAGTGCCCGGGGCCTTCGATAAGTACAGGGAGATGGGTCCCTGGTGGTAGACGGCCGTGTCAAGCGTGAAGGTGAACGGGTCGCCGGCGTTCAACTCAAGAGTGCTGGTGTTAGCGCCGGTGGCACCGCCGACGTTGCATCGGAGGTCAGGGGAAGACAGGTCTATCGTTATATCTCAGCACAAAGTTACCACTGACTTGAATGGGAGTTACTAACCGGTAACGGGAGAGTTGTAGTTGGTGTTTCGTCGAACGTACTCATACGGGACACCCTTGGCAGTTCCCTTTGCCAGCGTCTGGAAAATGTAGTGGGCCGACGCACCCTGAGCGGCCAGGGCGGCGGTGGCGATAAGAGCGACAACGTTCTTCATTGTGGTTTAGGAGAGCTGATCCGACTATCTTTCTTTCTTTTCTCGAGGCTGAAAGCGTCCGGTGGGTGTAGGTAGAGCAGAACAGAGCAGCTGGCGGAGCCTGCTGCGTAGGCGCCCTAGGCCGTCCTTAAAAACGAAAATCTACACGATCTCCCCCTTCGGCAGTTCACTCGCTCTCCGTCTAGGGCCAACCCCAGATTCCTCGATATGAAGCGGGCCGCGGCTCCAGTCGTCGGCACGGGATAATGGCTAAGCACCTCAGCGAGGCCTGGCCAGGGCGATGGCCCGTGTCTGGGCTGCAAGCTGGGCGTCATAGGGGCAAGTCGTTAATAAGATAGATTAAACAACCCGGCGCAAGAGCTTCCACGGTTGGCCGTCGTGGCTTATTCCGGCGCCGAGCAATTTACGCCCTTAAATAGGTTGTATATATGCACAATGTGATCACAGAAAGCAGTACGGTTCGGCATTGGGACCCCCGGAGAAGCGGATGCGAGATCTGGCTGGCAGGGATTGCAGTTGATGCTTAAATTTTGAATTAAGTCCTGTGGTGTGAACTTACGGCTGTGGAAGAAGGGAAAGGGGAATTCTTGATTTTGCCCCTATTTGCTCGCGCTCTAAGTGGTGGCGTATCTTATAAATAATGTATAAAGGAAGTTGAGGTTGGCATTGAGGATTTCATAGGTCAATATTAATCTACCTCTAAAGATAGGACATAGTCTAGTTCTATATCTAGATGATTAGGAACTTCACCTGCGTGATGGTTCATTACTGATCGTCCCCGGCGTTTAGTATTCCAAATACCAAAGACTACACCCCTAGGAGACTCTATTATAAGTCCAAATATCTTCAATCCAATCACTTTCAACGACAAACATCTTCCAACCATTCTCATACGCTCGACGGGCAAAACGTATGGATCACATTCTTTGCTGACCCCGCCCCGTGAGCGATATAATATATCCATAGTCAGCTGGGAATTGTCGCAATGCTCAAGGTGTTTGACGAAAGCGTGGGTGGTATCAGTCATCATGACCTAAGGATCGTGAAACTCCGTTCTCGCAATATCGAAGGCATGATAACTAATCCAGGCACCGCAGAAGATGTGGCGATGTTTTAATGGCACGTATGTATATGAGGAAGTCGGTGTATATTTATATTCCTATGTAGGCCTTGGAAAATATATTGGTATACTTGGCTTCCTATTGCCGAATACCACCAATATTATACAGATAATACCAACTAATTGTATTGGAACGTTACTCAAGAAGTGTCTTTGCCAATGGTGTTGAGGGTATTCCTAACGCTTCTTTCTAGAAAGTTTCCCAGAACGGAAATTTGTAGGGACGGGGCTCGAACGCCGAGCCCATCTTGTCCAAAAGGAGGACTAGGCCGCTGAGGGCATGCTCGGGATGTCTTGAGCCCATGTGGCCCCTTTTCTCGGCCTGGTCGTTTGTAAACATGCAACAGCAAAAATGAGCCAGGGCCATACCAACAAAGTCAACACATATCAGGTGCAGTGCGATCTCGTGACGGTAGCCTCAATCGGCCCTTACAACCGGAGTGAAACTGATGTAGGTTAGTTAGTTCCGGGAGAGTTGACCGAATCTGGGAGGTTTCGGGGCGGAAAAGCGATGGGACATGCTGGGTTCGATGCTTACGAGATCATGAGAAGGGTTCTTTGGAATCAGAGGCGGAATAACTATAGGCTGAGAAAGGACAAGTAGTAAATAATTAAATCGCCGATGACAAACCGGGAAAGTATCTCGTCTACGTGGTATATTTATCCAAATCAACATCCAATTAACCTTACGACAGAAAAGCCGTGAAGAACCTTGGAATATAGGTACCTATTTGGTGTAGGTACGTACTAGTAGTACTGGGGGTAGCACTGGAGGTACTTACAGCACTTGCAAGATGTTCGAGCTCGAAATTCGGGAGGCGGAGAAGGGGAGCGGGGTTAAGGTGAACTCTGTGGGGGAAGACCTTAACGGGCTAAGCGGGCCTAATAATCCTCTAACGTCCTCTAAAATCAATGGGGCTACGCTGGAATCACGGGCCTGAGCAGCAGAGCAGCAGAGCAGTTACCTCCCAAATGTGGGGGAACCATCAGCCCTTTTCGCATCGAATTACTCCGTAGCGCCGCCAAGACGGGGGTCCAACACCTAAGCCATCAACTAAAAATCTGCTCAAATTAATAACCTTCCTTTTTTATCTCCAACTTCACTGGTGCGCCACTCTAATGCTTGACCCATTCCATGACAATTCCCTGTCGTATTATTGGACCACGGCTACACGTTCCAGATGTTCATTCAGATGTTCATCTGTCCCTGACAGAAGCTTATCCCGGCCTTGTTTAGCTGCCGTCGATCTTCTCTCATCCCGTTACGCATCCGACTTGGCCTGCTCGATAGTTGTTGAACTTGCTTTATTTCACTTTGCTTGGCCGAGCTAGATTGGGTACCTTGTTTATTTACTCGAGATAGTGTTTTTTATGCCCTTCTCTAACCAGGTACCAAATATACCAAGTCGTATACCAGGTATCCTAATCTCAGGCTCAATGACTTGTCAAATCGCCTATCTTTTTTTTCATTTACTTTTCACTTTGCCTCCGCGAATTCAATATCGCCAGGATTATTGCTAGGCGCTTCTGGCTTGCAACCCTAAGCGTCTATCGTCTATTCTAACCAGTCGGCTCGCGTTTCACTCCTCTTCCCGGCTTTGAAACAATATATGAGCCTTCATTATAGGCAGCTGGCATAATCTGTGCTATACCCTTTTCTATACGAACCCTCTCCGGCACCGTCCTCCGTAATCCTGTCGGTGCTTTAGCCAGGTCCTTCGACTTTACCAGTAGTTGTAGTATGTTTGTCTTGCAGATCATGTCCTATCACGTACTCTTTCCCGGAAAACCGGGCGAGCGATTTGTGTCTTGGCTTCACAGATCCCACGACGTGATGCCATTTATTAGTCGCCTCAAATCCTCTTTTCTATAGCCCACTAGCCACGTCTCCCCAGGTCTTGGATGCTTGGCCAGCGACCTCAATATGCCGTCCTTCTCACGTATTGCGACTGCTGTTCTAGCAGCCGCTACCAGTAAGTCCAAGTCTTCTGCCTCCTCGATATGTGAGAATATATGCTAAATGCTCCCAGTTTTCGGGACTACTCTTGCTCAAGACCCAGTCAAATACACCGACCCAGACACGGGGATCGAGTTTGGCACATGGGCTCAGGGTGACCAGACGGTTGGTCTCGCACTACCCGAGGATGCCTTAAGTAAGGACGCCGATGAGTATATTGGTATACTGGTATGTAGATATAGCTAGGTACCTTGGCAGAACCATACTAACCTTCCCCTTAGAAATGCTCTACGGGTTGGTGTGGTATCTCCCATGGGGAGTCGGGACAGATGACGCAGGCCTTGCTGCTCATCGCTTGGCCGTATAAAGACCAAGTCCTCACATCTTTCCGATTCGCAACTGGGTACAACCTTCCCGGAGTTTATACCGGGAACGCAACCCTGACTCAGATCTCATCGAAGGTGACTGAAACTGGCTTCGAGGTTATTTACCGATGCCAGAACTGCTTCGCTTGGGATCAAGAGGGTTCCAGCGGTCACGTTGAAACCAGTAGTGGACTACTTGTCGTAGGACGAGCCTCGGCGGGGACTGTTCCTACTAACCCCGAGTGCCCTGCTGACATCAAATTTGTGCAACATGCAGCCTTCGGACAGTTTGGTGCTCCCTTGGAGGGTCTTACAAGTGCCAAGTACCCTGACTGGGCTGCATTGGCAACGAAGGACGTCCCTGGCGAATGCTCTCCTAGTGATCCCGGCAACCCACCACCGACGAGTCGTGCCTGTGCTAAGGAGATGGCCGGTCAATCGTTCGACTACATCGTGGTCGGTGCCGGAGCCGGCGGTATCCCCATAGCCGATCGATTAAGCGAGAAGGGTTACAGTGTTCTGTTGATTGAGAAGGGGCCGCCATCCTCGGGAAGATGGGGCGGAAATATGAAGCCGCTCTGGCTCGAGAAGACAGATCTCACGCGATTCGACGTTCCGGGTCTTTGCAACCAAATTTGGGTTGATTCGGATGGTGTCGCTTGCTTAGATACCGACCAAATGGCTGGATGTGTCCTCGGTGGAGGCACAGCTGTTAACGCCGGCTTGTGGTGGAGGGTAAGTTACCTTGATCATGGCTTTAAAGTTTAGATGTTGATACTCTTCAGGCAAACCCGAAGGATTGGGATGAGAACTTCCCTGCTGGATGGCACAACTCAGATCTTAAGACCGCCACAGACCGAGCATTCAAGCGCATTCCCGGAACCACAAGGCCCTCTCAGGATGGTGAACTATATATGCACCAGGGAGTCGACGTCATCTCCAGCGGTCTAGAGAAGGCGGGATGGAAGAATGTACCTGTCCCCAATGACGCCCCAACTCAGAAGAACCATACTTTTGGTGCTACAACATATATGTTCTCTAACGGTGAGAGAGGCGGTCCCATGGCTACTTACCTGGTTACCGCCGCCGAGCGTGATAACTTCGCGCTCTGGATGAACACTCCTGTTAGGAGAGCTCTTAGGACAGGCGGCCATATTACCGGAGTTGAGCTGGACTGTACTGTAGAAGGAGGCGGGTACGGTACCGTCAACGTTACCGCCAACACTGGACGCGTTATTGTTTCGGCTGGAACGTTCGGCTCGGCTAAGTTCCTTCTCAGGAGTATGTGATAATAGTGCAGTATTTATTCATACTCAGAACAACGTGCTAATCTTGTTAGGTGGTATTGGTCCGGCCGATCAACTGGATGTTGTTGCTTCTTCGGCTTCAGATGGTAAATCGTTCATTGGAAAAGAAGACTGGATTAACTTGCCAGTCGGCTATAATCTAATGGACCATGTCAACGTAAGTGAACCTCGGGGGATAAATGGATGAGCTTCTCTCTAATTCGGTTAAAAATAGACCGATACCTACTTCACCCACCCAGATGTCGTATTCTACGATTTCTACGAGGCATGGGACACGCCAATTCCCGCGGACAAGCAGAAGTACCTTGGTAAGCAAAACAATCTGTGATATTTCCTTGGACATTTATTTACCTTTTATAGCCAACCGTACCGGTATTCTGGCGCAAGCTGCTCCTAACATCGGGCCTGTGGTATGTGTACCTAGGTAATTGTGCCGTATTTTCGGAGTGTTTCTAATTGAACCGCTAGTTCTGGGACGAAATCGAAGGCGAGGATGGCGTAGTCCGTCAACTCCAATGGACGGCTCGTGTTGAAGGTTCCGAGCTGACGAACACCACCAGTATGTCTCCGCGCAATGGAAGTATGTAAGGAAACATAACTAATGTTGCACAGACACGATGATTATGAGTCAATATCTCGGAAGAGGTCAGACTTCTCGCGGTCGCATGACAATCAACGCCGGACTGAGCACGGTTGTCTCAACCCCGCCCTACCTCCGAGACCCGAATGATAAGGCAGCTGTTATTAAGGGTATTGAGAACCTGCGAAACGCTCTGAGCACCGTGAAGGATCTCGAGTTCCGACTCCCGGCCACAAACCAAACTACAACATCCTATGTTGACGCCATTGAGGTGACGTCCGCTAAGCGGCGCTCAAACCACTGGATGGGTCAGTATTACCAAGCTATTTTCATACTAATATTCGTGCTAATATGTAATAGGCACTGCTAAGTTAGGATTGGACGACGGCCGCGAGGAGAAGGGCACGTCTGTCGTTGACCTTAACACCAAGGTCTACGGTACCGACAACCTCTTCGTCGTTGACGGATCAATCTTCCCCGGTATGGTGACTGGAAACCCTTCAGCTATGATCGTGGCCGCGGCAGAATTCGCCGCCGAGAAGATCTCGGCTCTGTCGCCGAAGGCCCCTACAAAGGCGCCCCAGAACACCGGAGGACAGATCATTATCCTGCCATAGACTTAAGTAATCTTAGGATTAACGGCTATATACGCTAGGACAATATTCTTGTACATATGTTTCTACTTCCCGGGGCGTCTCTGAGACAGTCCTAAAATTATATATATACATATACGTGCGAATTCCCCATAGCAGGCCCATGGTATTGACGTGTGTAAAGTGAGCCGCTAGGTATACTTGAATTATAGTGGGGGTACCTAAATGTTATTATGAAAACAGGCTCTCGAAGAAGTTGGCGTCAAAGCCTTGGAATGTCCATTCATCCATATTTGCCGCAAGTTCAGGTAATGGATACGGGGCTGACGGATCTGGAGGCTCGAATTGCATGAAGGAGAAATTAGCATCTTCTCCGAGAGAGGTCAAAAAGCTCGGAGAGGCTTCGGGGGGTTGCTGTAAACTGGGGTCTATGGGGTTGTTATTAGGGTTATTATTCGTAAATATATTTTCGGATATGGTCGAGCTTCGAAGACGACTCCGTTCTGTATGTTTCTTGTTGCTGTAGCTAACTGGCGCTGGGGTGGTATCGGGACTATCCTGCTGGAACTGAGGTCGGTCTTGCTGTATCCGCCTGCTGACTGGGTTGATATTAATGGTTCCCAGATACGGAATCTCAAGGCGCACAGGAGCGTCAAGGCTACTTGAGCTGTCAGCCGTCACGTCGACATCCGTCAGGGGCAACAGGCGCGTGATTATGTCGGAGGTCTCGCGCGATAGCTTGTCGTCGTCTCTCTCTGCTACCTCCTGCAAGACATCTCGAACTGCGAGGACTAGTTTGCGGTCGGAACTGCGTTGGTAGCTTGTTTTGGGGTCGCGCGATCGCAGCTTTGGATCTAGGTAGCCTAGGAGTAGCGTCATGGAGGCTGTTAGCGCGCCGTAGTCTGTGTGCCGACAGGCTCCGGCTGCGTCGGTGAGATGGCGGAAGACGAGGTAGGCTTCAAGAACCTTGCGCGAGGCATGGAGGCATGTTGTCTTGCTGTAGTCCCAGCGGCGTTCTTTAGGGTCGCGGATACTGTTTAATGAGTTAATGATTGCCTCTCTAGCAAGGGGTCCAGTCGGCCCGATGAAGTAATATCAACTCCTGACGCAGGATAGCAAGGGAAAGGAATCCTCAGCGTTACATACAAATACGGTAAGTGAAGTAGGGTGAGCAGGTGGTAATGATTCATCTGCATCATTACATGCGTGTGGGCGTCTATCAGCTCTTTTGATGATGCGGTGGCTGTGTCGGGACGTTCTACCGGCTGCCACCACTCTGCGCTGACTAGTACCGAGGAGTTAGCTATTATTCCTTTAGGGCTCGAGGATGTCTCAAGAATGATGAAAAGGGAAAGGGGGGGAGATACTAGGGGTAGAAACTCCATACTAGAATTAGCAGCAACCTCGAGGCTGCGGTCGATAGCTTGTGTTGTGCGAAAGCTAGCATCCGTAGCTGCCGCTCCTTTTCCATTATAGCTCGCATTCCGCTTAATGATAGCGCCGCTGATGACACAGTGCAGTTTGCTAAGCCTATCTGATGGAAGTTCGGCGTCTATTCGCCCAGGGGTAGCAAAGGAATCGTCTTCGCTGGCGGCGGGAAGGCCGAGGAGTAGAGACAAGTAGCGATCAGAGAAGTTCATGCGATGCCATAACGCACTGCCTCGAGAGCGAGTTGCCGGGTCCGATCGCGGGTCGACCGACTTCAGTGGCTTATCGTCCGGCCATCTAGCCACACCCATGAGCTGGGCGACGGCGATGGCGCGCCGGAGGGCTAGCCAGGACTTACGCAAATTGCCCACGTTGGCACTAAGAAGATTAGCATTGTTAATAATAAGGTGCTTATTCCCATTCTATAGTATAACAAGACATGCCGGGGAAGCTGCTGAAAGATTAATAAGTGCTCCCAGGAAGAAGGGGGAGAGCTTACAACTAGACTTGGTCGACGAGGTTTTGACGCACTAGATAACCCACAGGGAGAGAGAGAAAACATGGCATATGTAGGGAACTTACTGATATAACGAAATTAGAGCGAGAATCTCGAGACCTTCAGCAGAGCCGACAAGGTCATCATTAGAAGCAACAAGGTCCGAAACTACATTGACATATCTGCCTACCTGAGCTCGGATCGGTTCTCTCGAGATGAGATTTTTCGGGAAGTTCTTGGTAGATATCCTCTGTATGCAGAGGATAAGCTGCATCAAGCGCTTCGCCAGCAAGGCAGGGTGGCTCGACACAGGCGGGACTTCCGAGACGGTAGATGGAGACTCATATAGGCCCTGATAGCCGTTGAAGTATGCTACGACGAATGCCGCACCGGGGCCCACCGCCAGTATAGCATCGATGTCGTGCTGGCATGGGAACGTCGCATGGAGGGTCTTCGATATCTGGGCATATTTGGCAGGGAGGGTGGGCACCAGCTCGGCCTGCGTTGATGCTGGGGTCGGCACGAAAGACGTCTGTATTAGAGCGCTAGACCCGCTGTCTCCTCGCAGAGCGTCGAAGATACCCATGACGGGGGGATGCTCGGCCGCAGACGGACGGAGCATATTGGGTGACGAATCTAGTTCGTCTTCGGCCGAGACGGAGGAAGTAAAGGGCTCGCCCGCTTGGCTAGGAGTATAAGAATGAGACGCAGTATGCTCCACGAGTCTCTCTAACAGACCCTCTACCCTACTCAGTCGCTGCGATAGCCCCTTATCTGAAGCTGGGGGCTGCTCGTCTGGAAACTCCTGGCTTAAGCAGGCCGTCCCCCGGACCTCACAGCCAGTGCAGATAGCAGCTGTAGCCGACGCATATTGGCAACGAGTCTTCCTCCTTCTACCTTTCCGATGGGAGTATGTTTAGCATCTATTTAGTACCCTTGTGCACCTAGCTGGAGAGAGACTTACATTCCCAACAACTCCGCGTCCCCTTCCGAATCTTTCTTCTTTTCGCACTGGAGTCGCCCCCACTCGAACTTCGCGTCGCGGGGTGAGACATTTGTATTTGACTTTGCGAGTAGGTGAAGGCCTAAGATTGGCCACGTTTTGTAGGTCTTTTCTGTTCCTCGTGAGTTCGAGTCGTGGGTATAGCACACCCTACTTAGGTACCTCCTAAGGTATCTATGCGCGGGAAGCTCCGTGACAACTCTACAAGAACTGCAATAAAGTAAAGAGAAAAGTTGTTTTACACACACACATAGAGTAGCATACTATAGAGAAAATACTAGATTAGTTCTTGGAAGACAGGTATTCTTCATTTTGCTGGCTACGAAGAGATGTCTATTTGGCCCTGAACTTGATGCCAAGAGGATTCGGCCGAATCTACGGACGAATTTGTCAGCGAGTCATTCATATGTTAGTATGTATGGAATGATTGCTAAGTAATTTGAGTTGAGCCGAGTGGCTCTAGGGAGGACTAGTGTATAGGCGTAGTTCTAAGATAGGAATGGGCATAAATAGCACGTGAATTAATGGTTCTTTTGAGTACCTAACCTAACTTAGATATTATACGTTATCTTGCCTTTTTCACCAATTTCTTAATATCTCTACTTACACGAATTACGTTTACGGAACGCAGCGAAGCATATTGCGTTGAATAAATAAGACTCTGAAAAATCGCACGATGGTAGACAACTACCTAGCTCCGGAGAGGAATGAGGAATGTTACTTGTGAATACGGGAAGCGGCATCTGTACCTTAGTGATGCAAGTCGTCTCTCGACCGCAAGAGACGAGACCAACTCTTGATCTGTCATCTGTCGGATACTTGCTTCTATGACCAGATCTCTCCGAAATCAGGCACTTCGACCAACATACTATCTGTTGACCGAAGCCTAACGTGTGTTTGCGTGAAACTATGGCGGCCAAGTGTTGGTGGCACCCGGCTCGACAACCGGCCAAAAGGTCTCCTGTAAGCTACCGGTTTATGGGCCACGAAATCTCCGTTGAGGGTAGTTGCAGAGCAAGGCACGATTCTAAGTTCTCAATTCTCCCTTCCTCGGTATGACTTATAAAAGAGGTCTATTCGATAAGTCTACACTGGCGACATAACACGTCCCAAGTTGCTGCACCTAGGCGCGCAACATGGCACGTGAAAGCATCTAACCGTCATATCTACCAGCGTATACGATATACAAAGTGTTGATGCCGAGGATGACGACTGAAAAGAGCAGGTCCAGTTTGGTCAATGGGAAGTCAGCGTGTACGACAAAGCGAATTCTAGCCCTCCGGCGATGAGCATCGAATGTGCTTTAGCTCGGCGGGATCGAACATCAGATGACGTGGCTGGGGCTTTGGTCGTCTCCCGGGTCGCACAGAGTTATAGAATCGGTTGTTGTCAGACGGTCCGTCCAATCGCACATGCTTCGGAGAAATTCCCTTGTGTTAGGTACCAGGACAGCCGCATTTGACGGGTGTTTAGGGACTCCTTAGTTCGTAGACGAGGCTACCTACCGCACCGATTTCTTTCCCCTATCTTCTGCCACGAGGATTGGCTTTCTTGATTCGCAGACGGAGTCTGACACCTTTCACTTGAGACTACCTAGACTATTTGTTTAGCTGGAACTTGAGTTCGATGTCAACACCCGTATATTATTGATGGCATATGGCTGAAACCGCCAAGAAAACTTGTTTTCAGCGCCGACTCTTCCGGTCTACATATGACATGAGGCCGCCCTTTAAATACGGACTTCGGGTTCATACTTTGAGCATCTGATGGATGCTTTCTTACGCAAGCAACTAAACCCTAGAGTTTAGTCACAGATGAAAAAGCCGGTAGCGAAGGCGAAGTCAAAACGTAGATGCAACAGCAGCCCATGGTCCCATATGAAACTGATAGCATCTCGATTCGGCTGTTCGCTTCGCAAGCAGCGGGTATTTGCAGCAGTGGAGAAGGGTTGAGATCCGCACAAGGGGTTTGGTCAACCGGGTCACGAGGCCAGCATTTGCATTATGAGGTAGTTAATAAGTAGGAAAAAAGGACTTGGGTCTTGGGTGTAAGTGGTGGGATGTAAGAGGTAGATGGACTTATAAATGGTATCAATGAGATAGCAGATAAGACGAAAGCTCACCTTTTCTTTTAATACCGCTGTTATCTCATATCACATGGATGTGATGTTAGAGGTACCTTGTATTGCCGCCTATGTAGCTGGATCCTAGCTACATGACCTATGTAGCTAGACTGGACCCTGCTGGGACCGCTGAACTTCCACTGAAACAACCAAAGGGTCTCTCCACTAGGCGTCTCAGTAGTTCCTAATACGACACAACCTCTAAACTCAAAAAGATCCCCAAACATGTAGTCTCAAATTCGAGTTTCGATCAAGCAAGCCATCTGAGTTTAAGAAAATTATAATTTTTGACAGTCCGATTACGTGTACTTTTAATAGTAATGCTTTTAGTCTAATTAGTTCCCACTGCAACGATCTTAGCTTGTCATTTGTATCAGATGAACAGATTGACATGCAATAGCCCCTACATATCTGCATGCCAGGTACACTTAGCTGCATACACTACTGCGTACATCAGGTATTTTGCAGTGCCTGATCTATATCAGTTGGTAAGTGGCTTGGGATTTTTCCACCCCGCTTAGGAAGGCCACCGTGCCATGTTGCTATGAGGTTGCTATGAGGTTGCTATGAGGTTGCTATGAGGTTGCTATGTTCGACTCTAAAGTAATAGCCAAAGCCTCATCGCTGGATAACATACAACCCCTAAACGCTATCGGTGAGCAGCGGTTTCGCCTTATGATGCTCGGTACATACCGACGGGATCGGAGGCTGAGTGCGTGTAGAATACCCCGTCGTCGGCCAAGCCGTAATCCGGTCTTGGATCGCGGCTCTCTGATCTTAGCGGCTGGCAACCTTTCAGCGTCAAACACCGCATAAAGGTTTCAGGCCCACGAGGGAGGGTCTCAGCTCGTCGATCATATCACAGTACTAAGCTGGGTACTGATCATATCATCTTTTCATTCACAATACGCGCCTATAATACATCTCTATTCTCATTTATATTTATATATTTATATATCTATGTACAATCATGTACATACGCACTGCACAGATTCGTTTATTGGCTCGGTCAGATCTACCTATTTAGAGTATTAGTGCATGCACGCGAGGGCCATCCCGGGAAAGCCCCGCCTTGACGACTTGATGCTATCATGGGTTTTACGTTTATAGCTTCACCTTGGTTGTGGCGTAGAGGCCATAGATAAATAATACGGGGTGGATGTTGCAACCCCTTGTGACAGACGCACTGAAAGAAAACTGCATTTCTAAAATATATTCATACGTAGACTCATCAAAGCTACAAACAGAGTTACTAATAGAGCAACGTAGACGAGGATTCATTCTATACTGGAAATGGTTACCTAGGTAGTTTATGCTTTTCTAGATTTCGCTCGGATTTTCTTTTATTCAGATATATATCTGACAATCTTACATCGTTTCGTCTATTCATCTCAGAGACAATATCGTCTTCGTTCATTTTGCACTACTGCACTATATGGTTAATCTTCAGCGAACTTGAGCATTTTCAGCATTCAATTCAAGGGTATCCTAGTCGGACTAGACCCTGCGAAGATCACGGAGAAGCGATTTCAAATGGAACGTTTGACGCCATGATCTACAACACATCGATCTGACACACGAGCGGCCTCCAAAACGACTTACACGTCGTTCCTAAACCCTAGAGAACTACCATCTGGCTTATCCCGTCCTGTAAGCCCCACATTCCCATACGGCTTTCGAAAAAAAAAAAAGATGCAGGCGAGATCCTTGACGACCATAGAGATTTCGAGAACTTACTCGTGATTCTACCATAGGGTATGCGGAACAACTTCACCAACTGACGGCGCATTGCATATATCGAGATATCCACGTAAGCCCATAGAGTTAGTAACTTTGCTCTAGAATAATACCCTTTCATCCTATAGTGATCGTCTGTTAGCCATGTCAACCATGACAAGCGTCTTCTTGCCTAGCTTATTCGTCTATTAACACATCAACAGCTTCTGATCGGCCTCCGCCTCGGACTCAGGACAAGCTTTCGTTCTAGCCTCCTAACGACTTGAGCCCAAACTCGGAGACAAGCATCTGTTTCTTTTTCGGATACCCCAAGTTACACCACTCCTAAGAGGTTATCATATGTATTCATCTACTCCCCTATGTCCCACACAGCAGTGGCACAGCCTTGCTCCTCTCTTGCTAGAACGGACATATCACCCGTGAACATACCACCCGTGAATGTCGTCCTAACTTCGCTCTGGTATCTCTATCCGGCTCCCCTGCGTCCCCCCCACCTCGGTAGCACCTGTTCCTCTCTCGTTTCTGACACCTCCAAGGTGACCACACTTCTTATCCGTATTTGACCTTGAGGGTTCCTAGACCGGCCGAGGAAGGAGGCTCTTAACATATCTATTACTGACTCTTAACTAACTACCGAGAATAAATATTATGAAGAGCAAATCGGGCCTGCAACTAGTTTGACGTTTCAGACAAGCTCCATCGAATAGCAGGGGGTTTAATTGTACTCTTGTCGCTTTTTTTTCTTCGGTTCCCCCATAATCCGACTCCCTTTACTAGGAGAATATTCGTCTTAGTGGCCACGCAAGCAAGGTACACACTACACACCACCCTGCCTTCTTTCTTCGAACGCAAAGTCGCATCCATCGTTTCAATCATTTACAGCTCATCAGTTTCTTTTAGCGTCGATCCGTGTCGATAACTCTATTACTCCTACTAGATCCTGGTTACACCTTCCCCGGACAACAAAAGCTTAGGATCCCCCACATCGTACACATCTACACATCTACACATCGTACACATCGTACACAGTCTATCTAAATTCGGTCAGGTCACTTGCTCTTACCTTCCTACAATTATATGGCAAGAAGGAGAAACCTACTCATACGTTTTCGTGACATCATCTCCTCTTTACGCCAGAGGAAAGGAGGAAAGGAAATCACCACCGTGTTGCTGTACGGGACCAACACAGTCAGGCATATCAGGCACCTTCCCACCAAGCCCGCGTATAGGTTAGGTTGCTACTTTAGCAGCGTATAAGGCGTGAGGAAGGCTGTTGCTCGCCTTGTTAATGGGGTGCTTCGATTCCTAGATGTTAAAATCCCTTTGGGTATACGATATTTTCGTGGGAATGGCGGATGACGACGAGTTGCGGATTCCAGCTACACGAACAGCGCATTTTATATATGTCGTTTTAGGGCGAAGCTCAATTAACATACGCACGGCTTCAACCAAGAGCTGGCCTCGTATTAACTCAAATTGCTGGACGACTATCCAAACGGGCTGGGAATTATTGTCGGGGTTCTTGTGGTTCACTTTATAATTACCAGCAGGGCTGGCAACAAGTCCCTCTATAACTTCTCGACATAGCGTTATCTACGGTTCAACTTCGTGGACTGGAGCCAGGACATCAGAGCAGGCTATATTTTGAGCTGGCATTCTTGGCTGCTTGCAGTATGGATGTTACCTCATTGCTGAACTCATCCTCATTGGTACAAGGAGAAACAGCTACAAATAAGGATGGGCGGGACGATGGGCGGGACGATGAGCGGGACATCGTGGACCATGGCACCAGCTCGATGCCGTCGACGACGGAGGCGACAGAGACGACAGAGACGACGGCAGGCCATCCATCCTCTCCGCGTACTCCAGCCCAAGAGAAGGCCCCTGCGCACGAAACGAAGTTACCACGTCGAAGTAGGACACCATGGAACGCCGATGGATACGCCCTCCCGCCAATAGACACCAAATCGACTCGGGCGACAGTACATTCAACATCAAATACTACATCGCCTGCAGGATCCGGTAGTCCTAGATCGCCACGACACAAGTTCTCCGAGAGTTATAGTAGCCTCTCCTCCTCGTCGACTCTATCATCCCACTCGAGGATTTCATCTATGTCTACGGTTGGTGGAGTCCAACACACTCAATTCGACCGTGCCGAGCTTACGATTCCTAAGACATGGTCTCCAGGTACGAACCAGAAACCAGCAAGTGAAGCAATCATTTCCCCGCCTTCGATTCGTACGGAAGCACCAGTCATAAGTCCAATACGATCTAGCTCACCATCCGATACCATGTTAATGCCGAGGGGCTGTGTGAGTGCAAATCGGACTGATAGACAAGACGCAACCATGTGAGTATGCATTCTTTTCTTTTCTTTTATTTTTCAAACTTTTTTTTTTTCAATAGCCATTCAAGACAAGTTACTTTAAGTTTTAAGTTATTCTTTATTGGTCTATTGGTCAGACGGAAATCGTCAAACCGATCACCGAGTCAAGTGTCATGGGTCAAATTCAGGGGTTTAATCACCAGTCACTTTTAGTTTGTGCAACGATTTGCCGGTCCTGCACCTAGTCCTACACATACAAGCTTATCCACCTTCAAAACCCTCATTATCATACCCAATTAGACCTACTATGCCCTTTAGTTCATCTCAAGTGCTAAGTTTCTTAACTTAAACCACCTTTATTCATACCATCACGTAATCTCAACATGATGGTGTTTGACCATCTGTCGAGATACCACATGTTCTCTTTTCCTAAGGTCTTGTTAATCACATCTCCTTCAGATTTATATATAAGCCAAGGGCTTATTGTCTAGCCTTGGTCACATCTAGTATTTATTTTCTATCTACTAACGCTACCTTAGTACCAAAGACACTAAGCCTGATCTGAATCGTCTCGCCCCTATTGATTTTTCCAAAGTGCACAAGAGGGCTATCTCCGCCCCTGATTTCAATGTCACGGAAGGGATTGATCGAACCGTTCCTCCGCTCTCTGTTGCGCTCCAGTCTGTTGCGCTCCAGCGTCCTCTATCGCCTCCGCATCGTGTTGAACTTCGCCCCTACAATCGACCGGTCTACGGCATGGAGGCGAGGCCCCCTCCACCAGCCTTCGCTAATCATCTTTCCCAGGATGGAAGTCCTGTCTGTATGTATCAGCAGGATTGCGAGACGGGATCTTCACTCCGCAAAGCCATTTCGCACATCTTCGGACGGAATAAGACGTGCACCAGAAACATACCTCCGAAAGTTTGGGTTCACTACTGTCGCAAACATTACCAACGAAGTCGTTATCGTAATGGTCCAGAGTGGGCTGACACCCAATGTGAGTTGGTACAGAAACAGATCCGCCGTGTTCAGGAATGGAGTGACGAAAATAGGCGAATTGGACAGCCGGGAGTAATCAAGGATTGGTCATTGTCCATGAGGAAAAGAGAGCAGGCTCGTATCCAGGAAAAATCCGCTAGGAAGCGTTCTCATCGTGAAGATAGCGAAGACGAAGAAGACGATATACCGGACAGCGCTGTCATGAACGGTACTGCCGTGCCTGATTGGCTACGTGACCGGTGTGGCAGTGGGTATACCACGGCCGAGATTGAAGAAATTGTTGCTCGCATGAGGAATGAGATAAGAGAGGCCCAGAGTACTCAGATTCCCGACATAGAGATTCTCCCAAACATCTCCATGGAGACCCCGAATGACACGAAACCTAAGACGATAACGAGGCAGAGAGGTAGCCCTGGCAGCAGTCAAATCCATAAACGCTCTCAGTCAGTTGGCGTCGCTCTTCGGCCCGAGCCGCGCATGATGATACGTCGCGTAAGCCAACCCGCGTATGTCCGACACGAAGAAGATGTGCACCTACATCCTAGTGATAAGCGTCGGCGTATATCAGGCACATCTCTATACAATGCTCCTCATACATTCATGAACTCAAGGCTACCCGAGCATCCTACCCCCATCCATCCTCTTTCCCATCGCCAAGGCTTTGGCAATATCCAAGAAAGCCGTGCCGAGGAGCCATATTACCGCCATGATACCGCCAGAGCCCCAGAATACGGCTACAATCGTTGGCCTAATCTAGGTCCTCAGCGGAATCAAGTTCAGCCAATGGGCGCAGCACCGGGAATTAGCAACCACCAGCGGTCTTTTTCCGAAGCCGCCAGCGCCCATCCCGGCTTTACTTTCCGGACTCCTTTCAACCACGCTCCAATGCTAGGAGCCTATTACACAGATCCGGCATCTTACGGTAGAGGCATGATACCTCCGGCGCAATTTCAACCAACCCCTATGATTCCTAACTATTATGATGGTCGGCCAGTACCGAACCAACGAGGCCCTGGTTTCTATCCACCCCCTTTGTCAACTTCGGGGCCAGGTCACCCTCCCCTCGACCCCAGTTATAGACACATACGTCACCAGAGCACACCATCAGTTAGCCATACCAATACTCCCCAGGGGCCTATCGGTAGATACGAGCATCCTACTAGTATCCATCCGCAAGCCCCACACGAGCAATTCTCTCCATATCATCACCGCCAACATTCCTACGCGCAACCTCACCAGAATCCTCCTCGCCCTGCAGTCCAAGAATCCGACCGGGATAGAGAAAATTTCAGCGAGCGTCGCTAGCCAAGGCTTTTATACTTTCATCATGTACTAATAATACCCGAAGACCCCGTCCCGGGTCAGCATCTTTCACTGCATTTTCCGCGCCTTGCGTTTTCACCTTGTCCTTGCGGATGACATCCGTTTACTCGACTAAAAGAAACAAAAAAACACCTACGTTATAGAAGGAACGGCCTAAAGTCTTAGACTCGATACCCCCTCTTTCGACCATTTTACAGAATACGACTGGAGGCATGGAACCAAACAACACGAAGTGGGCTAGGTGCCCTGTATGAGCCTATGATTTACAGCGATATCGTTTCTTCAGGTTTGCTTCTGAAAAGCACGATTATATTACGGGAGATGAAATAAATCTCCATTAATGGGGTTGAGCCGTAGGTAGTAGCGTATCACAGGAACTACTCGGGATCGGCTCGGTAAAATATGATGCCCAGGCGTATCAGGCTGGGTGTCCCCTGTTAGCTATGCCGTTTGTGCCTATGGTCCGCGGCTAACAGCGATGAGGTTGTCTTTGTACCCATAGACGGGTAGACACTGAGGGTGTGCTTAGAGAGTCAAACCTTCGTTTACGAATGCGATGAATTGCTTAAGACATTGTGTTCGACAATAGTAGTAGAAATAATAAATGGATATTCCGTTGCCCCTTCATATAAAGTATCTTGTCACTATTAAAGCATCAGTGCGCTTGGACAAGCCAGTTGAAAGGTAACAAATGGTAGTTTAATAAATCGGAGCTCTTTTGGGAGTGAGTGTGATGTTACGAACCCCATGGCTCTTCTGATTGGTCTATTTTTGCAAAATCTTCCCAATCAGGAAAGCCACCAAAAAATGGGTGGTCGTAACATTGCAGTAACACAAAAATTACCCAGAAAAATTGATATAATATATAAAATAATATAAAAAAGTAAATTGATTATATTTTAAATATAATATTAACCGCTCACGTCAACACGTTTGCTTCAGTATAGTATATATGGAAACGTATTCATATCTGTACGATAATAGGTATCACGATCCCCCACGTTGCCGGGTCCTTCAGTAGCGGAATGATGGAAAAGAATAAAGGGATTTCGTGCTCTCACTCCTTTCCCCCTTATAAGTAGGAGGGCTGCAACGGGTTTAAATTTGTCTGAGCGGCAGTTGATAAACTTTGAACGTCTGAACTAATCCTATCGTTGAAACCGTAAAGATTCTTGAGTTCCAGGCTAGTTAGGTTAAAATTATGACCTTTTGCTATTGTTTAAAGGATTATCTATCTCCGTTGCCATCCAGAGTTGCTAAGAGACGAGGCTAAGTTGCTGTATCCAGGCCAACGGAGTCAAACTATGACCACATATGTGCACAGTCGATTTAGCATATAAAAATGAAGGAACGAATGAGGTATGTATTCCATAGTCATGAATATAAACATGGCTTTGTTCTTTCCTAGGAAAATATAAGCACAACTGGGGACCGACCGGCAAACACTCTGAGGTGGGTGCCTACATAATCGCTCTACAAATATCTTCCCCTCGCAGGTAACTGACAAGATTGATAAGCATATGTTCTTGCCTCGGGTGCATTGTCTTGTTTAACGGCTTGACGCAGGTTTCAGATCAGTCTCTAGTATTTATCGCACGGCCACAAGTTCGACGGGTTACTTAAAGAACTCGACATCGCATCAGTGCTGCTTCTGTACCGTTCGAGCAACACAAATTCAGAGACATTGCAACAAGATTGGAAGAACCCAGTTGCTTTATGTCGGAGACATGCCCGGAAGGCATATAGCAAACGGGGCTAACCCCAAGGACTCCCTATCCGCGTTTGTATTCGATGTCGACGGCGTGTTTATTAGGGGCGAGAAGGTGATCCCAGGAGCTCGCGAAACTATTCGGCTGCTGCAGAGACGCAACGACCCTTTCATCTTCCTAACGAATGGCGGCGGACACACGGAGCAAACACGAGTTGAGAAGCTGGGTCAGCGGCTGGGTCTCACCCTCGACGCGAAACAGTTCGTACAGTCGCATACCCCTTACTACGACCTCGTGTCCGAGTATGGCGACAAGACAGTTCTAGTCCTTGGGGCCCATGGAGATCAGATTCGAGATCTAGCCCATAAATACGGCTTCAAAAAGGTGCTCACGTCATCTGATATCATGGCCGAGCGTCCACTCATCCACCCGTTCCCGGAAATGACTAAGGCTCACCACGAAAAGTACGGGCGCAATAACAACGTACTGGACACCACGCCGATATCAGCCATCATGTTCTGGTCTTCGTCGCGTGACTTGGGCCTAGACTTACAGATCATCACCGATCTTCTGCTATCGGCCGGCGGCTTTATCGGCACGAAATCGCCCAAGAACGGCGATCCTTCTCTGCCTAACAACGGGTACCAGCAGGACAACCAGCCCAAGCTATTCTTCTGCAACCCGGATTTCCTATGGAGCACCGAGTACCACGAGCCCCGGCTCGCGCAAGGCGCGGCGCTGGCGGCGCTCAAGGGCATCTGGGCGGAGATGACGGGCGGAGCAGGCGAGCTGCTGTACACAAGCATCGGCAAGCCGACGGAGACCACGTACGTCTACGCGGAGAAGGTGCTGCGAGAGTACGCCAAGAAGTTGAATCCCTCCCGCGAGATCGGCACGGTATACATGATCGGCGATAACCCGCGGAGCGATATCGCCGGCGCGAAGAACTTCGAGTCCCGGTGCGGATATAAGTGGAAGAGCGTGCTTGTTGAGACGGGCGTCCATGTTCCTGGCTCGGTGCCTGCGCATCAGCCCGATCACACGGCGGCGAATGTTAAGGAAGCGGTGGAGTGGGCGCTGAGGAAGGAGAAGCTTGCTAATGGGGCTGAGTGAGGGCTATCGGCACGGCATTTCAGGACGGTGGTCTGGAGTTATTACCGGAGTTACGGTCCTACATAGGCATGCATTTGGGGTTTCTTTTTAGGTCTCCATTTCGGAACCGAGCGGCATTTACCCTAGGCATATGGGAGGGCGACCTGATGTTCCTTTCTTAGGTAAATGCTTTCGTTTGGGACTCCGATGGGCGTAGGGCAGCCGATACTATCTAGACCAGGTCCATTTTTCGTATTTTCCTCTGCTTGCTTGTTACATAGGCGAAGGACACGAACTTGGACCGCGCGGTCTTTGGTACTAGAGATTTTCGTACACGATGTAATGAGACATAGTCTTTCTGAGAATTGATTTTTCTTCTTCTTCTTATATATATGAGGGTGCGGTCGGTCTTTAAGTCTAGATCTTATTGCTATGAATATCTTGTTGTTGACTGAAGGTTGAAAATCAGTAGGCATGAGGGAAGAGCTTAACTACCTATCAACAAAGACTACCTTCTAGCAACTTCGACCTACGGAAGCCCCTCGGGAAATTTGAGTATGTACGATGGTTCATGAATGTTTGGCATTTTTCAACAGGATCCACATTTTGATATTCATGTGTAATAGAAATAGAACTACAAGTCGTCGGCTAGTGCCGTGAACATGTATGTATGTATGCTTAATGGTACGATGTTATGTATGTAGGTATGTATAAGCCGGGGGGACCTGGGACGAGTTCGAAAATAGAAGTTCGGTGTCACAATGCTACCTAACGATATATCATTTACACAAAAAACTACAAGCCTAACCACCCAGTGCCATGGGCCTGTCTACGTGTAGTCTTCCTTTGTTCGCAATGCCTTGGGGTGGTCTTGGGGTCTTATACATTCTCAGCAACTCTGTATGGAATTGCTCTGGGCTATGGTTAAAAAGATGTATAGGTACCGTAGCAGCCCCTTCAACGAGAATTACCAAGCATGATATATCCCCAAATGTGCCACAAATGTAAGTCTCCTGCTGTACCAATGGCTTGCTGGGAGACAAGAATACTAATAAATATTTCCAACTCAGCTTCCTAGGTATTTTCGTACGACGTGTCTGTGGCCACATAATCATTAATGTAAGTAGCAATTGAAAAAGCGGTCAAATTGCCGATCTGGGAGCTCATGCTATAAACTGGAACGGTCTATGTGCTGTTGGAATATCAAGAGGTGAACTCAATGGCCTTAGAATAAATAGTAATTGTGAGAATTATCTTGAAGATAACCTTGTGGTATTATACTCACAATAATTAGGTAGCTTTACTACACGATATGGTTAAGCTGTTGACTATGCTATTGTTATAGCTTTCATGATAATAGGTACCTAATTATCTCGACCGAATGAAGTTTAGGACTAGTGAAGAAAATAGAGATAGTTGTGCCCTAAGCAAGGTAGTCCCTGCTATTGAGCTACTTTTCAAGCTATAAAAGTAAGTTGAACGATTTAGGTATAACACTGTAAACGTCAGTATCAAGTTTACAGTGATTTGTATATAGATTGATAAGATTAATCAAACCATGTGACGGTCGAGGACGTACATAAGTTAAAGGATATGACGATATGACATGTGTGCGTTGAAGCTTAAAGAGGGGCAAGGGGGCGTGACAGGGGGAGAGGCTAGGCTGGGCTGATGGTGACAAGGCAGGCAAGGGCGGTGAATGATTAAGCTTGCAGATAATTATGGGCGTTTTACTGAATTTAATCCAACCATGCCTTGCGCCATTGCCCGAGTTAATGAGTGATGGGATGTACATGCATGATGTACACGCGACCTTTTTTAGTAGCACATGCCGTTTTTTGTCCGATTAAGAAGACCGATTAAGAAAATGACATGTAGGGTCGTTGTCTGTCCAGCCAGCGCATTCAGTGACATTTCGATAATTTTGATGATTTATATTTATTTTTGTCTTAGTTTCTTTGGAGGAACTTTCTCTAAACCTATCTCTTTTTTTTCTCGGCAACGTGCAAGAAGAAAACCGTCAGGGTGAAACAAAGTTGGCAGATAGCTGTAGGTACCTAAGGTTGCAGGGTTAGTATTTGCGAACGATTCAGCCACGTGCAGATAAGCGATAAGGCAGCTGGCAGGTGCAGTTTGTCAAGTGCAAAAACCTCGGGGGGTAAGAACGGTTTAGTACCTAGCTCGATTAGGGCCACCTTGATCAAAAATTCAAAAAAAAAAAAACCTTGGTTTGGAAACTTGCCCGGCTAGGGAAGAACAAGACAAGCTGAGCCCCTCTTCTCGACGCGACGACTCTCTATTAGCCATACATAATCATATCGCCAATGACCTCGCAAATTTAAACATCTCGGTATTGACGCGCTCGGGCGAGATATTCAATCACTATCCTCCTTCACGGACGTTCACGGCATCCTCCGAAGACGAACCGAACACATTACAACAGCCCTGGCTGAAAGCCTCGCTACCTCGGCGCGGCAGCAGCCACTACCATCGCGCCCATGTGGTGGTTTTTTCGCATCGTCTCCAGCTCCGTCTTCCTGTTGACCATCGTACTATCCATACCCATCTCCTTCGATGTAGGCGGACGTGACAGCGGCTTGGCCTACAGCCTGTCGCTCTTCGGTTTCTACCTGGTATACAGCGCTGTCAAGCTTGCCACCCCCGAAAACTCGCGCATAGGCTGGGTTGTCTCCAGGTTTCTTCAGTCTTCTCAGTGGATTGTGATTCCGACCCTCTTGATATGGTCTCTGCACAATTTTGCTGTTGATGCTAACAGCACCGACTGGGTATCGAGAACAATCGGTGGGTTTGGTGGTCAAAAGCCTACTGCTACCTGGACCGATTGGATCTTCGGCAATGGCGGGTTTGTTGAATCCGTAACTCTTGGTACTTGGGATAAGATGTTGTGTTACTCAAGCCCCGTCTTCCAACTTGCCGAAGGCTTCTGTACGCTGTTGGTTATCCAAGCCGCAGGTCAAATTTCGAGATGGCTTGTAAACCGTGGAAGAAGCGATACTTGGGTTGTGAGTAGTCTCTTTTGTTATTTTCACTCTTTACCTAGCTCTAGCTGCTAACTTATATTAGCTTATTCTCCTGATCCTATCCGCTTCCATCATTGCCAGTGCCGTCTACTTCCTATGGCGGGTCGCTTTATTCCCATCTATCAGCAATATCGATGCCACCCTCATCGGCGTGACTGTTACCTCTGCAGTTTTCCTGTGTGCGATAGGAATTCTTTCCGGCCGCGGTAATCCCGTTGAGTCGTCTTTACTATTCGCCTACATCGTTCTATGCGTCTATCAGATATTCACCGACTATGTTCAGTCACCGGAGGCCCAGGCTGCCGCTGCAGAGCAAGCTGCAAATCAACCAGAGTTTCCGCCCCTGCCACCCATCATTATGGCGAGCTACTCGACTCTCGTTCATCTCTTTAATTTGTTACCCGAAGCTGTATACTCCTCCCTAAGCTTCCTCCACGCCGCATTCCAGACCATTGCACCTTCGGTCATGATTTCTCTAACTTACCGACTGATCGTATTTTACTGCGCGACTCGTATTATTCCAGCAGTACGAGAATCAGGCGCGCGTGCGCTTCTAGAGGAGCCTTCTTTAGATGATTCAGATGAGGCGAATCGCATTTTAGGCTTCCTCTCGTGGTTCTCGCCTTCTATCCTTATCTCCGTCTATACAAGTCTTCTACTTCAACATTTTTCTGCCAGCGGTGGTGAAGAAGGCTGGACACTCCGACACGGTGATTCGGGAGGCAATACTTGGCGTTGGGTTAATGTTGCCGCTACAATGAGTCTCTATGCTATCGAGTTATATCTAGGTAGTGATGACTCGGACAGCGGTTTAGTCAACCATTGGAAGACGGACTAGACAAGGTTGTCTATTAATTCCGAAGTTAGTAAGGTTGAGATATTTTGGCCTGTGGTATGAAGCAGATCCGAAAGACAGGTCACAGGTCGCAGAAACGTCATTAGCAGGAAAGTGGCATATGTGTTTTGACCTTAGTCGATCATCGTTGCGATCGATATTTGGCAGCAAGCATTGGGCAGGGCAGGTCGTCGGCTTGGGAAATGTAGGTTCACAGCACTTGGCGTTGGGGGGCATTAGGGACAGTATACCATTCCATTGAATTCGACCATGTTTTATTTGTTGCAATGAAGCAGCACTCACGCCTGATTCGTAAGCCAGGTGCATTTTGCATCTGCGGGGAGTTTTGATCCATTCCAGGTACTTCCCTGCCTTTATGGAGCAAAGATAAATGACTTATCACGAGAAGCAAACATTTAAAGAGGTGTGGTGGTATGGGTGGTATGGGTGGTACGACATGTCTTATGGCGAGAATAATTCTCTCAAGATACATCAAATCGTGTGCGAATTCTATTCGACGCCTCCGCTGTTTTTCATCGTGATGATTAAATATAAACCTCGTGGAATTGGTTCCCTCGACTAATACGCCTCAAAGCCTACAGCTCTCTCTACATAGTACATACTGCGTATAAGAGCTCAGCCTCGATGCTTTGCAGAATGGGCTAGGTATTAGATGCGATGTAACATGAAGAGCCTCGTCTCAGGTGTGGCGCAGGCTGTATTTTGTATGTCGGTCTTGCAGATTGAGACCCGCTTGGCAAACATAAAACAGCAGGTTCAGCTACCGAGATGTTTAAGTCATTTCTCATCTTTTCCATTTTGAGGGGGTTCCCTTCGTTCTTTGTTTGATTTTTTTCTATATATTTGTCTCGGTTATGAGGTACACATAGGAGACTTGGGTTTATAAAGTTTTGTTTGTATTATTTTCTATCTAAGACTAAAGTCATGCAGCGTCTTACAAGGGGTAGAGCGGTAGGTAACGGGAGTGCGCATATGCCTAATATGCACGATGAGGACGAGTCGGATCCTAATTGTCTCATTCCGGATGGAAGACTTGGCAAGGAAAGATTTAAAGAATATTTCAACGGAGACGTATACGACGGACCGCCTTTTCGTTACGAGCAGGATTGGGAGATTGATACGTTTGTCCCCTCCCCGAAGTATATACGCGGGCTGAACGGACTGATGGCTAATAAAATCTAAGAGCTACATTGCCATATCTCCAGCACGTCAAGTCATTGTCCGCAGCCTGGCCTCATCTGCGCTACCTTGCACAATGGATGGAGGTGACGACATCGCCTAATAAATGGCAGCTTATCAAAGACTTACAGCCCGCCCAGCTGAGCAGCATTCGGAGAGAGAGAGCTAGACGGACCAATGTTGCGTCCGTTGACTTCATTTCGGGGCAACCAGCTCCGATTATCAATTATATGAATACTCCAGAAAGTCTAGCCCAATGTCTAGACCAGCAAGCCGTACCAGGTGCCAGCCGATTATATATTGTGGAAGACCTTTCACGAGATGTCATTGAACATCTCGGTTCCAAGCTTGATATCGACCCTCTCTTCTTTCGAGAACACATCAATGACTTTACATGGTACAATACTCGTGATCCGTGGGTCGAGCTCCCTGACCTTGATATAGTTTCGCGGGATCGGCCGTACTTCCGCTTAACCTATAATCAACCACGATACTTCAGAACACAAGAAAGCTTCAATAAAGCACAAAAGCAGGCCGGGATGTTCAATGTGCTTCGACGGCTTGACGCTGACGATGAGCATGAATCTCAATTTGACGAGAAGTCGGCCATAGTTGCCCTTGTTAGGAGTAAGGCGTCTCTATGGATTAGACCGGCTAAAACTGGCCAGCAAGCCGTTGGTGAGTTATAATTTCTATCGTAGTTGACTTGAGTATAGCGTATACTTGGCTTATACGTATAGGGGTTCTCCTTATCGATCCTTCGATTACAGAAGGATATCCTCTCTGGAGAGGGTATCGGCCTTTCAAGAATTCTCCAACGCCCAAAAACCGGACGGGTTATGAGGTGCCCCCCAAAACCAATCTCTTCGAAGACTTGATTTTCTGGGTTCGACAAACATCTCAGCAGGATATCGATGCCATCGAAAATAACCCAAGGGCGATGGCTTTCCGCATTCTGGAGATCATATGTGCTGAGGTGAGTGTACCCTATAAAATCATTTAATTTCCTTGATCGTGGGTTTCTCGCGCACTTCCTGTACTATAGGACTTCGTGCTATATAAAACCACCCAAGAATCCCATGTGATAAACTATATATAGAAAAGACTCGCTAACTCCAGATACCGTAAGTGGCTGACCTTGAGCCGTTATGTTACTGCGCGCCTAGGCCAGATTGAATGGGAAATCGAGAGCCCTAAATGGTTCGATATACAGAAGCAAGAACTCCAACGCGAGTCTATAAACTTCAACATGTCACTTAAAAAGCTTCATACGTGGCGGCGGCGGCTTCCAATATACAGAGCCATGGTTGCCGATACACGTACAATGCTTTTCCCCGATTCCAAGCCGGGCTCCAAGCACCAGGACTGCATTGACGATCTGAAAAAGGACTTTACCATCGTCGCCGACCACATACAAGACCTCTTGTCTCGCGCGGAGCGCATCGCTGCTGTCGCCACGGCTGTGGCCGCAATCGAGGAGAGCCGGCGCGCCGTTGAGCAAAATAAAACATTAGGTCGGTTAACCTATCTCGCCGTGATATTTGCGCCTCTCAGTTTCGTCTCCAGCTTCTTCAGCATGTCGACCAACGTTTCGGAGCTCACCGGGACGATCTGGGTGTACTTCTGCGTCGCCATCCCCGTCAGTCTGCTAGTTTACCTGATAGTTGATAAGAATTGGACGAATAGCTTGCAAGTCGTTTATGACCGGGCAAAGGAGGCAAAAGAGAAGCTTAAAAATCCGAATCTAAGCGTTGATAAGTAGGTAGCTTGAGGAGTTAAAGTTAGGGTTAGGAAATTTTATTGCTATGTTATGATATCCGTTTAGACTTCTGGGAAAAGGTATAGGTGGATGAAGGGCCGATTTGGGTACTTTGATGGGTCTCTGGATAGGAAGCATTATGTAGAAACTTATGGGTTACGATACGGGAACAACGATAGACGGCATAGCATTATCTGTTTGACTCTGTTAGGAAGGGTTGGGCTGGTCGTACATGTGAGCATACTATATTTCATTCATAGTCTTCGACTATATTTTGCCAGACTCGCGTGCGATTACGTTGCTATCAACTAACTGAACCAAGGGTCAGAAGCTAGCCAAGTCCAGATGCATTAAGTATGGCAGTATGATAGGCAGATAGGTATAGCGAATAGGCTAAGAATCACAGAACTCTTGCATGACTCGCTTCGAGATACCACCGAGCTGCCTGGTTAGACCGTGACTATGCTAGTGGGGATAACATCGTTTTAGATGCACAGGGAAATGCCGCAATAGACACGCTCCTAGTAGGCTACATTCCAACGGCGTCATCCTTGGAGCTTTCGGGTAAGAAGATTTTGGCAACCTACGGACGTAGTCTCTGTCGACGTATCAACGTAACGAGGCTTACGGATACTAGTGCCTCGACTACGGATTTTAGGTCACGACGTATATATCTTGTTGGATAGGATTTCGGCTTACTACTAACTAACCTACTGCTGGAGTTTACTTATAATAGCTATCCGTACAACCCGGTTTTTAAACCCGCTGACATCTATTAGTTTATTCTACTCCTGAATAGCTCTTGAACTAGGAGTTTTGCTTCTTTATCAATTAAGACTTGAAGAGGGGGAACCCGTGGATAAACCTTCAGCCCGATCTTATCAGGTGCGAATTACAGTGAGGCCATTAAATTTCGTACGAAGGTTTGGCGTGTCGTAGAATGGATCTAGCCCTTGTTCGTGGCTTGAATGGCGTTCGTTAGTAAGATTCTATAATCCGTACCTAGACCGATATGGTGGTTGCGCTGACGTAGTAGTAGATTACCTAGGTTTGAATGCATACCTGTTAGAAGCATGTATTCCCGACGGACACCCACACGGGTTCAAAATAAGGTTCATCTGTACTTTGCTCCCATCACCGTCTACGTTATGGTTTACCCAGTTGGCGACTTAAACTAGGCTAATTGATTTTAAGTGAATACTGACTCAAACTACTGATGCTTTAGATAAGGCCTTGGGGAATTCAATTGACGATATACACCATCTACAAGTCGCTACATAAGTCACAGGTGGGCCGCACAATCGTCGGTAGCCGGAGTATCTCATAGATACCTTATCGCCGACACTTAAGCCCATAATCTTTTTTCTTCTTATTCTTTTTTTTTAAAGTCAATATACTGACCTTATCGCAATTATATTAATTAGCATAATTCCGCCTTCGTTCTGGGAATTTGTAGATAACGATAGACCTCCTTTTCTGTTCAGGGGAAATATTAGCAAGCTTCTTCTAGAACAGACGCCAAGCAAATAGCCATGTAAACTTTACCAGAAATGGGAGACGAGACAAAAATTGATTCGACTTGGAGTTTTGTTGACTACGGCGCTAGACCGGTTATGGCTATAGGATCACCGGGGATGATACGGATCGCTAGGTACCTATCCGGGGTAATTTGGCTCGGTAGTGTTCTTTGATAGCTCCGCTTCTCAACGGGTGGGAGTGGGAGAGCAAAGGGGAAGCTGTCAGTGAAGTTCCAGCGAAGCTCCAGTGAAGCTCCATGGCATGAATCCCTATTGGCCTCCCATCGGTTCCCGCGACGAAGAATACGACCCATTAGAGACCTTTCAAATGCTGGTCATAGTCTTGGCGTTTCTATTATATCTATCTTTTTTTAAAGATGTGTAGGCTCATAGGCGGGTTTGAATATCAGTTGCAACACCATCATGCCACCGCTATTCTGATGCTAAACTTGTTACAATTAGTTATGTAGTATTCCGTAGTCAACTGGGAATTGTATCTTGGCCGCTTTAAATACTAGAATAATAAGTCTATCACTATAGATCTTGGCGGATAATCCGCGGGTCTAATATTAATAGCTTATACATAGCGTATTAAGAGAAATTAGTGGTGATGAGGCCGCCTGACCTTCAGCTTCACTGCTTCTAGTATCAAAAGCAGCATGGTTAATACATACATACACTATGTAATACTACGCAAGCTTTCCTAGGTTAGAAGCAAGGCAAGGCTCCATCTGCCGCCCTTGGCTCTTTATATCCGCGTTATAGGTACTATCGCCCCGGACGAATCAAGACTGTCGAATAGGTGACACGATCATCCCGTCCCCCGCCGTTCGTGCATATATGTATACATAGTACCACAAGCCATACCATAGGTAGCCATAGTGTGTGTACATTCAGACACCAAGCATAACACTACAACATCAGACAACCAGGTCCTTGTCAGCTCACCCTACCGCCTATTCACCCTATCTACCCCGGACCTCCGATCCTCTCAACAATAAGGGCCACTCATCGTACCTCTATCGTATCTCTATCGTACCTATTTACTCATAATCATCCCATACTCCCCCCCATCTTCCTTACCTCCTTTGTTCTCTTTTCTACCTTTTGTATTAAGCCATTGAACCTTCCGACAATTCAAACCGTCGTCCCAGTTTCTCCAAACTTAACATCTTTAACATATACTGGTCCGTGCATATTAGAGCTTCCAACTCCTTCGAAAAGCTCCAACCATGACTGCTGGTCCCCGCCTTACAGCTCCGGCTTCAAAGCTCATCCGCTCAATTAGCACCACAGCTACGGCCTCTGTGCCCAAGTCCAACACGTTACTTACGGGCTCCAAAAATGCAGCTCCTCTGTCGAGGAAATATGCAGACCTCCTCAAGGAGAGGAATATAGATCCGGATGTAAGTACAGAACTACGCACCTTGTCTGTTTGCTAGCTTAAGAGAGCGACTTGTAAGTGACTAACAACCAATCAGCATTCCCGTCACCTGTACACACGATCGTCAAACCGTCCTCACCCTCCACCTCGCACAATGCGCTTAATGCAAAGCTTCACCTCGAGTGCTCCTCAAGCTACTCAGGCCGATGCCACCACGATGGACCATATCTTCTTCCCGGGCTCGGCTGCCCTTCAGGGATCGTCTAACGACCCATTCGCCCACCTCCGCGTCCCTTTACTCCCTGACAACTTCGTCGCTCACCACACCCCCGAGGCAACAGACGGCCCTGTTGCCCCCGCCCAAATCAGCATCGTTGCTGCAAACCCAGAGCTCGTATCCCCATCTGCCCTTACCGAGGTAGAAGGCATGGGCATCGACGGTGTCGAGCTGAAGTTCGTCCACGAGGAGGCGAAACCACAGCAAGAGCAGGGCATGCTTACGAATATGTGGAAGGGCCTAGTCGACAATGTGATGGGTGGTAGGAATAAAGGCAACATTGCTCTTTAACACGTGCTGGCTTACGATGGTCACGAATCCAATTGACGGGGAGGCGGTTACTATGACATGTTTTCAAGCTCTGCCGGGATAAGGCATCGAGCGGGCGGTTCTGGAAGTGCTTCGGGACCGGTTTGTGATATGTTGATTTAATGAATTTGTTTGTGTGTTTTTGTTAGCGAGAGCGGAAAAGGTCAATCTTTTTGAACATAAGGGTCAGTCGATCGTATCAATGATACGCAACGCAAATCCAAGAGCGACATAGTCGAGTCGCAGAAAAAGGAAAGAAAAAAAAAGAAAGAAAGGAATAAGCCTTCCTTGTGCGAGCTTCAATTTGTGTGCTGTGTTTCGTCCAACTAGCTTCTGCTTGGGGTGTAGCTGATGTTTGTATAAAGCAAATCAAATATGGTACAAGAATCATTGCTCTACAAATGCCCAGCTTGCACGTATTAGACAAGTTTTTTTTTTCATACTTAAGTGATTGAACTATCTTGTTCTTCAAGGTTGCATCGTAGACACTTAGGAGCGTAGAGTAGAGGTACCTTACGATGAAATAAATTCGCTGAAGGATATCTTCAAGACTACGAGATATAGCATCACAATTATATCCATTTTCAACCCTCTAGTCTTAAGAATCATATACCTATCACTCCACACCAACCAACCCCTTATCTCAGTAAACTCAGACTAAAATTCGTTGAATTGGCGGGCTGCGCCCGCCAACACCCGGCGGCGCCACAGGCGCCACACAAACGCCTGGCCCGTGTCATTGTATCTGTGGGTCCAAGGCTTAAAAAGGTAACATAAAGCCTGAGTTTTGGCGAATTCTAGTCTGAGACAACTCGGGCGTTTTTGGCCACGTCAAGACAGGTCCTTTTAAAAATTAAACCTCATATCTACGATGACTTTATATTCAACAACAACGTATGAAATAGCTTCTATTTTTATAACTCGGGGCTAGTACTATGCTTTCTCTACCTTCCCATCTTTTTTACATATCCGTATAGCGTTGCGTTGTAATATCGCAAGCCTCGACGTTTAAAAACACCAAAAATGCTATACCATATCCACATCCCTGTGCCTATACCCATAACCACGTACAAAATAGCTTATTTTTTTTTTACTCGAGGCTAGTAATTCAATTGCTTAAGCCTTCTAGCTATTTTGCATGCCCGTACGGCATTGCGTTGTAATGTTATAGACTTTAACGTGGTATATTCCCAAAAACGTTGCGACCGGTGTTGCGACCGGTGTTGCGACCGGTATTACGGCTAATTATCACCCCGGAACGCTCGGAACGCTTAAAAAATCGGGCAAACGCGTATATTTACTAATAATAAGGTTAGTAAATGTTTCAGATCAATTAGGACTTACTTTAAACGCGTTGATGCTATTGTTGTTTTTAATGCTGAATGATTGTTGTGGCAAAAATCGCCCGAGTTGCCTCAGACCAGAGATGCGAAATTCGTGGGGGGGGTAGGTTGGGGATGTGATTGGTTAAAAAAAGGTGTGGCGGGAGGGGTACAACGAAGTTCGCGTCACTGGTCTGAGTTCACTGAGATAACCAACCCCTTACTAACCTCCCACAGCTTCTCCTCTTTCTCACCATCAAACGCCCACTCGCCATACCCGTACTCAATCGCATCGCCATCCGCCGGCGCGGGGCCAGCCACTGACGCGCCCTCGAGGTACAAACCCCCTTTGCCCTCTACTTCTTTCGAGATGGCAGCATAGACGCTCGTTGCGCACGCCTGCTCTAGACTGACGAAATACTTCGTTATCCGCTCGTTGCTCTTTGCGGCCTTCATCTCTTCCCGGCAGAATTTCTGCAGGTTGGGACTGGCGAAACTGCCCGGGTTGAGACTGTACCCGTGCAAGCCCTGTGCGCCGTAGAGTCGCTCGATTTGGGTCGCCACTAGTTTTAGGTGAGCGAGCTGCCAGCTGGGATTAAGAAAGGCCAGAGGGAAGGATTATGCTTACTATAGATATTGGCCGTCTTAGACTGCCCGTCTACGAGGATGAGCGTTAGTCTTCTGGTATCACTTACATAGGTACTCAATAAGGGGAAGAGATTTTAACATACACGCAGTCCAACCCTCATATTCGCCCTCAAAGTTCAAGTTGTCGAAACGTACAGGACCGTAGCGATGGCCTAACGACGAAACATTCACCACGCGTGAGTGGAACTCGGGAGTCGAACTGGCGAGCAGAAGATCCTTCAGCAGGTAGAAGAGGAGGAAGTGCGATAGATGATTCGTTCCGAACTGTAGTTCAAAGCCATCCTTCGTACGACTTTCAGGTGTCTTCATGACGCCAGCATTGTTGATCAAAACATTAAGCTTGCCACCGCTTTGCTGCCGGAATTCAGCGGTGCATTTCCGGACACTCGAAAGGTCGGCCTGGTCCATGAACAGGAGGTGCACGCGCCCCGTCTCGAGGAGAGAAACCCCGAGGGCGTCCCGCGCTTTGTCGAGGTTCCGCGCCGTTGCGAAGATGGTGGCGCCTGTCAATGCCAAAGCTCGTACGGTTTCAGGCCCCATGCCGGAAGACACGCCCGTAATGAGAAAGACTTTGTCGCCCATAGCTCCGACAAGACCTTCATCCTCGACTACATTTCGTCCGGTTGGTCGGGAGTCTCCTGGGCCGTTGACTACCTCCCATTTGCTACGTTCAGCATAGCGGCCGGTAAGTTGGAAGGGAACTCGTGATGTCATTGCCATGGTGGGAACTAATGCTCGTGACTCTAACTCAATGGCCTGGTTCTTATATAGAGGATGCTCTATCGTCTCACTTGGATTGTAAAATGGGCTTTACGAAACTATGTAAAGTATGATGTCGCTTACAAGCAGGAGCAGAAAAGCGGTCTACCTCCCATTTATCCCTTGAATACCCCAGTCCTTTTCATAGGAGATAGCACGATTTCACTTAGCGTTTTTATCCCATAATCTGCTATAAATATGAAGAGTCATAAACCAGTATTAGTTCTATGATAGAGTATCTGAACACGAGTGGGTTGAAACTAGAGTAGCCTTAAGTTCTTGGGACCCATTTCTTAACTCCAGCGGAACCCCTAGCACATGCAGAAGACAGATGGGACCTTTGGCAACATCGAGCCAATGAAATAGTGTAGCATTATATGCATATTAAATCCGAAGAGGTAGCATTGGGGCACATAAGGATTCCTTATCCACCATGGATGGTAAGTCCACGGAGGCTCTACACTACGCAAAACTACCTAAAGCTCGTGAGGATTACTGCGATATATTACTTGGGGACTACGAAGGTTATCTATCCTCCCTTAAGCGTGGCTTAAGCCCTTTAGCTAATAGATTCTTGCCAGTATGTCACTCAACCTAAAAGGTTATATATACGACGCCATCTTGCAAGACCCCCCCCAATCATATATACGTTAACACGACATGTTAAGACAACATCCCGTGTGCCATCGGGTAAGAGGCTTCTTCGCAAGTTTTTGAGTATAGTTAGAAGCTTGGAGTACCGAAATAATTTAAGTATATATATAAGAACAGTCATGCCAGGTAATTCCACAAGTGGTTGCCCAAACTCTATCACAGTTAATATAAAAATTCGTAATTACTTCATATGGCGCCGCAGCTGTTAGACCGTCCCCTTGTATATTTGTCAATTTCTTCTATACTAGGCTTGTTACTCCTAAGTCTAGTATATCTTCGCTTTCTAGCATGGTACCGACTCCGGCACATCGACGGGCCCTGGCTCGCTTCTCTCTCGTACCTATGGTTGCTCTGGGCGACGTTTAAAGAGGGCCAAGGCATCAGCTTTATGAAGCTCGACCAAAAGTACGGATCTCTCGTGCGCATCGGACCTAAAGATCTTATAACCAGTGACCCCGAGATCATCCAGCGGATGAACGGTGCGCGGTCTAAATATCAGCGTTCATCGTGGTATAAACGGACCCGTGTAGACCCTTATTACGCATCTTTGTTCAGTATGATGGACACCGCCGAACACACTAAGATAAGGGCGCGAATGTCATCCGGGTACAGGGCTAAGGAGAACTCGACAATAGAAGGTGTCGATGAGCAGTTGGTCGAATTTGTAGCATTGATTCGACGCAAGTATTTGTCGTCGGATCACGAGCTACGATCACTAGATCTTGCTGGCAAGATAACATTCTTCGCACTGGACGTCCTCAGCAAGGTCGCTTACGGCCGGGCGTTTGGATACCTGCGGACGGACTCGGACGTACATGGCCATGTTGAGTCTATGGAGACTGCTGTAAATTCCTTGTCGGTATTGCTTGACATTCCCTGGCTCACTGGGCTGTTGTTCAGCAAGACTTTCCTCGGTTTATTTGGCCCAACCCCTACGGACAAGAATGGAAGAGGGAAAATGATGGGGTAAGTATACTTGCAAGAAGTTTAGGTAGTCTCCTGGAAGCTAACTCGACCCTCGCGTGTAAAGAATTGCTCAGGCTGTTACCTCTGAGGAACGTTTTGGATCTGATGCCAAAGACCGGCAAGACATAATAGTAAGGTCATCGCCTATATCAGACCCTCGGATTTCCCTCTTTTTGCTCTTCAAGTCACTGACAAATGGGGTTATCTATAATAGGGGTCATTTATAAAACATGGCTTCACGCGTCGTCAGTGCGAAACCGAAATCCCCTTCCAGATTGTAGCCGGTAGTGGTACGGTCGCTACAGCCATTTGTGGGACTATGCTTAGCTTACTATCGTTGCCTCGTGTTTACTTTAAACTACGAGAAGATATAGATGGAGCTATAGCAAGAGGTCAGATTTCATCACCGATCAAGGAAGATGAGGCGATGAAGCTAGAATACCTACAGGTACGGATACACCCAGAAAAAAAGGGGGTCAGATTACTCGTACTAACAGTAATGGGTTGAAGGCTGTGATATATGAAGGTCTTCGTATCAATACTCCTCTATCCAGCCTCCTTTCGAAGGAAGTTCCCCCTGAAGGAGATACAAGTAAGTGTGATTTAGTACTACCAACATAGGCCACAACTCAACTCAACAGGTTCAATCTTCTTTAAATTAGAAACGACTAACACTGATTATTTCATAGTCGACGGCAAGTTTATCCCAGGGGGAACACGTATTGGTCATAACAACCTCGCTATACACCGTTCGACAACCGTCTTCGGCTGCGATGCGCACGTGTTCCGACCTGAGCGTTGGCTCGATATCGACGCAGAAAAACACCGTAGGATGACCCAGACTGTGGAGCTTATCTTCGGCTACGGTCAATTCGGTTGTCTGGGAAAGAACATTGCGTTCATGGAGTTGAATAAAGTCTATGTTGAAGTAAGTACCTAAACCGCTTCTATCTTCTGTCTTCCCTTCCCCTTACACACACACACACACACACACACACACACACATATATATATATCTTCCTACCACTCGTTTGAGATAAAACGAGTTCCCAGTATATGTTAGCTAACACAGCATGTTCGCTCAAGTTGCTCCGTTACTTTGATTTCCAGTTGATCGATCCAAAGAAGCCCATGCACAGCGTAGATCGCAATATCTTCCTCCAGAAGGATATGTGGGTGAGAGTAACTGAGAGAGCTTGATGGGAGGGGGATAGCGATAATAGCGATAGGAACTAGGCGAGATCATGAAGAGGCCGAACGCACCTATAAGAATTCGGGTCACAAAGCGATATTCTTTCGTTAAGGGATATGTCAATTGGGCGTCTGGAGACTGTTTTACGTATGATAATGAGGACAACTATCAAGTATGTTATTGTATATGACCCCTATTTAGTAATTAAACAACTACTGCATATATACTTGTGCCTATATTTCTTTCACTAACATCGAAAGAATGGAATTTCAAGTTGGTGTTGAGTTCGTTGTAGGCTATCAGAAGGTCAGATTCATTTAATGAAACGAACTGAAATGAGGAATACTTCAGCCCTCGATTCAACATCCACACCAGCAGCAAAACGAATTGGTAGAGTAGTACTTGCTTTACTATTTGCATTGTGATCTGGGTGTATCTATACCTACAAAGAAGGGTATCGTATCTAGACCAACCCCAAACCTCCCGGGCCCATGAAGCCAGTTTTTGTATCAACCAGCTATATTTCTTTTCTTCTCTTGTAACACAATGAGAACCGGCCCTTCTAGCCTCACATTCTCATGGGGTAAGAATATGTTCTTCCTAACATTTGCAAATGTCGATTTGCATCGTCTAAATATCACTCATAGTTCGCGTACCGTCGCCTTATTCGAATTCTTCTTTTCCCGACCTTCGACCTGCACGCGATGTAATGTCTTCATCACGAACTCGTATGTCATCATCGTTACCGTTGCTGCTGGAACGGCCCGCATCATATTGACACCCATGCCTGCGTAGAACGCCCTCCATCCCTCCTCTCGTAGGATAGTACGGAATGTCATAGCCACGCCCCGATATTTAGGTTCAGGAGTAACACTACATTCACTGTTGGGCATGTGACTCCGACTGCCGGGTGTAGACTCCGAAACCCCTAGACCTTGTAGATATTCACTTCCAGGAGTCGGCCGCCTCTGTGTTTGCAGTCTTGTCCGAATCACTTCGTGCGGATACGTGGCCGAGCTAGCCATAATTTTCGATAATATCGACGCAGAGAGCACACCAAACCAGTGACTCTGCTGATTGTCACCGCCCATTTCACCCATGGCCTGACCGGTAAATTTCATGCGTAAGAATTCGTAAACAGGAAATTGCACAGCAACATGCGTCAAGCCCAGAAGTGCTGGGGTAAGTCCAGAATAGAATGATAATACACCTTCGGAAGAATACATTTTACGCGCAGCGTCGAGAGTTGAACGGTAGTGCCAGGGCGAGTCGATAGTTGGCCTAGAGGTTGGCGTGTTGCCTGATCGCGGGAACATAGATAGTTGTCTATTGTATCCTGTAGCTGACTGTGACATAAGTCGAGTTTTAATTACCCATATTGGGTTTGTTACCAACGTGCTGCTAGCCCCTGCTATGATTGAAGACCAGAAGTTGATGAAGAACTGATTTTTCTGTACTGTAGGACGAACGGAGTAATCAGTTATTGGCTTCATTTTGGGTCTGCGCGGAACGACTTACGCTTATTCTCAGCCATGAAAACCTTGCTTTTGTTGTAAACGGTAAACCAAACAGCCCAAGTCGGTAGGTAGCCAAGAATGATAGGCCCTAAACCTCTGTACATGCCGCGCAAACCTTCTTCCCTCCATATAATCTTCGCCGTGCCCACAAGACCCGAATAGACCTTGTGGTGCCCAACATATCTTCCTTTGTCTACGGGTATAAATCTTCCTTGAGCTTGTAGCTTTGTCTTAATAACATCGAGTGGGCAAGTGACGATGCCGGAAGTGAAGCCGCCTATGGCTCCCGCCAAAGCATTAAACTGAGCATCGGACGCGCCCGCGGCCCATCTTTGTACCAGATCCAAAGCTATAGAATCGTGCAACTCCATCGCTGCTACCGCGGAAGCCAAAGCGCTCTGGTTTTCTTGGTGAGGGGTGTTCGCCGACGAAACGGTGGAAGTAGATGTCGGAGAGGAGCGATGGGAGAAACCCCCATATTCTGCGGGATTGTGTGACGACGGTCCCGTCGAATGACTTTGAGCTTCGTCGTGAGACATGCCCTTATCCGGTAGGCGAGTCCGAGTAGGACGGAAATCGGATTCGGGGCCTCTGGAAGCGATTCAGAGGCCCCGGTAAGCAAAAAACGTGTCTAAGGTGGGCGGCGTGACCTGGAAAAGCGGCAATGAAGACAGGCGTGGCGTACTAGACGAAAGATAGATTCGCCTCGAGTCCGGCCTAGAAGAGTCGTGATGGTGTGCGGTGTGCGGGGAATGCACCCTCGCAAATCCACCGTCCCGTCGACCCAGCAGCTACCGTCTGTCACATGCCATTGACATTCGTAAGAGCGCCCGTCGAGCGAGTGAGATAGAGCTTCGACTAGACGTATGTAAAAGTGGCTGGTAGAGAGAAGAAAATGGGGAATGCGAAGAGATGGTGATGGAGATTTGTTGAGTGGAATTGCTATGTATCAAGTCCGAAGCAGAGGGTCGGACTTATTAACTGGAGCGAAAAAGCTAAGCGGGTAGGCGGGTCGCTAAGGGTCGCTCTAAATCGTCAAACGTGATTGGGATTAGATATGGATCAATCGAAGGAGAAAGAGTCTACCCGACGAACAGGTAGATTACATCAACTTTAGCGCGGGAATGAGGTGGACAACAAAATCGTATCGATAGGTAGCACGTATGTAATGCTTAATACTGTATGTAGGTACCTGGTATCTTAGGTACGTACCTAAGGTAAGTACCTAACAACTTACCTAAGGACCAAGGCTACATAGACGAGGAAAAAAGTAAATAAATAGGTAAATAAAACAAACTAGGGAACACCACAAGATTGCGGCAATTTATATAGATGTGACTTTAGTTGACTCAAGTTGGGTGATGTGCTTTGCTTTGTTGAGATTGAAAGTGTTGTAAAAGTAGCTCCTACTGTAGGGTCTCGTAGGTACTAAATCGTGTGTGTAAGAGCTAAGAATTTATGTTGTCAGCAAGGCATTGAAGCTCCATAGTCTTACCTTTGACGTTATGTAGTATCCTATCCGATCGCCTTTAACTATCTCCGTGTACCTCGCCTGTAACAAATAGGTTATAGGTACTTCGCTCATTCCCGCAATTGCACATCTTATTACTAACCGTTAGACACTTAGGTACATAGGTAGACACGAGGGCACCTCCAATTGGCAATTGGGGTCTGCATGAATTAAGCTTTGAAGGTACATATGTACCTCTGATTAAACTAACACAAGATGCTGTAGAAAAAAGATACGACAGTAAATTAGACTGAGTATGGTACTGAGTATGATTATATTAAGTCAAATACTTCTTTGTCCTGATATTCTAAATAGTATGATGATGCCAGGTCTTCAGATGGGATACACAGCATAAGATGGAGGCTCTATGGCCTGGTACATTCTTCTATTAAGAGAGGAGGGGAGGTACAAGTAAGGTACCTAGGTACATAGTATCTAGGCTCGATCCGAGGGCCAAGTCCCCCGTTCCGGAGCACTACCCAAGGGTACGGTGCATCACGTGACTCGTCCAATCGAGAGAGAGCCATTTTGGAACATCAAATCCGAAAATCAAGCTAACGCCCTCAATCACGACAAAATACATCACGATTCTCGGGAGTTCCTCATACCGCCAGACACACCTGCCAACCGTCACAATGGCTACGTCTTACCCGACTCTCGCGCCCTTCATCTTCAAGCGGCCTTGGCTGCAGAACATGCTCAAGCCCGTCGCAAGCTGGTACACAAATGCCGCCGGGTACCGCCAACTCGGTCTTCGGTACGCAAATACTCTCAATTGAGAGCCCGATGATGGCCACAGTGGTTGATAAACTCGGATTATTAATTGACTTTATTGCAGAGCCGACGACCTGATTGTCGAGGAGGACGAGAACGTCATCAAGGCATTGAAGCGCCTGCCGCCGAAAGAAGCTTACGACCGTGTCTACCGAATCCGACGTGCGTTCCAGGCCAGCACCGTCCACAAGCTGCTCCCCAAGGAGGAGTGGACCAAGCCTGAGGAGGTAAGCCGAGACTTTACTTGAACAGAACCATGCGATACCCTTCGAAACACCCATGCTAACAGAATGGGTGAAATAGGACGTCCCGTACCTGCAACCATTGATCGACCAGATCTACGCCGAGGAGAAGGAGAAGCAGGCCTTGGACACTCTGACCGTCATTCGAAACCATTAAATAGAAATAGCGTCGAACGGCAAAATTGTACAATTAAACCTGCGTTAACGAGAAGAATAGAGTGATTGGACAAGCTTGTCCGCAAGGAGTCCAGGTTGTACCGACGAATTGAACGTTCCAAGATATCATATCTGTATATACCTAGACCTTTTCGTCTCCCCTCAACCCGTACAATTCCAGTCTAAGAGTTTAGCAAATTCCGACCTTTAACTCTTGGTGCTTTCTGGATTTAGTGTTTAGCCTCGATGATAAACCGTGGCGCATAACGTCTATGCTAGATCTACTATGCCCTAGAAACGGAACTACATAGTGATTGTAGTTTGAGAGACCAGGATCCTACCCTTCTGAAAATTCAGTGGAAACTGGAACGCAACGTTAAACCCTAACGTCATTTTACTTCTATCTGTGTAGTATTGCGACTGGTAGTATATTGCTACAAGTATACCTACTTGACAAAATCATCAGGTTTGATGAATGACCACTTAATGTGTAATATTTAGCAACCAGAGCATTACACGTCTACAGATTAAACACCGGCATAAGGGCATACACATGCAAGAGACTGCATATATTAGTTTTGCTGGGTTATCCGCTGATCAGCGCTTTCGATACCCTACGGACTCCTGAAAACAGTAGTTATCTACGGCTGAGGCTCAAACCCCTGTACAAAGCTATATTGCCAGTGAGATGTCACAACAGCAGTTAACCAACAAAACTCCGTGCAGCGCGCCTGACATGCGCACATTTCGGCGCCTTCGCCTGCCTCCAGGATCCGTCTGGAGGCAATATGAACAGCCAATTTCTATTACAGAAAGCTCATGGACGCCCCGGTCATAACATGCCGTCGTGGCCTTTCCCAAGCACGACAAAACATACAAGTCCAACCAGCTCGACCAACCATCCAACCGACCGACCAACCAATATATATGAGGCGCGGAACGTCGAAGTGGGAAGTGCGTGACGAAGGCTGCGAGAGTTGATACTCAAGGTTGAGGCGCGCTTGCTGGTATGAGCTACCGGACTTCCACCACTCCCCCTTTCGAACGCTATGCCAGAGAAAAGAATAAGAAAAAAGTTAAATGGCGCCAGGATTGATTTATCCTGTCCCTTCCCAACGCCTCCTTGCCTAACGTATCTGACGGTGCTGGTATTTTGATGCAGTGGTGTAGCGTGTTTCGTGAGTTGCTCGTACAAGTATTACGTTCCCTGTCCCGCCTGGACGTCGAATGCTCGAGATTGGCGGACCAATTTGGTACACTGAAGGAATGCGAGTATGTCAGATAAGGAAATATTATTCTAAAATGCTTCGTTTCCAAAAAGCTGGGTGCCGCTAGTCTATGCGTTCCCTGGCTTCTCTTCTGTGTCAATATGCCAGACGACATAATTAGGCAGACCGATGACTTCGTAACCTGCTCTTTTGGCCATCTTTGCGAAACCCTCTGTCTCGGCTTGATTCTCAAATGCGTAGCATGGGAAGTTGATACCTATGCAAGTCTCCATTAGTCTTCGTCTCCTCGATTAGTGTAAAGAACAAACCTGATCGGTGAACATCTGCCTTCACTAGGATGTTAACGCCGCCGATACCATCAAGCTCAATTTCCTCATCCGGGTCGTTTCGCCAATCGCCCATCCGCGCCATGTATGTTCTACCCGTGTCATATTGCTTGTAACCTTCGAGGCGATAATGTGTTAGTGGCTAGAGTCAAAATTCTAGAACAAAATCATACCTTCTGCCAAAACTATATTCTTGTCTAGTTTAGAGGCAAGTTTCAGGCCTTTGTCTGACTCAATCCAAGAGTTATAATCGACTGCATTTATAGTTAGTCATAATACTAAAATCACCCCCAAAGGTATGCTTACATCTGCCTTCAATATCGTATTTGTTATCACCTGTGCCTTCGTAACGGTGGAACCAAATGTCTATACCATGTTAGTTGGAAGGCCTCGGATATAATTCCTGAAGGGGAAATCATACTAGGAACTAGAATGTCTCGATCGTGAGCAATGAAGTCCTCAAGGATCTTCTTAGGGCTATCTACGATGTCGACATCGCGCCAATATACCCAAGAATGTTCTGGCTTCAATGCAGCAGACAGCAAATAATTCCTAGCGCGACCCATGGCCTTTCGTCGTGGACCCTGAGCCTCGAAGCTATGTCGATCCTCAACAGACTGGCTAAGTTGAGTACCGAAATTCTTTTCTACAACCATTACACTATTGAACGGGATATTATCCGGGCGCTTCTGGATGCGATCAAGCTCCATGCCCAACACACCTAGAGTGTCATCAGTCGAGTCCCCAACGAGGAACGCGAGGTCGATGAGGCGATGAGGATACGTCAGCTCAGCAATAAGTTCGAAGTATTTTGAGAGGTACGGCGCAGCATCCTTAAGGGGTGTGAGTATGAGTACTCGTTCGTTGTTGTCGATAGCTTGGCGCGTGGACCTAATTCCGTTGAGGTTGACATGTGTTATCGACGATTCGTTGATGGTTATCGGAGCATGGTGGTTAAATATAACAGGAGTTTGTAGGTGAGCGTTCCATGCCTGTTGTTCGTTGAGTGTCATATCCATTGGGGGTTTTGAAGGTCCCCAGCAGTAGAAGCTGTAGAAAGGCCGGACATGTCAGTAAGATGCAGGTTTAGAATGATTACTATGAAATGGAACGATACCTTTGCATCTCGCTTGCTGAGGTTCTGATACCGCGCCATAGTAATAAAATGATACCGGCGACGGCGATAGAAAGGAGCACGCGGGTTCTTGTTAAGAAGATCCAGATCGCTCTGGTGCGTGGAAGCTGTGCCCTTGCAGACTTCCAAGTAATGCCACCTTTAGGAAGAAGCATGGCAAACGAGCTCTTCGGGCGGCCCTTAGCACCACCCTAACTTTGCGCGATAACAATCGAATGAAGGGAAAGTTGAAAGTCAAATGCGAATGGGAGGCAGGCTCTTGCTTGTTTATGGGGCCGGCCTCGTTCGGGGTATCAGGGTGTGGAAGGGATAACACAATGGTAAGAAGGGCGGTTAGACAACAAAAATCTACTGGATCAACGAGTGTAATAATTAGATCGATCTCGCAATCGCTGATAAGAAGTTCGGCCTTATGCTATCGCGGTTGTCTCTTGATTGCAAAGATATGAAAATCGGCACCAAAGATTAATGAAGTGAATTGGCGCGGCGGGTTCCAAATTGGACGGACCGGTTATGTTGAAAAAAGTCAAGATGGGGGGTGATCATGCAGTGGTAGGTTTTGGTAGATTTAGTTGACACGAAACGTAACTGGCCTGGAACCACTGGCGGCTTAAGATGCACGCAGCACAACTAAACTAAGCCCCCAAAAGTCAAGACTTGGAAAGACCCACGGGGGCTTATGGTTTTAGGAGTGGAGAACGAGGAGGCATATGTACGTTAGGTACATATATATTGATGATGTACCTCTATTGCGTAAACTGCCTATTCGATATACCTACCTCCAGTTTTCATGTACATGTTATGCATGTAGGAAGAGGGAATGGCAGAACAGCAGTGTCAACAATGAAGTTCATATTTGAGGCAATGACATACACTGTAACCTACCTATTAGTGTAGTACTGTTATGTTCAGTATTGTCTAACAATTTCGATGTTTTGTTAAATCTATACGGATTAATTAAGCAATTACTTGCTATTAGGAGGAACTTACCTAATATACGAAGTTAGTGCACGTGGTGGCAAGTATACATGTATTTCAACATTCTTTGCTTCTATTATTATACGGATTTAGTGCGTTTTCAGCTCAGACTGCATCGAAATTTTAGGGGTAATTGGGTTTATTAGACCTTTGCTTGGCTCGGCATGCAGAATGAAATGGGAGTTTTTAACTAAGAGATTACTTACATTGCTAAGGTTGCATACTACACAACAACATATAGAATCCCTAAATTATCTTTACCTTCTCGTGTTCGATTAGGCGACATGGGAAACGGTAGGTTGCATAGGAGAATTATATCCGCGCCCCAGTGCTAAACTGGGCCTATAAGAAACAGGCTTTCGAGATTTATGCCAACAGCATATGTACGCCAATCACTAATCTAAGTATAGTTGCAGAACCGACAGAATGGATAGGTGATCTAGCTCTTTGAGATCGAGGGTTAACTTCGTAAATAAAGACTCGACACACCCCAGGAGAGAAACAACCATCTCACTTACATAAAGACCAGGGCTAATAGGCAACCACCATGTGAGTCAGAGGTAAACTATTTTCATTGGCTCTAGCATCTTTTCTCTTGCTTCTAGATGACAAAGCAAAGGCGCAAGTTAAACTGCCTGGATGCACTTCATATATTCCGTACACTCCATGTACACTTCATATTACAAGTTTCGATGCGTTATACTTTATTCCTTACTGAATCTGTATTTATATATATTCTATATTTCCCAATTTATGCGAAAGAACAACCTAAGAACATTCAATTATAATTGTTCTCTATTTTATGCAGTCGGTAATCAAGTCGATGATCTTCACTTAAACAACTAATCGCAGCGGATCTCATCTTACTGAATCGTACTTCGCCGTAAAGCCTTCCCTCCGTGAACTGCACATGCCTCCTCGAAGCTACCAAAACATCATTTTGAAATCCCATTTCTCTCTTTGCAAATCAATCGTGAAGTCGGCGCAGACATTCACATTCATATATTTTGCAGCACAGAGACGCCATTTATATCATAGTGGCTTCGGGAAATATCTATTTACACACTTACTACGACAGAACTTATCACATAATTACCTAGTGAATATGGCGACCCGTAGGTCTGCGCGATTGAGCGCCATGTCGACAAACTCAGACTCCAAATCAGTTCCGTCTGCCCTAGTACCTAAGGGCCGTAAGAGGAAACCAACCTCAGATCCACCACAAGAGCATGGTTCGAACGAGACCGTAGATGAAAACACAATAGCAACGGCACCCACAACTCCCAAGAAGCGTCGTGTTCAAAAGAAATCCGTTGATCCCCCACCCGCAACGCCTACTCCGAGTAACGTGCGGCTCATGAGCAAGCCGGCCGAGACGTTGGAGACACCAAAACCGAAAGCAGCAGCTGTAAGGCGACTAGCAGATCCAAACGCCACTAATGCGACGCTTCTCTCGCCGGAGACATCTCGAGTCGTGACTAGGCACATATCTCCGTCTAAGGCGTCAGCTAGTCAGGTAACGACGACCAATCTCCTCGAAGAGGCATGCAAGTACCTCATCAGCGTCGACGAGCGGATGAAACCCCTAATTGAGAAGCATCACTGTCGAATTTTCTCGGAGGAGGGGTTGAATGAGAAGATCGACCCCTTCGAGTCTCTATGCAGTGGCATTATTTCGCAACAAGTTTCAGGGGCAGCGGCCAAGGCAATCAAGCAACGGTTTATTGACCTGTTTGACAACGGCGGTAGATTCCCGCACCCGTCCCAGGTTGCGGCCTGTACCATTGAGCGGCTGCGTACAGCGGGTCTTTCACAACGGAAGGCCGAGTACGTGCAAGGACTGGCAGAGAAGTTCGTTAACGGCGGTCTGAGCGCTCAAATCCTACTAGATGCCCCGTACGACGTTGTGTTAGAGAAATTAACTGCGGTGAGAGGGCTTGGCCGTTGGTCCGTCGAGATGTTCGCTTGTTTCGGACTGAAGAGGTTAGATGTCTTCTCTTTGGGCGACCTAGGGGTACAGAGAGGCATGGCTGCGTTTGTCGGACGCGATGTGGCCAAATTGAAAAATAAGGGCGGGAAATGGAAGTATATGTCAGAAAAGGAGATGCAAGAAATATCTGAAAAGTTTGCTCCATATAGGAGTGTCTTCATGGTACGTATAAGAGCACGTCGGCTTGACACATGAAAGCCCGTTTCTCAATCTACCCCCGAAGCTCCTTTATCTACATTAGCTAACAGTCAGCAGTGGTATATGTGGAGAGTCGAGGAGACGGACATAAGTACATTAGAATAAGATGGTCTACGTAAGGTAGGTAAGTATTAATTAGAATTCGGCCTGTCTAAGGTTCTAGGTCAAGTATACATCGATATTGTACATTTGCCAATAATCGACAAGTTCTGAATCTTTCATGGGCTATTTCTTACACTTGCCATGGTCCAAAAAAGGGGCATTTTCTCGATTAATAGGGGTATAAGTAGCTTGATGTCTACTTACACTTTCGATCTTTAAATGTGACCTGAGTTGGTCTAGCTCAGGGAAAGCCTATCAAATTATACTAACACACCAGAAGAGATTTCTTATAAGCGGTATTGTTCATTTTTAGGATAATGTCATATGACGATATCTAGTAGAACTTGGGCAAGGCTTAGGTACCTAATCAACATAACAATCCTTACCAAACCTAAGCACTTGGGCAGAGTTCGACATAACAACCCTCGTTAGCTCGGACAAGCTTGTATCGAGTTTGAAAACACGAGTAGCATACTGCATCGAGGTCGCTTGAAGACTCGAATGGCTCTCAGCCTTAAAAGCCCGCCTGTATCCGAGGAAGAGAAATCTCTGCGTGCTAGATGTAGAGATGTCGAGCTGGACGGCCCGCTTCGGGAGTACGGCGACACCAGGTTCAAAAGCATCCATCTCGGCGACTTTTGTACTATCATCGAGACAACCAACTGTGCGCTTTGCAAGACAGTCACGGCCGCCATGTCGCCAATTCTAACACATTCAGTGTTGAAATACGCCGAAGACCATGAGAATACTTTGCGTGTGTTCTTGCATCCATCGGAAGTCGATGCGGCTTTGGAGATTTCCTTTCATAACTTCGGGCCAGATGGAAAATTTAAGAATATGGATGAATCAATTAAAGAAGAGCTCATACTATCTGGGTTACTCTTGCGTGTCGACCTAGACTACCTGCACAAGAGCAGCTTGTTCAACAGCCCGAAGCAACTCCCATCTTCCCTAGCTAGGAGTCTCCCACAAGAACATTGTGATATTCAGTCAGTGAAGCATCATCTACGATCTTGTATCAAGCACCATAAAGATACTTGCGAAAGAAACCGCAATTTACTCATCAAGGCGGCGGATAGCTTACCTTTATCGGATTGATGGCCACAGAAGCTCCGCGTCATTGATGTAAAAAACCGACAAGTAACCCTTGGGCCACCGGGCTGCCGTTATATCGTCTTGTCATATGTATGGGACCACGCTAACAAGACCAAATTCATCCAGGCAACCAAAGAATCTTTCCAGACAATCAGCGCTGTGAAAGACCTACAAGAACCACGTCTACCTCAGACGGTTGTAGACGCAATCTATGTCTGTCAGCAGTTGGGTGAGCGGTATCTCTGGGTGGATTCTCTTTGCATCATCCAGGACGACCGCGGAGACAAGGATATACAAATATCACAAATGGACAAGGTGTATAGTGTTGCAATAGCAACTATAGTGGCGGCGAGCGAAACCGATCCAAGCAGAGGCCTTACTTGCTTACGCTCCCGTGACACTCCACAAGTTAGATGCTTTGTTCGAGGAATCCGTTATATAGCTAGCGAGCCTCCTCTCCAGAGGTCCATTGATAATACATTGTGGAACTCAAGGGGATGGACATACCAGGAATTCATGTTATCTCGGAGGCTTATAATATTCACATCTACTCAGTTATTCTTTTCCTGCACCATCGGTACACGCGCTGAAGATACCATCTACAGCATCCCTAATGAAATTACAGGTCATTGGAGTGACGACAAGCATATGCTCTATCACTGGACAATTCCCGGCGACCCCCTTGCGGATTCATGCTGGGAACTGTACAACAACGCGGCCCAGGAATATACCAAGCGGAACCTCACGTGTATCTCGGATAGACTCCCCGCCATCTCAGGGGTGCTCCGGTCCTTGGGTCGATATTGCAACGACATCTTTCTTTGTGGACTCCCGGTGAAACAGTTGCCCTGCTGTCTACTTTGGCACCCAACTGGGTCATCACAGCGACTCGACGGATGGCCTAGTTGGAGCTGGGTGGAGTGGACGGACCAGACGTGGAATCCAACTAGAGAAGCATTTGATGCACAGCGGGGGTATGGACCGGGAACATGCGTATCGAAACTTGAGAATCTGAGGTTTCGCGGTGCAAAATGGGATGAGTTGCCCATAGACCAGACCCCTTCGGACGACGAGCTTATGAACTGGCCTAGTAACTTTTTGAGCAGGTCTTTTTCTGATGAAATTCAACCCATTGACCGGGCTGCTTCTTTTTTAGATGGGACAGATGAAACTTTTGGCCAGCTCCTTTTCCGAGCGGAGTCGAGATTCCTATCGATTGAGCCTGAAAGTAACTCTCACACAAACGACCCATTCTGACTCAAAACTTCGTAGATACCGCATTCTGCATTATGATAACTGGATTGGCACCGTGTTCCTGACCCCCGACTGTGCGGCATCTTATCCGACCGCGACACACGACTGTGAATTCATCCGAATAACCAACTGTGCCGTGTACACTCATGAAGTGGCGTCCAACTTGCTCCATGGCTTCGGCATTAAAAGCCACGAGCCAGATATTTTCGACCCTTCGTATTACAAGCTCGCCGGGTCTGATAGGCAGGGAGAAGTCTTCATGCAAAGACGCCATGGGCTTCGCGGGGGATCTGGGTTTTGGACCGACGATGGCCTCCATCCCGGTATACCTAAGCCACCTAAGATGTATCTAAGTCATGTTATGTTACTTGAAAGGAAAGGTAGCTCTGTCTATCGTAGGGCTGTTGGGCTCATTGTCCGGGACCAGGCAAAGTGGACGTGGGGAGACTTTTGTCTTGAATGATGGCATTTGGTGGCTAAGTTATCTGATTATATTCTATATGGAACTGGTGTACGGATTATTTGATGGGAGTATGGACACATACTATAATCGTCGCTACTGATGTTGTTGGACTTTACTCCAACATTGCGGCTATAATATCCAATGTCTTATTAGTTTTTGTTGTTGCTATTGTCATTATTATTAATAGTATAGAGACATCTAACTACTAAGTTAATATACCTTAGGTACTTATCATTTTATGTTGTATGCAAACTCGTATAGGGGTCACGTTACCAACCCCCCTAAAAAGGTCGACTACATAGCACTGCATACGTGTAATACGGGTGGTACGATACTCGGGGTTACCTAGGTACCTGAAGGAGGCTTAGCAGTTTAAAGACAACTTCAATTCCAAGACCTTACTAAGAATGAGGTATGTATCAAGTCTTACAATATTGGCATTGAATTCAAGGTAAATATTATTGAAATCTATTTGTTATTTATCTCACGTAGTCTTGGTCAAGGGATTGCTGCATAGCTGCTCGTGCTCTAAAATATTCTAAATAATCATAAAATCAATTTCGGCTAATTATTGACTCATGCCACTTTAACTTTACGATAAATATATATTCTCGTCGTAATTTGATGAGTCGGTTATTGGCATTGCTGAAAACCAGGCATATACAAATTATTACGAGTAAAGCACGTTCTCGAGCTTCACTTTTTATTTACGCTAATGAAATTGCCGTTGGTATATATTACAGAGATGGGTGTGTGATGCTAGCAGTTCGGACAAGGAAAAGACGCCGCTAGTTGTCAATTTTGTCGCAGACCCGTGGTATCAAGAGGGCCGAGACGCAGCGGCGTGCGTGCAAGGAACGAATAGGATTGCGTCGGTCGACAATTGCCACGATGAGGTGGAGTTTTATTCGACTACTTGTCAACACGAAAAGAAATATCCATGTGTTTTTCCTCGTGTTCGAACAACAACAGGTCAAGTTGCGGTCCAAGTGACGCGTAAGCAGCGCCGCTGACGATATTTGAATGGCGGTTGCGTCTCTATGAATTTTTGCTTGGACGGGATTGTGTTATTCCAGCAGTTTCGGCTGCGAAAGGCGTGTTCCAAGCGACAAAGAAGTGGGAAGAGGTGGATTATTAGAACAATAAATACTTAGATACATACTGCTGGACGGAGGTAGCCTTTCCCCCAATCAAGTTTAGTGTATAAAGCTAAGCTTCTTAGCATCCACTACGGATGTATTTGCCGTGCTACACCACAAGCCTCTTTCCATAATGTGCCTGGACGATAATGCGCCACTAAAACACACTAGGATGGGACAAGCTTAATTGATGCATACACGGTCTAGAAAGGGGGTGAGGCTATAGATATACAAGGTACAGCAGACCGATAGGGGGGTGACATCCATTAATGGGTTCAAATACAGTGTATCCGAGCCCGGGCCGCGGCTGGGAATAGAACAGGATGGAGCTTCCTTAAAGATTTAATTCTGAATCGAGATTCTTCCAGAATTGAAAGCGATGGGAACCAATCATGACATTATTCCTGCCGCAGAACCGATAAAGGACTTAAAACAAAAACTCATCCGCCCGTCAATGCACATATGTATATACTAAATGATAAACTTATCTTTCCATGCTTTGAAGTACCTACAGCTTACGTGCGGACCTACCGAAGCTATGTACATCAAGCAGAATATATATCTATCCTGCGAACATGGCTCTCGCATGTGAGCGATAACCACGATGGGATGGGGTAATCAACATGGGGGTTACGGTGAATGTACGTAGTCAAGACCTGCAAGCTGCACGGGAGATTGTTGCTATGGTAAGTATGCGTCAACCCAGTCTATCACAGTCCAAGATCGGCATTATCTATCCTCGTCATCTTCCGGACTACTGGCACACTATGGATATGAATGGGTAAAGACTTGTTGTAAAAACAAGCTCGGTCGTAGGTATTACGTAGGGCCTAGATTATAAATTTCAGCTGTCAAGTTCCCGCGCTTCTACATAGTATACTATGTAATAATAAATGGTGGAATCCGGGAAAGGGCACTACGTGAAACGACGTAGAAACAATTCCAGAATCAGATCAAGGTGAGAGTGGATTATACCATGGCGTGGTGGGTAAAAAATTGACACCGATTAGACCGGCGGGCAGCAGTTATATTAATCTCATACGTACCTATGGATACGCTAAGGTACCTATCCCTCGATACACTATGAATTGCGATGTGAATTGACGGAGGTGGATGCTCTACGAAATAAACCATGCAGCTATTCCTTGCTTTTGCCGAACTGTATCCATGGAAAATGAGGAGCCAATCTCGCCAAGTATTCGACTTGATATGAAGACTACGACACCGTGTTTATTATTCATACGGTATCACCCTTGCTATCTTGGGTCCCTCTTGGATACTTGTACATAACGATGCGCGTATCTATCTATCTATGTAATCCGTACGGATGTTATGTATGTTCCGGCATTCTAGTTCGCAAGAGGATGATGAGGTTTCCTGCTGTTTCTTCCAATTGCATGAAAGACGGGTGTGCTGATAGGGTGAGAAAAGAACGACATGCATTGGTGACGATGTAAATACGAAGATATGCCAAATGGAGTTAACTGTGCACCTAAAGAAAGAATACGGATACTTGATTGCTTGAGCATCTTGGCTGCCCTTTCTGGTTTAATCAGTTAGGTATGGACATGTCTTAGGATATGCTACATGTACATATACGATGTACCTATTGATGTATGGGCGGATTACAGGTGAATTAGCTCCGACTGCTTTTTTTTTTTTTTTTTCATACCAGGGCAACAGGAGCAACTGAGCCTGGCAACAGGTCATGGCTTGCTTTGCTTGAAATTGATGAAGATCCCCTAGTCTATGCCCCCATTTTTATCCCCTACTAATGGATCTGGTTGGGTAGTGCCTTATCAGATACGCGCACTGTACCTGCCAACCCCTTAAAAGTCCACCTAATCCCCCTTCCCTTACTCTTCCCACACCCCCTACATCCCAAGCAGCCACGCCATCCATCTAAAGTAGAATTCCAAAACGTTTCGGCCTTTTCTTGTCCTGACTTTCCCTCCAACTCCTTTTTTACCCATCTTCCTCTTTCTTCTCATTCGGATTCATTCGTTTTGTCCATATTTCCACCGTAGAAGAGGAAGAGCACTCGCTCAATAGCTTCCTCACTTTAATATTTACCGCGTTAGAGTTCAACTCCATTTTCTCGCAACCTCACTACCACAACTTTTTTCTCCTATCATCAGTAGCCAATCAAAACAGCAACACGATATCTAACAATACCGCGTCGAGAGGTGCTTGGAGCCATTCAGATTAGTCTGAAGCTTAAGATTTCTGGAAATTGGATCTTAAGAGAATACTATCAGGTTAGTTATTTTTCCTATGATAACTTGTTCAATTGGCACTATTCTGCTTCATGAACATCACGGCACACTTCTCGGTCATATAAATTGGGCTTTTGGCTGGCATGACGCGTATGATTGGACAGAATGTCGTGTTCTTCGGCAACCAATTTGCACCGTCCAGTCGGGTACTGGTCCGCTTTTCGAGTGGGCGTCGCATGGCAACGGGAACTAGAACGACATACTTTACCCTATCGGCAAGCTTATGACCGCGGACCCAAATTGTCGGATTGCGATGGCAAAGGTGAATTGGGACGAAATTCGGGTGTCCGAGACTAGCGATGGTTGGGACAATTATTGCCTAGTCAATCGTACCATTTACTCTAGGCCGGATTCACCAAATGCACCACGTCGAATGTCGATGAATCAGGGACAAGTCGATGATCTACGCAGTTTCCGTCATTTCACAGTCGAGCTTTGTCGGGTTGTGACTTGGATATAATTCGAAGAACGAACGATTTCAGCTATTTAAGCCGGGATAATTGATTCTTGATCATGTTTTCTGTCTAACTCTACATGTTGAAACTACATCGTCCAACCATAACTAACAACTTTCTGAATAGTCAACAAGATGTTCTGCAAGCAACTATTAGCTGCCGCCGCGGCGCTCAGCATGGTGTCTGGTGAGTCATGTGTTGCGCTTCAGATCGGTTCTGTTTTCTAATAAGGAATTAGGTGCTGTTGCTGTAGGCTGTGATGGCCCGACCGCGACGATTCGATCTGCTGCTGATGCCACCCAAATCTCCAACTGTGACACAGTCGACGGTGATGTTATCATTGACAAGAATGCTGGACCCGATATCGACATTGGTGGAAAGCTGAAGGAGATTAGTGGCGATCTCAGGGCCGAGAACAACGGTCTTCTGGCTACCTTGAGGAGTGATTCTTTGGTAACCATTGGAGGTGTCTTCGCTCTCAAGAACGCTACCCACATCTCCACCCTCAACTTCCCGCAGCTCAACGAGGTTGGCTCCATTGACTGGTCCACCCTGAACTCGTTGCCTGAGCCTACTTTCGGAACCGTCGGTATTACGAAGGCGAAGAGCGTTGTTATTGCTGACACCTTCATTGAGAGCATCAACGGCATCAACGTTCAATCTCTCACTGACATGAATATCAACAACAACCGACGATTGACGAAGTTCTCTTCCAGCATCAAGAGCTTGAGCAACACTCTATACGTCACTGCTAACGGTCTTAACCTCACCATGGAGATGCCTAACTTGGAGTGGATCGCCAACATGACCATTGCCAACGTTACCTCCTTCTCGGTTCCTTCTCTGCACACTGTTAACGGTTCCATGCGTTTTGACTCCAACTACTTCGAGACATTCAGCGCTGCCAACCTGACTGAGATCCAGGACGGTGATTTGTCCTTTGTTAGCAACCCCCAACTCACTAACATCACAATTCCCAATTTGAAGCGCATCGGCGGTGGTTTCACTGTCGCCAACAACACGGCTTTGGAGAAGCTGGACGGCTTCAGCAAGCTCAACGAAATTGGCGGTGCCGTTAAGGTCCGAGGTTCTTTCACTCAAGTCGAGCTCCCTGGCCTCAAGGATGTGAAGGGTGCCTTTGAAGTTGTCAGCACTGAGGATATCGACGACTCCTGCAGCGATTTGAAGAGCCTCGACGGTGGTGTCGTTCAAGGTCACTATGAATGCAAGGGCAAGGTTGCCGATGCTAACAACGATACCTCTTCCGCTTCCAGCGACAGCTCCGACAGTAGCACGGACGACAAGAAGAACGCGGCCTCCCCTAACGTTGTCTCTACCAGTCTTGTTACCTTGGTTGCTCTTAGCGGTGCCATCGCTGCTTTCTTGTAATAAATGGACGTTTTGGGGCGGAACATGGCGGCATACCCAACATTCCTTTTACCAGTGTCAAAAACCTGTTGTGATTTGAGGAGTTGCAATTTGCGACTGGGGTTACGTATAAGGAACCGCTAGACTTAATATTGATGCATGTGCTACTTGGAAGATGGTTTCGTTGTCAATTGTGATATGGTTTTGTGAGCGGGTTTGTGAATACCCTGGTGAATTTGCTTTTTTTCCTTTCCCTGCAGTCTTGTATTATTATGCACGACGTTAATATTCTCGATTGTACTGAGTGTCTCTATTACGGCTGCATAATGAGTGTACTGTGGTCTGAATAACGGTATTGACATTTGGTCTTGAAGCAACGTGGGTCCCTATTATCCGAATGCTTCATACTATACCGTATGTAACACGAAGCTATGATTTACCATAAGTACATATTTAATAGTCAAATAATTTCAGTATTTTAAATATTTTTTTTAATACTGCTCCCTTGGTGTTCACTCCTAGAGGCGTCTTGCTATACCTAACCTAATAATTAACTACGTCTATCCATACCTATCAAGTTAAACATTCTACACCTATGATTCAATTTCGAGTATGACTCTTACGAAGAGCAATATAAGTCAGATTTACATATGTAGCGTCAAGCTTTTATCCTTTAGATACTATTACTTGGATACTATTACGGGTAGCTATCTAATAGGTAGCCAATACGGGTCCTAGAGCTCCCCTTCACCGTCTGGGACACTCTATTACGATATTTCATAATCTAAATCTAATTACTCGTAGATCCTCTGTTCGAATTTGTCCACGTCGTAGAACTGAGGCTGGATGGTGTTGCCGGCGAATATGCGGCCGTCTAAAGCATTTACTGCCTGGTAGGGTGGTTACTACTGTTAGCAAACCCCGGTCTTTGATAAATAGAGGATGTTGTATCTAGGTATAGAACGGAATAGGATAGATGTTCTAGGTGGAAGGAGATAAGTGACTTACCCTTAAGGCGGAGACTTGGTCAGTGAACTTGATATATACCCGCCGGCCCTCGATATCAATGTACAGCCTCTCGACGCGTCCGTACTTGTCACCGCACTCCTCGCCGATTTCTTGTCCTAACCCGGACTCTATTTCGGCCTGGAGATCTTCCATACCCTCCAACATATTCCGCAGAACAACGACGTTACTCATGGAACCGATGCTGCTCTCGGGTTGGGATGCTGCGCCAGTTTTGGAGCCGATGATACGCCCGCGTCCGCCAGGGCCGGCCCATCCGCCACCTTCTGCGTCTGACTTCTTCTTCCGCTTCTCTACCTCGACGCGCAGCGGTTGTAGGATACCGCTGGACTCAGCACCTAGACCCTGGCCCTTAGACCATCCGTATTTAGCCATGAGACGTGCGGCAAAGCCTTTCTCACGAGATCGACCGCCACGCTGTTCAGGAGCTTCTTCGGAGCTGGGCTCAGGGGGGACGTATTCATCCTCGTCTTCGTCCATGGCGTCTGGGTCAGGCGGCGCAGGTGGCTCCGGTTGTGTGTAACGCACTGGCGCGCGGGATATCGTTGCGATCTCTGGTTCGGGAGGAGCTGATGGTGGAGGCGGCGGTGGTGTTGGCGAGCGCGGGGGTGGAGGTATGTTGCCTCGAGACATGGCCAAACGGCGCGCATAGGCATCGTCGCCGGTCTTGTCGTCTGGCAATGAAGCTCGCGGGGGTGAGGGCGGCGGTGGTGCGAAAGAGTAGGAATCTGGCGGCGCGAATTGATCTATCGAAGTTATATATTAGCAAGCTGCGATCGCAAAGATATACTAGGCGCTTCAACTCACTTTGCATTGGCGCTAAGTCTTCCTCCTCGCTATCCCAGCTACCACGTCTTTCATCATCATCGTCGTCGTCGCGCCGTTTATGTTTGTAGAGTAGATCCTTCCATTCTCGTACCTCACGTACCCGCTCCTCGCTTCGTAGGTACTCGTCTACATTTGTAGGTCTCGAAGGGTCATATATCTCATCCCAGTCCGTCTCAATGGGCACATCCTCAGCCTTCTTCTTTTTCTTCTTGCGTCCACCTCGTGCTCTCTTCTCGATCGTCGCATACATATACTCGTCTTCTTCAGTAGGTACCCAGTCGGCTAGCCTACTCTTCGCTGGAGCCGGAGCTGGGCCAGCGCCAGCGACATTGGAGGCATTGGGAAGAGGGGGCGCTTTTGGGAAGCTGGCTTTAGGCCTCTGGATTTTCGGCTGGGGGCGGCGAATCTGTGGATGTGGCTGAAAGCGAAGAGCAGGGTCAATGGCCTTCTTAGAAGCTTCTTGCTCTTTCACTGCATCGAGCGCTTCTTGTGATACTACCGGACCTCGGGATATGGAAGCGGATGAGTCGCCTTCGGGCTCGAGAAGGTTGGCGTATAAGGATAGGCCTGCCCGTGGCTGTTGAGCAGCCATGTTTGTGGTCCTGGTGGTAACTCCTTAGGTCGAATATGAAGCTTATTCGGAAATACTACTTAGTGTGCGACTTGTTTAGCGACAAGCAAATTCGAACAACTAACTATGCCCCTCAGCCTACTTCACGAGGCTGAAAAAGAGAGCTATGAAATGTAAGTTGATAAGTTTACGTAGGTACCTAGCTACCTGGTAATGTGAAGTTGACGCTAGAAGCTCTAAATTTACAGGGGTTTCATATCGCCATGCCCGCTAATTATCAGGTCATCGGCACTAATTGGGTACCGACCTCCTAGGGAGCTTTAGAAGAAGCTGTAGGTACCTAGGTACTGTTAGTACTGGGAAACGGTTGAGACGGCAGCAACGATTATGTACATGTACGTAACGGCAAGAACCTCAAACTTGCATTGACATTGCCGAATAGCGTAGATCTTTGCTTATCGTATGTTTCGCACTTACAACACTACAGCTTTTTTTCTCCTATTACGACGTGATTCTACTCTCTCCTCTGCTTTTATCCATTCTTGTTTTTCTAGCATCGCGTTGTTTCTTTGTATCATACAAGGTAGACATAGACTGTCTCCAGTAATTGAATACAGTATCCCGACCTCAGACGACCTTGCAGCTTATATCAGTTAACTAGATATAATCTCGACATGGCCACCCTCCAGAATTCCATCAATGGCGTAGACTCGTCCGTCGCCATCATAATACCCTCGAAACCGAAGCCATTAACGGTAACGTACAAAGACCTCGTAGCCGAATGCTCTTCCTTCCAACGCAAGCTCGCTGCTATCGGAATCACCAACCGTTCTCCGGTATCGATAGCGACGGTGAACTCATACGAGTTCATCGTCTCGTTCCTTGCCACCTCATGGCAGCGCGGTATCGCCGCGCCTTTAAACCCGGCTTATAAGCAGACCGAGTTCGAGTTTTACATCGAAGACATCAAGTCCGCCATCGTGCTTGTACCTAAGGGCGCATACGAAGCCAATGCGCCCTCTGTCAAGGCTGCGCGCAAGTTTAATGCTGCAATCGCCGAGTGCTACTGGGACAATGCGAAGAATGAGGTAGCTTTAGATGTTAAAGATCTCGGCCAGTTGAAGGGGAAGGCCAAAGAGAACGTGCTGCGGTCACAACCAGATGATGTCGCATTGGTCTTACATACGAGGTAAGTCTTCGGAAATTTAAATTCGACGCAGCGTACCTAGACGTGAATATTAACATATTGCTATAGTGGCACGACGTCGAGGCCCAAAGTTGTACGTTGTTGATCAACCCGGCGCATTCTCTGTGTCTGCTTTCTAACTCGTTAGCCAGGTTCCCTTGACGCATCGCAACTTGACACGAACAATGAGTGAGTCAATCACCTATGTCAAGTAGTACGGTGCTGATAATCATCGTAGAGAATATTCAGTCGACGTATCAGCTTACTGCGCAAGATCGGACAATGTTGGTTATGCCGCTGTTCCATGTTCACGGCCTTCTCTGTGCTCTTCTAGCTCCTCTGTACTCTGGGGGCTCTATGATTGTGCCAACTAAATTCTCGGCTTCGGACTTTTGGCAAGATTTCGTTACCCACGGGGCGAACTGGTATACTGCCGTACCAACGATACATCAGATCCTCCTCAAGAACTCTGCTCCAAGTCCTTTGCCTAAGATTCGCTTCATCCGGTCTTGCTCCTCGCCCCTATCTCCGACAGTGTTTCATCAGCTGGAAGAGAAGTTCAAGGCGCCTGTCCTGGAAGCGTATGCCATGACAGAAGCTGCACACCAAATGACATCTAACCCCTTACCCCCGGCGAAGCGAAAGCCTGGTACGGTGGGGCTAGGTCAGGGTGTAGAAGTTAAAATTCTCAACGACGCTGGCGATGAGGTACCTCAAGGCACCGAGGGCGAGATCTGCATCCGGGGCGAGAACGTGACCAAAGGCTATCTGAATAATCCAACCGCTAACGCAACAGCATTCGCCAAAGGCGGCTTCTTCCGTACCGGCGACCAAGGTAAGAAGGACGAGGACGGCTACATCATCATCACTGGCCGTATCAAGGAGCTTATCAACAAAGGCGGTGAAAAGATTAGCCCAATTGAGTTGGATAACGTGCTAACGAGACACCCGTCTGTGTCGGAGGCCGTAAGCTTTGCCATCCCTGATGAGTTGTACGGCCAGGATATCGGTGTTGCAATTGTACTCAAGAGCGGGGCCAAGCTTGAACAGGACGAATTGAGAGGCTGGGTTAACGAGAAGTTGGCCAAGTTCAAGGTGCCTAAGAAGGTGAGTTCCAGTATTTCTGATAGTCACGCCACAAAGAGAGGCTAATCAACTATGATAGATATACTTTACCGAGGTCATGCCTAAGACAGCAACAGGGAAGATCCAGAGACGCATAGTGGCTGAGACAATGCAGAAGCAGGAATCTCCCAAGGCGAAGCTGTAATCTCAGCAACAGACTGGCGTTTGCTTTTATTCTCGCTGCGTAACACAAGATTAAACATGAGCCTTGGTGTGCGGACGGACGGATGAACGGGGATAAGGGGTGTACATAGGTATGTATATGGCGATAGAAGGCGAAGAGACGTAAAGATAAAATCACGAAGAAGATGCAATGTAGATCAATGCCAATTAAACGCTATATTAGAGACGAGATGGTCTTTTTATCATATTTGGGGGTATCTTAATAACTCATTCCTTCCTCAAATTAAAACAATTGCAGCCCGTTCCGAACTTATATGGCTTTGCACTGCCCGCTTTTGCCCATTATTGGCTGCAGACCTCCTAACGCCTTTCTCCCTTTAGGTTATTGCGTCCGGATAGACAAAAATATAAAACCCAAGAATCCCAAGCCTGCGCCAAGGTGTGCGCTGTCGCAACACAATTTCTCTCGTTACTCGTAAAACACATGAAGCTTGGCGCTTCCCTCTTTCTCCCCTGCCCCCTCTTCCTCTTCCTTCAGCCCACGGGGATAACGCTGCCGGCGGCAACACGAGAGAAGCCGCTCTCGGCGTGCTCCGTTGCTACGCTACCGTCCTTCTCCTCCGCCCACTCGATAATCTCATCGTCGTCCTCCTCGTTCTCGTATAGTTTGCCTGGCGTGACTAGCCGCCTGAGACCTTGCGCCTCGGCCATCTGTGTGCTCTGGGCTACTGCTTGCTCTAGAGATGTGTAAATGGTGATAGGGGCTCCGTTGGAGTCTCGGGGTTGCTCGAAGGCCGCCGGCGCCGGCTCGTCGTCAGGTACCTCGCTCGAGACAGAAGACCGCCTCGATCTGCTGCTGCTCCTAGAGAAGATAGATTCGCAGTCGCTGTCTTCGTAGCTGCTTGAGCTGTCTAGGGAGGGGGGTGCGGGGTAGCTCTGGCGTTGAGCTGCCCACCTCTGGGATTCTCTTTGAAGATGTAGGGATAGCATGATGCTCATATGGAGCTATGGCAAGCTAATATTGTGACGTATGGGATATGTAAAAGTATGAATTGGCTCCTAAGTAGTTAAGTGTAGAAGCAATTGCTTATTAGTTAGGTAGGTTGATAGATAAAGACTAGGTTAGATGAGTTGTCAAAGGATAATATATGTCTTTCTACTAGGCAACCCTCTTCAAAGAAGGGAATTGGTCAGACTTAAAAGCTAAACAAAATAACTCATGAACCTGCCGAGGCTCCCCGGATTCTACTAGTAATAGCAGGTCATGATACCTGGAGAAACTTGGAGGGTTGCACCCTGGCGCGGTTTGTTAGGGGTATCCAGACCGCCGAAGACCGACGATATGGCATTTCCAGGGACCACGCTACCACGGTGGCATGGGGTAGGCTATGGAGAACTAGCGATGACGACACATTTGCAACGCCGATGATAACCCCAAGCTCTGACATATGATCCCGCCGTACACGTACATACCTAGGTACACTTACCTACCTACATAGACATAACGAAAGGGCGTTCTTCCCCCACTTAGGCGAGATCCTAGATAATCGTCTTGGCAACTTGGCTAGCCATTGAGCATTTGGAGTTTTGATAGCAATAATAATAAAAAAGCAGACGCCCAGACTAAACCGAACGGCGTCGTGGTGGACGATAATGAGGCGACCTCATTCGAACAGAAACCGGGCGATATTGACTCATTTCCGAGCTAGGAGCGAAATAATGGAACGAGGCGGAAGGAAAATCGGAAAGCCAAGAGAGAAGCGGTAAAAAGAGGCTTTTTTTTTTCATCCTTTTTTTCTTTCTTTCAGCCGCCAGCGAAGAGTCTCGTGGCCTGGTATGACTGTGCGAGAGATAGAATAAGGAATGTACACACGAGATGGAGGCTAGCAAGGGAGGCTCTCGTACTACCACAAACTCCCGGCTAGCTGGTTGGCCGGTTGGCTGGTTGGCTGGGGGGAAGGGTAATGATGAATTCGGAAAGAAGCTGTGCCGTGACAAATTGCATTGTCCAACCATACCTAACAACAACCTTACCTAGGTAAGTTTTATACCTCCAGTAGCGGGGGAAGAACATTAAAACGACTGGCAGGAGGGGCGGGTTCGCCGGCGACGGCACATGCATAAATTTGCCGATTATGTTGCACAAGACTAGATCTCCTTGGGTAATACTAGTATAGATCTAGCACGGTACCTTCCTTTTATATGTCAACTCCTATATACCACCATGTATCTTATCTACATACTCGTCTTTACTCCACACCACTGTACGCCCTTCAACTGCCATTGTCGTTACCTACCTCGGGGTTCAAAATACCGGTAAATAGCTAGCTAACTATCGAGCACGACACCGGCCTAACTGAAGACGTACGGTAGGTAACAAATAAGTATATAGCCTTTAAGTCAGCCTGTTAGATAAACCCCCCCCCCCCCTCTATATGGCTTTTCGCTTTCGAACGCTTCCTCGACTCTTCCAGCCAGCGCTAGTCCGAGTCCAACCCACCACCGTAACCACCGCCCCTAGATTATTCCGTGGCCCCGTCCAGATCCAAATGGCGTCTATTACGGCACCGCCGCCGGGCAAATATGAATGGCTTGTAGTCGTACCCGACAAGCCGGGAACCCGGGAGAAGAGGCTGGAAGTGCGCGCGTGAGTCTGGCCCAATACGCCGCCACCATCACCACCAACTATCCATTTTGGGGCTCACGTCTCGGGCTTACACGTGCATCTCATTTCCCAGCCAGCACTTCGAGGGCTTGAAGCCGTACGTCGAGTCCAAGCAGTTCAAGACAGGAGGTATGCATGCTAGTGATCCCCGAGTCCTCCATATTTCTTGGCGCATTTAAGTAATATTTCCTCAAGGCGCTGTCTTAAATGACAAGCCCGAAAGCGACGACCCCGCTACGTTCGACTGGTACGGCAGCACGTTAGTGCTTGTCGCCGAGTCCAAGGAAGAAGTCAAGGCTATCCTTGAGAAGGACATATATACCAGGACGGGAGTGTGGGATACCGAGAAGGTATGTCGATTCTTGCAAACACGGGATACCAAAGACGGCTAACGGTCAACTCTAGGCTCTAATATTAGCGGTAAGCTCATATGCCATACATCTATCTAACTCCTTTAACGATACTAAACCACTTTCTAGGCCAAGTATGCGTTCAGGTTTCCCTGATTTTCAGATTCTGAATGTTTAGGCTAGACGTATTCTAAACACCGAAGTCCTCCATAATGTATTCAGTTCATGTCGATATTTAGAATGTCGATGACTACATTCACTGTAAACCTATACCCGTTACTTGCACGTGTCTTGCTTGTAGTAAAAGGTGCGGCATTGGCCTCGTCTCCAGAAGTTAATAATTACAAAACAAGACTAAAGAATACATTTCCCATACGCCAATCAGCCGAGCCAGATGACATGAACCACCACTCTATAATTGCGTCGCAAACTCTTAATATGTTAAACACCTCATGACTCCTGCTCTGATGGAGGAGTTTCTGTCGCTGCCTCCGCTGCCACTCTGAGCTCGTAGTTCAGGTCGAAGCATTCGGCCAGCAATTCAGCTACACTGCCTTGACCTTCGGGAATATCTTCCCCGACCATGAATTTGCCATCAATTTTCATATTGTCGATCGAATTTAGCTTCATGCTATAAGGGTAAAGCTCCCTCACCGATGTTACACCACCGCTGTTCTTTACCTCGACGAGACAACGTTTTAACGTCTGTAGTTGGTTGTAAATCGGCAATAGAGCCTCAGAAACCGGCTCTGACGATATCATAAGATGATAGATATAACCGTAGCACTTTCGAATTAAGTAAAGAAGGGTCTAAAATATCGTTAGCCAAAAATTAGATTTATAGCTACTAGAATGAAAACGCACCCGTTGGACATAAAGTTCGGCTGGTTGCCCTTGGTCGTCCACCCAATTTCCATTTACTCTGCTCTCGTCGATCCTGTCGAGTTGTCGTTGGTAGTCGTACAAGTCCGTTTCTCGTAGTGACCACGCTTGAGTCAACGACAGCTTATCAAGGTCATTTCTAATGCCAACGAGTACATCGTAAACTGGCTTCCACTTGTCAGGAAATTGACCATTTCTGGACATAGCGTTAGTGAATATACCCGGGTAAATGTAGCTAGACAACAACAACACACCTTTCGAGGACAATTTTCGTATACTCTAAACATCGATCAACCAACAGCGAGACGCGTTCGCTACCTTTTAAAACATTACCATCAGCGTCGAGGAATTGCCCGTCCTTTCGTGTCTCGCCAATCTCTTTCAGCTCCGCCTCTCGCTTATATATTTCCGATGGTGTGAACTAAACAGAATTATTAACAAGGATAATGTTGTGCTAAAAGGCAGACGCAGACAGGATAGTATGTATTTACCTTTGATTTGGTATTGATTATAGCCATCTGTCTCATTATAGAGACGAGTCTATCCGCGGTCGGCCGTAATGGCTCTGCAATATCCTCGATCTTTTTCTGTAGGCTTGCTAACAATGCGCGACATCGCTCTATCCGTTGCACAATCAAGGTCTCAAGTAAAGGCGAAGGCTTCGTGCTGGCGGAGTTGTGTGCTATTTCCGATAGATGCACAAGCGTCTGAGACATGCTCTCGAGATCCCGAGCAGAGAATAAGTTGGATTCACCTAGATGGTCTAGGAGTCGCTTGATAGTCGAGGTCAGGGCATAGGCGGCAGGGGCTTCATTGTTTCGGCCGATAGTCATGAAAAAGAGTGATAGTAATTGGAAACAGCTGTCTACTACTCTGTCCACTATATAAAGTAGAGTGCGAGTTAGTTACGATGACTCAATAGGTAGGTAGCTGACCGGATCGCTAGGATTGTTCAATTTATAATGCTGTCGTACCTCTATTCTCTTCGGCCGACTTCCCATGTCTAACTTCGTTCAGGATTCTGACCTGCTCAATGGTCTGGTCATATAAAATCATGACATCTTGGGTCCGAACGTAGGTCGTGCGGTCGAGTTTGCGTAATTGCAACTGATCGCGAATGGCAATTAGCTTTTCGAGGACCTCCCTTTCACCTTCGTCCTTCGGAGCCGGTATCATTGGAGTTTCCATATCGTTGACTTTTAGAGTAGTTCTCGACTGTAAGCCGTGGATTTTTCAAAGTAGATGGAATAAAGAGGGAGAAATTATAGGATGAACCCCTCCTGCCTTGCTCCCCTCTTTGTCCACTAATATCTAACCTGGGTGATCGCCTATTGATTACTTATAGATGACTTTCATCAATTTGAGGTTCTGTAGAACGGTAGAGTAGCATAACACATGCGTAATCCTGGGAGGTGCATACGACGTCCAATGGCCAATGGTTCTTTCGTTACTTCACACGATTCTATCAACGCGGGGGACTTGAGGAACTTGTCAGAGCTTTCTGAAACTGCCCTGGGTGCGGGTTTCCCCTAAAACCACGTCTCTAGGCGCCTGTGATTGGAGTTTTCTACGTAGTAAGACCTCGATTACTACTGTATTTGATCGATGGGGGATAGTTTACTTGGGAAAGAAAGACATTGATGAGGGAAGAAAAGCCCAAGGTGGGCTTTAAGGCTAAGATGGGCAGGTGGGGTCGTGTGCCCATCACAAGCTTCAACCTACGAAGAGGTAGTGAGTGTACCTCTTACCTCATAGGTACGAACATACCTAGCAAGCGTAAAGTTTCCCGGTGATCTTGCGGGGCAGATAATCTAAGCTCTGATTGGTTCTGATAATCAGCCAATCAAAACGGACCGTTCCTCAAAGCGGAATCTTTATTTTCCTTCCGTGCTAACCCTATCTTCCTCCCACCAAAAATTTCGCATTGCGAATTGCGAATTGAATGTGACTTTCCGCTAATAATTTCACGAGCGCAAATCCAATATCAACATCTTCGAGGTGTGCTTCCGATCGACAATTCTACCCATCCAACACCACATTCGCACCCAGACACATCCATAACAATGTCGACTGCCGAACTTGCCTCGTCGTACGCGGCGCTCATCCTCGCCGATGACGGTGTTGAGATCACTGTGAGCAACCGCCGCATACCCCTCCTACAGCTCTTTTGAGCGTGGGGTTTGGGGGAAAATAGATATAACTTCTTTCATAAGAATACTAATGATGGATATACAGGCCGACAAGCTACAGACCCTTATCAAGTCTGCCAAGATCGTTGATGTCGAGCCCATCTGGACACAACTCTTCGCCAAGGTACGACGAATAACCGATTACGCGAGGAAATGACCATATTTGCTGATGCATGCGATTCTAGGCTCTCGAGGGCAAGGACGTAAAGGACCTGCTATCGAACGTTGGCTCCGGCGGTGCCGCCGCTGCTGGTGGCCCTGCTGCTGCCGCCGGTGGCGCTGGTGCTGCCGCCGAGGAGGCCAAGGAAGAGGAGAAGGAAGAGGGTATGTTTAATCCCTCCCCATGCGCGCAGCATGGTTTAAAGCAGGCTTATACTAATTCCCGATGCAGAGAAGGAAGAGTCGGACGAGGACATGGGCTTCGGTCTTTTCGATTAAACACGTTCCGCGATCACGAATACTCACCTTCCCTTTGTACTTTCACTGCATGGTTCTGGGGTTCCATACACCATTGGTGTGGCGTGAAGGAGGCAATATCAGGATGCCATGGGCGACCTTTACCCTGTCATAGGTTAATATGACAATTGGCTTTGCAGATGAAGCCATGAGAGACGAATTGACAAGTCTACTACACTGTGAATTGTTCATTGTTCATTGTTCATTGCGCAACCTGAAGTGAGATAAAAAGCTACGGCCTCGGATGTGAGTTTTGGGAAATAAATGCAGTGATCTCTAGTAGTATTCACATACAGACAATCTTCATTGATTGCTTATGTCTGCATGCCCATTATTCTTTCCATGATGTACCCTAATATTATCCTCCGAAGCAAGGCCCGTATGCCAAGTTATTCATTTATTCATGAGAATCGTGCAGCCCCTTCTCCTTCTTCGTAGCTTATTGTACGATCAAAGCAGCACTAGGAACTAAACCAGCCTCCTTCAAAGTTTTACCAAGGTCAAGGTTCCCTTCGAAGACCTTTCTGGGGAAGTTCTGGACAAACTTGGTAACGGTAAGTCCATTCTCCGACTCTAGCATTTGCTTGACTTCGAAAAGGGTTGTGTCTGCCGGGAGTGTTTTCATGACGTTGCCACTAGAAGTTTGCAATCTCAGTCGAGCTTCATTGTGAGTAACGGCAGGACGAGCAGATGCTGGAGCGGGTGCTGGGGCTGGAGCTGGAGCTGCAACTGGGACTGACTCCCCTCTTGCAAGTTTTGCCTGCTCTGCCTTGCGGCGACGTTCTTCCTTGTCAGCTTCGATCTTAGCCTTGATGCGTTTCTTGGCCTCAAGGTCATCAAGCTTCTCCTGTCGCTTTTTGGCCGCTTCCTTGATCTGCTCCTTGCGCTGGAGCTCCTCCTTAAGCTCGTGTGATTCTCTGGTAGCCTTTTGGCGGATTTTCTAAATGATTATTAGTAAGGGAATCGTGATCCGATCGAGTTCTCGAGCTAGACGTACATCATTGCGCTTCTGTTCTTCCTTTTCTTCGGCAGCTTTGCCGGCTTTCTTAGCCTTAACGCGCTCTCGGAGCTCTTCAAGTCTCTTTTTCCTCTCCTCTTCGCTAAGGGGGGCAATCTGCTCAGTAGACTCAGCAAAATCGGTATGACCCCTGAAAGTGAGGTCAGTTTAATAATTATAATGTATAATCGCAAAGAGATAGGACAGCTCTCACGATTTGTTGGCATGGAATTCAGCCTCTCCTTGACTACGGAACTTCTTGTCACATTCGTTGCAGACGAGTGACATTGCGACTGCACCTTCGTCTATCTTTGCAATGTTGGCGCCAGACGCTTCTTCCTCAACAAGCTCATCCAATGGGGTATCCTGAGTCTTCTCCAACCAGTCCATGGCATCCGGCACTAAGACAGATCATCATCAGTTAGCCATGTTGACCAGTAGTATGTAATTAAACGCAGATACTCACACCCGTCGGATTTCTTCACTGCCAGTTCGGCACGTGATCTGTCAAACCCCATCTCCAGGAGTTGCTCGAGCACGGATTGTGACATCTTGGGCGATGCTGTTTTAGGATATGGTTAAGATTGGGCTTAAGTGAAGAAGATGTGTTGTTGTAAGTTGTTTGGTGGGAAAAGAAATGGGGCGAGGACAAGTTGTAGCGACAGGTTATTTATGTGTCGTTTCTAGTAAATTCGTGTTCTGCTGGAGCTGGAAGATTGGGAAGTTAATAGAAGCTGTAAAGACAAGCTGTGAATGTAATAAGCATGACTTCGCTTCTAGCTCACTGTGGTTTCTTTAGTGGCACGTCATTTTAGATGCTGCCTCAAACCAGATGCAGTGTCTTGAACAAGAGGGTGGGTACCTAACATACATGTATGAAGGTACCGAAAGTACCTAACTTATGTATCTTTTCATCACAAGAACCTTAACTGTGTGTTTCAGGCATGACAGTTGGTTCGTGCTTACCTCATTCTTTATCTTGCATAATTTAGTATTAGCGTAGATATGTCATAACGAAATGCAAACATTTTGACCCTAACACAGTGCATAGGTATACTTCGTAATAATCGGCAGTAAATTATCTATTTAAAACCGTTACGAGTTCAACAGTCCAGACTGGTAGCATCTTCTATGCGAATAGACTGTCATTTCGGCTAACAATTTTCATTATGGACGCAAAATCCATAATGGACGCGAAATCCATTACGCCCGAACTTATTAAGAAATGGACTTGTCAACGGCTAGCAATGCTAGCCCATACTCTTAGCGATATTGATCGTTTTTTCTATCGCTCTCCCAATAATAGCCAACATACCATCCAACCAACAGAATCCCTGGGATACTTGAGCGTTCTGCCTCTGGAAACTCTTACCGATGTGGTTCTCCGACTTGACGTTCTTTCGGTAACAACCTTGCGACGAGTTAATAGACGCTTTATGTTAGTAGTCGACTCGGTACCTCAATACCAAATGGTCTATCAACACTGCCCTAACATTATCCGCGATATCATCAGCACGGGAGCTAAGCACTTTGACTTTGCAACATTGTACAAAGCGCTCTGTGAACCACATTGTGTCTCATGCGGAAACTTCGGCGGATATATTTATCTTATCACTTGTTTACGAGTCTGTTATATCTGCTTTACCGAGAATCGACAGTTCTTACCCATGATTGGAAAATATGCACGTATGATTACCGGCTGTTCGAAGAAGGAGTTGGAACAGCTGCCACATATTCGAAGCGTCGAGGGACGATATGCAGACAATGGGCGACTGTGTCGAGATCAGCCAACGTTATGGGACCGGGAAGCTGTGCTATCCATCCAAACGACCACGCCTGGCTGTGAGAAAGGCGATTGTGAACGCAATAATCCACGTCGATTCATGGCTATTGTCTCTGCCCCTTATTTTGAACTCCCTTCCAAAGTTGCTAAATGGGGCCTATATTGCCTTGGATGCAGCAATTCTCACAAAAGCGAAACATATTTCCGGAAGCAATATACTGAGCAGGGTTTCGTTGATCACATTATCCTCTATGGACCTGTCGTACCAGAAGGCCGCCGCCCAAGACATGCACCACTAGATATGCCTAGTTAGAGATCCTGCAAGACACAACCTTATGCAACTATACCCACCACAATAACGCAAGGCTGCAACACCTCTCATTCAGCAAAGGAGACCCCGTCATCTGACCTGCCGCTACTGAGTGGAGGCTCTGTCAATAAACCCATGAAACCTGCTATGAAGTACCTCCATTGTTCCACTCTTACGGACTGCAACAAATTTGGCACTTATTAAGAGGAGAAGGCTTATATCTTTTGGCTCTGAGAGGGGTATATCACTGCCGAGATGCTTACGGCTTAAAGTTGTTTAACTCTTGCCTGATATTACTACATACCTGGTATTATGGAAAATCTGAGCATAGGTTAGGTATGCTTTAGCTAGTCCAGCCTTAGGTGCCGAAAACATGGGTCGGCCTCTCGAGATCTGTTTTAAAGAGGTAGATAATACTAAGCAGCAGTGTTAAATACCTCTAATAAAAGATAAAAGATATATATATTATGGTGATCAACTTCCTAGGAAGTTGCTATAAAATGCCAAGTGATTTTATAAATAACTACCATCCATTTGTTACGGTAAATTTAGAAACGGTAACTATGGGGAAGAGTGTAAAGTTATGCAGAAGATTATGTAAAATTAAGGGCTGAGCCGAGCCTAAGCTAAATTAGCAAGTGTTCTAAGCCCAATTTGTGGTGTTTTTTACCTAAGGTACAGCACCATAATACGTAAAATAGGTAGGTACCTAGGTACGTAGATGCCGTAGAAACCAGGGCTCCCAGACAGTCGGACAGGACCCAGTCAAGCCAGTGCTAGGTATGTCGTAACATGACAAACTACGACAACACCACTTACCGTCCGTGCTTTTTATCCCATCTCAGCCAGATTTCCATCTTCAACGTTTCCTCCCTGATCGCCGAACACAGTTAACTACTTTTTCTAATTCTACCAAAGCCCACGCTACTGACTCACTTTTGATAATTTTAGAGTCGCAGCCAAATCTTTTTATTGATAATCCTTTTTCTTCTTCGATAGGTGCTTACGTGCCAAAGTGTCCAGATTGCGATCGCACTTCAACGAATTTCGGGCGCCCTTTTTTTTATCTTCTTTCTAGTGCAACATTCCACAACACTCATCCCATATCTACCTAATACTATTCTTCGAGTGTGTATACGCCACACATATTCACTAGCAACATGTCTGTTGAGATCGATCCTCAGGAGCTTGGCTTCCATCGTGCGTCATGAACCTTACTCGGTATCGCATTACTGCTATCATGTATCCATATACTCACGGGTTGTTGTAGGGCCATTCACAGCGGAAGTTTCGGAAGTCTTACGGATCAGAAACCCAAATTCTCACCCCGTAGCATTCAAGGTATGGCACATTATTCACAATCTTTCACGCAACCCCTGACTAGACCTGACTAGACCTGACTAACAAATTACAGGTGAAAACTACCGCACCGAAGCAGTATGCCCCCTATATCCAATACCATGAATTATATAAACCATAGCGCCACAATACTGATAATGTTCTCAATCAAGGTACTGCGTCAGGCCTAACTCTGGCCGGGTTGAGCCTGGCAAAGAGGTGGAAGTTTCAGGTGCGTATTAGCAAGTTGGATATAAGATAATTCTTCTACTAACAAGTCGTAGTCATTCTCCAGGCCATGAAGCAGGAGCCCCCTCCCGACACGAAATGCCGAGACAAATTCTTAGTCCAGTCTGTCCCGATCACTGGAGACAAGGAATTCGCCAACCTAGCATCTATCGTTAGTGCCACTTGACTACGAATATCCCCTATACAGAATACCTAGCTGACTAAAGTAAAAGTGGGACGGTATTGAGAAATCATCCGTACAAGAGAAGAAGATTCGGGTTATCTTCATGCCCCCTGTAGGTGCTCCTGCTGGCACCAGTCACCTTGAGACGCCCGTCAAGCCTTCCGCAGCCAACGGCGTAAGTTTATTGATATCCTCGCAATACTCCTTTGCCACGCTAACTCCCCTTGGAGACCCAGGCGACGCCAGATGTAGCCCCTCCTGCCTACTCCTCTCCCGGTGACTATTCAACTAGCCAAACAGATGCCAAGACTGAGAACGAGATCAAGCCCGAGGAGCTCCCGGCAACCGCAGGTGTGGCAGCGATTGCGACCACCCAGAACAGCGACCTAAGCCCCGACGAACTGAAGCAACAACTTATCCAAGCCGAAAAGGTAATCGCACAACTTAAGCAAGACCAGGAAGGTTTACGACAGCGTAAGACGGCGGGTACGGACAAGGCCAGTTCCAAGCCTGCCGCGTTAGCTCAGGCAGCACCAGCCGGTACTGAAGGTGTGCCAATCAAGCTTGCGGCGATCCTTTGTTTCCTGAGCTTCATGCTCGCGTATCTCTTCTTTTAAGTTGCGACAGTGGTGTTCTAGCAGATTCTTTTAGGGCAGAGGTTGAGGAATCCCGTTACGGTTGGGACATTGGCAGACCGGTTTCTTACTAGAGGGAAAGCATTAGTCGCGAAGAAGACTATACCTAGGCGAAGAGAAGTAATAGGAGGTGGATGAGAAAGGCCAGGCCCCCTCTTATGTGGAATGGCCGGAAGTGAGACGAAGGATCTAAGCTAGCCTTCGTTGTGGCAGACATTGTACTTTAGCATGTATTCCCCTTTGTTTTCCGTTGGCTGTTCAAGGTATGAGCATTCTGATATATATTCGCTTGAAATTGATTACGATCCCTGGGCGATCGTCGTAATAACTCAAGCTCAGGGTTAGCCTAGCTCTTTATGCACCCGGAGCTTCCGTATATAAGATTGTTTTTAAGATCTTCCCGTTTTATTGATGGCGATCCGGCCTTGGCTTAAGCATTGCCTATGCCGGATGCTACCTCATTCAAATACTATCTAGGTACCTGGGTAGATTACATTGCTACGTGCTATCTCTTTCACTGTGACGGAGTAAAGTCCTCAAGGGACTAGGAGTCAGATTGTTTCAAGGTAATTAAGCATCGTATTGAAGAGTCTAACCCGGTTCTGACCGCATCAACCCAACGCCGAATCCATACACCAGACATACAGCCTAAGCATTAAATATACACGATTCCCGCCAGGTAAATTAAGCGGGTATATCATACCACTGCTATTATCCATAACTCATGTACACATGTCCAACCATCTAAGCCTCGAGCTCGTTCTTCTTCCAATCAGTCTTCTGGCCCACGAGCCGTCCACCCTCCTTGCGCTTCACTCTGCACCGAATACCGACGCTCTCGTCGAAGATGAAACGCCAGAGAACGTAGGTCCAGCTGCGGTGGTGCGGGAGCTCCGTGTAGAAGTCGCTAGCAATACGGTTGAGCTCGGGAAGTCTGGACCAGGGAATGGCGGGGAAATCGTGGTGCTCGTTGTGGAAGCCGACGTTGTACACGAGGAAGTTGAGGGGGCCGTAGTACGAGTACGTCTCCGGGACGGGGACCCGGTTCTCTGGGTTCCTCTGGGACGGGGTTACGGTCTCGTAGACGTAGTGCTCGGCGATGAAGTGGCCCGCCAAGGGGTGCAGACTACCGGCCAGGAAGGACGATAGCAGGAAGTACATCATGGAGTTGATGCCGAGGGTCTTGAGGATCACGACGTCGAAGGCAACCTGCACGGCTACGTTGGTGGCGGAGACCCAGGTGAAGGGTACACTGTACACGCACATAGGGCGGACGGCGTAGAAGAAAATCTGGAAGGTGCAGAAGAATGCCTTGCCGAGGATGGAGTCGAGGAAGATGGCCTCGAGGGCGGTGGGAAGATCGGTGTCTAAGCCGTCGACGCCTAGGGACTTGTGGTGCGTTAAGTGGTAAGGGCGGAAAGAGGCGCTGTAGGGGATACCGATAGGTAGGTTGGCTATGATAGCGAAGAGCCGGTTGGCGGTGGGCGAGCGGAAAGCCAAGTTGTGGCTAATCTCGTGGATGGCCATGAACAAGTTCTGGTTGGCGGTGGCGCCGACGACGTAGGCTAGAAGCCAGTAGGGAAGCGAGAAGAAGGAAGTATTTCGGAGGGCGTAGGCACAGAAGACTTGTAGGGCGACGACGCCGAGGACGACGTAGATAGTGAGGGGCTCGGGGCCGCAGAGCTTGGTCACTTCGGGATGCGCCTTGATAATGGCCAGACGTCTCGTCCGATGGGGCTCTTCGGTATAGGTCCAAAAGAAGTCACGATATTTGACCTCGATCGGGTCTCGCTGTAGGTCCGGGGATCCATCTTGAACTTTCTCCCCGCCTTTACCGTTGAGGCGGATTGTCTTCTGCAGCCTAGGTGCCTCGGGGGCGCTGGTCGTGGTTGAAGACGACGAGGGGGGCGCCATTGTTATTATTTTCCTTTTCCTTTTCCCTTTTCTATAGTTTTTTTTTTTTTCCAATGCACTCCTCCGAAATTAAACAGTGAGGGGAGGAAAAAAAAAAGAAAAGAAAGAAAGTACTTGAGCAACCGTCTCAAGGTGGCACAGGAGTAGAATAGGGAAAGGAGACGGGATTGCGTGTACCCATATTTGCGGTGAAGATTGTTTTTTTCTTGACTCCCTGCAGCAGTATGTACATACATACAGCAGTGGTGACCCCAGTATTTCCAGTAGCAGAGTATGTACATCTAAAGTAGTTGTTGTTGAGTGCGGTACACCCGCGTGGCGAGCTGCACGAACTAAACCTAACTTAGACTAATGGGAGCTAATCAGAGCTAATCAACAGTTTTCTAAGAGTCTTCAATTGATCATCCTCGTCCAATCATCTTTAACATTCAGACCATAAGGTGCCATAAAGTCTTAGGGTCGAACGTTAATGTTGTCACCCCACTTTTGCGGCGGATACTCCCTGAACTTTGTGTTACTCACCGTCTTACCTCGTTGCTTAGTTGAGCTGTGATACGCAAAAGTTACCACAAGCAAGTAGTCATACATATATATCCATCCACGTGATATTGTCTTGTTCCTTGCTAGCATTGAGGATATTGGGTGGCCCATACTTAAAAGACGTCTAACTAGTCGAATTACGACTATATATCTACTTAGTCGTTTATTCCGTACAAGCGTTAGGTAGTTGTTACCACGACTAAATACGACAAGAGATATTCTAGACTTGTCAAGTCACACAAGGTCAGAAAGGGCCCAGGAAGAAAACTAATAAGATAGGTTATACCTATATTAGCAGTAAATAGGTACTATATGGTCACTTACCCTTTTATGAATACCTTCAACTTTCAACCAACTTTTAACAAATGAATAGTGGATCAGTCGAATATCGTCGGTGTAAGACACGGCCTATCGCATCTAGCAAATATATTTGCTCGGCTACCTACTTATGCCAGTGGCCATTGCTAGGCAACATTAGCCAGGGTCTACCGAGCCTCAGGTGCCCGTGGTCTAGGTCTATGCCTTACGTATATATACACCTCGCCAGGCCGCATAGGAAAGCAGGTATCCTATGCTCCCAAGCCTCGAGATTCATACATACGTGGGCTTGTTTCATAGTTATGATAGGATAGCTCCCGTCCCGTTCCAGCCTGGCGGCGTGGTTGGATGTTTCATTCGAAGTTTCATTCGAAGAGAGTATCCGTGTGGGAGATTCCTTGCATATGCTGCCAGGCACGACCCCTCTCGAGCGCATCTTGGATCTGGTGCATCTCCCGATGCGCCTTGCGATCTTAACGGGGACATGCCTTACGTATGGGTCCGCGGCGGCTGCTTATTTGCCACTTGTGGTCGAAGGACCAAGTTCCGCCGATGGCGATCTCGTCGCGACGGATCTAGATTATTTGGCCGGGTGTGTCAATGGTTACCTACATCAGCCAGGGGTCAGTCCTCTTGGTGAATGGATCGGATGGAGAGGGTCCTTGCAGGTAGGTCCTTACACCATAGAGTTAGTCTAAGGAGCGAGGGATCTTGCAGGGTGTTCTACCTTCCATTGGTTAGCCATTCAGGGACACCTACGAATCGAGATCTAACAGCTTGCATGTATCGAGATCTATCCGAGCGTGCCTTAGATCTAGCCTTGACGACGTACTTGTGCCTAATATCTATGTTATCATAGTTTTACAACGACACGTGAAATATTACTAGAGATTACCGGGTCTACCTCATGTTCTTGGACGGTCTAGATGCCTTAGCCGTATGGTGCTGTGACCATGGTCTCGGTATTCGATGAGCAAATATAGTAATGGTAGTTGGTGTCTTATTCCAAGTTCTTTTACGATGATACACAGTATCCTTCCTTAAAAGTTAACTATTCGATCTGTATGCTGAAGTGAATTTGCACTGCCTCTTCTAATTATGACTTGTTATCAGGTTTCTCCTCAGAAATCATAAAGGATAAGATGAGAAAAGGGGTTAAACTACTATCGTATCCTTGTGTCGTCATAAAGTGATGAGCAATGTAGCATGCATCATATTATATTTCCGGATGCGAATAACACGCCTCCGTCAGAAGGGATGTGGCCTCCCATCCGGGTACATATGTATCAGTCCGTGTACGCTCCCGTGACGGCCTTGTGCGTTGGGGTCAGTTCCGAAAATATTGGCAAGCCGGGTCCTCGGGGGGGAAGTGGAAAATACATGTGGCTATCAAATTTTCCGAATGGTACCATGCTTGGAGCTCTGAAAAACGGTATATTGATTTGAAATTACGGCCATAGATAGGCTTCAAGGACTACTTATAAAAGCATGATAGTGAGAATCGAAAGATATAAAGGCTTAGTCAACATATAGGTTCGTAGAGACCTAGTTCTGGAAGATGAGATTCGGATAGCCCAATTTGATATGATATCCTATACTGTCTAGTGCGAGTGGTCACCTGGGGAGTATTCGAGGCGTGGAGACGATCAGTCAGGTGTCTGCGCTTATCTCTTCCAAGTGCATAACGAGCTGGCTACATAAAGGTTGGTACGATGGTCTTTCATTAAACGAGCAGCCCAGCCTACATGCAGGATTTGTGGGCATACGTCGACAAGACCGTCTTATGGCCATATGAGGGCAGTCGTATAGGCATTCCCGGAGCGGAGATAATGACTTAACTAGTTATGTATATCTCACAAGTTCATGTCAGGTGGCTTAGATTATATGTGATAAGCACAGATTCCAAATTTATTGACCCTCTCAGGGGCTATATTACGAATTGGATTGGAGCCCAAATGGGGCCGATATATCTGAACAAGTGAAGAAAGAATACGGTAGTATTACCAGCCGCTTTCCTCACTATAGCAGGGCGAAACGATATGCAGGGTTAACAAGGATTGAGTCCAATCGAAGCCTGCATAGCCCCCCCCGGGGGTATCCAGAGACATGAAAGGAGAGAAAATAGTACTTAACTTATAAGTCAGTCACCAAGCTTGAGGAAATAATATTCAATGAGATGTTACATAGTTCGCTCAGTAATCTCAAAGTGGTGCTGACACGCATAAATTAGGTTACGGAGTGGCACTTTGGCCTGCAAACTAATATTCCTGGGGCTCGAAATATATAAGCCCCCTTTTATCGCTATATACTTCTCTCTTATTTTGCATGTTCCAGCTGCAGAACTGTACGTAAATGCAACCCACGGTAACAATTATATGTAACAGAAGCAAAACGGGCCTCGCTTGCACCGTGTCTTAATGAGCAAAGGTGAAGATTTTCCTTGTAAAATTTTGATGCATATGCATAGGCTTCTCGGCCCATGCCCATGGCTTACAGCCTTCAGAAGGTGGCATTATCATGGTATGCATGGGCGGAGCATCTGAGATGTATGAGGGTAAAGGACGGTGGGAAAGGTCGCCAATGAGCATGTCTTTGCTCAAGGAACGTTGCGTAAGTCGACTCGTTCCCGCTTCAAAGTTGCAATAGCTCTCTTCCGCCTCGTTACTTGGTAAGCTCGGCATATCTTGCTCGCCAAGTACGTATTTTTCGCGAAGCATGCCAGCTAGCCTAGCTGCTGGATCGAAGCTAAGATAAACCAAAGCTTTCAGTCCGTTCGTATCCTCCCCTATTGCGTATACTACTGAACGCTCATCACTGAAGGGATTAACACCACCTTGATAGTCGGGAGGGTTCAGTATCTTATAAATATCGTCTATAAATGGGTTCCCGTTTGATTCGTCTTGTTTAGGTGGCCAAAAATAAATCCTGTTAGGTTGGTAGGGGTACACCGGTTCCTCGTTAGATTCTGGCTTCGATTCCAATCCATAGCTAGATTCCAAGTACTCCCAGGAAGGCCAATAGGTTTGCGATTTTCTGAACCCGGTCCTTAGGCGTAAACGTCGTGGGCCTGATGATCCGCTAGAGGAGATATCATCAACCAAATCCAAATACGTACTGCAACACCGCTGGTAGGCACGCAGGTGGGTCTGACTTCGCGTATACACGAGCGCCATAGAATTACTATCCCCTGGATGTACATTTTCGGGAGATCGGAAACGTGAATCCGAGCCGTATGGCTTGTCCAGATATGCAACGGGCCTAGTTGATCGTCCAATTGTTAAGCTGCGCTCGGGGGTTGGGGACTCTCTGTTGCTATCCACCTCTGAATCTTGGTCAAAAATTACCCCTGTAATGTAATAGGTCCGTTGATTACCGCTCTGGTTCGTGAGCCACTCCTTTCGTGACTCGATTATGTTTATATTACCTGAAGCCTCGTCTTTCTCCAATTTGAGAAAACTCCATCTGTCATCTATGGGGCCTTCAGCATGCTGTCTCCTCCAACTATCCTCCGTCTTCATAGTTTGCTTATTCTTAAGATCCGGTTCATGGAGAGGAAAGCGAAAGCAATGATAATAGGAGTTCCAATCCGTTTCTCTGATCTCGAAATCAGTCTGATTAGAAAGTCCGTAAAAATAGTCGTCTATAATTTCGAAGCAGACCGTAGAGCCAATGTCGTAGCCAACTACGTCCGCTAAGTGCATTTTCCGAGAAAACCAAGAGCGCTTTTCGATGTCGTAGCCCACGAGGACCCATTTTCTATGCCCGTCTGCCCCTTCTTCCGAATGTGTCCCAAAATAAAGATAATCTTTGTTGTTTCGTACGAATATTTTAGCCGTCGAGTCTAGCTGAAGTGTGGCTACAATTAGCTGCTCATCGGCTTTGAAGATCAAAAGCCAGTTCTCCGTGTGCGGCAGCGCGAATGAAAATAAGCACGAAGTGATGCCATTCGCATGATATAAGACGCGGAACTTGTATTTACGACTTTTGGCAGATCTAGGCACAGCTTCATGAACCAGGGTCGGAATATCTATGACGAGCTCATGGCTTGCTGAGCGGTGAAGGTCGAGGATCCGTAGCCAGCGCTTAGGCCGGGCCTCGACGATATAACAAAGTGTCCCATGGATATATTCATAAGAGTCGGCAAAAGCGATGATACCTACCAGGTATGGGGACGCCCGTGAAAGTGCCTGGCGTCTTTTTGCAACTCGCCTCAGGGCACGCGAGAATTGGCCACTTCGCTGTGCCTCTTGGGCTTCGGCTGTGTGGGAGGCTTGGGCCTTTGCGTAATGGTCAGCAATTCATTGCGTGGCTTGGCTTGCCATGCCACGAACTGGCCATGCTAGGTATGACTACTCACAGTAATAATAGCTTTACAAAATCTCTCCTCTCTTACCAAGTATTGGAAGTGACGACATGATAAGGATAAATCGAATATCTCATCTATATCCAGATAGTTCACGATGTAAGACATTATTTCATAAGGTAATCGCTGTAAGTTTGATACTGTTCGCGTCGTCGTCGTCGTCGTCGTTGTTAATAAGCTCCTTGGTGTCCGCATCTGTCTTGAACAAACTGAGAAATCGATTTTACAGAGAGAATCGCTAGCTAAACCAGATTTGAACGGGATCGATGAGAGCTGGTTGCACATGCTGTGTTTTGGGAGGGCGGGAAGTTAAGGCCAGCCCTGGCACTTAATAGTATGACCCCCGGGGAGTTCCATACTTTAATGTGTTTCCGGTTTGAAGAGCCTCATCTTTTTGGCACGGCCTACCTGCCTACCTGCCTACTTACCTGCTTTAAGTACGCCGGTGTAGGAATTGACATGGTTAGGTATGTATATAACCAAGCCTTGTTTGGCATTGTTACACCTATGTACTACAAGGAGAGACCCGACGTATAAGCGAGTCGTCTCAGCCATGATGAGCAAAGAGTATGTTTGGTGGATATTGGGGTTTAATATGTGAGGCTCTGATCGCTTCATGGTGGTAGAACACTGATTATACAGGTGCCTATTAGGTAGGTAGGTATTTATGTAGGTACATCATCAGGCTAGGTACATGTACTACATACCTTACATGTAGGTACCTAGGTAGAAATGCTGTGTAACCGGGTCCTGGCCCTAGTACATACATACCAGGTACCTACCTGGCAGCTGGGGACCTTACCTTCCTTCCCTATATGTACCTAAGTACCTAAGTACCTAACCTAGGTACGCAGAGCCTCAATTCCCTAAGCTCCAAGTTTCCGGACGAAACTTTTCGGGGTACCCAACCCATGGATTTCCAATATACCTATTTTCCTACCTTGCGGCTCTTCTCTTTGTTACACCATACACCATTTCCTTCGTTTCTTTCCCCAACCCCCAACTGTTCAGATGCATCATTGATTCAGAGACTATGTCGTGCACCTGTTGTATTGGGTTTCTCATACACTCATCTACTCTTGAGGCCACTTTCAACCGAGACCAAATGTGCAATATTGATGCATAAGAGTGTATCCTCCTTTTCGGACCCCATAGGCCAAGACGTAGCCTGCTTCTTCTCATTTATCACACCACTCTAGACTTATGAGGACATGCGTTCTTCGAACAGGATGCTCGACTGGCCTAAAACCCGATCAGTACAAGCGTTCAAATTTCCCTTGCTTCATAATCTTATTTGCCAGTAAGCCTTATATTATTTTTGGTTAGGTCAGGTAACAATACGTTAGCTACTAACTGACTACTAACAAGCTCGACAGTACATAGATTCCCCTCCAGTCCCAATCACGTAAGAATATGCTATCATAGTCTCGTGATACTTCGTAGATGCCACCTCGACGTCAGTAAGAGTAACTCTGCATGCTAGTAAGCCGGGCGTGGTTCACGGCATGAAAATCAGCGAGTTTAGCATAACAGCCGACTCCTGGTCCGGGAAATACCTAGAGGTACCGAAAAATATCCGCTAAGGCCCTACTTCCGAGTCGGGAGAGGAGGATAAAGCTCCCCCCGGCCGGCATTGATTCCCCCTCTTGCTACTTAATGATACGCGGAAAACGGAAAAGTTACACTATGTATCTTTCTAGTGTCGTTACGAGACAAGCGAATACATAGCGCTTCCCTAGATAATAACAATCTAGGTAAAAAGCCCAGCTATTTAATAGCCATTTAAATCTATTCCCTATTTAACGAAACCCGCAGCGACTGTGGGACGGCCATATGCGTATTGGTTGGTAAAATTGATAGCACTTAACGTGGCTGCGGCTGATAATGAAGCAGTATTACTTTCCTACATTGCTTGCGTCGGGTTGCCCAAATAGACTAAAAAGCTAGCCAGGAGTAGCACCTGTGACTATAACGCCTAGGAAGTCTACTCTACTAAGACGCCATCTTCGTTTACGTCCTAGCTACTTGGTATCTACCTATGTAGATATGTTTCCTTCCTAGCTAACTCAATACTACCATATGCTACTACGAATTACATTTCACATAAGTGGCCTACTCTAGAGGGCTCGGATGGCCGAGAAACCGACGTCGTGATACGGAGTGTTTAACAGAAGGGATAATTGCCCCTATCACTGAGTCTAGACTAACTAGGTAGTCTACGTAGTATACCGATTGCCGCTTTATTGTCCGTCTTGCCTTAGGTACTCTATTAAGGCACGTCTACAAGTCGGTCAGAGCCTTGCTACAACGTGGCTGCAGAGCGTATAGCATTTCGACCTAATGACCATATAATTTTGCGAACTATGCCGTCTAGATTGGATGATTATCGCCGAGTGTTACCAAAGACGCCTATTCAGCATAGTGGGAAATTAAATTCTCCCGTAATCCCGTGCTGCTGGCGTCTTAGGCGAGATTTGGCGTGCGTGATACGAGGTAGAGAAGACTTCATCCACGGCCTAATGAAATTGAGTATGCGACCAAGTCACAACGAAGGAAGTCTCAGTGTGGATACACGGAATACTCAGCTTTAAATATTTAGGCTCACATCGCCGCTTTGACTGAAGATCTCACCACATTAGTCGATGGACAATTGAGAGATCTCAGCTGAGAATTGAGAAACGCTAGGTTATATGTGTATACTGCCTACAGGAAGGGCCCCGTGAATCAAACCTTGGTATAGTACCCGATTCTATAACACACCTGGATCAACAGTCTTGGTACTGCCTCTTAGGTTCCATTTAGGGGTTAAATGAGAGTCATACTAGACCATTGGCAGCCTTTTTTCTGTTACATCCTGTTCATACCTAACGAAAGTATGCTTCTGGAACGAATCTTTTACCAGATCGAGCGTACATACTAACACTTAATTCGCCGATTTTTCTTGGACTTGTCAAATACCATACCCAGCCCCCCGGGTCCTAGCCGTTGATAATATGAATAAACACGCCTAATAATATAGATTGACCTCCTGTTTGGTGGGCTAACGACTAGACTATCTACCGGAGCCAAGGCCATTGACAGATAAGTCTTATGCCAATCGGGAGATAATGAAGGCTAAGAAGTATCACAGTGACAACACTTATACATGAAGGGAGCCGCTATTGACAAGGTCACAGCCGATGATTTGGCCATATAGGCTTGTAAAAGGCCGCACACAGTCAGAGACTCAGAGCCCCGTCCTTCAAATACCACATGCAGAGTTGCAAGCTGTGTAATGTAGTACGGACGCGTGTGCTGCTGCATTGAATACCACGTTGACCCTGAATACCCTGATAATATCATGTCCGTCGTCGTGATATGCGCAGGACCCCTACGTTCTACCCAACAGGCATGGAGCATGGAACATGGTATCGGAGCGATTTCGGGTCATTGGCCTGGAAGAAAACTCCGATGGAGGGGCTTGCAGGTAACCGTAGAGGAAGCCGCGGAAATAGCTCCTACATGAGGTATATGTGTATTGAAACTTGGGTTTATGAGTAGATTCCTAAGGGTGTATTGGTTTTAACTCGCAATGGACACTGTTTCGCCTTTCTAGCCCACTCGGAATGTTTTTATATAAATTCATTACCGCCGTAAGAAAGGGACTTTGGTATAACTACGATTGGTTAAAGTAATTGGGCTGCATGTAACACTCGTATACCCAAGATGAGGCTCACGATAATATCGAGTATTTTCAAGATCCGTTAAGATAGCCTAGAACCTTATAGAGGGGTAGGGGTGAACAGAATGCCCTCACGTTTTCTGGTTATTCGTCATCTAATAAATTATTTTTCTATTCTTTTAACTTTAATGATGAGCACGTCTTCCTTCGTATCGGCCAATGCCATTTTATTTCCCTCTTGCCGGTATCCTTGTTATTAATTAGAAGGCGGTCTTCTTTATAAACTGGGTGATAGGTTGATTTGGTAAAATTGTTGGTAGCCGCACTAACAAGCTCCTTTTTTTTTGTATAGAAAATAAAAGGAAGAAAAAAGAAAAAGGAAAAAAAAAAACCCCTCATATAAGTGTAGAAGTCACGATATAATTGTTGTTGTTTTGACATAATTGCGATGTATGCATGCGTGTACATATGTATTAAACTTAAGCGTGAACAGTTCTTAATCCATCCATTATCGTATGATCGATCCATGGTTCGCACCGATCGGCACCTGGCAAATGACCAACTTTGCCATCTTTTTTCTTAATAACCGAGATTCAGCTCTCTCAACGCTGCGTATCACCAACTGCATTTGGCACCTGCATTTCATTTGAGAGAGCATCTGATCCACACGATAGTAATAAACGAACCCTAACGGGACGGCAGATATGGCATCTAGAGGAAATCTTACGCCACGGGTATGTCACTGTATCGTATCATTGTATCTGCCATAGGAAAATGCGCCAATCTAACCTGGATTTATCTAGACCATCATGGCACCTGCAGCGGCATTCACCATGGCATGTGTCTTATTTGCGTATGAAATTCGCCCAGTCACTTGATGATGCTGTTGGCGTACGTGCTGACTAGATCTTCGCTAGTTACACACGGTCTTCCATAAAAGAAGCTAGACGTAATGCCGTGCGTCTTTTTCTTCCCTCGGGTAGTTTGGAACGAATCTAGGTAGCTTACTTGATATAGCAACACGAACGGGATCAGAGACGCCAGTCAGGCGGGCCAAGCGGCGGCGGCGGCGGCGGCAGCAGCAGCAAGGGAGAATAACGAGAATAGCGACCCAACTACCTACTCAAGCAGGCTTCACCGCTTCCTCTACGCCACGTTATATTACATGGACGTTGGACGAGTTAGTAATATGAACGATATGATTATGACACGATGCACTCTCTATTGGCTTGCATTGGGTAGGGCGTGCGTGAGTCGATGGTTACTCGACCAACCTTCTGAGGCACGGAGCCAACTTGGAAGGGGGAGGGTGGATTATCTTGAGGTCGTTAAGGGATGATGATATCATAAATGGCTCTTGTGAGAGGGTTGAAGCCCAAGGTATCATCAGCTGAAACTGTCGACATAAGATTATACGATACTTGCGTATGATAAGACAGTTATATGCATATATGTACGTTACTCCCTAATATAACTAACAGCCATAACTGGTAAGGTATTAGTCAGTTATCACTCATTATTTAACTCTTGAATTGATGATAGAATGAGTTTATATTAAATAAGGATACTTCGTACTTGGAGGTTGAAAAAAAGGTCTGCTGTAAATGTATTTGATTTCTGATTTAATATAGCGCAGATCACTGCATTGCGTCCTACCTTAAGTGTGTACTACCACTACCATGACATAATATAGTGAATGAACGGCCCTAAAAATGCTAGCATTAGGTAATATGGGGTACCCTACGTAATAACGTACCTACCACCTATCTTAGCGACCACGTTGTAATTGTAATCCGTACCTACGCGTCTTTGAACTTCGTCGCTACATGATTCGTTCAAGTCTTCAACATACAGCCAGCCAGCCTTAAGCCATGATCTAACCAACCTACTCTACACACAATAATACCTAACGCGACTACCGCCATGGCTGGCAACAATCTCCTCTCCCTATTAGGATGGACATTCCTCCCCAACGTATGTTCCATTCTTCTATTGGTCCTATAATTAATAAAGAAGCAATCCCGAAACCATCACTAACACCACACCCACCGCCCGCAGCTCGTCACCGGCTGGGTACAGTCTATCTACTACGGCCTCACCATCCGCGCCGGCGACCGCAAACCCGCTCCGAACTCGCCCCGATACGCCGAGCACCGCCGTCGCATCCACATCCTAGTCGTGTCCCTGTATCTGCTCTACACCATCTACGAAGCCGACTACGAGCTGCGCCGTGCCTCTGACTACTATGCCGACTTGGGCGTTCAGCTCTCCGCCTCCGAGCGCGACATCAAGAGCCGCTTCCGCCGTCTCGCCGCATTGCACCACCCGGACAAAGTCATGAGCGGCGCTGGTGGGGGTGATGCCGCCGACAGTGCCGATTTCTTTATGCACCTCAAAACGGCTTCGGACACCCTTGTTGACCCCGCGCGGCGCTTCGCCTATGAGCGCTTTGGCCCGGATATTGTCGCCTGGAAACACTGCGTCACCATACGCGACTACGTTGTCCGCGGGGTTCAGGTTCTGATCCCCTACTATGGCTTTGCCGCCGTCGCTATGTACGTGTTAGGGCTGATAGGTTACCTAGAATGGGGGCGATACTGGCGCTGGCTGACCCTAGTCACGCTGTGCGTCTTTGAGCTACACACCATCACACGCCCCTCCTTTCCACCCTTCCTAAGCGGTATTATCAACCCGCTTCTAACCCGCTTCACTGACCATCCCCCTTACCTACCCTTCCAAGCCATCACCCTCGCTCGCAAGCTAAGTATTACGCTATACATTGCCTTCTCGCAAATAGGCCCGCTGCTACAGCCGCCGAGTCAGAGGGGAATGAAGCCCGGCGAGGCGTCGGAGAAGGCATTGCAGCAAAGCCTAGATAAACTCGAGCAGACGGCTCGGAGTATGGATGTCGACGCGGCACGACTCATGGAACTGGAGATGGCCCCCTTTGCTGGCGATCCCGAGGTAATCGGTAGCATGCGGTCGAAGTTAAAGGAATGGCTCGTACAGAACACAATCCGCGCGGATCCCATGGTGAAGGATGCGTTAGGACGGTCGTTCCAAAAGCGACGGGTAGATGCGCCTGCGGGGGCCAAGGGAAATAGATGAACAGTTAAGACTTTTGCATTGCTAGCAATTTTTAGTGTTGAATTTATTAAATTGATTTAACTATGATCGTTTTTATTGATATTATGCTATTGATCCTAGCCTGGGCGACGTAGTGATTAAATTAGCCCTTACACATGTCCAGTCATTCATTCTAGTATACATATCACTACTACAGAGTAATGCTTCTGATGATGAATATGCCTTTAGAGTCTTTGCCTGCCTCTGGTCTCGATAGGAATCAATACCATCCCTACGAAAGCAGCCAAGATCAAGATTGCTGACATATAGATAGGGGTTTTAGTACCGTCCCCAGGCATGTTGGCAGCAAGAATTGGTGCAATGAGCCCCGTGACGCGATTCAAGAAGCTAGCCACACCTGTCCCGGCTCCTCTAACGGGCGCGGGAAAAATCTCGGGGGTGAAAGCGTAAAGCACACCGTACATGATATTCTGGCAGAAGGCTTCGATGCAGGTGAAGAAGAGCTGCGAGTTGGGTGTCGTACCGAAGGTGACGAAGAAAAATAAGAAGATAGCAGACACCAGCGTGGAGATAGCGAGCGTCCCCCTACGCCCGAGGAATGGCGACTTGTGGTCAACGGTATACGCGGCAAGCAGGCTACCCGGCACCCCTACAACCGATATTATGGCATAGTTGCGATATGTTTCTGCCGGAGTGGCACTGTTTATTGTCATAGCTTCGTCGCCAACCGGTACGTCTAAGCCGCCATGTGAGAGGTATTGCGGGAGGAACGCGTTAAACAGCGGGTAACCAAGGCCGATGGTACTCCAACAGAACCAAATCAGGAGAGTTGCCGTGCCAAGCTTGCGAGTCTGGAAAAGGGGCCGTATGTGGTCGACAGAAAAGGACATGAGGTTTTGTTTGATAATATTCGTAGCCGAGACCCTGGTTGGTATTCGTTCAGTCCCCTCCGTATCGGCAACAGCGTCAAGGATCTCCTCGGTGAGCCAAGTTTTCTTGTTGTTCCGGTAAGCAATACCATGTACAACAGCAACAGCTTCAGCTTGGCGTCCTTGAGACAGAAGGTATTTGGGCGACTCAAATAGATGGAACATGCCAAATCGAATAAGGAACATGATGAATGTGATAATGCCAATCGTCATAACGAAATGGCGCCACCCCTCTGCGGCGGGCCAGTTTGTGATGAAGTACCAGGCGAAAACTGACGAAACAAGCTGTCCTACAGGCCACCATACGGATAGGAGAGTCAATAAGGCGCTTGAGGAGTCTGGAAGAATCTCTAGAAAAAGTGCTCCATCGACTGGCAAGTTTCCCCCAACTCCAGTACCCAGACACGCGAACAGAATACAAACAGATACCCAACTCGAAACGTACGCCGTCCAAATGCCGAAAATGCTTGTGATTAGTAAAGTGAAATTGAAGGCAATACGCCTACCCATTATGTCGGATCCGAGCCCCCAGAAGAAACTCCCTAGGCAAAGACCTACGAAGAGAGAACTGGTCGTATACCTGACCTGTTTTTCCGAGACGCCAAACTCTTCAGATAGAGAGGGAAGAGTCAATGAGACACCCTTATATAGATGTAAGATAGTGTATCGGGAGGATATATTAGAAGCACCTGAAGGTAGATAGACTACTACTTACTTGCATCCATAAACTGTGAATTTAGTTAGTAAAAACACTCGAGGGTTTCATATACATAAGAGCACTCACTTATCTGCAAACCACCCAAAACCGCATAAAACAAAAAGCTGCCAGTTGTACCGGCCCATACCGATATCTTGAATGGCTTTATTAATAAGTTTGGATTTCACTGCGCCGGTTCATTAGCATATTTTCCCCACTTATACCGGCCCCCTCGGATCCGTCAGAGAAACAGGAGCTCACGTTCGTACTCGGACCATTGGCGTCGTCTCTGGCCCTCGCGCACCTCCCTTCTCAGGCCATCGATAGTATACTCGGCAGCGCTCATCTGCAGCATGCCCGTATTCTCGTTGTCGTCGTCTTTCGGCAGCCCTACCTCGAGCTCGTCGGCAACGGGTCCGTCGGAACTAGTCCTAATCTCCTCGAACTCGCTTCTCCCGCATCTGGCGGAATGGCTATGCAAGTGCGCCTCCTCGAGGGGGACTAAGACACCGGCGTAGTCATGAACAGACTCCTGGCGCCTGGGGCGTAAGGACGGAAATCTCATAGTGGGAATAGAGGAACGGAGGAGACATGGAAGTTGGGCACTGCAACCCCATTCATTCGATTCGTAAGACCGGCAAGAACCTCGGTAAGGGTATAAGTTGGCAGATGGAGTATTTTTGCAAAATAAACATCGAAGGCCCCGAAAGCGGTTCGAGGCCAATGTCTTACTGATCCACGTGATGGCCGATATGACACCCAGACACGATGCCGACCTTCTCCAAAAAGGGGAATCCCTGCAACCAGAATTCCTGTCTGCTTTCCCCTTGATCACCGACTCCTTTTTTTCAAGCTAAGGATAGGTATTTTTGCAAGTAATTTTTGTAGAGCAGGATAGGTAATTGTTGCAACTATTCAGATGTTGAAAAGGCTACATGTATCTAAAAAAAGGTTTAAGTTAGGTACCTAAGGTTAGGTAGGTACTCTAAGTGTCACAGGATTCCACTAACAGATGATCCTCATTCCCCGCGCCACAAGCCACAAGGGCACTAAAGCTCATTATTACGAGTCACCTGCCAAGTGCTCGAGCCCCTATCCCCCTCGCCTAACTTTCTGCATCACTTAGGTGCTTTACTGCATTCAAGCAAGCTGCACTGTATACCTAGTACCTACAACAATACATCATTCACATGAGAACATCACGACTTTTATTTTTTTCCAACTTTATTTTACCTTTATCCTGATATCCTAAACAGCCATCAAAACCATTGCCTCTACAACACGTAGTATCTAATACAAGAGCTGGACCCTGCCATCACTCACACAAGGGACATAAACGATGTCTGGAACGAGTAACCCAAAAAAAGATTTTTACACCAAAAACAGACAAGCTGGGCGTTGCATCATGAAAACTTACAAAATAATACATAGTTCGCGACAATCTCCACGACGAAACATGTCGCAAGGTCTTTGTATCCATCTATAGGAGGAACGTAACACTCCTCTTGTCCAACCCCGGGGGCCTCCTAGGCTGCGGCGCGGCGCTGGGCGTAGCTCCAGGGGTAAGATCGAAGTATCCCGACTTGGAACTTCGCCGGACCCCCACGGTATGCTCCGTCACCGTTCCATGGGCGCCTGCCGGCGTACGGGTAACGTCGAAATACCCTGCCGGCGAAGCCTGCCCCGACAAGCTCTCACCCGGCTCGAGGGTGTAGTATTGCTCGTCGTAGTGGTTCGAGTCGGCGCTGGTCTCGTTGCTCAGGCCGGGCCGCCTCGCGCCGAGTTGATAGCTCGCGTGCGTCGTCTTCGGCTGGGTCATGGTGAAACCCATGTTGTCCCTGATTATACGCTGCGAAGAGGGGCGGGGGGTTCCCGGTCTGTTTGCGCTCTGGCTACTGTGCAGCGAGTTGAACCGCCGGATGTGTGCGTGATCCAGCCGCTCGTAGTGCCAAGCCGCGTGGGGATCGCTTGTGAGTGGACTCTTGGATAGCGAAGGGTCCGATTTAGAATGAGGCCGGTTCTTCTTGCGCTTACGACCTCCGCTGTCGAAAGAAGATCCATCGGCGGCGTTCTTTGTTAGGCCCATACGTCTCTCCCACCAGTCCTTTTCCTTAGTACCGCATTTCGCCACGTCGCAGAGCGCTTCTTCTACGACCTGCTCCTGTTTCTTGGAAAGCTGTAGGAAGCTTTTGTGCGTGGCAAATGCGACCAAAGCCGCGGCATCCTGTGCATCGCGCTCTTTCTTCACGGGGTTAGATCGCAGCCCGCTTGAATCCAACTTGAATACGATGAGGTCGGTAAGGGAGATATACGGGATTTCGTTGGGTAATATGTCTTGTACTCTTACAGCTGAGTCTGGAAGGTAAGGGGACTGTCGCGATTAGCTAACTGAACATTCTACTCAAGATTCGGAACTTACAAGCCATTCCGGGCTTATATCAACTCGAATTTCCTGACCACGAGGTGTTTTATAGAAGAGTGCCTGTGAACGTTGGAAGAAGGGCGACTCCGGCCGCTCTACCAACCGTTTTTTCAGCCAACTTGGAGAGGTCGATATATTCGTAATAAAATTGATGTTCTTTAGAAACGCCATTAGCCCATGGGTCTTATATATTTAGTATTAGGTTGTCTTACATCTGTAGAGCGGTATTCAGGGAGGTAATGCATTAATGCTAACCCTCCGATGACCGAGAGTCTCGCATTCTTGAGATCTTGTATCTGTTTCACGTTTTTGATAACGTCACACGCAGCGCGCTCAAGTTCCTGTAGTCGAGCCATATTGCTAGTTGGTTAGGTAATTAGGTACCTATTAAATTTTGGTGAGAGAGGGTATGAACTCCGGGGTTCTAGTTAAGGGATCATGAGAGTGTCTAATATGTCGTCAATGAAATATAAGTTTTGAAGTTAACATTGAATATAACTAGTGGATAAGAGAAAGGATAGGGTCAGATCTGATGAAGTGTGGATGATGTTCTCTGTCGCGAAGGGCCGAGAACGTGGGCTACTTTATACCATTCTAGTTATACTGGAGACCATCATCTAACTCAAGCAATAAGAACAGACATTGCTTGCCACGTCAGTGTCGATCCCAAGTGTGACATTTAGAAAATAAAATCGAAGCCTTACGACTCGCGAAGTGTATCAGAATCCCACGATTTCACGGCCTGGTGGGCTGAGCGTGCTGGACTAAAGCCTTTAGAGCGCAACGGAAGTTTGTAACTATAATCATGAAACCATAGCGCATCATTCCACGGGACGGGCGTGGCAGAGAGACATCGGTGGTAGTTTTCCGGTAGTTGTTGGCCTTATGCCTGCAATCTTTCTTTCTAAGCTGTCAGATCTTTCTACTATCTTATGCCGGCTGCCCTCATGTGGAGTTTCAATGACTCGAGCAATTAACAACTTCCATTCAGAAAGTGCCACTAGGAATTATAGACAAGTCTAGCCAAAGTAGGTCCACGTTCAATGACAAGTGTCAGAAAGTCGGCTTCGTCCGGGGTTGTAGAGTGACCTGATTATAGAAAGGTCATTCACTTGATCATCATTCTAGTGATGAGTCTCGTTGATTTAGGTATACAAAAGCAGCCTGGGTAAATACGCCACTTCTAAAAACGAGTCTACTAGGGAGACCCCAGCCGAGCTTCATAGGGGAAGTCAGTTAATATGCTAACTGAGCCATCTACTGTATACCAAGTCTGAACCGTTGTCATAATGAGGTTAACTTTCTCGGTCCTATTGGCTTCAATCGTCTTCTACAGGTTTACTATGCGGCCACATAATACATTACCAGGGATGACCTGACTCCGGATAGTTAGTCGATTCCCGCCAGCCAATCCCAGTATCACACCTGAGCAATTATTTTTATATCGCTAGTCCCATCTTAGCCTCATGACTGAGAATTCCCCTAGTATTTGCATGGTGACTGTCTATGAGTGCAGTATCATGTTAGCGGCCGTTCTTCTAGCGGCATTGTAAACCTGCAGAAAACTCCAAACTCATTCGAGTGTTCCCAAACCTAGACCGAATTTCCTCGAGGTCTTCCAATTCCTAACTCCAGCGTTTCAAATCATACCTATCCCGTCCTAGAGCTCGGTGAGACTTCAATTATACAAGTTGTCCCCTTTAATGCAAAACGTAACACACCAAGACTATTCACTATCACACTAAAGGTGGGCCCTCCTTGAGAATCTCCCCAATGGACACAATGGTATCTGCTGTGCCATCTGAGGTATTATGCAGCCGCACTAACCTCGGACCGAATATCTCGACTTCCTCAGATGAAGGGGTGATCGACCCGTATGATATCCTGTAAGGTGTCGCGCAAATTGAATATTCCTGAGAGTTACTCGATGGAAGGCTACCATTCCACCTGATCTTAGACCATCGAGGCCACTTCCAAAATTTGAAACCGTCGGCTCGTGTCTTCTTTAGGCGTGTGCAGCGATCGTGGTGTACGCGAAGGAGAAGGTCCTATACGAGTACTCCTTCGTCATCACCCTCCTTTTCGCCCTCCTCCTCCTCCTCCCAGTCTACCTCATCTGCCATTGCCTCGGCCTTCCTCTGAACCTCAGCTAGACCGCTGAGCTCGGCTATATATTCCTTGTCCTCAAGTGCACGCTTGACAAAATTCCACCCTTGTGTCCTGTAAGCGGAAATAATTGGCTTGCTGCATGCACTGCAGCACGGGTACGAATGGCCTTTGATTTTGAGAGTTTGGAAGTTGTGCAGGAACCCACGGAGTTGATGTGGTACTATGCCGAGAGCATATTCGTCACCGGGATTACTGTCATATATGCCTGATGAAGAGCTGGCTGCGGGTGCTGGGGCATGGTGACCTAGGGGGTGCTGCAGGAGGCTTGTCAGAAGCTCAACAACGAGAGCTGACGCGATGCCAGCGATGCCGGGCCGTGTCACCGTGCACTGCTGGTCAAGAGTCAAGTCTTTTTGTGACTATTCGAAAGTTAGCTGGGAAAGGCGACCCCAAATAGGTAACTCACGTCTCCAGGTGTCACAACATCGTTGCAGAAGTAACAGCCTAATGTTTCCTCATTATCATCCTTGGGTTCAGCACCGTGTCTCATGACTACGTAGGAATCGAAGCCAAGAGCCGCGTTCATGACAATCTTTCCGGCGGCCTTGCCCATCACGGTAGGGAGCCATCTCGACTCCCTACTATCCAGTAAAAGGAATATCACGTCATGTTCATCTATGAGGGATTTCAGCTGCTCAAAGTCTCCCTGGGTCTTCCCTACTATAGGATGGCCAAGCATGGGAACTGAAAGAACATGACCCTCGCTATCAACGCCGGGATAAATCTCTTTTAGCACCTCTGCTGCTCGGGTCGCCTTCGGAGCTCCTCCCTTCAAGCAGTCATTATAGGTGAATAACGGCTGTCTCACAGGGTTGGAGAAGGCTACTGCGCCATAGTCAACAAATGTGATCTTGCGCACACCCCATGCCATAAGATTTCTTGATACGTGGCTACCAAGCGTACCAGCACCGAGAAGAAGGCATTTGGTATTTTTGATGATCTCGAGATTGAGATCTGGTGAAACCCGCCATTTCATCAGTTTTAGGTTGAGGTCAACCGATTGGTCTGCTAATCGAGTCGGGTCCATAGATTCTGCCAGGCTCACGGATCTCGCCATTAATTTCCCAGCTGCATTGCGTTCCCAACCAGTGGCTTTCGGCATTTCAGTCGTTTCTATGCTTTCCACGGGATCCATAGCAAGAGGAAGAGCCATGCTGCGGGCCTCGTGTCTTCGTGCTTGTATGTCCCGGTAGCAGAGAATTTGAACGTTGGTTAGATGGAATCGTTGTCTCACAAGGACCAATAAATTTCTGAGAGGCCATGCAGGATGCTCGTCGTAGGTGGAAGGGTCAACAAATGCCACATATTTGTCATCTTCGGGCACGCCGCGGAAGAACCCTGTCTCAAATTCGCGAAGTGATCCAACTTCCCATCTGTATCCGATATCCTCCGCTGGAACCTCGAGCGAAGATTGCATAATAGTCTTCCTATTTCCCCGAATTTTTTTAGCAAGGAAGAAGCCATGCTCTCTGGGGTCAACAGTATATCGCCAAGTCCCCACGCGGTCGACTAAGGCGGTAGTCTCATTTGGAGTGAAGCGAAGAATATCCCCGGTACGCTTCCACTGGGGATCCGAATGTAGGGTTGGAAATCCAAACCAGTAGGTCATCCTGTACTTCTTGAGATCCGCATAAGATAGTATAATGTAATGAGAGAGGAGCGAAGGAACAGAATAGATGGTTCCATCTTTGATTGCATCCCATATCTAAGAATATTTACATTAGCACTAGCTTGATGATGACCAAGTGACGGGTTAGAAAGAACTTACCTGGCGCGCGGCCTGATGAATCATCTCAGTCTTATCTACTTGCTTAAAAGCATCTAAGGTGTTTGTGTTTCGGATGATACCTTCTGCCCTTACAGCATTTAACGGCACACTGCAGACGACGTGATCAGTCATGAAGGCTGGGTTATAATGGCGAGAGGTAGGATACAAAGAAAACACAAACGTACTTATTACTGTTAAGAGCACTGGCTAGCACTTGCATCCTCACACTGTCGTCGGGAGCGGTGCCAGGACGAGGCTCATAGAGCCCTAAAACTGGTCGTGCCGAGTCACTAAGCTTGTCATGGTCTAACTTGGAGGCAAACAAGGCCGAGTAGAAAGGCAGCTCAATCTCGGACGAGAAGGGTGCAAACTTGAGTGCTGCCATGACGTCGACAGGTATTAGCCGACGCGGCGTAGTGGTAGTGAATACCTAGGTAGGTAGGTATGTAGGTGTAGGGTGATGAACGTAAGGGCGCTAGGAAATGCGCCTAAGCCGCGTTTTGGGAATTATGCCCGTGCGATGGTTTACTACAAATCAATGGTATATCAGATATCATAAGATAAAGGATATAGTAAAGATTCTCTGAATGTTGAAGGGACGTATGAGGTATGAGGTAGGAGGGGCAATTCAAATCAAGTCAGCTCTAAGTTGGTGAGAGCGGGGCCGTATTCTGTTCGAAGGTGGGTTGAACTTGGAGTTTTCAAGGGATGACATATGACGGAGGTCGAACCTGCTATCTTAGGCATGTACATTAGGTACATAAAACAGCAACTAACAACTAGCAGCAATTAGCAACAAGCAAAAAGCAATTATGATCGGGATGTTGGATGTAAAGACAATAAATACAGGTAGGTTAGGTATATTGTCTAAGAATAATATACTTTTCAACTTATTAATTACTGTGCAAATAGGATCACATGGCTGCATCCCGAAAGCTACGGCGTGACCATGAGTACCTAAGGTACCTAGTGAGATGCTGCTGATGTAAATGTAGGGCTGCAACACGGAAGTTCTCCGCTGATGCTGACGTGACCTTCTAGCCTGCCAGGCGGCCAGGGCAGGGGCACCTGAACATCGGATAGCTGCTGCAGGTGCTCCTCCTAGGCAATGGGCATCCATTTAAACCTTAGGTAGGTACCTACTACGCATGCACAAAATATGCACATTCACACCTAGGCCATAAGTACCTAAGTAGTTTTCTGCTTCGTAAGTGCGGATCTGTACATGAGGTACATCTAAGTGGCTGGCTAAATTCCGGTAGTGACCTTCTTTCCCCTTTCTCCCACGCGACAAGACGCGTCTTCAGTGGATGCAAAGCCCCATTTCACTAGCTTTAAGTACAGTACTTTAGGTACATTGGGAAGAAATTGAGTGCATGTGTCTTCTAGACTTCACTTCCATGTTGCACTACATCATTGCATTCAAAAACTTATGCTTCTTTCCGTAAAAGATGCTGATAGGAATTTGTGGCGGTAAGGTTTTTATTTTATTATCTCGCCCGTCTGTCTCCTTGAGGAGTTCTCGCTTACACTAAAACCACAGCAAAATGTGCCGGTAAGAGCACAGTAGCTCAATACCTAATAGAGCATCACGGCTTCAAGAAGCTGCACTTAAAATTCTCAGCACCCAAGAGCGAGACTCACCCGGACGCATCCGATTCCGATGCAGGTTTGATCATCTCCGATGCCCCTAAGAAAGGTCTCCCTCTACTTCGGAAGCAGATATCCCCATCTTATGCCTTCTCTACAACTACGGCCCTTCTGGACTTCGTAACGAAACACTGGCGCTCGCGCTGGGTTACAACAGACGTCCATGATGAGGCCGTCCTCGATACCCTGAGTCGACGACCATTCTTCATTCTAATCAGCGTCGACGCGCCTCTGACTGTGCGGTGGCAGCGTTACCAGCGACGAAGTAGTGAGCAACAGGAGACGGAAAATCAAGACCCCATCAGTCTAGAAGAGTTTGTATCCCAATCTGATCAGCATCTCTATGATGTCTCGCACGGTGTTCTCCCGCTCATGTCACGGGCCGCGATCCGGTTGCTGAACACCTCCTCGGACCTTGCACACCTGTACGCCACACTGGGTAAGCTGGACTTGACGAATCCCGACCGCCTGCGCCCTAGCTGGGATAGCTACTTTATGGCTCTAGCATCCCTCGCGGCGCAGAGGTGTAATTGCATGAAACGCGCTGTAGGGTGCGTATTAGTAGATTCCAGACATCACGTCATTAGCACGGGCTACAACGGGACCCCACGGCACCTATTAAACTGCGGCGAAGGTGGCTGTCCGCGGTGTAACTCGGGAGAGAGCAGCGGAGCGGCATTATCTACCTGCCTTTGCCTTCACGCGGAGGAGAATGCCTTATTAGAAGCCGGACGTGAGAGGATTCGCGACGGAAGCATTCTGTACTGTAACACATGTCCATGCCTGACGTGTAGTATCAAAATTGTACAGGTTGGTATCACCGAGGTAGTATATAGTCAAGGATACAGCATGGACACGGAAACGGCCGAAATCTTTCGGAACGCTGGGGTAAAGTTAAGACAGTTTTCTGCGGTAAGTACTCCTTTTCTTCATTCATTCCTCGAGCCATGAGGTTATGAACGTGGATATAAGAATTAGCACTAATACGCACGTAGCCGGCCAACGGACTAATACATCTAGAGAAGATGGAGCTCTACTGATGCCTAAAGTATAATGGATAGATCTTGCATGCTCTTTTATACCTTCTGGATTGCGAGGCTTGCGGGAAATCTGGATACACGGGTGACTTAGATAGGAGGAGCAAAGAAAGGACTTTTAGACAAGGAATCACTTATATGATTACAGCAAAACAAAAGGCCTCAGATCAAGTCTTAGCCTAGACCAGATATTCTTAAACTTTAAACTGATTGTCATTAGAGAAATTAAGAGTATTCGGACTCTATCGAGACTAACATCTCTTGATAAGAGTTCATTAAGTGGTATGTTGAGCATGCAACGCAAGACATGGCTAACTTCCTTGGACCACCGACTTCAGGTCCCGGGTCCCTCGAATATGATACGCCATATTTGTGAGGGACGGACGGATTGTCGAATCGAAATAGGTAACACGTTACTGATGTCTCGTTCCGTCGTTTGTACCAAACCCCTCTCCCTTCCCCCCTAGACCCCCCAGACCTCCCCGCATGTTCTCGTTTGACAGCCCCTACGCGGGGATGGCGGCCTTCGTGGCTCTTCGCTTGGCAACAGCCTTGGATATCCAGAGACCGATCAGACCAACAGCGACGACGAAAACGATGCAAAAGACGACAATAACGCCAGCTTCTTGTTGCTATTGAAAGTTAGCATGTCCCTACATCGTATATAACATTTCCCCAAAGCAATCTTGTTTGAATGTAATCAACAGCCTAGGTGGAAATGATAAGAATTGGTTCACATACAGCCCAGTTTTCACGACGGACGATGTGGCTGAGGGTGTCGCGAGCGACAACGGCGTTGTTGATAGCAGGCATATTGACAAACTACGAAGTGAGTTAGTACTATGTTATTCCAAGCCCAGCGTCTATCAATGGAAGCTGCAAGTAGATCAATTGAACAACTTGATCAAGGTAGATCCGACCCAAGATATAAAATTCGCGCGTTGCGGTAAGATACAATTAAAAAGGCGCATGTAACAATTCAATGGAATCGAATCGAATAGATCTGACTCGGGATCGCAGAGCTCTCTCGGACGAAATTCGGTAACGCGAATGAAATGGTGGTTATGCTTTGTATGTTTTGATGTTGTTGCTGGCAAAGCTCTTCAAGCTTCCAATTGATTTTCATAGAAATGCGGCTTACCTCTTAGGCGGTCGGAAGGGTAACTCTGTGGTTGCTATGCGGAATGCAGATGAGACTTGGTGGTGGTGGATGAGCTTAACTGTTGCTTGACAGGTCAGAGAAGCTAAATCTGCGAACAACACAGGCCCTTGGATAGGATCGAGTGAGAAGATTTCCACAAGGACAAGTGAGTTGAAGGAGTAAAAGAGCAGAACAAGAAGTTAGAAAAAGGTGGGAGGGATCCGGGTCAAAAAGGAAAATAATAAGATGAGCTCTCGGCGTTAGACCTGGAGACGAGGGCAACAAGAAAAAAGCTTGTCCGGGGCGGCAGCTCGGTAAGCCTGCAGCAACCAGGGCGGCTCGAAGCTCTGCGCGATTTTGTAGGTGGAGCCCGTTTACAGGCACCGGGGTCACCGGATCCACTGAGTGGATTAGCTGTATTTATTGTAATGCCGCAAATTGGCAGAATTAGGTATGGCTAACGAACATCTGATCGGCGCAACGGGGAATGCGAAAGGCGGCGAGGGTCTGAGCTCGCGAGTAAACCCGACTTTGGCCACGCGATAACGATGTGCACGTCGTATACCTACTCATAACAATGTATCAATTGGAAAATAAATATTTACTTACAGTTGAGTATCCGTAATCCACTATCCAGAAGACTCTCTACGAATTGCAACGGAGGTCTTCGGCGTTGCGAAAACCGATAGCTGTGGATTCTGGAGAAGGCGGTAGGTATCGTAGGATTTAGGAACTGGAATTATGTACGGATGGAGAAGTCGAAGAGAGAGATGTGGAGTTCACTAACCTACCTTGATTAGGCCGTTGTTTATGGTCCAAGTGCGGTGATGTCAGGTTTGTAGGCGTCCGGCCATTGCCTGCTACAGCACTAGTCCGCGTCCGGCTTCTGATGGCCTAAACCCTTTTCGTGACAGTCATGCGATAGTGATAGGTACCTTGTCGTTATCGCGAGAAACTATGCTAACGGCAAGTACTATTTACCACAGAGACTTCCAATTAACCTCCCAGGGCTTCCAGAAATATTAATATTACACTACAGTAATAAAACAAGGTAGCAGTAATGCGTGAATTTATTAGACCACTCAAATGTTACCTTTTTCAAGAGTACCAATTCAATCTTACGACTTGTACGACACCTCGGTACATTAAGACTTTCCTCCATACTATGGTACTGTTACATGTACACAGATCCTAGCGAAGCCAAGCCTTAAATCGTCGATGGAGCCAGACTTACGATGTAGATGTGCCCTATTGACGATCTACTAGTGACAGAACAGACAATCAAGTAGAGAAGTTGACGGCTCGCAGCAAATCTGTTTAATTTGCAGCGCAAGTAAAATATCTACTATGTATACGCAAGTAAATACATGTAAGTAACAGAGTACATAGATAATAGCACAGTACTAACCGTAAGCTAGCCCTTTGGAAATTTCAATCGCGCATCGTTGAACTCAGCGCCGTTGTGGGGCATTCCTTTCTTGGGAACATCTCTGTTTACCTTGCAAGGATATGGAAAGTATCTCAAGACAACTGACAACGAACCGTATCCATTTTCTGAAACTCCACCAATGTCTCTTTACCTATTATCTATACATACCTATCTACCAATTATACACCTATTTAACTCGCTATTCAAGGGGCTTTCGATGATCAGCAATACCCGTACCTAGAAACCAAAATTTCTAGGCAAACCGTTAATTCAGTCCGAACCAGGTAGATCCCGGATACGTAGGTTAGTACACTACCTACCTCTTAGCAGTGGGCGAAATCTTTCGTTCCTGGTCTATGAAACTTTGAGGCGAAGACATCGCTATCCGGCAATAACAGGTATTGAGGGTTACATGCTAGTTCTTCATCCTGGATTACGATTACAGATGAAGAAGACAAGCCTTGAACTTCAATCACTTTGTCTCCAAGCAGACTCCACTGAGTAAAGACTTGCGTACCCCCGGGATTTAAGCAAGACCCAAGTGGGCCAATTGAATCCTTCGAATGCTCGCGCAGGTGCCAAGTAAAGGGGTGTTCTGTCTTTTCTTGACGTTGGCGATAATATTATCATGTTACGCGAAGCCAGCTCGACTAGCAATATTTCAACGATATTAAGATGCCCGTAGTCTTTAATCTGGATTGGGCAACCAGCCTCCAGCCACTGTTAGTTATTATTTTGATAGCTTGCTATATCGTAGGCCTTGGGATATATCGCCTATACTTGAGCCCACTTGCTAAGATTCCCGGCCCAAAACTTGCCGGTAAGAAATATTCAAGATCCGAAGCAATTATGCATAGTATGAGCTGGAAATACTGAGTGAGGTTGTCTAGCGTTAACTACTTGGTACAATGCCTATCATGACATGTTTCGAAGGGGTCAGTACGTCTGGGTTGTAGAGGAGATGCACCGAAAATACGGCCCAATCGTCCGGATCAGGCCAGATGTAGTCCATAAATGACCCTATGTTTATTGAAAAATTGTACTCGCAGTCTCCGAAGCAGAGACGTGAAAGATACTGGACGATTCTTCAAACACTTCAAGCTACGGGGTCGATTCTAGCTACCCAAGATCACGAACTCCATCGCAAGCGTCGGGCAGTTCTCAACCCCTTTTTTTCGCAACAGAATGTGCGACGCTTAGAACCCGCTATCAACGACACCCTCGCAAACCTGTTCTATCGAATGGATGGATGGGCTAAAGTGGGCGAACCCGTGCGGATGAACGTTGCGTTCCGAGCTGCAACGAAAGATATTATTCAGGCTTACGCGTTTGGTGAAGGAGATAAGTGTCTCGACAAGGAGGATTGTAATACTGCATTTTTTGATATCAGTGAGTATATTTCAGTCGATTCGAGTTTGGGGGGTTTTTTTTTCGTTGCCCCAAACCAACTTCGGCTTTTCGTAAATCAGCTCAGAAGCCGCGAATTTTGAAAACAATCTTCACTACTTCGATTCCAACTCAAGATTTAATAGCGATTGCTAACTTCATATACTATAGTGGAACCAAGCCAACTGGCTCATCTCGGAACTCACATGTTTTGGCTAGCCAATCTTCTTAGTAACTTACCTCCAAAATTAATGACCGCCCTTATACCTAAGGTCGGCGCATTTACGAGTTTTGTCGAGGTAGGCAAGATGAACCTAGGACTTTTAGCGTCTTATATGGCTAACAGCGCATAATAGGGGCTAGCTGTTCAAGTCGAGGAGGTTCGAAAGGCTAAAGATCTTCCAGAGGGGAAGACGATCTTTCACGAGATTATTCGTAGCGACATACCGGAGACCGAGAAAGAAACTCGACGTTTGACTGAAGAGGCCATGGTGATTGTTATCGCAGGTAGCGAGACTACGGCTTCGACCCTAGCGGCAATCATGTATCACTTGCTTACTGATCGCCAACTGTTCAGTCGGCTGAGAACCGAACTAGAAACTGTCATGCCCGATCGTAATGAGCTTCCAGTGGCATCGAAGTTGGACAGTCTCCCGCTCCTAAACGCAATCATAGAAGAAGCCATCAGGCTTTACCCTGGCGCTACTCACCGGCAAGATCGCACATGTCCTGACGAGGATCTCGTCTACGAGGCGCCAAACGGCCAAACATATGTCATTCCAGCTGGCTCAGCCGTCGGCATGGCAGCTCCGATTCTAAATCGCAACCCAGACTTATATGATCAGCCAAACGAATTTCGACCTGAACGTTATCTAGAGAACCCGAAGCTCTCAAAATACCACATGTCGTTTTCTAAGGGAACGAGGCAATGCATAGGAATAAATCTTGCATATCAGGAACTTCAGACTTTCACTGCTGGCATCATCAGGCGTTACGACATGTACGATCCGACTAGAAAGACTCAGAGTGGTCCAACATTAGAGTTATATCAGACTACAGGGGAAGACGTCGCAATGCATTCAGATTTCATAACGACTGCGCCATATAAAGGCAGCCTAGGCCTAAGGGTCACGATTCAGAATTGAGTCTAAATGAAGCTGTTTGCACAACTATTAAAAACGTTAAGTTATGTTTAGATAGTTAACAGCACTTGTATAGCCAACAGACGACAAGCAAACTCATAGCGCTCCGGAGTAGGAATTCGGTCTAGAGGGTTAAGTATTATTGAAGTCGACTGTAGGTAACGGATTCGTAGATATGATATGCACCTGATAACTCGTATATCTGAATAGGTACCTAGGTATGCAAACCAAACACCACCACAACGTATGCGATCACGACATTGCTAATCTTGCGGTGTATAAGTAATTCCCCTAGCACTAAATATCTGCCATACGCCTCCCCGCCATCTCATAATTTCGCCGTCTCGGTCAATTCCCCAACCTTCAGCTTACCGCCGTACTTGTCTAGAACATTCTTGCCATGGTACTTCCAGAATTGCTTCGTCGCGTTTTTACCGGCCATGCGCTTGAGGATCTTTGCTCCTCCCGGGTGCTCGTCGAGGAAATCTATGTTGAGAGATCGTTGTTAGTCTAGCCGGTCGATAGTAGCGGAAAGGACAGTTGGAGTGGGAATGGCCTCACTTGTGATATCATAGACGCCGCTATCTACGATTATGTACATGCCGTTCTTCTCGTCCTTGTGTTCGGCAACATCTTTCGCTGTGAATGTCTTAGACATGGTGGAGATACGGGATTCGGCGCTGGACTTTGGAGAACTCGGCTTAACTTGGGAAGATGTCTCGCTGGTATGATGTTTGTGATAGACGAAGTATGTGTCTAGTAATTATTTATTTATACGATAGACACTATGGAATAAGTAAATCCGTGTTGTAGTGACTCAGGAGCTCAGTGATTGTCGAGAAACAAGAAATCCAGCTTATCGCAACTTCCCGCCGTGATTTAATCCATTCAAAAGAACCTCGGCACAACATCATCCAGGGTACGGACTCAGCAGGGGTTCAATTACCTTCAACATTATTGGTGCGCCGGATACATTAACCTTACCGCCCCAGAGGTAGGATAGAGCACTAACATGCTTCTGGAATAGCGGATATTATGGATCTAATCATATCAGGTACCTCTTACATACGGAATGATACTGCTTCGTCCTGACAGGTGACAAGTATTATCCTATCTTCACTACAGATTGGTCTAGGGTTGCTTACCATGAGGTCTTTCAATGATAGAGTTGACTTGTAGCTAAGATGCGCTAATATCATGTGCTTCAGGCTATTACTATGCGATTGGATCTAAGGGACACGAGTGTAGGTGACACTCAGGTATCTTAAAGCTTCAACCTCCCGCCTTTAATTTAACCAAGTATTTCTCCTACTCTATGAGTATGCCCCGTTCCATGGCCCTCCTAAACAAATCTGCAAACGCCGAAGTTCCCCTACAATCGCTCGCCTGCATCTTCTCTAGAGCAATGGGCATCCATTCCCCTATTTTTTGTATTCGGTTGTTGCTCTGTACATTGTTAGCTAGACTTGACCACTGGGGATTCGTTGCGCTCTACAAAGTATGGTGTACATACGGAAGGATGAGTACTCAGCCATTCAGGCGGTTCTCCCTGCTGTGCTCTCTCCATCCGCTTCCAGAAACCAATGGCTTCGCGCGGATCGTAGCAAGCTTCCGCCATCATCATTAGGCCGATGTAGTCCGCTTCGCTCTCCTGCATGCGGCCCATGGGCCTCGAGAATAGAAGATCTAGAACTGCACTGCCGATGAACTGTGTACCTAAAATCGCTATCCCACCTGTGAGAAATATGAGAGAATAGAGAAGGATGTTTATTCCAATCTGTCCTGACATGCGCTCGGCCACGTGCCCAGCTAGATTGTGAGCAATCTCGTGGCCTAGCACCGTCGCAAGGCCATCGTCGTTTGCAGCAATGGGTATCAAGCCGCTGAAGACAAAGACCTTTCCGCCAGGAAGGACGAATGCATTCGCGGTGTCTAATCGCAGTTAGCGCATTGGTTTATTTTGTCTCGCGTCATAAATCCGCCGAGGTAGGTAGTTTCCGAGCTTTTCACGTACGGGGATCGTCAATCACCCTAATCTCCCAATTACAATCCATGCCCGATACGGGTATTAACTTTCTCATGACGCGCTTCACCATGATCATGCGCGGATCCCAGTCGCTTAGGAAACGCCCGCCAGAACGCTCTACCTCCCATATAAGGCGCTTGACCTGCGCTTCGCTCGCCGCCTCCACCGACTCTTCACTAAAACAATTAAAGCGCCGGCGGCCTGACACCGGTACGGTCTGAAGATTGATATAGTAGAATACCACCGCGCCGGTAACGGAGATGGCGACAACGGTGTGCAGACTCGGGGAACGGGCGAACCGTCTGAGACGATCGGAGGTTACGAGAGGTTTGGCCTGAGAGAGCTGGTAGTGAGGATCAAGGTTATAGTTGCGCGTCTCGCGAGGAGGCCGTGGCCAGTTGTTCTTGCGGAAGTAAGTATGGGAGAATGGTCGGGTTCGTTGGATAAGGCGGAGGGAAGGGAAGGTCGAGGGAGAAGGAGGAGACACTCGTATCGGTAGAGAGTGCCATAAAGGCCGTAGAAACCGACGCGATTGCATCGTGAGGTTTGCGCCCTCGCGCACGCGACAAGTCAGAAGACACAAGCCGATGTAAAGGTTGAATGTTGAAAGTTAAACTGTGAGCTAAGAGGAGAGAGAGCTTATTACGTCAATCACTTCTCTAAGTGCCAAGACCAGTAGATTCGGGTTATAAATAGAATGGGTTATACACATATATGCGCCTAGCCAATGATACCTCATACCAATATACCCAAGTCTACTTCGTACCTAATAATACTATCGACCTACAACATCACAACACATGAGGGTATATAACTAGGTAATCAACAGGTAAAAATTCAAATAGTAAATCAGATAATAGTATAATAGATAATAACCCAGTTATCACTTTACCCAGGATAACCAGGAACACTTTTACACCCCTCCAACTCATACATACATAACCCCCAGAAAAAAAATCTACAATATTATCTTAAAGGATCCCAGCCCTCAATATCTTCCGTGGAAATATATCTACATAGAAAGGAAGAAGAATGCTGCTACACCCATAAGCGTAAAGCTAACGCTTGTCTTAACACTACCAGCAACAACCACGACGCAGTTGGCTCCCTTGCAGCCTGCAGCCCCAGTCGACGCCGCACCGCCAGGGTTTATGAATGATGTCGTTATTGTTCCGTTGTAGCCTAGGTTGATGCTGCTGGCGGGGGCCACGGTTGGCGTTACGACAACATAAGACTCGCCATTAGTGATGGTGGTACTACCGCTGCTGCTGCTGCCCTCGGTTGCCGACGACTTAACCTCCTCGCTGCTGGCCGTTGTAGGGCTCGGGGTCGAGACTACGCCCGTCTCCGTCACCGTACTCTTGGTTTCCGGCTTCTTCACGTCGCTGGTGCTCTCGGCCGGCGCCGGCTTGGTGACTGTACTAGGTGTCTCGGCGGGTTTGCTAATAGTGCCGGGTGTCTCGACCGGCTTGCTTGAGCTAGGGCTAGGGCCGGCACTTGAGCTGGGGGTGGCGCTTGAGCTTTCCTTGCTCACAGGACACACGGTCGTCGTGAGGGTAACTTCACTAGTGACGGCACCGACGGGGCAGTTAGTAACAGTGGCCGCGCACGAGGTGATCGTGTATGTATTCGTCACTTTAACTACGCTGGTGGTGTACTCGGCGGGAGCACTGGCAGTCGGCGTTGGCTCAGTCTTGGAGCCTTCCGATTTGGTCACAGGGCAGACAGTGGTTCCGACCGAAATAATTTTGGTAGTGACGTAACCGCCCGCGGGGCAGTTGGTCACTGTCGGGGCACATGATGTGACAGTGTGGATATCAGTTGAATAAATGGTTGAGGTGGTCAACTCCTGCTTGTCAGTGGTGGCAGAGTTGTTTGAGGACTTGGTAGTAGTGGCTGAGACGCTTATAGTTGGCGATGCGACAGATGAGCTCGAGGTTTCTCCATTCTCATCAGTGCAAGAATCGTCGTCTTCAGAGGCGGTTGATGTTGCAGTACCTTGCGAGGCAGAGGAAGTCGTCGTTACTGACGCGCCAGAGCTGGTAGACTGGGTCGACACAGAGGCGGTAGTAGACTTGGTCGACACTGAGGAGGTGGTGGAGACGGTCGAGGCGGTCGAAGCAGAGCTAGACGAGATAGCTGTGCTGGACGTGCTGGACGTGCTGGACGTGCTGGACGCCGTTGACGAGGTTGAAACTTGGACTTGGCCCTCCTTAAGCTCGTAGACCTTGATATCCTTTACCTTGAAGTTGGAAGATTCGAAGTCTCCGCCCTTCGCGGCGACATACTCGGTGCAGCTGCCAAATCCAGTCGTAGCCTTGCAGCTAGTATCCCACTGACCAGTCTGGCCAGCGACACCGCAGAAGTTAATGTTCAAAACCATCTTCATATCCTTAAAGGCCTTGTCGACGTTACACTTGCTGATCACATAAGACGGCTGGCCCCATGTAGAATCGGGAGCCGGTTGGCCGTTTGAAATGTCCTTGGGGGCGCCGTCACGGGGCCAATCCCAGATCTTAAGGAAATCATCCGTCCACTGCAGCGCGAAGATACCCCCGGAAGCGGACCCGAAGGTAGAAGAGACCTCGGAAGCGGAACAACCTTGGAAGTTCGCTTGTCCGTCAGCGAAGTCGTAGCAGTTGGGGGAGTCGATCTTCGCTGTCATGTCACTTGCAACAAGTGTGCAGTCCCCGACGACAGCAGGATTGTCGACATGGGAGGTGTGGCGGTTGAAGTTGAAATCGTTCCAGTTCTCATAGAGATCAATTTCACCCTTGGTTGGCCACGGGTCACCAAAGAACCACTAACAATTCAGGTTAGCTAGCTCTAATGCAAGGATATACAACTAATGCCAAGCAAAGAGAAAGATTTAAGGTTCGTACGAAGGCTCGAAGGCATAGTGTGACGCTATAAGCATAATAACCATAAGGAGACTTACGAATGCGGGCCATGAACCACAGACGGGCTTAGGGAGGTGAGTAAATTCGGCAATAATTAAACCCTTGTTGTAAAGGTTTTTACTTTCCAACCTAACACTCTTTCGCCCACCACCTGTAGCTTGGTAGCTACCAGCATGATCTACACCAACGTATACCTCACCATCCTGGATCTTAACCAAGCCAAGGTCCTGCGCGTTGGCCTGCGTTTGGTACTGGACGTAACCGCTGTTGGGGTCAGTTCCCTAAGCAGAAAGTTAGATAACTCGAGCGAGAGCAAAGTCGTTTACTTAAGCACTTACGCTGAAGAAGTTGAACTTATCAAAGAAATTAGTCGAGTTATAAACTTCAGAAACTTGATACGACTGGGTAGCGCCGGCATTGGCAGCTAGGACAGCAGCAGCAGCGCCGACAGTTTTAAGGAGTGATGGAGCCATTGCTATGGCTATAGTATGTGTATATTAAAGAGTGACTAGAAATAACCAAAAAGAAGAAATGACGTATCTTACGTCAAGAGCTGAATGCTCTAGGGGATTTATAACAGCGAAACAGCGTAAGAGAAAGGGAAAGGGAAGACATCCCATGTCCAACACAGCGGTTCAGGCATATTTAAGAAAAATCGACGGACAGGAGCCCCTGGATTGAAACATGAGGTTCGTCGACGTCCAATGGCTGTGGACTTAGACGCTGCAGACAAGCGGCGCTGCTACCGCGCCTGCGCATACATACCTAACGTACCTAAGTAAGCTTCCTAGTATCATAGTGGGCTCATGTTTCGATAAAAGGACGACGTTGCCATTGGGTTGCATCCCGCTCTACTTCAAACTATGTTTATGTGGTACGGAAACCAACTTCCACTCTTGGGAAGGGTCCGATTCTTGGGGGATTCTGGACTGTGATAGGCCTGGGTGGATAGCACCACAGCTCACGGAAGGGGAAGTTTTAACGAATGGCCCGGCGTCAGAAGTCGACATTAGACCGGCTTGGCATTCTTCGGTTCGCGGCTGTCAACGAGCAGACGCTGTCGCTAAGAGGCTGTTTGGGACCATAAGCGGTGTTTTGCTTATGGCTCGTGCCAACCCTGACACATAAGTTGGCTGAATTGTGTCTCGATTGTGGGGCGATTCCCACTGTAATTTGGACGAATCAACGCTAACCTCAATGTGTATAAGCTATTGAGTGTTTGTGGTCTTATGCTTATGAATTTGGCTTATTAGCTTACACGTTGAGGCTATTCCCAACCTTGTCGTCGCTACATACCTAAATCCACTAAATGCGCTATATTTACAGTGTATATACTCGCTGGAAATATTTTTTTAAGGTATTACTAAAAGTGCTATGGTTTACCTATTAAATGCCTTATAATTACAGGGCATTGTAATGGACAAGGCCCTGTAATTACATATAAGCAAGTCAATAAGCACCGATGGGGGTGCTTTTGAATTTTAGAAAATCTTCAGCGAATCTTTCGAAGTTTATTAGATGCATGAAAAAGTACTATGGAGCCTCTCATCAGCCAAATTTCAGTGAGGATAAGTTAATCAATACCTCACAAACACATTGCTAATACTTATGCTTATTCCCCATAAGTTTTTCCATGCTTATGTTCCCAAACACCTTTTAAGAACCCAGGTTCCTGGACTAACGGAAAAGTGGACAATGGGCTCGGCCGAGCTAAGCGATGATGTATGTAGTAAAAGATGCAGAAAATGCCCATTTCTCTTATCTCAGTAAACTCAGACCACAAATTCGATGTCGTTCGTGGGGTTGTACCTCCCCTAGCCACACCACTTTTCAACTAATCAAAACCCGGAACAACCCCTTAAAACAATATCGAATCTATGGTTTAAGGCAGGTTTAAGACCTTACACACTAGAATTATACGTTTAACGTTTTAAAATAATAATATTAATAACAATATTAACAATATTATTAAAATAATAATATTAATACGTTTTTATAATAAATAATAATTAATTATATAATAGTTATTAATTTTATTATTAAATTTATTAATTTAATTTATACGTTTTAAGTTTTTTAAAATATTAAATGGTTAAAATTAATTATAATATCGGTTATAACGTTAACCGTAATAATAACTGTAATAACGCGTTAATTATAACGCGTAACGATAGTTATAATAAACGTTAAAACCTGGTATAAATATATAAAAAAAACTAAAAGGTTTAAAAAATAATATTAAAAAAAAAAAGATTTTATACGTAATTATAAAATATTAAATTGTTATATTTAAATATTTTACATAAAGTTTAATATTAAATAAATAATTAAAACGTTAAAGATTTTTAAACGTTAAAGCTTAATATATAAAAACGTAATATTATACAAATATATAAAAAAAATAAAAAGTTAAAAAAAACATATTATAAACTTTAAATTATTAAAATTAAAACTATTTCGTACGTTATTATGATATATTAAGTTATTATAAATATAATATTTGATTTTTTTATTATTAACGAAAACGTTAAAAACCCCTGCATTACCATACAACCTTAAACCAGAAATTTTTAAATGTTTTGCCCGTAACCTACAGGTATAAACACACGGACCACGCGTTGCGTGGCGCAGGCGGGCGCAGCCCGCCTCGAAAATTTCGGGTCTGAGGTTACCTGAGATAACATTTCTCACTTGAGCGCGCATTGATGAGAGTAACCTCTGCATAATGCTAGTTGCGGCTGTGCCATCTCTTTTAGTAGTATCCTGGCTAGGAACATAGGTGAAGAAATACTTGGCTTATTGCAGGTATGAGAGAGGTAAGAAGAAGCCCACTTATCTGAGGTTCAAGCGATCCCCACGTTAATTGATTTGTGGCTGTGTATTCCGTACTAGGGGATTAGAATGTGCCATGTGCGTGCCTCGCAAACGATTACTCACATATGAAACGAGTTGGTTTTCAGGTGGACCATCCCCATCTCATTTCGTTTGGTCTGGTTGGTGAAAAGTCCAACTCCGAATTTTACTGGTGCATCTTGGCTAACGTGTATTCTTGGCAGATACTGGCGATGCTTCTAAACTATTTCAATGTCATGATCAGCCCCTTGATCAAGATCTCTAGCGGGTCTAGGTATGTTAGTTCTGCTGTTGATCATATTCCCTGCATCCCATTTTGACTTGTTGTGGTAACGATCTGCCAACTCTTCCACTTCCCCAACTCAAGCTAGTTATGCTATCCATAGCTACAGAACCGCTGGGTCGAGCAGCAACTCTATCCTAACGAATGAACAAAGCTAACCTACTGGAATTCCCAAATCAAACAACATGATTAAAGTTGATGAGTTATCATTAAGTGATGCTATATATACTTCCAGTAGGATCAAAAGAGACGAAGAATCCGTCGGATTATTTTACCTACTATGGAGTAGAGGCTGACATCGCATCGATAGGAGGTAGCCAGCACCCACCCTTCATTACAACCAATGATGATGAATGCATCAAATGCCGATGACCCTAGATATATTCCCATACCTCTTATCCCTTCAACAGAGTCTAAAATCGAATTCTAACGTAACAGGTATTTTATATCTTGTTCTTATTCTAAGATAGATTATCTACCTAACCAGCTTCTAAGCTTGACTGCCTCACGGTTACCGCCCCCTTTCTCTGGGTATCACCCACGCCGTAAATTTAGAGTGGCATGCGATCCTTTCAATTCCCATATACCCTCATGATTCCTATTGGGCGAAGTTATGTGATTCCATGAGCGTGTTCACAGACGCCGTCTCTGGATACAGTTCGATAGCTATTTGTCTTTCCGGCGTATCGGGATCGGCCCCTTGAGATTACGGAATCAATCTCTAACGGTAAAAGTGCGCCTTACGTATCTCGCGTTTATGGTGATTATTGTACTAGGAGCGCAAGTCATCCTCTTATTCACCGCGACATCCTTAGGGAGTTTTATGAGAGGAAGCGGATATTCGATTGAATACCCCTTTTCCCCTGTCGTTATAGAATTGGTAACTGCTGTTGGTTATCGCAGTTCCCGTTAGTTCAACGTCCTCCGACTATCCTCAGAGACTGGACATTCGACCGCGTCCTCCCCGTATTGATTCCCGAGCACAACGTCGGGATTTAATAAGTTATCAATGGTTGCCGAACTATCCGTGGGTCGACCGACCCGCGTCTTTTAGTTGCATTAGAGGATGAATCTTGCCAAGAAGCTGCCCCTCGCCGTATTAATAGAATCTTACATCTAATCGATGTAGAGCTCCTCCCTCTGTTTCCTCTTCTCTTCGATGATTTTCTTCTGCCGTCGTTGCATCCATACGAACCCTAAGACAGCAAGTATGACGAAGACTGGTACGAGAAGTCCAGCAGCAATTGCCGTGTTGTTATTGACTCCGTTGTTGGAAGTTGGTTGGTTGGTGGGCCTTGATGGTAGTATCGTCGTTCCATTGAAGGGCTATATCTTCTATCAGCGTCTGTAGGGATTATGGATGGTATAGTCAAAGGTCTCGAATCCTCACATTTATCGGGTCATCCACGGTTTCTTCCCCGTCCGATTTGGCAATGGCGAAGTAAGACGAAGATGCGATAGCTGGTGCTGAAATCTTCGACCTTACTTGGTTCTGAGGCCACACCTCTACCTCGTATTTGGCTGTCTCAAGATACGGGAGCGGGTATGGAATGCTTTCCCAGAGAAACGAAGTGGTATTAAGTCCAACTATCATAACATGTAAGATACCTCTTCGTATACACACCTATTACATAAATTTCTTACTTGTGATGTTAACTTCTAACGAATTCGCTCCAAATTCGCTCGTCTGATTGATGAGTCTGGAGTAGAGCACAAGGGGGTAGTCGGTCGCATTAGCCTCCCATCGCAGTAAAAGGTCAGATCCACGAGTAATATTCTTAAATTCATTCTGAAAGCCTGGTATTGCCATCGCTCAAAGCTAAATGGATTCCAAGACGGTTGGTGTCTCCTATTCTAGTTCCTAGCTCTTCCAAAAAGGAATACCACGAAGCATATGACGTGTGGTCAAGAGAGAGAACTTAGGAGATTTCTCTTGGGAAATAGTTCATCGAAGCTGGAGAAAAGCTTCTAAGATTCTCGTGAAATTTCACTGTAAATTTTTATTATGGAACGTGGCAAGCTTGATATACATATCGTAAAGGCCAAGGCCCAGAATAGGCAAATGTGGTTATATTGTATAGCGCTTTTGCATAGGGGTACGTCCCAATTTTACATTTTGCCGGCCCCCTTATTGATTTTCTTTTCCAATATTAATCACCCCATTAATATATCAGCAAATTTCTATTTCGGACGCGACTTTACCTACATATCGCCTGTTGATATCCTATTCTAAAGGGTATAAAACTATTCTCTATTTATATTCATATCTAGCTACTATCTCTAGTTTTATAAGATATGCGATACGAAGCTTTAGGGGCAGTAGGGTAGTATTTAGAGTCAGAAAGCTACCTACCTAATTTAGAGATCTATCGGCTGAATGCGGTTACAATCCCAAGGTGACTACTCGCTTAAGTTGACTACAATGGTTATGAGTTTGGCTAAATTAAGCGGGCTGATACCTACGAATCAACGCATTAATACATATGAATTTCCCCCCTGGAACCTCATATTATACCAATTAACCAGTACAGAAATGGGACCCGAGGCTTTGGTATGAGTTGCCCAGCATACATAGTAGAGTGACATGTATATTATAATACAGCTTGGGGTGGCATATTTACATATATTCCGATGAAGAGGAACTTGGTAAGTATATTCAAGCTTGCCATGGCGTTTTTCGATATACCTACTATCAGACGTGGAATTGCAAGTCTTTTGAATATATGTAGATGGCACTTGAAACGAGAGAAACCCGTAAGATAATTTATTTAATGTGTAGAATGATAATATTGGCAAGAACGACACGTTTGAAGACGTGCTTCCGTAGTTGATAATCCGTAGCAACAGTATCTTACGATAACGAGACTAGGAGGGTGTGTCGAAGGAAAGGACGAATGCCAGTTATCCAGGTTAAATTGTTTCACAAAACGTTCTAATGAATTGAAACCTCCGAGGCTAACTAAGGTAAACTTAATTTCATTTTCTTATTGTCTTATCCTTTTCATCCTTTCTCGATTGCATCTCTACTTCATGTCTAATATTTAAATGGCAGAAGAGATGTAACAATCAGCTCTTTAACTTTTAAGAATTCCGCTAATATCAGGCTTATAACATGATATCGCTGTGTCCTTAAAGTAGCGTTAAAAAAGGCCGTTCGCTGACACGGAGTTCAGTCGTGGAGCAAACCACGTAACAAACGCCGTCTGCTTGCCACGGTTAAGTGCAGCCGTGGAGACAAGACACGTAAAACAACCGCTGTACTGTCACATAACCAGCGTATCAATAGTGGCTTGTCGATGATATCGATGGGCATAAAACAAGGTTTTAAGCCCACTGGCTCGAACGGTAAGTGCTTCCGCTTTCTTTACCTAATTCTCTTCCAAGCCCCCCGGTTGTGTTGTAGTCTCGACCTGAAATCTAAAAAGCATTGCCTCTCGTTTAACCTTCAACATCGTGGCATCCATCAGCTAACTTAACTTCACTACAGTACAATGGAGTAAACCTTATCAGCCTTAGGTTGACGCTTCAAACTATGCGGAACATGAAAAATCGAATGGCTATATTCAATGATAGTGCCGGCTGAAGATACAGTCATAGGCAAGCTGCTTGCTGACGACTTATCAGCGACCGGTGCACCTTCAAAGAGATTACCTAACGCAGTAACATTTCTCCCACGCTATCATGTGAGTTCCTATTTCTAAGAAAAAGGAATTAAATCTTGGCCAGCTATCATCGAAGCAACGACCACAAAATAGTATGTCAATGACAAGGAGTACCATAACCTTGTGTTGAACCGAAAAAAACTCTATTCAAAAAAGGTCTGTCCATACAACGGGGAGGTCTAGCACACCCTCCCTTCAGACAGTCTGGTAACAGTATTCATTGGCTTGCTATTATAAAAGGTTAGAATTAAACGTATAGAGTCTTACTCTTTGGGTATTTATTCAACGATCGCCCCGGCCCGATTTCACGGGGCGAAGCATAGGCAGGTTTTTTTTCTTCAAATCCCTATATCAGGATGCGAGTATGGGGTTAAGTACGAATGCGGAGGCATTAGAATTCGAACCCATCCAGTTCTTGCCGACAGTATGCGGTGATGGCGCCAGCTGGCGGCCACGTCATCAAATCAGTCGGGCACCGATGTTGTATCTGCGCCACTGAAATATCACAGCAGTGGTTGCTTGTGACGCTCTCTAGGGTAAACATCCTAGAATCGGAAGCATAGATCGATCATGTTAGGGTGTGCCGTCACTATCAATACCGGAACGCAAAAGACCATAGGGGGCATCTAGTCCGTCTGAAATCCGGGTTGCCCGCTGGTTGACATGGAGTAACCTGATGGACCACTGTAGAGGAATAAATCCATATCGTTTGAAGTCGCGTCTATCGCTGGATCGTATACTAGGGCAGTCTGTGTGTATCTTGCTGCTGCTTCTTGATCGCGTTCGCGTTCGCGCTTGAGCCTGAGATATTCTGCTTGTAAGTTGGAGTAGGCGAGGCTGAGGACGTCGTTTTTTTTCTGGGCGTCGCCAAGTAAGATTTCGAGATCCTTGATACGCTGGTCCTTCCTCTCTCGGTAGGCTCTTTGGGAGGCGCGATTCTGAGCTCTTCGACGCTGTAGTGGATAACTCTTAGTGACTCAGTTCATAGTCACAGCACCCGGAGCGACCTTCTCAGCTTACAGATAGGACAGAGGGCGGTGCGTTTTTGTATCTATTCTCGCGCTTCCTCTTTGCTGCAGGCTTGGAAGGAGGCTGTTGTGAGTCTGGCTGGGTTGTTTCTCCTGACCCGTCTGTATTCTCGGAACTGGGATACATCCCTTGGAAGGTAAAATTATACTAACGTTACGGTTAGCAACAACTATAACGAACTCGTATATAAGTTGCATACCGGTGATTCTGTCGGGCTAGATGTTGTCGAAGAAGTATTTGTAGAATCGAGGTACAAATCTGTATCGCCGTATATATACGCCATCGATTTAGAGGGGGATGCGAGACCAGTAGTATCGATTTCATCCATTTCTATTGTGGGTAGAGTACGTTATTTTTTTTTATTTTTTTATAACTAATCTTCCCGTTGTCGTAGTCGGTTCCAAGTGGAAGAAGTAGCGGGCTGGAGATTGAAGCTTCTAAGAGTTGATATCTTGGGGAGGGTGGAAATTGACTTACACGGGGCAAGGAGATGGCGTCGAGGATATATCCTGCTTGTCTATTCCTCGGAGCTGGGAGAGTTCGGCGTGCGTCATGCGTAAACGATCAGCTAGGTCAAGTCTTACCCTGTCTGACAATGTGCAGAGTCCCAGTAGGCGAGGCGCGGCGCCGTCAACTTAGATTCGCTGCAAAGGACCACTTTGATTTGGCATGTATTCACAAGTACCTCACCACCCCTGAACGTGCAGGCGGAGCAGCCGTCTAACCGCATACGGGGGAAACTCTCCACGCTACTGTAATACGGTTGACCAGGGCGGTGACTGTGCCAAAACCTCAAAATAAGTGATGCGTATACCCCTCCCCAATTAAGAACGGATAAAACGATCGCGCAACTCCGGTATATTGCATAAAAGAATATTAGATCAGCCAATTAAATTAAAGATTCCATTATCAATTCAATTTTCAATTGCCTTATACATATAACACACAACGCATTCAAATAACTTTACGAATATAACGATCCAAACGTTACAATTGGTATTATTTTATAGCCTTAATTAATGCGAAAATAATAATTCAAGTTGCATTTGAATCGGCCTTTTGGCTATTGTGTTGTAATAGAATCAAATAGCGCTTGTCTGGAAAAGCAAGCACGTGATACCCTTTAAAAGCACCACCTCGATAAAATCATTCCAAACAGACTCCAAATACTTCAATAGCAATATAATGCTTAATACACATCGTATAAAAGTGCAGTTTAGTCCATTGTTTTCGCATCAATTAAGGCTATAAAATGATACTAATTGTAACGTCTAGATTATTGTTTTCGTAAAGTTATTTAAATATATAATATATTGTGTAATGTGTTATTTATACGTGGGTATATAAGGCAATTAAAAATTGGATTAATAATCGAATCTTTAATCTAATTGGCCGAATTTAGATTTAAGTAGGGAAGGTGCGAAAGGGGGTAGCCTTTTTTTCGTATAATCCCGTTTGTACAATAATAACCCTAGCTATATTCATATATCAAAAATGTGTATTTATTATGCTTTGCACGGGCCATTTAAAATCTTTACCCTCCCCGTATGCCTATTGATTTTTAGGTTTTGGCACAGTCATCGCCCTGGTCAACCGTACTGTAAGTCAGTCAGTAGGTACATTGGAAACTGGGGGTTAACCCCCAAGGCAATAGGAGAGAATCCGAAAGCCGGCGTTCTGTAAGTGGGGTCTTCGGAGGAGGATAGGTCCTGTTCGGAGGTAGGAAACTCGGGAAGAAAGCTTACATAAAAGACTAAAGTTATAATAATGTATGTATGCTGCATTTATATGCAGATATTCGCGAGCAGTATGTACATACATACCTCATATGACTCCCCTTTCTCTTCCCCCCCCTCCCCCCTGTCGGAGTAAAACCCGAAGAAACTGCAGAATAAATTCGCCTTCACCCTGGCCATCTAAATGTAACTTTTGACGTAGACAAGAATAGCTATCGTCTTTTGACGTAGGCAAGTATCCGATTTGTGACGCATGATCGCAAAATCCTGCCCGCATTGTTGGGTTTGCGGAACATCCGCAATCGATTCTACTTTAAACATCGGATCTCGAGTTGCTGTCGAACAGAACACACTGAATACCTATGTCTTACCGCTCAACCCCGTCGCATACATCGCGAATCATTCATCTCGTTGAGGAACCGATGCGGGAGGAGTAAGTAACCGTCTGCAGTTAGAATCTAACCTAGATATTATTTCAACTACCGATGGGTCGTTACTGATCTATTACGAATATCCGCTGCATTGGTAAACCGCATCCCCTCTGTTGGGACTGCAGGGTGAGACCTTACCCGTAAGTGAGGCTATTGAAAGTTGCGAATGCTGTCAGGGCTGTACATATGTCTCGCGGAGTGCTTAGACCCAGCGTTTGGTCCAAGACCCTCAATCGTAAATCTGGGGTTTTTACCTATCCAGTATTTTACCATCTCGGAATAAAACTATATTATCTTTGACTTGGTATATTACTGGTATACTCTTCCCCGTCGTGTAAATAAGGTAGTTATCGTTAGCAGTGCTAGTGAATGCGTCATGATCAGCATTTCAGTTTTCTTCCTTTGCAATATTCTTCGTAGAACTGGAATCTGGCAATACAATGCCTCTCCGTTGTAAGCACCTAAACTATATGCCAAGATATTAATCTCGACCCCCCGCCTAGGTATCCGCATTGTATTGCAGGTACGTATGAGAGGGCATTGAGCGATAAGAAGTCTGTCCCGAGTTCCAGAATATCATCGTCCCAAGGGACAAGGGTAGGCACATAACCCTGACCTACCTGCGTGCTGCTCGTCGATCTCTTGGCATACAAACATGCTTGTAGAGATCGACAGCTAACCCCCTATTCGACGGCGCTAGGCTAAGCTGGGTTGGGGTTGGGGGGTGTCAATGGCTTTCGTGCGGTAATTGACTAAGCGTTGAGTAAAAATAGAGATGACTTATAAAAATGGCCTAGACGTCCCCCGCTTCCTAGAGTTGACTATTCCCGAGTCTTACCTCAGATAGTACCGGAACTAACATGGCATGTTCGCCCCAAGAAGCCGAGTTCTGTTTTGGTTATTTGCTGAGGTCGTTAAATACCCACTTCTAGCTTTTCCGGGGTAGTGAGATTCTAGATTAGGGGCCGTGGAAGTGTGAAAAAAAGAAAATAGAAAACATGCATTGTGCCTGGCGCCATTACCTATTATTCATGCGGCTAAGTTCTTAAAGGCGGTGCCTGATAGACATAGTCGGAGATATCATTTTCTTAGCTACGGATAACTACCTCGTTGAGCTGTAGGCGGTAGCGGTGAACAACCGAGAGGGAAATTTATGTCACATAGAAGAGACTACTAGACTTGGGCGTGGATTTTACTAACTAACTGATCTAATAAGTTGATATGTTAAATGACTCGCACATAGAGGCTATGCATAGAGTAGAGATAGAGATCTGGAGCTGTTCTTTAGCGTACACGCTCGACCCTGCCAAGATGTTGATGTTTAAGATATGCAGATATAGGTGTGGGGGGGAGAGAATAAGAGAGTGATGCCGCCGGTCTGGCTCCCCCAGATTGTCCACTTAGAATAAAGGTGAACGGCGAATTTGTCAAGTAGGTAATAACTTTAAGCATCATGTATGGTATGTCCATCATGTATGTCAGATTAAGGTTGTACACATAATGGAATGAATGGTTCTCTTCCAAATACCATGTAATCAAAATAATAAAAATAACAATTCTGGCCTGCTTGGTCTGAAGATGCGCAGGTGGAAGCGAGTTGATTGTGCTCATGACTGACATAGAAGACTAGCGAGCCCAATCATGCCGGTTGGTAGGTAACATTTGCTGTTTACCTGTACGGTCTGGTCCAGGGTCCTAATAGATGAGCGGCTATGCACTCCGCCGTTCCCCGCGGCCCTATTGCTAGTCGCGGAAACGGCATCGCGAGCTGATCCACGGTACCAACGTGTATAGTTGAATGATTCTGGAACGTGGAATCCATCTAGAAACATGTATCCCGCTCCGTCTACAAGGGTTAATTCCGCGAATCTGGATTCAGCTGAAATAATACCGGCAGATACATACGTGTAAGTTGATTGAAGCAATACATTTAAGCTGTATTCCCACGACGACATGACATGACACTACTATCCAAAGCCAGTCGGGTTACTCTACCGAAATCCGAAGTCAAGAGCGGCATATATTTGAACTTATACCACCCGAGTTCCGATTCCTTCTTTAATCCTGCTTCCGTCTTGTGCCGTAGCTGTAGCCGACTCTTGAATATTGAAAGCGATGTCATCTAGCGCGCATGAAGAATCTCCGAACATCGGGTTTGAATCTATGTCCGTGCCTTAACGTCCGCCGCGACCACTGGTATATACGGGGATAGCCTATATGGTAGATCTTCTACAATAACGTGAGTGAATTATACTCACTCACTCCAACTTTCATCACGATGATGCAGCAACTTGTGCAAAAGCATTCGGTCCCGAGGTGATTTGGGAACCCTTTTACCATCAACCTCGTTCCAACCATACTATAACAAACAATGTCCCGTTGCATCATACTTACCCAGTAGAAAATCCTGTGCCTAATTTGGCTATGCGTACAACCTTCATGGACAGCATCTGCTGCAACTCATTCCTTTTAGGTAGTTTTGTTGGTCTCGCTGCTTGAGTATCCTAGCCTCGAGAAATTGGGAATTCCTTTAAGCGGGGAGGTATTAGGCTACCTACGTAGATCTGTTCGGTGTTACCGTAGATAAACGCTGAAGGCCCTCCTGGGCTTGCGCGACACCTGGGTCAAACGCAATTCTCTTGCTCAAACTTAGACTCTCCTTAAACTTACGCCTAGCTTCCTCAGTATCTCCGGCCATGGCCGCGATATCTCCAAGATTGCAAAGTGCTACGGCACAAGCTTCGTCGCATTCATCGGTTCTGTCTTCGCCCTGTACTTTCTGCGCTGTTTCTTGAGCTTGTAAAGCCCAAGCGCGGGCACTGGCTAAGAGTGTAGACCGTGTGGGACGGGCAGTCACGTTGGATTTGCTACCTTGAGAGGTCTGGTTGGTAGTTGTTGGCGTGTCGACGGGTTGCTGTGCTAAAGAGATGGCTAGGTTGTTCACTTTTGCGAGGTCTTTGGTTAGCCAGAAACCAATACTTGCTAATAGGAGTGAAGAGAAGTGAAAGTGAGGCAACGTAGCATATGCCATGTTTGCACTTACTTAGAACGGCAGTGTGGCAGCTATTTCGGGGCGAAAGTGACACTGCCTGCAGGAAGAGCGGTGCTGAGAGGTAGTGCTGCGACTTGGACTCGTAGTGATTTCCTAACGCTAGTTTTGGTCAGCGGTGCCTTACACATCATACAAAGATGGATCGAAAACGCGATGAAGACTATCCGTACCTTCGAGCGCACCGCCGATTTGCTCCGGGGTCATCCAATCACCTTCGCCCTCCTTCACACCTTCAACCTGACGCCTCTGCAATTCCTTCAAGACAGTCTCGACAGCCCAGACTAAGTGTTGGCCAGCGGAGTCACCTTCAAGGACATGTTCGTCGGAATAAAGTTCTCCGAGCTTAACACTGATTCCAACTGCTTTCCCCAGGACCCTTGTCCTCTTGCCCCATAGATTCTCCGGCTTCGTATCCGTTTCGGTCTCGGCATCCTCTTGTGTTGTAGGAGGTTGCGGACTCGGAGAACCAGCCAATTTCCCTGAATTATCAACCAAACCATCTCGGACGCTTTTCTCCATTACTTCAACCCATTTTTTACAGTCTCTAAGGAGAGACTCCAACACGTCAATAGAATTCCTATAACTACCAATCTTTTCAAACCAGGCAGCAAGTTGTATTTTGATCCCCATAACTTCATCGGAGAACGGATCGAGGCCAGCTTGCGAACATTGCTCCAAGGCGAGTTTATAGTACTTGAGGGCTAGTGGCGGGTCCGGCGCATAGTTGCTATAATATAATGCGCGGCGAAGGGACTTTGCGATCTGCGGCGGGAATCGAGTAAACTGCTTGGATTGGAAGTAATTGAAATATGCATAACCCACGTAGACTGATATGCCGGCCACACCGCATAACCTTGGCACAGGACCGTCGCATTAGCAAATGATGTCCAAATCGATGTTATATTAGACAGGCCCTTACAAAAGAATAGCAATAACAAGCTCTTCTGGGCTTTGACGAAACAAGGAACGAAGGTTCTGACCCCTGAATGCGCTGAATAAAGGACGAAAACTTAGACCCTGTCTTAGAGCGCGAAGGAGAAGCTTCGATGGCGGTAGGGGCGGAATCTGGCGACCCGGTTCATGCGAAGAGGATTGGTGTCGCCATTGCTGAAAACTGCGAATTAGAGCGGCCTCCGAGGGCGAGATGCCGGCTTGCTGCAATTGTATCGGGAGCAAGGTAGACCCTTTAATGCGCCTCTGGTGAGAAGATCGAGCATGGAAGAAGCAGCTGCGAGAAGATGTTATCACAGGAGCGCGCGAAGCAGATAACATGGTAAACGACGATCGCAGTATTCCGTCGCCAGATGCTGAAGAGTTGAATGAAATGTTTATTCCAATCTAGGTAAGTCTCAAGTCTCGCAAATATCAGGTACTAGATGAAGTTGCCATTTAAATGATAGTTCAATATCTTTAATATCTTAATGACGTTTCTTTAGTTTAAAATATTGAAATACTGTGTAGTAGTAACGTAATTTTTTGACTGGAGCCTCCTTCTACAGCATCTGGCCGATGACGTAAACTACCAGCTGGCTGCCGGCCAATAGTCAGGCTGCTCAGGGACCCAAGTTGCTTCCCAATTAGCTTTTCCCAATTGGTCATTGGTCACGACATGAGAAGTACAAAGTACATGTACACAGTACAACTGCCTCGGCTGCAAGCGTTTATGCGCGCATTGGCCAACTTCAACATCCGCTCCTCGTTGCATCCGTCGCATTCATCGCAGTCTTGTTCTTACAAAAAGTATGACGACTGGCATCTAGTCCGCTGCCTTTACACTATCAATCCATTTTTTCACTGTGATTTCTCGCTACAACATTCCCCTTATCGTAGCTTTGAGAGCCTTTCCGTCTATCAAGAATAATGGCGGGCAAGTTTGAACCCAAGGTTCCTGTAACCCTAGATCCTCCTAAGGACGACCCTATCTCTGTCGAAGAACTAGCGAAAGCAGACGGTGGGTTGCCATCCATACAACGTCTCTATTTAGACAACTATACCGAGTCATTCTTATACGCAACTCGGGAAACTGTCCCACAATAGCTATCGATCCTCAGGGATAGAGAACACGGCGCTAACGCTCCAGCTTAGGCACCGAGGGGCAGAAGGCTTATGTGGCAATCAAGGTATGCCTATTCATTCTTTATAAAACATTATAGTCTCTTTGAACCAACCTCTTACATGAGATTATTAGGGCAAAGTCTACGATGTTAGTGGAAATAAGGCATATCGAGAGGGGGGCTCTTACCATGGTATGTGACAGCATCTCATTCCATAATGCCAGAGCCATGCCGCACAGCGTGACTCAATCGCTTAGAATTTCAATACCACTGTAGCAAGCTGGCTTTTCTTGTTTGCTGCCTACTGAGTGTCAATCGACGCATATGTCCCACGTTGAGCTGCAGCTTTACCAAGCGATTTGTATAGCACGATAAAGATGTAGCATGTTTGCTAACCAGTTCAGTCTTCGCCGGAAAGGATGCTTCTCGTGCGTTGGCGAAGACGTCAACAAAACCCGAGGACGTAAAGCCGGAATGGCAGGACTTGGATGAAAAGGAAAAGCAAACCCTTAACGACTGGAACACCTTCTTCTCAAACCGGTATAATGTCATTGGTGTTGTTCAAGGCGCAACGAACCTTGAGTAGGCTATCGGAATACGTAAGATTTCCCAAGGGGGTTCAGTATGAAGTTAGCAATAGAACGTCGACTAGATCTTTATTTGACTGACTCAACCTAACATGGACGCATTTGTTTGCGTTTCGTTGACTAATATGCCCCCGAGAACTTCCTCGGGGAATATGAGAGATCCTATCTTATTTAATACTTGGCATACAACTGAGGTATTAGCCCGTAGTATTGTTCATAAGGCCTAAGGTATGTTCTCGATTCTTAAGTGCAAAACTTGCGCCTTGTCGCACGAGAACGTTACTAGAGGAAATGGTGGGGGCGGACACAGCTCTCAGTGTAAATCCAACAGCCCTGTCCTCCAGCAGTTCTCGGGCCCTATTTCAAAGAAACCAGACAGAGGAAACCGGTAAGTGTAAGTTTCCGAACTTCCCGCGTCATGGCACTCTTTATACGCCTGCTCCCTAGAATTCTCTCCCCTAAGGTAGTCCTTCTAAATTAATTGTTCAACTGATACATTTGTATAGACGAAAACAATTTGCTCCTAGTAGGAGTTAATCCTATGCCATTATGCTATTTGATTCACGCATTCTCCTAGATAAGGTGATGGTTACTTGCCAGGTTACTTTCGGTCCTCCACGGGGAGAAATCCGATACACGATTGCGATAGTTACGCAGTCTACATGCTAAAAAGAGAAGAAAATTTATAGTTGATACAATAGTTTACTTCAAAGGAATATTTGTAACCCTATGAGGAGAAGTCTTCTAGTCGGCTGAATATGCACTATTAGTATAGAGATATCTGTCTTGCTCGCATAGTGTTGCCAGTAATTTTCAAATATTGAGGCTACCAGTTGAATTCAGGTTGCTTCGCTACCATTCGTGTGTTGAGAGGACACAACAGATTATAGTTCGCTAGGTAGCAGTTGTAGACACTCCGGTTGGATAATATGGTTACGTCCTACTTGGAGTATGACGCCCGGTATTCGAAGGTTACGGAGTCTTGGGATACTAATGCATTGTAATATTCAGAGTGGCTTCCAAAGATTTAAATAGGTAATAAATTCGCAGGCACGCTCCCAATTATACAGAAACGTCTCACAGACAGTTGTCTTTGCATGTCTGTCCTTCCTTTCGAAACACTTCGCCAAAGTTCGTAACGGGTGGTAAGCAACATACAAAACTTCCTGACTCACTGCATCCTCTACCCAAGTAATCGAAATAACAATCCCCAGGGCTGCAGGTGAGCAGCTATCCCGCGTTCTAGACCGTCGTAGTCATTTCTCGTTATTCCCGTAGCGTTGTACAAAGACTCCCCGACGTCTAACTAGATGCGTACGTAGTATGTCGTGCGTAACTCGGGCCATCTTCCTCACGTTTGCGTATATTTTACCGTGCTCGTTGTGAGGGGGCCCATATCCTTCCATCCACGAAGCGTAAACCGCTCCTGATGCATTGTTCGCAAAGCTGTCCCTCCTGAAGCCATGAATCTCGAAGCTTCTTTACTCCAAGACATATATGATTCGGGTCGTTACGCGCAAAGTGGCAGTAAGACTTCAACCGACAGACAGAGTGGTTGCATTCGAATAAGAATTCATCGTAGTCGCACATGTCTGCAGTTTAGAAATAGATCCTAGAGGTTAGCCAACATGGTGTTATTAGCTATGCTGAAACAAATACTCTTAGGATGGTATATGCTCACCTGCGTTGAATTTGGCTATGGATAGATAGGAGTGAAGCTGCATAGAGTTAGATGAGAAATTTCACAAGCGAAGTGTTTCACTCATACCTTGGATTATGAAGTAATATAGACTATCGTAGTAGTTTCAAGCGAGCTAAAAAACAAAGGCGAGTCGATCTTATAGTCTCACCTTACGAGACGCCGGTCTTCTTTTATAGGGGCTATGTTTGCTCCCTTCCAAAAAGATATCCAACCGTTTTAGTAACCTAAGGACGAGGGGCAAACACATGATGCTAGCTTCTAAGAAGTTCTCTTCTAATTGCGACGACGAGATCTGAGCTGCCCGAATTTCACGCAGCTTGCCTCCACAGGAGGAAACTCGCATTAGCCATATAGGTTGTCCACATGGGCCTTATTGTTATTTCTTATCGAGTACCGCCAACTCTGATCTGTCATTTTTCTCTTCGTTGTACGATCGACATGTCAAAGCAAGATTATGTGGTAGGCATTGCTTGCGTCTAGAAGGTAGGTCGGCTCCTACGTTCTAACCGGAGCCGCATAATCTCCCCACACTACCCAACGTAATAAGAAATTACCGGCTGTGGTTAATGCTAGGTTTCCACACTATTTAGTCGTCAAAGCTGAAAACTGAAGTTAACATAAATCCCTATTAGAAACTTTGAGGGTATGGAACCCCCCTGGAGAGTCGATAGGGGCATCTCTAACCGACCATCTCAGGATCTGGGCTTCGAGATGTCTGCTACCGTCAGTTATGACAATATCCTACAACCCTACAACCCTACAACCTGGCAAACGGCTAGTGGCTGCATTGTAGCCGGGTGGATTGCTCGGGATACTTGATGTTACACTACGAATCAAGCCTCGAGGCTTCTTTTAGATGGCACCTTTCATGGGTACATGGCGCTAATGTTGGCCCCTACGGCGCGGCCCGACGTTAGACTGTAGCAAACAAACCACCCATCTCTTGGCATCTAATCTACGGTTTGTGAGGGATGAGTATCCTAAATTCCATTTACGTACGTTCAAGTACGGCAGCGGATCGCTACCGAGATTACGATCTCGGAAACCAACGACATCTAGCGCCAATTATTTATGCCCGGGGAACCACGGAATCAGAACTACCTAGTATGTATGATCGAAGATGAATCGGATAATTGACAACCTTGTGGTACGAGACTAGGTAGTTTCTGACTCCTAGCCGTTGCTGCAACGATCCGGCCTACTTTTATACGTACGTACCTACCTAATGCTTTGACATGACCAAACGCTTTATATTTCTACTATGAAGGATAGTTATTATTCGTGGTGAATGTTGATGAACAAAACATGTATAACTGATCCATAACTAACTACCTAATTTAAGGTGTGGTTTCGTAGGTGCAGTCCCTCTGAGGGTATAATTTTATGACGACGAGCTGCTAATTGACGTAACTCATAAACTCTTAATATTGTTGTATGTTGATGTAAGTCCAGTTTCGTTTGCGATATTTACATACCTTACTCATTACGTCGATATGATGATCTAAGTGGGATAGCTACATGTAGTCCTGCTAGCCTAGGACCGAGTACACATGCATTAGCCACAGTGTTCGGGTTCGGAGGCGGCTGATCCATACGTGCCACACCACGCATTTTCACCTATTATTAATACCCGTGTGTACACCGAAAATTACGTACATGTAGCCCTGGGTTTAGAGGTCTTTAGGCAAGGACAAAGCCGTGGCTGTACATTGATAGGTAAATACTTGCGTAACAAGCAGAATTTAGTGGATAGATTAGTACTATACTATTATTACAAACCGTGTAATACGCTGGCGTATCTAGTGTATCTAGTGTATCTAATGTATCTAGTGCTGCCTACAACGCAATAATATGCATTTGTCCGCCTCACTTTTGTTACTTGTTCCTTTTTGGGTCGGTACCGTAGATTTCGGTCAGGACCTGACATTATGGTTGCCTTGCACCTCATATTACTTCCCACCACCTTCTCATTCTCCTTCTATCAATCCCCATTCTTCCATCAGTCATGATTCTTTCCGTTGGTTATGCATTTATCTCCCGCTTATTGAGTTAAAGTGTCGGGCGCATCCATCGACAAAGGGTTTACGCGCCTTCGCAACGCCTTTTATCTTTCCCACTTGGGACGTTTGGTCCTATTTTATTCGACATCCGAATTGAATTTAATCGCATCCCCACGCGATCAAAGCCTCGGGGCGTTTGGCTTGCTAAGCTACGGTTCAGCTCGACGGCTCTAGCTTTGCAAAAATACTGAAGGCCCTAGGAATATAAATCCAGGATCCTGCCCGGCCGAGTCCAAAATTGTTATATCCCCCTGTTAGTTAGCCATTGATAGTACTCAGATTTCCACAGTACCATTCTATGGTATTTGCGCGCACACCGTTGAGGAGCGCAAAACTCCCGCCCAGCCGCATGCTCACATTTTTGGAGATAGGCCATACTCATCGTGAAAACACATGGAGGATATATCTCCTGTCACCAATATTAACTAGCTCGCCAACCTCCCTTACGTCCCTTGGAGCTTATCCTTTAGGCCGCAGGCTTTTTGACTCCGGATCGGCATATGCGCCATTACCTTGAAGGACTTGACGCTCGTGTGCTAATCCAAGTTTCACGGTCTCATTTTCTTAGTGCCTTTTATTTGTATATTCTTCCGCATAGGGTCTCTACTGATCTGAGAAGTGCTCATATTATATACCCCCAAGATGGCGGACCAGCTAGCCTTGACTTCTCCTGGATCTTCGGACGCTCCAATGGAAGGACATGCCCAACCTGCTACGATGGCGGCACTTAATTTTGGCCATCATCAGGATCTTACTGCCTTGGGACATATGGATAGGAATTTATTATTTCCCACTGGTCGGCATCAAGCCGACTCTTATGGACCCGGGCGAATTGGGAATCGCCTAGCCTTATGGTACCATAGGAATGATGGCCCTTGGACACCTCCTGGTTTGACATCTCCTCAGGGTGATATAAGAAATTCATCTGTCTTGGGCAACTTGCGAAACAGTCAACTTATGTTCTATGGCCAATACCGGGAGAGTCCATCTGAATGCGATACAGTCCCGCCAGGAGGAATACCTTCTGATTCTGGATATGGTGGGAGCTATGTGGCTAAGCATAGTGTTGCCAATGGCTCTGTCTGTGACGAGTCTATTGATCGGAACCCAGAAGGTGAACTGAGCTTTTCATCTTATAGCCAGGATGTGATGTCTAAAGTCAATCCAGAGATTCCTTGGTCCCAGTCTCAGCTACCGTCGACCTCTCCTCAACCGGCCATTGCCCGCCAGATCAACCCCGAGGTGGGTAAGATCTGCGAAACGTGCAACAAAGTATTAAAGACGAAGTCTGAATTCAAGTAAGGCTTGGCACTTAGGCTTGATTATTTCCCCTGGAGAACTTTCACTGAAATGACATCACTAGGAAACACAAACAAAGGCATGATAAGCCATTCAAATGTACTGTGAAGGGCTGTACTCGTAGTGAAGGCTTCAGTACGCCCAACGATCTTGATAGACACAAAAGAAGCCTACACCCGGATGAGCACGCTGATGGTGACCGTTATCGATGCCAAGTTGGCCCTTGCTTTAATAAGAATAAGATTTGGCCTCGGGCTGACAATTTTCGAGCACACATGAAACGTGTCCACCAAAAGGAGTTGATAAAAGACGAAGACTTAGATCAGTATAAGTACAGGTATAGAAACACCGACTCCAAAACATTAGGGAGGGTCTCTAATTGTTTTGTTAGGCCAGAAGCCCCACCTAAGGACGACTCAGACGTAGCTCGTAATAGCACTGTTTCCGAGTTCGATAGGTTAAACATATTTCCCGATGGGGGTGGTAATGATGCCTCTGATAACTGGAAATTACCCCGGAGCCCAGTTATCGACTTATCTACCGACACGAACCCAGTGGAAGGACCAAGCCAAATTCAAATAGAAGAACCCACCCTAGTGATTGAACCTAGTGAGAGCCGCTTGGATATATCTAATAGCACTACTGCACAAGAAGTGCACTTGGAGAGTGAGGATGCTCCATTTAACCATCAAACGGAAGCACCCAAGCCGCCTTCTCCCCAGCCTAGTCCTTCTCTCGGCGATTCCGAGTCCACAAACACAGAGCAGTTGAAAGAAGACGAGCCCGACTTTCATTCCGAGATTCCAGGTCCTGACTTGGCCAATGACGCGGGTTCTGCAAGCTACAGTCAGACAGATAGGCTCGACGAGTCTCGGGATCGTCCTAGCGGGCTATCCCCTAGAAGCATTGAGTCTAACATACAACCAGAAAGACTAATAAATGATAGCGAGAAATTTCGTGTGTCTCCCGAACCTAAGGATCATGAACTGCTAACCCCAGATCTCAACAACCCTGAATTTGTATCGAAGCTTCTTGAGCAGCTCCAAAATAAGGGCATGCTTAAAAAGCTTGGATACAAGAAGGAAGATCCTCAAGAAGCAGAGATGACCAAGCTGGAGTCGACCAATGATATCATCTCCCAGCAGGCTCATGCTTGCTCTCAATGCTCGAAACTATTTGGTCGGCGATGTGAACTGAAGTAAGAGATACCCTTGTTTTTCTCCGTCCTTAAACATTTGCCTTGTCTCCCTTTCCTTTAGACTTTGTATCGAGGCTAATCATATTACAGAAAGCACGAAAAGCGGCATTTGAAGCCGTATGGCTGTACGTTCCCGGGCTGCAATAAGAAGTTTGGCAGCAAGAACGACTGGAAGCGTCATGAGAGCAGTCAGCACCTTATGTTGGAGCACTGGATATGTGATGAAAAGCAGGCAGACAAGTCTTTTGAGTCCTGTGGAAGGAACTTCCCACGACGAGAGTTGTTCAAACAACATCTTAGTGTGCAGCATCGCATCATGGAGCCGGAGCGCTTGGACCGCAAGCTTGAGACATGCCGCGTAGGACGAAATCTCGAGACCCGTTTTTGGTGTGGTTTCTGTCAAGAAATAATTAAAATCACGAAAGAGGGTATAGGAGCTTGGGCCGAACGGTTTAACCACATCGACGATCATTTTCAGGGTCGCAACAACCAGACGAAAAGAGATATTGGCGACTGGAAAGGTGATTATCCTCCTCATTCTGGGTCTACCAACCCGCGAGCCAACGATTCAGAAGATACCAGCATCACATCTTCGGGACCAGTTTCTTCATCCAACAGTCCCAGTATACCTAATAGCGACGGAGTTGAGAAACCACGCGCTCGAGTTGCAAATCAAAAGAGAAAAAGAGGCCTTGAGTTGGAACTGGTGGCTTCCAAGCGTGCCGAGATATTGGAGGAAATAACCATAGTCATTTGTGTATGTGATGTCCCCTCTTCCCTATAACTAGTTGTCTAATGCACTTGTAGTGTGAATGTGGTGATGCCATGCCTGTAACAAGCAGGCAGTGTACTAACTATAATTGTCAACACAAGTTATGCGAGAATTGTGACTCATGATGCAGACCTCGTACGGGTTGTAATATCGTCATTAGCTATGAGCTGTCCTGGGTAAATGGGCGGCTTCTATTGTTTCGATTGGGTAGGAAAGGAGTTAAAGTGGACGGTACAATACCCTTAGAATCGATTAACATTTTATTCATAATATATTATACAGCATAGATGGCTCAAGCAAAAAGCCGCCACTTTCATGTGATACATAGCATAACTTACCTCTTATACTTGTTACTCTATTGCGATTATGTTGACATATATATCTTCTATCATTAAATCCATATAGTTATATTTACCTAATTCATATGCGGCATATAAAACTCGTGGTTCTATACCACTAGATTAACCTGATAATACTGTATCTGTGTATGTGTATTTAACGCCGTGGCTGGCCTTCCTAGGGGCATACTGTCTGTAAGGTCACTGGTCTCTCGGTGTCTTACACATCTAACCTTAAGAGGCATACATGATTATTCAAGCCCTTCCAACCTTGACCACCATATGGGGGGTCTTCTAGGTCCCCTAGTCGAAAAGATCCTATTTCAAGCCGAAGGTATTCCGATAAACCTCTTAAACGCATCATGTCAGATACTTCGTTTCCCCATAGAGCCGACCCGCATACGGCACTATTTACCTCTAGCTTAGAAGTAACGAGAGAATAAATTCACTAAAGAAATCGAACGCCTAATCGTAGCCGTCATTATTATGATGGAATTGTAAACATGGAGGTGGGGGCGTAGAAAACCACCTAATTCATCTAATAGCTTCCATTCTTTTTATAAGAACCTAGCGTACATCCATAGCGCATAGTCGATCGGAGTACGGGGGCGGAAATATGAGGGATAAGAGACGAAAGGCGTGAGCTAATCTTGCTTCGTAGATTTACCATCGCTAGAGCTTTTGTCACGAGGTAGAGCAAGTAGCAAGGAAACAACTTCGTTATTCGGCAAATAATTCTAAGCTAGCTACGGGAGTCTACGGCTATACATACTGACAGTGTCCTTTGTTCCAGATGTCTCGTCTAGGGTCCTGACAGCTTGTGTAGTTTGGATCGTGTATTCTAGACAGGCGCGCGATGCTCTCGGTATTGAGAGAGCCTGAAATTGGCTACCGAATTCGTAGACGCATCCTTTTCTAGACCTAACATAACATTCTGGTCCGGGAAATGGCGAGTAAAGCAAAGTAGTCGGCGACAGGAGAGGAATCGAAATAAAACTCCTATCTAGGGATGGTTTGATCTGCGCGATAGGTGTTCCTGTCATCAGCTGGCTGATCGTCGGTGCTGGTCTAATACAAAATAGGCATGCGAGTATTTTTTGATCTGCTTCGGCAGATGATCGGGGCCTTCGTTGTCACTGACACGTATCAGTTAGGCTTCTAAGCGGATTGGGCTTCGTGGTTCGGTCGATAGAAGGGGTCGGATATCCCGAATAGATTTATGGTACTGGAGATAAGTAATATTGCTTCAAATAATAAGCTAGAAGATAGGGGGTATACCGTAAGTCCGCTACTTAGGACACTTTATAGGAAGCCCAGGCGCGATATGGATTAGGTGGGATGCAGTGGGGGGTAGTTCTTTGCTCCGTAGAGTAGATTTACGAAGAGATATGTCTTCCTGAAGTTGGCATTAGACTGCTTACCTCTGGGCTTCCTTCAAGGCTTAGGTACATAATTCCACAAGCCATTTCTCATGACAAGATATGTAATCGATTAGGCCCAACCTCTAGGTACGTATTTGCTGTAAGGGCATCAGGGGGGTCTTTGATTTCAGCGCTCACTTAGTCATAGGTATCTCCAGAGGCCTAGATCAGCCATCACCTAATTTAATATCCAGGGGGGGTGTAATCATTTAAGACTAGCATCAGCAGAGCAACACCGGCGACCCGGATGATAAACCAGCAAATAACAATGTAGTATGAACATCAAACTCATCCTTGTTGAGACGAATCTAAGCACCTAAGGTTAGGTAGGTACTCTACCACATTTTACCCTGTCCTTGAAGTCAATGATGAATGAAGATGCTTTGTCAGACCCAGAACGTTATCGAATCTTGATGTCGTAGTACTTACTGGGCGTAGTTTACCTCAAACCGCTAAATTTTCCGATGCTACCCATCCTGGACAATGTCGAGTCTGTGTTGTTACAATACCAAGAAAATTTTGCAGTGCTAGAGCTTTCAACCGTTGTGGAGTAGGTATATTTGTTCAGGGGCATCGAGAATTTTCGCAAGACGATTCGACGACCATCCGGGGGGGTTGGTCCCGACGGGGATTCTACTATTGGCATACGATCCTTTCTATTCGCTGTACCTATTTCTGCAAAAAGAATAGTCTTGCGAGTTGGGTTTAGCAAGCTAGGATCTTGCGTGAGTCAACGTGTGATGAAGTTACGAATAATCTCTTTAGTTGGGTCGGCTCTTTGACAATAGCTAATGACCTGTCGGAAACAAAAAGGACCTATCTGCTTGCCAGAGAGGTATGCCACGCGTGACTATATTTTCGTCTACAAGTAGCTAAATGTTAGGTACTTACCTAATAAGATAAAGGGACAGACAGGTTATGGGAGCTTACGTTTTTGCTGTTGTTCGCCTTACAACTACTACGGGGATAGCATTGCCGAGGGCACATCCATGATCTATGTGCCATCCGAACCCGCTTAATTTGCACCTTCAATGAGGATCGGGATGCCGTTGTCCTGCAGGTATTGAAAGCTTGGGATTGCGGATCATACATACCTGGTAGGTAGTAAAGCGTCAGGGGTAATGTGTACTTTTACGTCCCAACAGAAACCGAACGTTAGCCGCCGTGGTGGTTTGTGTAATGAGTGTTACGTTCACATGCTTCCCATTTCCCTTGTTAAATGTTAGGTAAAGGTTGAAGTACAAATCTGGCAGTATTGAATCTATTTTTGTTGTATAATTCATACCCGAGATTATGTTGGGAGGTGGACGGCAAAAGTTGCGATGAACCCTGCTTGCAATGATACCTCTTCTTACGGAAGTGAAGCTTAACTGTTGGTCTTATTATTCTAATCAAGCAAGCTATCTATTATTTTCGCTCGGTGGTATTATCTAAGAATTCTACGTACATTACAGCTGGATGCCGTGTGTTTTAATGCTTAGGGAAACCGGCGTAGGTCAAGATCAGCCACCGGTTACATGTCCGGGCTATTATGTAGGTAGATGTGTGTAACATATAATGTGCGCGCTTAAGGTAGGAGGAATTACTAACAATCTTGATTAATCTTGATCTACATAATACCCAAGAAAACTAAACTTCAACTTCTGAGACATCTCGTCTAAGCATGATGGAGGCTCAGCTCTTTAGGTTCTTAGCACCGGCCCGTTGTAGATGTAATGTTCCAGAAACCAAAAATATAACTGGATGAGACAATATCAGGTCGTCCAGTCATCCAGTTTTCCGACCATCCTTTCAAATTACCTACATAGTCCCGTTGGCCGGTCTGGGCTGGCAGTGCCCGAAAAAAAAGAAAGAAAGAAAACAAGCCAAAGGTCTACATTGAGTATGGATTCATCCATGTTTCGTGGGCGCTCGAATCCTTCCGAGTGACAGGTCCTTGTCTGTCCGTCGCGCCGTGGTCCGTAAATCCAAGGGCAACCATCTATCTCTATCTTAACCATACAGCAGCCGCACAGCATACATAAGTTCGGGACGTTGGTAGTCCTAGTTAGCCCTTGGGTCGCTGTTGGGGCCCTACACGTGTACATGGGCTATCAACCATGCCATGAACTAGGTAGGTATGCGGCTCTCTTCGGTAAGTGTGATAGATAGCCATTGAGGTGTTCGGTAGAAGAATCAATTGGGCGCCTAAGAATTAACAAGTCCATGTGTCCAAATGTAAAATGGGTTGCGTTATGACACCATCTACGATCTTACTTGCAGGCGTCCCCGGCACTTGCAGGAAGGGAAAAACAAAAGAAAAGAATCATTAAAGATGTCTTGGGGAGAAAAAAAAAAAGGCACCACGTCAATGTCAGCTATCCGCCGCCGCCTTGTTGGAGTAGGTATCTTCATATGTATATGCCTATATATGATGTAACTATCTACCCCCATTTACTAGCTTAATTCTATAGGCGGGTAGGTATACAGAAATGTATGTATACATGTGTACCGGCAGGGTCATACCTAGTAGGGTATACACAGTGTACCTACTATGTAAGCCTAGGTTAGGTACCTAACCTACCTCTCTGGCTGCCTTCTTTTTATGGAGCCCGCTGCGGTTCCGCCCCCAATTTTAGATTCATTCGGTGACGCACCTACCACTTATTGTCCCCGACAATTTTTAGGCCTGTTAGGCCTGCTAGATACCGTAGTGAGGTTACCGACTTACCGACTTGCCGACTTGTTCGCCGTCATATCTCATATTCTTACCTCACATCCCTAACAATTCTTATCCCCTTAAACGAATGTGGTATTTGTCATTTGTGCCCCATACATACACACGTCTTGTCTGGGGTAACTAAACGATGTTTAGACGCAAGACCACCGTAATATACAACCAGACAGACAGTTCCAATAGATCGTGGCTTCGTATGACATTACTATCGTTGGCACGCTTATCTACTTGGACATAAGTTGAGGTGGTGATCGTCAGGTGGCTGCGTATATCTCGCTCAACCAACACTCCTATTGGTAACCCTGTCTATGGTAGCCGCCGGCGCTTGCTTTCACGGCTTCAGCTTCTTCTTTGTTGGTACCAATCTGGAAGGCTGCTACACAGGGCTTGACGGAAGAAGGAGGGGTGGGGGCTGAATACCTGTTTGAACTGGACGGTAGACGCTCATTGAATTGCGTGCTCGAGTCTTGGACAAGTACTGTACTTGGACGTCTCGACGTTTGAAAATTACCTATGGCAAGGTTCATGATACTTGGGTCCCGGCTCAATCAAACCCCAGATTCATTTGTCCTGGTTCTTGCATCTGAATATGGCGGTCAACCGACAGCTGGTAACCATGGTATTATAATACCCAAATTCAAAAGACTCGGGACGCGATCTGCCAAGTTCCCCTCCGTACGATGCTATTTGTCCGTTTTCCTTGAGTGGTCTGGATCCGAACCAACCCAAAGCGACCCCCCCTGCAGTCAGCTCCTGGACGGGGAAGACCGCAACACTACAACGGTAGTCGGGCGAGCATACGCAGTAGCAATAAACCAATGCGAGGAATTGACAGCTGCGAAGAAAAAAAAGCAAAAGTCTCTGACAAGCATGCTACTGGACATCCACGAAATGCCCAAGTACCTAGCCAGTATAGGTAATAGGGAATTAATAGGATATCTATTACCTATGCAGACACGACTTAATGGTCTAGGTAAATTACTAGGTATCTACGGTTGATACATAGACGATTCCGCCTTGGTTGTCCGTCGCCTGTTATGCCTCGGCGGACGCCTTATCACATTTCCTCAAGCCTCCACCACTTTCTCCGCGTCCAACTCGAATCACGTTTCGGAAAAGTTTATACACATAACATATTCTACTGACATACTTAGATGTGCGGCTCAACGAAGATCTGGTAGTCGATGCCGACTACTTTCTATGCATCTGACTTGGTCCACTTCGAATCGATATCACAAGCCTTCTGGAGGCATTGTCGAGGTTACGCAAACCATACATAAGTTAAGCCATGGATTAAGCCATGGGTCTCATTAGCCGATGGCTTTCTGCGAACTCTACCATGTACGTACCCAATGTATGTACTACTTCCTCCCATGGATGGTTCGCGGACCAGTTCGTTGTATGTACATGAGTATCGGTACTCCCTACTCCTGTCACAAACCCCGCGAGATTTTTTGACGGCCCCAGACTAACTTGGTCCGCGTAGACTGGCTGAGAATGATGAGCCAGGGTAATATGCATAGTATATGTCTCGCTGATACATACGGTGCTACATGCTACATAGACGCTGCAGGGGCTACGCCAAGACAACGATAAATGACCGCAATGACCCTTCAGCCACCCTCCCCTGTCAGATACGTATATTATAACACATATCGTTGCGGCTCCGCGTGGGTCAGCTCACATTGTGAGAGCAGCAGGATTGCCCAAGAGACAAAGACATGTGCGACCCAGAACACCCGGCAACATATTAGTAGTAAGGTTGGATCAGTCTCCATGGCGTATCTCGTTTCTTCGGAAGCAAGTTGCTTCACACTCCCTGCTTCGCCCCATTGTTGCCTACGAAGTACGTTCCGCAACATATGGAACATCAAGTTTTCTTCCATAAGTCTTGCTTCGTTCCCCGCGGTTTCATACTGCAAGTTTGCCTTGCGGCCGCCTCTATCTTCTAATATCAAACCACTTCCTCTTCATGGTTACTAGCCGTAGGACCATTCCATCTGAAAAGAAGGTCTAGGCTAAGACCCAACGCCGTTGAACCACGCCTCCAAATTGTTTCATTCTCCATCCCGAGCACACTTCAAGGAAGCTTGTGGCGTATACACACAATTGTGAGAAGATTGACACAAAGATGGACTATCAGAATTTTACATACTCGGACACCGTGCCACTTCCAGTCTATGTGGAAACTTCATCCATCGATGGCATGATCGATCCAAATCTCAAACCCTCTGCTTCTCCATGGACCCCTTCACAGATTCACCGTTACTTGGCAGAACACAACAAATCCACGATCTTCAACTACGCGGAGGTCGATCCAATTTTCCATGAGACCATAATCCGGAGAGGCGACAGTACAGGGCCACTCTCATGCGGCCTACCTCAACGTCGAGACTCACCATCGTTCTCCTCTCACACATCGTCAACAGGCAGCAGTATCTTGAGCCCACCCGGAGAGGGTGACTACTACCAACCACATTCGCCGCCAACGCCCACTGATACGTCGATCATGTCTCCGTTCTTCAATCAATTTGAAAGCCCCAGCTCTCGAGCTCATCTATACCAGTACACGGGTCTTGCCGACGATTGTGTGAAGCCAATCGACATTAACCCCTACCAAGAATCCCCTGAGAACTATTTTGATGACAGCAACCCAAGGTCAGAGTTCCCTTCGAGAGGTTATAGTATGTCAACCGACGACAGTAGTGCCTGTATGGACATGTGTAGCATACGGGAGCAAACCGGATCTCGACGGCTTATGAGCCCTGAGGAATCTGCGCCGAATGTGAAAGAAGAAATTCGCATTCCTGAGCCCATCTCGACTTACGCTCCGTACGAGTCAGATGACGAAATGGTGTCCGGTGATGAAGCCGAGACTCTCATTTTGAAGCACGAAGATAGAGAAGACGACGAGTACAAACCATATCAGAAGCCGAAGAAGACAAAGGCCAGCACAAGCCGGCCTATTAGGAACCGAAAGCGACAGGGCAGTCCAGGGCCTACGCCGGAAGCGAAACGACCCAAGATTGATCTCGGTGACTCGAGCACGATTGGTAGGCCCACCGTCAAACATGTTATCCAAGGAGCAAAAGGCAGCTTCTCCTGTACCGAGTGCTCAAAGAAAGTCTCCTTCAAGGATGAGAGCGGCCTGCAAAATCACATCAAGAAGCAACATACCCGACCGTTTGTCTGCGTCTTCGGCTTTGCGGGCTGTAATTCCACATTTGCCAGTAAGAATGAGTGGAAACGGCATTGCTCTTCGCAGCACCTTGTTTTGAACTATTGGATCTGCCAACAGGACCAATGTTCCAAGGTTTCGAGCAAAGCTACAGCACCTGTCCGTGGTCGCCTTACCCCCCCTTCCTCTCAGAGCCCCTACATACCTGCACTTCCCCGCGGGACCATCTTCAATCGCAAGGACCTTTACACCCAACATCTGCGACGCATGCATATCCCGGCGACTCTTAAGAAGAATGTCAAACAAAGGAAGCCTTCGCCTGAGTGGGAAGCACGCGAGCGCGCACATCAGGAAGAGGCAAAAAGAACACGATGCAACCTCCCAACTCATATGCAGTGCCCAGCCATCGGTTGCAGTGCCCGCTTTGACGGTACGAATGCTTGGGACGATAGAATGGAGCACGTTGCCAAGCATCTCGAGAAGGCCGCCACCGGTTCAGAGCCGCCGATCGAATTCGGTGGAGAAAACGACAAGACTCTCGTCGACTGGGCTACTCGCGCCGAAATTGCAATCATTGAAAAGGGAGTAAAAGGAAGATGGGAACTACGCAATCCCTTGAAGCCTAGTGGCAGCCCGATAGTTGAGGCGACGGCGGACCAGGAAGGGTACGAGGATGCCGAGGGTGAGGAGGTTGATGAGTGATAGCTCCAACAGGACCTATTCATATTATTTTTTACCTACCTGTCCATACCAGGGTAGTCGGGGTTAGTAAGGAAGTATATATCCTCATACCTCGACGTCGAGTAGGGTACTCTGATGGAAAGGTGGCTTGGACTATCTAGGGATTTATAATGACCGGGGTAAATATCCAATTCTACAGGAAAGGGCTTGGGATCTATAGAACCGTCGAGTTCGGGGACATGTACAACCACCTACGATGTTACGAGATAACTATCCTGGCTATCGAAATTGAAGGCACGCACGGATAGTCGTGAAGGCCATATAAAGTTCTGTACAAAATTGTATAGGCGCATAGAGCTTATGCTATACATTACGCGTTCTAAATGATATAATAAGAGGTCGTTAAGACATATTAGAGATATAACGTCTTACGACCACTACCGGGGCGAGTCAGCTAGGGATCCGGGTCAGCATTAGGCAGTGGAATGTAAGACAGCATGCGCCTTACTTAGGCAGACGCACAAGCTTTATCTCGATCCCCAAGATTGACCGGTTGAAGAAAATGGACGATCTAAGCAGAAAGTAAGTAAGTGGGTAAGCAAGCATCCGGGTACGTTCGCAGGAACAGGCGGTTAAAGCGCTCGGGGCCGAGATCTACGCCGCATAAAAGCCTTAGCTAGGTACCTAGGTAGGGTAGGTATGTAAAGAGTGGCGTCCATGTCCTAGTTTTATCTTGGACGTATGGGGTGAGCTCCCATCTCCACGGAGTAAGATAGCCGGCTTACTTACATATGCGTCCACGGCGACGACAAGCATCTCCCGGTAGCATTTTACCTGTGTGTTTGAAGGCGGGAAGGTTTTATCAATGGCGGATGGGGGCAGTTATATGTTTGCCTAAGGCAACCTTAGGTAACTACCTAAGCCTCAGAGGTGCATGGGAAGATGCATAAGAGGTAGGTTTAGGTACCTAGGTAGGTATGTATAGGTAGATTAATATAAAAAGGTGGAAAAGTTGAAAGGACTGGTGGTTTAGGTGGTGCGCATGTTTTAGGCGGTTTCGCACGTAGCACAGGCGATGATAAGATGATAAGATGATAAGAGGTACCGACGTTGTAGCGTGCTTACCTTAGGTACATGTACCTGTATATTCGTGTCGCATTACGTTATAAATGTCAGATATATAAGTATCGCGGTACATTTTATGGTAGATCTCATCTAAAACACCAATCGCTACACGTGTATAGATTCCCGCGAATAGCGCTGAAATCTCCACCACGGGCCTAAGACAGTTGTCTCTCGCCATGGCGCTAGCAACGTGTACTAGACATACAAGCATACAAAGAGAAAGTAAATATTTAAATACAGTATCTACTATACAGTACTATACAATATATTCACGTTGGATTGCGTTGTACAAGAACTTTCAGCCGCAACCTTTTTCGGCATTCCTTTCCTCTGCGGCACACATGCCGTCTTCGGCCCTACTTCCGATTTCTATAATTATAATTAATATCTTTTTGTTGTTGCTACAGACTGATGTCACAAAGCAGAGTTGATAAGCAGCACCTCGACCGACTCGTAACGGCTTGAACGGTCCCGCATAATCCGGAACCGGAAAGTACCCCGTCAACCCCGGAATGGCCAGCCCTAGGCAAGGTTTGGTCCATGATGACTCAGAGTCTCTACGTGAAGACCATGTTGCTAGCTCATTTAACCAAGGCGACGAAGAAGTTTTCGATGATCAGATCGGCAGCGGGTACGCTCACCAGTCGGTACTTGACCATAAAGACAAGGGCAAAGCTCCTATAAGGGTCCATAGGGATTTCGTTGACAGGAGATATTCTCAGAATGCAGAGATACCTAATGCAAACCCGCATTCGTACACAAACCCTACAAACCCCGAAAGTCGAAATGAGAATCTGGAGTCCCCCGAATCTTCTGCTGCATCTAGCGTGCTTAATGAACCCTTATCCGAGCATGGTATCAAACTAAAGACCCAGCTGCTGTCCCCCAAACCTAGTCTCGAGGCATTAAGCGTAGAATCCGACTGTGAAAGCTTTAGGACAGCATCGCCCGGGCTATATCTAGACGATGACCAAGAGCGGAAACAGGAGCAGGGGCAAGACGCAGAATCGGATCGCGAACCGGAGCCGCAGCCGTACCCGGCCGACCAAGATCCGGTTGCAAGTGGGCCGCACACTAACCAGGAAGCCGGGTCACCGACTTTCCGGCCGCTCAGGTTCGGAGATCCCGGGTGGGAGAAATCGGCGGATCGGCCGCCGGAGAAGCTACCTATTCGATTCAAAGATGCCGTGGGCCGTAAATTCGTATTTCCTTGGGAAAAGGCTAAAACATGGGCGGTGAGTAAAGTTTCTATCTTTCTACTCTTTTTTCTTCTTCACTTTAGTCGATTTATGAGAATAATGGGTCTTAACTCGAAGACGCTCATCCGATGCGTCATAAATATTGTGTAAAGAGAGCAGATATGTGGCATTATTTTAAGATTCCTCGGAGAGCATACCTCCCTCTTTTCTTATAGCTAACAGCATCTTAGGGCATGGAACGTCTGATCCGAAATTGCTTTGTCTATGTCGACGTGATCGGGCCTCACGTCATTAAAGGGCACTACGATCTTTTTACCTTCCATCTCCCCTTCTCGACAGATACCGGCTTTGAAATGGCGCCCCAGGCTGCGTCAGAACCAGTAGGCGTGCAACATCCCGGGATAGAGCCTCATATGGCCGGTACATCGAATCAACCTCCAATCCCGCATGCTCCAACCCCGCCGCCAGCTCCCACACTTACGCCCATAGAACAATCAGCCGTCACTATCTTACCTGAGCTCTGGGAGGATCTGGTCGAGCCAGGCATGTTTATACTGATGCAAATGTGGCCCATGGCACCTCCGGCGATGCCCCCTCCCCCAATGCAACACCCTCCTGGCCCTCCTGGTATCCTAGGTTATGTTGGCGGCAGAGGCCGAGGCAGGGGTAGTGGTGGAGGAAGGGGTATGGGCCCGCCTCTGGGACCACCTCCTGGGTGGATGGTGGTAGAAAGACCGCCGAAGCCGAGAGGCAAGACGCGGAAGCGGCGGGATGGGCCATAGATGTTATACGATATGCGATATACGGGTTCTTTACGGTAGTAGAAGGTGCATGGTTACGGGGCTAAAGTGAGTTAGGATGATGATACAGTTTTCTAATAGCTGCTACATATGGTGGTATGCTTTGAAACCATTTTAGGTGGGGGAGTAAGTAAGTGAGCGATCACTGTTTGTTTACTTGGGGATCAATATATTTACATAATGTACATAGTCAACGTACATATAAAAAGTGGAATGAATGGAAGCATGAATTTGAAGGCGACGATCATTTGTTTTCGACGAGATTTACATACGAGATCATGACGATACCTAAGCGTGGGTATGTATGTATAAAATAGGTACATAGTGTACCTAGGACCTCGGTTCTTGGCGGTTGCGATATCTGGATTAGGTACCTATCTTGTGTGTTTTTTTACAGAAGAGATGTACCCGGAAGCTCAAAAGCGGACCCTAGCAGGGCTTAGCTCCCATGCAACGGTAACGTTATTGGTGTGCGGATACGTCAAAGACAAGGGTCTTGCCTGCGTTAACAACACCTCAGCCATGCTTCCCGACCTCTCACGATACGGCTTGACGTTGATTAAAATAGGTGATCGTGGAGCTGTTCGATTCCTCTTGCTTTATTTTATCTACAAATATTTTATTTACAATATCATTGCCATATTGATCTTAAGAATTCTATAAAATATCAATCATCTTAAAAGTAGATTACTCGCTATGAATTAGCGTATGTGCACTCATCGTTTCAGCACCCCTCACCCCATAAATCCATCATCCTGTCTTACGTCACACCTTTCTATTCCGTACAAGCTCTCAGGAACAGCCCGACTTACCTACTAACAGGTACCTAGCCTATTACGCACTCCGACTACCAACCCACATTGAATTACCAACCTAACTCAGGTATCTATCACTACCTACCTCTTAGGTATACTAAGCTACCCTACCTAACATAGAGTTGGTTCTACACATTCCCATCTCATCTTTCACTACTACAGCCGTCACCACGATGGAGTCCTTTGCAAAACTCAAGCGTCGCGGCACCGACTTAATCGGTTCTATTCCCCATAACTTGCCTTCAATGCCTCACCTACCTCATCTTCAACGCCCGGGAGGAGGAGGAGGTGGAGATAAAGGTAAAGGTGCCCACACGATGAAGGGCACCTGGCAACACATCTCCATCCCGCCTCTTCCACGATCGTCACATTCAATTGACGTAGTGGCCGGCAATGCATACATCTTCGGCGGCGAGGCCGAGTCCTCCCGCAAGCCCGTCGACAACGACATGCACATCATAGCGCTTCCCACGGGAAGTGCTTCCGCCGACTACTACAGCGTCAAAGCTAAACCCTCTCCTGAGCAACACGTTCCCGAACCCGCCCCCATCACGGAGGAGGACGAGATCGCCGCTGAGCTTAAGGACCCTCTAACCGAAGTCCCTCTGAACTCTCCCACCCCGCCTATAGCTGGGGAACCCTCACCCGCCACATCCGACCAAGGCAAGACCAACAGCCTCGGCGACGTCCCCAGCGCCCGCGTCGGCCACGCCAGCGCCGTCATCGGCTCCCGCATCTTCCTATTCGGCGGCCGCAGCGCGGAGTCCGCCTCGGAACCCCTCGACGAACACGGTCGGGTCTGGGTCTTCGAGACCAAGACCCATACGTGGGCGTATCTGGACCCCTACCACAATAGCCCCATCCCACCTCCGCGGAGCTTCTTCGCCGCAGTCGCTACCGACAAGCCGCGAGACTTCGCCATCAAGCCCCTCCGCCGGACCGAGAGCTGGAAGGAGTGGGCCGAGGGCGACTCGGCTGATGTAGGGATCCCGCAGCGCCCGATTGCGGGTAATGTTGCCGCGCACGCGATAGACGAAGAGGACGCGGGTTTCGGCACGTTTATCATTCACGGCGGCTGCACGGCAGATGGTGGCAGGACGGGAGATGTATGGGCTTTCGATGTGCGCAGCCGCACGTGGAAAGAACTCCCGTCTGCACCGGGTCCCGCGCGGGGCGGTGCTGCTCTCGCCCTCGCTAAGAGTCGGCTATACCGCTTCGGTGGATACGACGGCGAGAAGGAGCTCGGCGGACAGCTGGATGTTCTCGATCTGGTGCTCGACGAGTTCGACGACCGCGTCAGCAGAGGTGAAATCGGCGTTTTCGCGCGCGGCGAGTGGCAGACTCTCGCCCCGCCCGTCACTAACGCACCCCCTCCAAGTGAGAACGAAACGGCCAAGTTAGTACCTACAGAAGAATGGCCCGGGGACCGTAGCGTTAGCAGCTTGGAGCTGGTACTCGGCGGCGGTGGACGCGAGTACCTCGTCCTCATGCTAGGCGAGCGGAGCCCCAGCACCGAAGGCCACGCAGGCGCCGGCCAGTTCTGGAACGACGTCTGGGCCTTCCAGGTACCCCCCATCAGCATGACAGCCGCCAGCGTCACAGATGCCTTCCTGCATGCTGTGGGGCGCAGAACGGGAGAAGGTAAATGGACGAGGGTCGTCCCGGGACCGTATGACGAAGACGATAGCTTGGACGCCCAAGGCCCTAGTCCAAGGGGATGGCTAGCCAGTACGCCGGTGGGCGACCTGGAAGAGAATGGCGTACTGATATTTGGCGGGCTGAGCGAGAATAATCAGAGACTTGGAGATGGCTGGATTTTCAGGTTGGGTTAAGTTAGACATATGTGTGCATGTTCAAATGTTGGCAAGCAAGCAAGCAAGTAAACTTTTGATTTAAGCTTCTGGGTTTCGATATCAAATACAATTTCCTTGGTAACGATTACGACTGGTTGGGTTAAACGATTAAATGGAACCAAAAAGGCAGATTTATCAAATAAGCAAATAAAAATGCCAGTTAACTAAAGCAAGACTAAACAAATGATTGGGATATATATTACAGAGAATGCGTGGGAAACGGCGCAAGGGACGGTCTTCTTTTTATGAACCGATACAAATAGAGCTTATGCTTATGTACAAAGTGTCTACGTTTACGCCCGTGCCCCAAGAGGTCTCTCCGCTGTCTCTATTTACAGGTCACTTCTCGTAGTCTCGATACCCCACGGCTCGCTCGTCAAGTTCGTCTGGCCAGCACTGTTCTCGCAAGTGTCACGGCCACTCTGCGGGCCGGGTTTCGGTACCTTGGCGCCTGGTGATGTAGCGCTCTCCTTAAGGCCCGCTAGTAGCTTCTTGGTAGACTCGGGTGTTAGGTCCTCGTAGTAGTCGTCGTTAATCTGGATCATGGGCGCGTTGACGCAAGCACCGAGGCATTCCACCTCGATAAATGTGAACAGCCCGTCGGGCGTCGTCTCGCCCTGCTTGATGCCTAACTCCTCCTTGATCGCCTTCACGATCGCGTCGCTACCGCATCCGCCAAGTTGACAAGGTGTCTATTTCAGATTATACCTCGTTAGCAAGCGGTACATTTCCGATAGAGATCTTCAAATGTAGACCAATGACGTATTCACCAAACAACCCATCTATAGATGGTGGTTTTACTCTACCCTTAGAGTGGTCTTGTCTAGGTTTACATTATAATGTAGTACGTCCAATAGACACGGGATCGTGAGAACGAATTCTCAAAATATATGTATAGGAAATGTAGGGTGAAAAAGACGCAAGCGGCAAGAAATTCGACGCAAACTCACCGTAGTGCACGCCTGGACGTGGAACTTGCCAACCGGCGTCCGGTTATACATAGTATAGAAAGAGGCGACTTCGTATACACGTGTGGGGGGCATCTCGAGGATTCGCGCTACCTCGTTCATGACCGATATAGATGTGAAGCCGTGCTGGCGCTGGCCCAAGTCGAGCAGCGGCATTACGGCAGCCTTCTTGTACTGGGGCGGGTAGCGCTTTAGGATCTGGGCGATGACCTCTTCATTCTGAGCTGAGAACTTGAAGGGTATATCGGGGTTGTTGTCGGGGGTATTCCGGTGCTGTTGTCGCAAGGCAAGTCGAGCGTCAGTACATCATGGACATTCAAGACTTATGGATAAAGCTGACGAGAGCTTTAAGCTGCCCTAAGTTGCTCGGATAGGTATCGAGAGCGAATATAGCGAAGGGGCGAGAGCTGGCTTGACAGGCAGACTTCCGCAACATCCGTCTATTTCGCAACTCGATATAGAGCCTCTTGGGCTTGATCGAGAAAGACCGGGGGACAAAACATACCACTGCGAGAGTCTCACTTCTTCTAGAGCTACCGGCTGTGAAGGCTCGGAACTGTGATCGAGGAACTCGGTATGCCGGGCGGGCTGCCCTTCGGAGGAAGACCGGGGCGAGTTTCGACGCCATGGTGAATGGTATAGTGGGTTCAATTGAAGAGGGATGGCAGAGCTCAGCGGGTTGAAGGTCCTCGGATCATGGATCATTATGAGGTTTGAATTGGCGATAAACTCTAGGATCCAATCAGATTAATCGTGTTGGTCAAAGATGACCCACATGGTTAAATCTCGGTCTCTTCATTCCCGCCTGCCCACTTTACATTTACATACTAACCTAGTACGAAGTACACTCCGTTACATAAGACAGTACCTTCGTACCTAGATAAAATGCCTCTATCCGTACATACATAATATAGACGTGTAGCAGCAATAAGTCGATTGAATGGGTAGACTTTAACGCGAGTCTTGATGTTGACCACGTACGAGACCAGAAAGAGGGAGGTGTCGCTTTAGCGAGAAACTTCGTATACCCAATTTACTTTTATTGTTCTCGTCATTCTACGTCATTATTGACACCGAAGTTACTATCATATCAAAACCGTCATGTTACGACTGGAGGCAAGATAATCCCTAGGTTAGACAGAAAAGCAGACGGGCAAAAAAGACTATCTCCGTCACTCGGCCGCACCATCCTCCTCATCCTCCTCCTCCTTAGTGGCATCGCCATTGGGGGATTTGGCCTCTTCTGCGGACTTCTCCGCAGGCTCCTCGTCAGCAGGTTCCTTCACGTCCGCTTCCTCGTTTTCAGCGACCAGCTTCTTAACGGCCTCGACCGTTGCGGCAGGCCCGCCAGGTTCGGCGATGAGAACCTTGCCGCTCTTGTCAACGACGAAGACGCCGCGAGTGACACCCTTAGGCGCCTTCTTGAAACCGAGGGCTTCAATCAACGCGAAGCTGGTGTCGCATAGAAGCGGGTAAGGTAAGTTCTGCTTGGTCTTGAATGTGGTGTTGGCTTTAGGCGAGTCAGCCGAGAGACCGTAGATGGCGAGGCCACCCTTGGTCAAAGGCTCGTAGGAGTCTCTAAAGAGACATGCTTGGTTGGTACCTGTATATCAGGTCAGTTACAGCTAGCGCTAATTTATAGTGACTACATGGGATGAAGCTTACAGCCCGGCGTGGAGGCCTTTGGGTACGTGAAAATCACAACTCCCGATTTACTCTCATCTAGGAGGGCCTTTAAGGTAGTCTTTTTACCGTCGTTGGTTTCGAACTCGCCACCAAAACCGTCGAGGGTGAGTGTGTCACCGACTACGGGTTTGGCAGGCTTGGAAGAGCCATTGGCATCGGCAGACTTGGTGGACTTGGTAGGCTTGGTAGGTTTGGTAGGCTTGGCCTTGACAGCCTCTTTAACCTTGGAGGCTGCCTTTGAAACTTTGGATTGCTTCTTGACTGGCGGCTCTGGGGCGGGCGCAGGAGCTTTGCGCTTGCGAAGCTCGACGGGCATGATGTTCGGCTTAGTGAGCTAAATAATCAAATAAATGCAACGCGAGATGAAAAAAGGGTATCTAACAGTAATCGCTAGTTGAGGGCGACCAGGAAAAAAGGATTTGAAGGAGATTTGGGTGAAGTTTGATGAAGAACGGATGGAAAACAAGAAGGAGAGGTAGTCAGGTTGAGGTCGTCGAGGTCGCAGGTAAACAGGAGGTTGCGACGAGATCTGACCAATGAAAGAGAACCATTGCGACAGCTTTCCTAAGAAGAGCAGGGGTGCAAGATAGTTGTGTCACAGGGATATCAGGATGCCGACAATTTAAAATCCATTGCTAATAGCGAGGCTAACGTGATCAAGCCAATTCCTGTAGAGTTCCAGCGCAGGTCGGGGGTGTTGTGTTTGTATGGTGTGTGGTGTGTGGCAGAGGCCGCGGACGGAAAAAAAGCTGAAGGGGGCGAGGGGAAGAGGAGAGAGGAGCCTGAGGAGGTACCTCCCCTAACAAATTGGAAGCTCGCATACGGAGTCGTTACTCGCGACAAGGTGGTGGTAGATCGGTATGTGGTCTGGGCTACCCAGGTAAGGTACTACTGTCTACTGTATATTAAAAGAAAGAGCTGTAGCCTGTCACTACGGTAACTTCCAGAGCTGCTGCCCCCTCAAGCATCTTATTAGACCCTAACCTAAACATGAAGAAATACGGTACTTGATATTTAGCGGGTTTATTAATTGATGCAGGGTAGAACCGTAACCTAGATGATATGGCAGCTGTATGGGAAATACTAACTTTACATGGCGTAGAGCTAACCTTTTAGGTTCAGTACCATACTTTGTAATATACCGTCTAGACCGTCTAAAGGCTAGAAAGGGGAAACTTGGCAGCGGTTGTTGCCAGTTAACCGTCCTATGCAATCGCCCAAGACCTTCCAGAATCCAGGCCATCGCACCATTTCCCTTTTCCCTTTTCCCTTTTCCCATTTCCGCACGGACATAACACGAGTCAACATTTTCTCCTTATGCAGTATTTATCTACATCATGCGCCCAGTTCCCCATTCTCTATTATTCGTGACCAGTGAGGACTTTTAGCGACGCAGATAATCCGATGTCAATCTATAGCCTACGAGAAAAAGAAAATGCGGCTTGGTACTCATTGGTTGCAATGGATGGGTAGGAGCTGCAACAAGGCTCGCCAAGCCACCAATAGCCGTCTTTCCCTCAGAGTACCTACGCGACGTACAGTATCCATCATATATCATGATGTGACTACGCCGTACACATCTCAATACCGAGGCTATCAGACGGCGTATTCTGTCTAGGTATGCTTCTCGTCGCTTATGACATGAAAAGGAAAATGAATATATTTGCATACGATTTTAATCAACTAACCTTAACTACCTAGGTAGGTTATTAACATTATCCTTTCGTATATTCTGGGATTTTCAACTTGGACGAGAAGTGCAATTTATACGAACAGTCAATCATTTCATTACAATATTAGCTACCATTCTATCAATTCTACCTGGCGAAAATACATAACAGAGACGCAATAATTGACATGGTCCCAGATACCTGACATCAACCAACTAAATATCCCAACACCGGGTAAGGTGTCGGGAGCTCGATTGACGATCGTAGGATATGAACATATTCCGATATCTTTATGCTAATACGACCTATACTCTTGCAATACTATATTCTACAGGCCTAGAGACTTAAATACGATGTTCGATTGTAATTCATTGACCATTAGCCAACCTTTTCTCGAGAACGCCGTTGTTGTATTCCTATCTGCACAACTGGTGACCAATTACAGCCTTTATGTGTCACACCTGTTCTCTATCCCAATCATGATGGCCTGGAAGTTAAGACCACTACTTCCTGCAACGTCACCCTCTCCTATACTCACCAACAACAGAGCGACCTTGCGAGCGCGGAAACAGCTACCGGTCGATCATTAGAATGGTCGTCTCCAAGCTGCTGAGGGCAGTAGACTCGGTCCTGGCCGGTTCTACCTAAGCTATGGCAACATAGCTTACGCTATTGCTGAAGGCTACGCTACTATTAGCACAGATGCTGGGATTGTAAATCATTTAGATCCGCATTCGTTGGTATTAGATGGCCCTAGAGAGATCAATGAAGTCTTGGTCCGGCATTGGGGTGGTGATATCTTGGATGAAATGGTATTTCATCGAAGTGTAATCGAGTATCAGAAGTCTAATACAATTCTCAGGCAATTATCACAAAGAGCATTATCCGTGGCTTTTATGGGAAACCACCAGAGTATTCATATTTCAATAGCTGCGCTCAAGGGGGTCGCCAAGGCTTCGAGTTGGCCAAAAATTATCCTACTGGTATCGCAGCCTCAGCGCCAGCAATTCACTGGGCTCAGTGGGCTCCCGCTATGCATTGGCCGCAGATTCTAACGAATATCACGGGCGAGTATCCGCATGGCCGTGAGCTAGATCTCCTTACCACCCTCGCGGTACAGGAATGCGACGGTCGCGACGGAGTAGTAGACGACATTATATTAAACCCTAAAGCATGCGCATTCGATCCTTTCCTGTATATCGGGAGAAATTTCACCTGCCTGTCGGAGCATGAATCTATGAAGCTGAGCAGAGCTGCTGCAGTCATTGCAAATGCTAGTTGGGCCGGTCCAACTGACTCTCATGGGAACTTCATTTGGTACGGGCTCAACCACGGCACCGACCTCAGTGGCAGTGTAACTGGCACCGGCATTGCAGCCAAAGTATGCAATGGAAGTCTCTACCAGGGCAATCATATACCTCTGGCGTATCAGTAGATTCAACTGTTTGTTAAAAAGGATCCGAATTACGACTACGCTGCTATACCCCAACAGGACTACGAGGAAATAATGCGCAAGTCGGGATCTGAATACGATCCTATTGTTGCAAGTAGCAATCCAGATCTTACTAAGTTCTATAAAGCTGGCAAGAAAATAATGACATATCATGGACTGGTACATAAACGATCCAGCCTTTCATTCTCCTTTCTTCTCCCTTGGATCTTCGCTGCTTGATTAACCATTCTGTATAGTTTATACAGTATGACCAAGTCATACCGATACAGGCCACCGAGCGGTACTGTGACAATATAAAGGAATTTATGCTTGAAGCCCAAGAGTTCTATCGTTTTTACGAGGTACCTGGGCTTCCTCATTACTTTGGCAACGGACAGCCGGCGACTGTCTTCGATGTTCTATGAGCATGGGTGGAGAATGGAACGGTACCTGGTTCCTTGCACACGGTTCTAAAGGATGCCTATGGGATAAAGAGGGATCAGATCTTGTGTCCTTATCCCCAGAGAGCTGTCTATGAAGAAGAGTGTGGGAACCCAACAAATGCCTCTTTCTTCACCTGCGCTGTTGTTTAGGTGGAAAAGTTATTTCCCACAGGGCATGGAGTAGATTTGCCCGGGGTGGCCGAAATACATATAAGATAATACTGAAAATCGTAGTTCATAATGTAGTATATCTTCCTAGGTATATAAATTGCTGTGTAAAATACTAATCATTATCCAGTCGTAGTATAAACCTGCCCTACCTAAGTATCTTAGTCTGGGTGTCATCTTATTTAGGTAATTAAGTCTCATTCATCCATGTAATAAGTCGTAACAATTTTGCTCATTGCTTTATTTACAACTTAGTATATAACAGTCTAGTATTTATCTTTTCCGAATTCCGCCCACATAGGTACATACCTATATTTCCTCGATACATAACCACGATTTTCCCAGCCTCCCAACCAAGAGTCCCAAAGAAGACACGATGAAAAGGAATGGAGAGAGCAGCCAGTTAACCTGTAACTTTTGTTTGAATATCATGTTACCTAGCCTCACGTACGCAATTGGCTTAATTATCATCGACTGTACGCCCTTCTCCTACCTGTCTAATTGTCAGTGGTTCTCAAGGAATACACAGTGAGAAGACTTACACGAATGGACCCATCATGAGAGATACCATGCGACCAGAAACCATCAACAGCTGGCAACATCCGGGCCATCTTATCATGGGTTAGCAACAGCCAGAACCCGAATACTCCCTTTGCGAGGACATCTAGAACGGCATAAACAATGATCTCGCCGTCGACATTGACGCGGTGGGCACCATTAGCAATGCCCCATACACTAGAGACGTTAGCAAAAGGTCTAAATTAGAGATGTAAGGTCGCTTACATAGGATATGCGGTCCACAATAGGAGAGTGAACAGAGAAATAGCCCCAAAGAAAGCTCTTATTTTGTTGTCCCTAGTCGATATTGCGTGTCGCCCTTTGTAACCAACCTGATAGACGACATTGAGATAAGCGATGCAGGCGATGGCATACCATCCCCATCCTTGAGCCTCGTCTCTTGCGAAAGCGGCGAATAGACCAGTTAAGATCATGATCACATCTGACACAAGGGCTATTAAAATGCTGGCACCGTTGATGCCAGCGAGGAGGCATAATTCCAACAAGAGAAGAGGGGTGGTAAGTGACCACTAATAACATTAATGAGTAACCCCTAGCGACATTAGACTTGGGCAAGACTCATAATACTCACGTCAACATAACGGGCCCAATAGATATCACGAACGACAATCTCTATGACTGCTCCGTGCTTTGATCTCTCGGATACATAGGGGTGCGAGGTTATACCATCATCCGTAGCCATGGCGTAGTAGGATAAGAAACCGAACGTGGCAACCAATGCCGTGATTATATGGAAGAGACGTTTTTGCTAACCATGATTAACATCTTACTACTTTGTTACGTCTTAAAGGAGTGCTGATTCTTACCACGGGAACTCTCATAGCCATGACGTAAAACGCGAGCGAAGACAGGGCCATCAAGACACAGACAACCCTAAGATGGGTCATGTAAGTGGCTATTAGTGATTTACCTCTTGGCAGGAGAGCTTACCATAAGGCCCTATGACCTACTTCACTTGAAGTTTGGTAGTATATTCGGGGAATATCCGGGATCACAGTGGGCAACGGCGTGTGGCTAGTCTTGGGAAGACGTAGCATGGTAGCTACTCGAGTAGCCTCTGGGATCTCCTGAGGAATAAACATGGCGATATCAAGTTCGCCCAAGTTTACAATACTCGAAGATTTTAAACTAGAAAGACTCCGACTTTGGGAAAGTGAAGTTGTTGAATAAGAGTGCCTACCAGGTGGTTTCGTAGCCGAGCGAGGTGGGAAGAAATGCAAGAGATACGAGGAGAGTATAAGATATAGAATTATCCAACTAAGGGCCGGTATTTAAAGTATCATGGATAGGGGGCGAACAATGGTGTCGTCACTTTTAGTAGGTGGTTGTAGGAATCAACCAATAAGATGCTAAAGACATACTCGAATTAGGTATTCAACTGCATATTTACCAACCCTCAAACCTTGTAATAGTCTTACGACAGTGTCCTGCTGCAAAACAAGAATATCCTTTAGGTTATACCGAGGCGCTTGGCCGTGGATGAAAGGATCGGTTCAATCATCTTCCTCCCCTAGGCTATTTTATGTACGTAACTGAAATAAATAAACTGCAAACTGGCATATCAGCAGACTACACAGAAGAAGGTTGTATTGGAGAGCTCTTTTACTTAACCATGACCTCCTTAGATGGCAGATTTATCCTTCTGGAAGTTAAGGTGACGGTATGGATAGTGTCAGTTTGTTAGTTAGTTTTGGAGTTTGAGGAAATTGTGAATCGTGATGTGGTTAGTGAATTATATACATCATGACTATCTAAGGTAATGCCCCAAGTTGAAGTTCCTGATTTTGGAATAACTACGGAAACTGACATTTAAGTTTGGCCAGAGATTTTTCCCTATTAGATGTATCATATGTCATATCATATGTCATAACTCAACATCAGTAGGTACATATGTTTTAAACCTATTACTATTATGAAGCTGTTATGCTATTGAATGAGCAGAGAAAGGAATAGTTACCTGAAGTAGCAGAGTAGGTAGAAGCTGCCCCGCCCCCGGAAAATGAAACAAAGCTAAAGTGAGACCCTTACAAAGCAAATATGGATCGTCCATGCCCCGCGAGCCGAGTTTAATTGGGGCTAGGTACTCGAGTAGGTACTACTAATAGGTACTACTAATATGTATTTCACCGTAGATGCCATTCTCTCTGCCCCACCAAAGGCAAGGCAGCTAGCTTCCTGTACGAAGTAGAAGCTCTCCTTCGTCCCACCCCCACGTTAACCAAGACCCAACAACCGACAAAACATAAAGTTACCTAAATCACGACAAAAATAATAGTACATTTCAGACGTTCGGCGATATCAATCATCTAGGAATACAATACCGTTTACGATACTGTTCTTGCTTTACTCGCCTTGAGCGCCCATCGCCATGGAGCAACTCGCCGCGACGCTTCTCGCGTTCCCTGAATCCAACAGTGCTAATTCCAGCCTGGTCGACAACGTCACTTTTGACACCGCAGCGAAGCTCCATGTTAGCAAGCTCTCAAAGTTACTTAAAGATCATAACGCCTTACTAGTTGCCCACGGCCCCCGACTCCTCGCCATGCTTGACCCGGCTGTGCATACCTTATCATATCTCGCCGTCCTTCATACCCTCATCCTTCCCGCCCTAGACTCATCTATTCCTCGCGATACTCTTCTGAGCAAGTTTGTGAGCTTTCTATACGTCTTCGATGCGCGCCAGGCCCGATACGCTAGAAGCCACTTGCATGACATCTTGCTTGCTGCCGGAAATAATCAATATCTGCCGGTAAGCTTTTACAGCCTACACCCTAATACATACTTCTATACAAGCTAACCGTATTTTTTAGCCTTCAGTTGCTGTCGGTGCTCTTGCAACAGCTATCCTACGACTCGATCCGACCGGAAGCATGCTCACCACATCCCATATTCAACTTGTCAAACTTGCCTACCAGACAAACAACATCGAACCAGCCCTTCCAGTACTAGACAAGAATATCGTATACTTCCCCGGCATGGCCAGCTACGGCGAGCCTAAATTCCTCTGCGATCTATCCTTACCACCCCCAGCCTACCTCTCTCGAGAAACAGGGCTCACCACCAACTTGAAATCTTCCCTCATCTTAGAATATGATATGTTTCGTGGTATGTCATACTGTACCTTAAGAGATTGGGCGAAAGCCTATGCAGCCTTCGAAAGAGTCGTCACATATCCTACGCGCGAAGGTGGCGCAAGCAAAATCATGGTTGAGGCTTACAAAAAGTGGGTGTTGGTCAGCTTGCTCTCTACAGGAAAGCTTTCAGACCCCCCATCATACACCGGGGCCGCAGCGAACAAGCTCTATGGAAATATCGGAAAGCCATACACAGCGCTCGCAGTGCTATTCGTGACCGACAAGGCCCAGGGACTAAAGGCCGAGGTTGAAAAGAACACACAGATATGGTTAGAAGATGGAAATACCGGGTTGGTCCAGGAAGTCCTCGCGGCGTATCAGAAGTGGCAGGTTCTGGGCCTAGAGCAGATCTACTCTAAGATTTCGCTCTCCGAGATCCGTAAACAGACCACAAGTGCGGAGACAGGAAACATGCTCCAGAAGGACGAGGACGTGCAGACTCTTGTCCAAAACATGATAATATCCGGTATGTTGAACGGGGTGGTCGAGAAGAACGACGACGGCACGGCTTTCCTTACCTTCCTATCTCCGTCTACACAACTCTCAGAGAAGGAATTCGCTACGGAGCTCGCTGGAACGGCAGCCCGGTTGAAGCAACTACAGCCCATCTTCAAGACGACAAAGGAGCGCCTGGGCACTAGCAAGGAGTACATTAAGCATGTGACCAAGGAGAAACTCCGAGGCGATAAAAATGAACCGGATCCAACCCTCGCATTCGATGCTCACGTAGATGACGAAGATTTGATGGGCGGTGTAGTTGCTACTGGCTGAGCGTGGCCACGACGCTTCTTACCACCCATTTGGCCAATGGGTCGGACTGGAGCCTGAATATATTTTAATCAAGCCCGAGATTCGAGGTTGAACCTTCGAACCTTGGATAGGTAGACGGCCGCTAAGTTGGTTTGGAGGGGGGTCCGAAAACCGACATGTCACGATTGCACGTTCTTATGCGGCGGCGTTTAGAGGACAGACATTTGCATCTGCAGGCAGCTGTGCCCATGGATATGGCTTGGAATGCCATTTAGCTAGAGACGGAACGACGGACGACAGCTAAGAATCGTCGGACCTCTCGGCTTGTTAGACAATAGCAGAATTAAGAATAACGGCACTGATATCCCATTTACTACTATTGATCTTTCATTACCATTCTGTGTCGTAAGCACATTTTTCTCGTAGCATACAACATGGATTTGACCCTTGCTCGATTAGTTCTCCTAGCTCATTCAGTATTGACAGTATTTTGCCCTAATAGATGCCGTATCCGCGACGAATCCATGTAACCCAGACGCAATAATGAGACGCCTAAACTAAGGGGTTCGTCTCAAGCCGTTCAAGGCCAATGAGCTTGGAGATTCGAATATCAAATAGCATCGTGCCTCATCAGGGATCCACAAACCCCTGCCATGAATTATTCTAGTAGTTCACCAACTCGATAATACGAGCCACCTAACCCTCGTGTTCCGTCGACTCCATACTACCTAGGTATGTACTAACAAGCGCCCGATACATACGCGGGCATTAAATGAGGGTCGAGAGCTGCGATCACGAGCTAATACCGAATTGCTTGATCATGTCGGATAGCTTCAGGGCCTCAGCTCGGAAGTCCAGCTGGTTGGCACCCATCACCTGATAGCGTACTCTGCACGTTTCATTAGCGACAACCTCTTAATCATGTGGATAGGTACCTAATTAGTAGCAAATTACATACCGTGAGTTTTCGCCGTACGTATCCGTCTTGGCCCGGCATTTAAAATGGAGCTTGGTGCAGTTGGCCGCTTCGAATATGGTAGGGAACCGGTCTTCGTCGTTCTCTTTGATCTCCATCAACTCATCGGCTGACATACCCATGATGACGCGCCCGACGTCGTCGAAGCATGATAGCCAGAGCTGGCCGGTGTGATCGTTTACATTTACACTCATGATGTATCTGTACTGTGGCCGCGGGTGGGCAATGTCACACTTCTCACACCGCCATGTACCGTCACCTTGGTCGACTACCTTCTTGTTGCATTGATCGCTGCTACACGCAGGATACGCGAAATTATCCTGCTTAATATAGACAATTGTGGCTTTTAGGTTGAAGTAGTCCGTATTTTCCGTTCCGAGGCCCTCGTCCTTTACCTGGGAAATGACCTTCGCCTGGTCGACACGGCCTGTGGCGGAACCCATAGATGCCATGTTGTTGTGAGTAGAAAAGTTGTCAGTACGGCCTTGGGAGTCGTACCAACCCTTGAGACGGTGAGCCTCTTCGATGTCGGGATCAACATTCATGCTGCCGGAGGAAAGAAGAGAAAGAGATCGACCACCGAAGTCAGACACCTTCACCCCTTTGAATGCAACGATAGATTCTGGTTGCGTGGCAAACGTAGTGGCGGTCTTGCCCCATATCGTAAGACGTACGGAATAAGAAGTATCATCAACCAAAGTTAATTCGCGCTTATCAAACGGCTTGCCGGTGTTCTTAGAAGTGATCGAAGAGACCTCACCAACTTCCTTCAGAACGCCAATAACATCAACGGTGGCATCTTTTTCTACGTTCTGGAGCTCTTCGATGTTGACGAAATTAAAGCGGGCTTGAGGCACGCTGGCCTGATCCTCGGCTTTCTCAATGACAGTATCCCGCTCAAAGGCGAGTTCATAGTCGTTAGGGAGGTTAGTGAATTGCTTCTTTGCGAGAGAAACACGGCATGGGTTGCTAATATAGTAGACTTGACCCTCTTGTAATAAATCGTAGAATTGGTCACATTGTTCGTTGAATGCGGTCGCCTTTATTTCGCCACTTTGGTCGAGAAGATTGACGGAGAACAGTTTACCCTCGCCAGAAGCCTTATGCCAGGTCTTAATGTCGGACTTTTGTGTTACACGAGCCTTGATGGTCCACTTGTGCGCGTAGGGTGAGAGAGCCTCGATAGGATAGATGACATTGTTCCCATTGCCGTGAGATGTGGTGTTTGTAGCTCCGCCCATGCGTGACGATACAGGTTCCGACTTGACCGGTGCCGAAGACTCTGTCTTTACGCCGTAGAAGTTCGATCCACCTATGGCTGCTGTAGTATTAGCAGCTTGCGGCTTAGCTTCGAATGCCTGGGGTTCGCCGATCCGGTCGTGAACACCGAGCTCAGTAGCGACGTCAAGGTCGAGGATAATTAGAATGCTATATATTATTAATCACTAGAAATGCCAAACCATATCGACTTATTTAATACTCACTTCTTTCCCTTGACTGCATTTGCTTGATACGACTTAATCCGAACTAGAGCTCCGCGGACAAGGGAGTTATCGTGGATTACATGGTTGGCCTCTAAGTACCTTGTAAGTATCATCATGTCGCAGTCTCGTGGTCTAGGTATCGAAACGTACGTGTTGCCAACATGCACTGGACATAATTGCGTATATCACTTAAGACTACACGGTAGCGTTCAGGCTGACCGGCAGGTCCTTGCTGTGGGGCGAGGGGCTTTATTTGTAGACATTGTAGGATAGGAACTGGGAAGAGCTGCTCGACATGCTCCGGGTCGCTGAAGATGGCGCTGGGATCATAGTCAGCATATATGTATAGGTATGTATAAGTCTAGGTAGTGAAGAAAAAGATGCTAATAGTGGTTTACATACTCTAGAGCCCCCTGGGTAATAGATTGTTGCGCTGCTGCTGCCGACATGCTGAAATTTGAATTTGCCTTGTTAGGTTGACACTTCAAAGGCAGCAATATATGTTATGTCGAAAGCCGATGTTGCAATTCTTGACAGTGGAAGTGGTCAATCTAATAAACGCGTCGGCTCAAAAAGTCGCGTCCTGAATTAAGTAGTGGGTCTTGTGGCGTGCCACGTCCTCTGAAGCGCGGGGTTCTTAAGGTTTTCTAGCAATTTGTATAGGTACATGTACACGTGGGGCTGCAAGCTGAAGCTACGAGAACTGTCAGCTGGCAACTCCTCGTACGTCATTCTCTCAGGCGTCAGCATACCTACATCTATGTACCTAGGTACCTAGGCAGGTACCTACAATGATATATGTAGGAGGTGCGTTGCCAAGCACATGAATGCCTCGTACATATCTTACGTTTTGTGTGTCTGCATGGTAGCTTCTATCATTCAATCTTCCTACGTATTCCCTAAATCTCTTCAAACTTTTATTCTATCTACGCCACCGTAACGATTGATTACTTCCATCACCATGGCAGACGCCGATGTTGCAACTAGATCTCCGGAGAGCGATGCTCAAGAGACCGTGATTCTAGGCGACACTCCTGCACAGACAGGTCCTACCATGGGTGAACACTGCACTTCCGATAGACCTACCCGTAAGTCATCTTAAACAAGCACGTCGACTAGTGTCGGCATTGACATATTATTACACAGCTGCCGGTTTAGCTCCAAAGGGAGAACTAAGGAAACTTGGTGGAGTGGATGTCAGTCCTCCGACACAGCAATAGCCGCCATCTACTTATAAGCCCACGCTCATATCATAGTAGGTCTACCTTACAAAGCCGGAAGCATACCCGACGAATCCATCGAAGCTCCTTCTTCTTCTTTCGAGCGGCACGGGAATAAAGTCGACGAACAATCAGATTCAAGCGGACAAGTTTGCCGATGAAGGTTTGTACGTATAACTCAAGATGTCGGATATAGCATCTCAACTTGGATACAGAAGCTCGTCTAGGGTTTGCATGATAAATATATATTAATTGTTAATGCAGTGTCGTCGTGATGCCCGACCTTTTCGAAGGCAACCCTGCGCCAAATTCTTCTCCTATTTCCGAAGCTGAAGCGCAAGAGACCTCATTCCTTGACAGGCTCAAGCTCAAAGCCGTCGAGATCGCAAAGTCGTTCGTAATCGACGAGTGGTTAGCACGCCATACCGAAGAAAAGGTCATGCCCATACTCGAGAAAGTTATCGACGCATGTAAAGGCGAGTTTGCGGATGCGGTCGGTAATGGAGGCGGCATATACGCCGTAGGTTATTGTTTCGGCGGACGATATGTGCTCTTACTAGCTAGCGAGCGTGGTCACGCGCAGACAGGCTGGACTGGCGCACAGAAACCTGCCGACGAAGAAGCGGGCGAAGGGGCAAGCCCACCAAAGAAGGGCCCGTATATCAAAGCAGGTGCGCTGGCGCATGCAACTCTGGTGTCATCAGAAGATTTTCATGGATTGAAAGTCCCTGTGAGCTTGGTCTGCGTGGAAAGCGATCCTCTATTTCCCGACGAAGTCCGTGAAACCGGGGAAAACATAATGTCCACGGAGAATGTGGAGCATGAAGTCCAGGTCTATCCCGGTGTTCCGCACGGCTTCGCCGTCATTGGAGACTACGATGACGCCCACATCAAGAACGCACAAATAACGGCTTTCGAGCAGATGTTAAGATGGCTCAAGGAACATTAGAAAGAAAGTAACTAAGGTCAACTAACTTCATGGCGTTATCTGATTATCTTCTAGTTAGGAGAGCATGGCGATTAGGTTTTAAAGTCCAGTAGTTATGCGAATTTCAGTCATAAATAGACCCTTGAGATCTTATTCGTACGCTTTTTCTACGGTACTGTGCAGACAATCTTTCCTGTTGTCTTATTTTCCTCTAGCAGCTGGTGCGCTTTAATGATCTCGTCCATAGGTAGGACTGTATCGATCAGGACCTTCAGTTTCCCGCTCTCGAAGTGAGGGATATATTCGGCCAGCTTGTCCCTCAACCGACCTTGGTAGTCGAGATCCCGGCTCCGTAACGTACTGCCCTCGAGTCGGATTCGCTTGTAAAGTAGCATACTATAATCTACCCCGTCGAGACGGGTACCACCCATCATGCCGAGCGCAACCCACCGGGCATCTCTCGCTGCAACGGTGAGGTTCTTCTGGAAGTAGCTAGCCCCGATGAAGTCTATAATAAGATCAACACCCTTGCCACCAGTCGCCTCTAGAATCTCTTTGGCCCAGTCCTGTGTCTTATAGTTAAAGGCCTTAGTAGCACCGAGTTCGCGCTCGATGAACCGGCATTTCTCATCTGTGCCAGCTGTCGCGTAGACTGCACTCGCACCGCTATCAAGACTGAGTTGAATCCCTGCGATGCTAACACCGCTAGCCTGTGTAAAAGATGAGATTAAGCATGCAGTATGAAGACGGGTTTTAAGGGCCATGTACTTACACCTGCGTGCCACAAAACAGTCTTACCCGGTGTAAATTCGCCTACTAGATGCAGTGCCTGTGTGGCCGTAATCCACGTTTCGGGGATGGCTGCTGCTTTCTCCCAGGAGAAGCTATCCGGCTTGTGCAGCAACATCTTGGAGCTTACGGCGATGTACTCGGCGTACGCACCGCCGTACGCTAGACCGAAGACGGCGTCGCCGACCTTAAAGTCGCCGTGCGGCCCGGGTCCGAACGACTCGATTGTGCCGCTAAATTCGACACCCAGGGTAGACGGTGCTTGTGGTGGGAGCGGATACCGTCCCTCGCGCTGGATAAGATCCATACGGTTTAGCCCGAAGGCTTTAATACGCACCAGAGCATCGCCCTCCTTGGGCTCAGGCTTGGGGGTTTCAGGGTTTATGAAGAGTGAGGTAGCGGGCCCTTTCCCGCCCTTGACCTCTGCGTTGGAGTATCGTTAGCTTTTACATCTACATGTAATAATTATATGAAGACTGAAACTCGGTTATAAATCACATACCGACAGCTTTCATCGTGTTACTCATTTCGATTATAAGGACAATATTGTAGGAGATATATCGCAATGTAGGTCAAGCCTTAGGAATTTAGAGGGGGCTTCAGCCAAGAATCTCTAGGTGTCGATGATGCTATTACTTTTTATACAGTTTAGATGGACATTATGCTTTGAAATCAACGGCAAGTTCTAGTTGGATAATTAGTACCTATTTTACTTCTTAGAGGTTAGCACCGCGAAGGTTACTTCGACTGATGGCGACAGCTGTACATAATGCACCCCATTGGAATATGTTGGATGACATCATGTTTACTAAGCGATTTAATGCGACATTTACATAGCCGCGTTTTATCTCAATTCCATTCATACCCATATGCCGAATCCCGATCTCTTACCACTACCGGCGGAGACGAAATTATAAAACCACACTAGCAACTCTTCGGAGACGTAAGTCGGCGTTCGGTGTCTTTTAGCTAGCTCAAGGCAGTTCGAATCGTTATTTACGGCGAGCCCAATTAATCCTCTAAGCATATTTCATATGTTCATATCACCGGCCCTCATCTCCCTCATCTAAGCCATCACCAGTTCTTCACATCGTGGAATACTGCATCATATTATCCAGTTGCTTAGGCGCACCGCGATTAAACTAACGTGAACCAAGTCGATTAGTTCACCTAGCCGAGGGTACTCGTTGTCGTGAACGCTTGTCATATTAAAAGAAACATTCGAAGATAGTTTCACGCTTAGCCACTGCTTAGTTGAGGCTCGTCAATCTTATTGGAGTGTAATTCGACGAAATATATCTGGTCATTGATATCTCGTTCGTGTCATGAAGGCAACGAGGGTCCCGTATAACGAACCTGCAACTCAGTTAAAGACAAGCGTAACCCAACAGTTCGTCAGCCTTAGGACCTATATATGGTCTTTCGAGGTGAAACGGCCATGTAGACAGACCAACTTGAAGCAAATAACGACTTTTGCGAGTTGGATAAATCCCTACATTGAGTAGAGAATAAGTAACGAACGTTCGAGATGACGAGATGTAGCAAGAATTTTCCTCCATAGAGTCTACCTACTCTTCCTTCAGAGAGGTTTAGGCGTTAAGGAACGCGTACGAGTAGAACATAATAAAGACAAAGAGACAACCGTACGCAGAGCACGCGTTGATTGGTGGCCCTGCGCTATTAAACAAGATCTCGTATGTATTTGATTACCCGTGGCAGCGGTTGCATCGAAGATCTCTGAATTCATCCATGTGGGAATGGTGGAAATTACGTGGAGAGGCCCATGTAATAATCCCATTAGGTTAAGCAACTCCGGAAAACTCCATAGACAAACTTATTGATGTTAGATAGGCTATTTCGATCAAGAGCCCCATACCTAACTGTTTTCGACATTACATATGTAGTAAGTGACACAATAAGTGACATGACAATGACATGTCGAGCTAAACTAAAACTCGGAGATCACTTCAGTCTCAGCTCTAGCTGCGTATGTAAGTCCTTAGTTGAAACTCACTGCAAATCATTGAATCGAGACATTTAGATTTGAACCAGATTCAGCCCCGATGCCTTTAAAGCTTAGGTGAGATCTACAACTCCGTCAACGACTTGGCCTCAGTGGTCTGAGCAGACGCTTGTGGAACCCGAGAAAGAGGGAAAATCTACGTAGCAAAACCCTAGCTGATCGAAAAGACACACGCTAAAGCCTTTAGCGAGATTCTCTTGGAAGTTGGGAATTTTCATATGTATCGTTAGATACGAGGGAAATACTGCTGCGTGGATTTTGCAAACGATACACTTATACCACACCGCATCGAGGCAACGAGGCAATTATCTAAAAAGACCCATCTCCCTTGACGCAGCTGTGCATATGTACCTAATGTTAGGTAGTAATTATTTTGCATCGAATTTTCCATATCCAAGTTCATCGAAGACGAATTGATACGAGGTGCTAAATTACTTGCAACAGCATCGTCCGATTGCATCCATGCTACACTATTAGATCTAGAACACCGGAAAAATATTGAGTCCTAGTTCTTATCAAACCTGTTATGAGGTTTAGCTAACTTTCCAGAAAGCCTCAGGGAACGCTTGGTAATTTCCGCGTCGGTCTAAAAGAGCCAATCCAGATTCAATCCTGGAGAGGACCAACCGGTTATCGGTAGCGTCTTGTCAACCAGGGGGCTACCTCAGGGGTTTTACCCCGTCATACCGTAACTCAAAGAAGCATGATGATACGACCAGCCCTATTTGTACAATGGTAATTAATTAGTTACTATGTACTTACACATCTCTCTCTCTTTTACATGTGCTGCATTAAATACCTAGGCAGATAATATGTCCATATGTATGCACTAGCTGAATCGTGTATGGTGTTCCTCGTTACGATCAGCTTTCGAATTGGTTGGTTCAAAGCGGCGCTCGTACTTTTCCCAAATTAGAGTTGGAGTTGGGGTTAGAGTCTGTTAATTGTGCCTTGTCTGCGTGTCTGTTCAGGAGGTGTGAACCCCTGAATGGATTTACTGAATAGGATTAAATGGATTGCTATTTTAATCGGCAATACCTTATTCTTCCTTGCATAAATGCCCAAATGGGTAAAGTGTTATCGGATTTCCCGCATTAATATATATAGTAGGTACTTCGTACTTAGGTTGTTATCGGAGCGATTGAATTTTCTGCTTATGGTGTCAGCACAATTGCGGTTCCTGCAGAAGCGCAATCTGTTCCTGCGTCTGCAATTGGCAAGTGGCAACTTACATAGTGACCGACTGCTCTCACTTTGACCCTTGACCTTTAAATGTTGACTGATCCGTATTCTAGGTATGTTGGACATACCCGAGCACTGATTCGATGGGTACGGATTTTACGATGGCAACTCGGTCCGGGCAAACCCAGCCGTAGTGTATCACCGATAAATCAGTACTAAGAATAAATTGATACAACTCAACAACTGGTTGATTGTCGATAAAGTAGCTCATCTTGGAAGTATTTCTATGGGCTTTTTAGCCAAGGAGAAAAACCTACGCTAGTGGCGTCCCAATTTCCGCAAATCGCCAGGCCAGAAACTGACTGACTGTATGCTGGACTTAGACTTGGCCCCTGGGATTGCATACCGACATCCAGCTCGCTGTTCCTTGCAGGATGCCTGCATGCTCTATGTACTCACAACCCCCGGCCCGCATTATCCCAACCAGCCAACGAACGATGAGATCCTAAATAGTTCCGAACTATTGTTCCAAGACCCATCTCGTGTTCCTAATTATTACTACCTGATAATGATTCATCACACCGATTGTATTCAACCATACTGAATAGCCCTGCAAGATACCTTCGGTCCAATGTGTTCCCAATAGGGGCTTAGCAGTTGTACACCCCCTTTTGGCCCTTTTAGTATATCGACCTGTATCTTGAGTTGTACACCTTGAGTTGTACATGCTTAGAACGACCAAGTCATCATGGGGGAATCCACATTTTGACCCCAAAAGGGGCAGATTTTGACGCTCACCATGCACCGCTAGCTAAGAAGAGACACCCCTGAGGTGGTGCCTCTGGGGCGGACGATACACGCACACATACTATACATATGTACATACACACGTACATAATGTGTGTTCTGTGTGTACAGTATGTGCGCAATTGCTTTCAGCCATGAGTATAATTACTCATGATTGGATAAAAAAGCGAAATAAGCTGTGGAAAAAATAAAAATAAAAACGGAGCAGATATAGATGGAGACGAAAGTCGACCCTGCTGTCCTAGCGCCTCGGGCCCCGTTGTCTACTGCCCTGGCAGAAACCGGGATACAGCAAGGATAGGCTATCTACATACGAAGGAAACTGGAGCAAGGTACTAGAGCAAAGTACTGGAGTAGGTGAAGTTCACGTTGCTTGGTGTACACCTGGAAAGCAACCTGGAAAGCAACCTAGAAGTAACCTCCCCCCCCCATGCCGTTCGTTCTGTATATAAGTCAACACATCCGAAGACCGACAATCCTTCCTCTCTTTTCCTCCTCACCCACACATTTCCGCTGCAAATATCACCCTGACTTTTCAGTCAATTTCATTCGTTATACAGCATACCTAATTGCTCTACCTTATAAATACTTAATCCTCGACAACCAACGCTCTACACGAGTCACTTAATACCAGACAACTCAGTCAAAATGAAGTTCTCCGTTGCTGCTCTTGCTTTCGCCGCTGGCGCCTCTGCTTCCTACCCGGTCGCTAGCGAACCTGCTGCCTACCCCGTATCCAGCGCCAGCGAGTCCGCTGCTGTCTCCAGTGCTAGCGAGTCTGCCTCCGCTTCGTACCCGGCTTCCAGCGCTTCCGCCTCGTTACCCGTCGTTAGCTCTTCAGCCTCTGCTCCTGCCTCTTACCCGGCTGTCAGCTCTTCGGTCTCGGCCTCTGCCGCTACTTCGTTCCCGGCCGGAAACGCTACCTCCGCTACTCAGTACACCACCGAGGTCGTTACCTCGTACGAGACCTACTGCCCCGGCCCTACTCAGATCACCTACGGCACCAACACCTACACTGTCACTGAGGTATGTTTATCTACAAATTCTACCGAAGACTCTTAACTAACAAAACTCTAGGCCACCACCTTGACCATCACTGACTGCCCTTGCACCATCAGCAAGCCCATCTACACTACCTCGTCAGTTTCCTGCGCTACTTGGTAAGATACCAATTTTCAGATAAGATTAAATGAACTAACATCTAAGCAGTGCTCCCGCCAACAGTGCTCCCGCCAGCAGTGGCCCGGCCCCTCCTACTTACCCTACTTCGGTCCCGGTTCCCGCCAGCTACCCTAACAGCACCGCCCCCGTCAACACCCCCACCCAGGTTTACCCTACCGGTGGTGCTCCCGGTGTTCCCAGTGCTTCCACCTCGGCCACCGCCATCCCCACTGCGGGTGCCGGTAAGGTTGCTGCCCTCTCCGGAGCTGGCCTCGCTGGTCTCCTCGGTCTTGCCGCTGCTCTTCTGTAAGCGTGCAGCTTCAGCTCAATATCCGAGTCTATGACCTACGATTCTCCTTTGTTCGATAGTACCTAATATACGGTGATCGCGAGGGATGCTTCCGACGCTCATGACAGGAAGCAGACTGGAGTTGTGAATGGGATGGAGGAAGTGTTTAGACAGGGATTGTTAACGGCACGGTGTTCTGCATTGCACTATGGAGTATAACGACCACGCATGCGGGAACTAATTTTGATTCTTGTAATTTCTTGTCTCGGTATTTCGGGCTACCAATCAAATATAACCATGGAGGATTACATTGTGTGAGGTCTCCTGGCACTTGGAATGGTCGGGGAGGTTTTTGGAATCTGGAGCGGATATTTCCTGGCGGATACTTGGATGGAAAAAATCACTTCGTTTCGGAGCCTTTGGACAAAATCAAACCATTTCAATCTTCACCTTACCCGTCTTCACCCAGGAAGTTTCAATTCTCGTGCTCTTGCTAATTACTGACTTCTCTTTCATGTACAAATTTGGAGAGTCAAGCTTTGTTAATATTTTCGGCAAGAGTTGCAACATGACCTATCTGTTGTCTTCGGCTGGATGTTTTATTGGTCTCTGGACAAATTCTTCTGTGCTTACGGAGTCCTTGTACGGTAGTTCAATGGCAACGTAAACATGGCTGGGAGGCCAAGTTTTGGTCTGGCATCTAAATCTTCTTTTTATTCTTATGAGTGACTGAATCATGATTGTGAAGATTTTTAATTGTAGAATTGTTATTGATTTTAGTCCAATTGTATTTGATTATGTTATGATAGTTCCAGCGATGGAGTTTATTTAGACTATTGTTCCTTGTTGTACTTGGTGTTTCTACAATATCTGCACGAAGCATAATGTACGTCTAGATATTCATTTATGCTTAATATTTTTTTACACAATGTGGGCGTGATCTGCAAGTAGCTGGGTCTTATATTTAGATCTAGATCGGATGAACGATCATGATCGCGTAACAGGTACCTAATGCACCTGTTGATCACTGACGATCCACTTACACTACGCATAAGCCGGCGGTCTCAGGTTTAGCAGATTTGTCGATCTTGTGTATAGTCTCAATTATATAAAAATTAGCAAGAGAGTAAACCCAGGTTAATCGTTAGACAAGTCTTACTAAACGTGAGAGACATAAGGACAATGCCACTTGTTTACGACACCCGAGACAAGACACGTGTTCTACTTTGGGACACGCTGATCCGGCGATGGCCAAAGTTTCATGTAGCCGACGTGAATACATGATGTAGGGTTACGGTCTTACCTGGTACCTATGTACCTAGGTTAGGTACGTTTTGCTATTCGTAGAAATCTCACATCACATCTCGACGTCCCTGCGTCAGGTAGGTAGACTGCAACATTGCTTCCGCCCAACCTGATCAGGGCGCAACGTGACGGGCGTGCATACATACCTATGGAGGATTTAGGGTTGGTTACACCCAAGAGGCAGCCCAGCGTCGGACGGGTACCTGCCTTAGGTACCTATCCGACCTTGTGACGTCGTCGCCGTAGGGACTACGGTACCTATATGAGGTAGGCACTGCATATACCTGCGTGAGACAAATCTACGTGAGACGAATTCAATAAGGCCGTGTGCGATGTAGATGGCGCAGAGTATTGCGTGTGGCTTAAGCGGCTTAATTATTCAAATACATACATAGCCTCCCCGACCTCTGCTGGTCGCAGCGTCTATTTCGCCGAGGGTCTCGGTCGGGGGTTAAGTTACGGCTGGTGCAGTAAGATTTGTCCGTATCAAGGGACTCTCAACGACCCCTTACTTTAGGTATGTAGGTACCTAAGTAATAGAAGGCTTATCTCGACCGCACATATAAGTCTGCAATCGGAGAGGCTGTTCACCTTAGGCTCACTCAATCTACTTAATATTCAGATACCTAAATACCGTTAGCCTCGAGGGTAATTGGGAATCTTCTCATATCTAAGACTCTTGATTCTAACAATCATCATGCTTACATTGACACTGTCGACCGTGGAGATAAGAGATCCCAGCACTACCCCTCATATAAAGTTCGGTAGGTAACAAAGGCATTTCCCCAAAGGTGGTCATTGGAGTGTGTAGTTGACCATATTCTTTCTCATTCACCTCGGTAAATTTTATCTAAGAGGTTCACAAGTTGGTATGTAAGAGATTCATATGTGACCCTTTACAAGAGCTGAATAGGCTTAATGCTGTGATCTGCTCGCACCATCAGGCCTCATTTACGTAGCAACGCTCTCTTCCTGATTGCGGGAACACTATTTGATTGGCTATACCCCGACTTATATCCTTGATATTGCCACACATACAACTGCTTATCAGCGAAGATAACCGACAGTGAGTATCATGGTTCTTCATCGCCTTTTCTGTTTAGTCTAAGTGTCTATCTATCTCCAATTTCAAACTTAAACCTCCATCTAATCAACCCCTCATTATCGCTACGAGCAGTCGAAAATTGTAGAATTCGAATATCAACCATGTCCGAGGTCAAACAAACATCGACAACGGCTTCGTCGGTCGATGTCGAAAAGACAGCAAGCGATCCGTCTAAAGCTGCCGGAATTGGCTCTATGAACAAGCACATAATTAACAATGACCCGGATGAGGCGTTGAAGCTCGTGGCTGGAGAAGCTGTAGTTTTGACCTCGGAGGATGAGAAGAGGCTATTGAAGAAGATTGATCGTAATTTGATGCCTCTGCTTTGCGTCGTCTACGGGTTGAATTATTTGGATAAAACTACTTTATCGTATGCCTCAATCATGGGGATTAAAGTGAGATGAGACCGTACTCAAGTCAAGGCGTAAACTTACATTGTGTGCTCTCCGCAGACAGATATCAATCTTATAGGTAAGTTCTCTAGGTTAGGAACCGACAGCATATATATATGAATATTATTGACGAACGTTCATCCCAGGTCAAGATTATTCTGTGAGCCATTTCCTCTTCCAAGAGAATTCAACTTCAGAGCCCCTAAGTGCCTCCTTAGGTTCTTCGTTTGACCCATACTTACCTTCACACAGTGGATAGCTTCCATGTTCTACTTCGGCTATCTCTTCTGGGAGTGGCCAACAAATCGTCTTCTCCAGCGGCTGCCGTTGGCGAAATATTCCGCCTTCAACGTAATAATGTGGGGGCTCGTTCTCTGCTGTATGGCAGCCGTGAAGAATTTCGCCGCGGCAATGACGGTGAGATTCTTCCTCGGCGCTTTTGAGGCGGCCGTTAGCCCCGGGTTTGCCCTCTTCACGTCCCAGTGGTATACCAAAAAGGAGCAAGGGACGAGAGTGGCATGGTGGTTCAGCTTCAACGGCTGGGGTCAAATCGTGGGAGGCGTTGTAGCTTATGGCATTGCTGTCGGCACAGAGGCTCATCCCATCTTAATCAAGTCGTGGCAATTGGTCTTCCTCGTCACTGGTTTTTTCACGGCCTTCATGGGCGTCCTGTTCTTATATCTTATGCCAGACAGTCAACTGAACGCCCGGTTCTTGACACAGCAGGAGCGAATTATGGCCGTCGAACGTATCCGCATCAATCAACAGGGCGTTGGGAACAAGCATTTTAAATGGTATCAATGCAAGGAAGCGCTTACAGATCCTATGATCTGGGCGTTCGTGCTTAATAGTGTCATTTGCTCGATCCCTAACGGTGAGTTATCCATGCGCTAATCTACACACTTATACGTGAAAGCTAAGGCTAATGTTTCCGGTCAGGTGGAATGTCAAATTACTTCTCGCAACTTATCGTTTCATTTGGGTTCTCGGAGAATGAATCCCTTCTTTTAGGGGCACCTGGCGGCGCTATCCAGGTCATCACTCTCCTAATTGCTGGGCATTTTGGCGATCGATTCAAAAACCGCATTGTTAGGCTTCCCGTCCCGTACATTGCGAGAAATGCTAACGATTTATTTAGTTATTTGGTGCTGCCGGCGTCCTACTATCAGTGTTGGGTCTCTTTCTTATCCTCCTCCTGCCACTTAGTAACAGTGGCGGGCGGCTTGCGGGTTATTACCTGTATCAGTCCTCTTCAACCGGATTCGTGGCCCTGCTGGGACTTATCTCGACGAATGTGGCAGGATGGACGAAGAAGACCACCGTCGCAGCGATGTATCTCACTGCCTACTGTGTAGGTAACATTATTGGCCCTCAAGTATTCCAGACCAACGACGCACCGCAGTACCGCAACGCCAACATAACGATCCTCGTATGCATGTTTGTATCGTTCGCTATTTTGGTTTTTATCAATTTCTGGTGTAGGCGTCAGAACAAGATCAAGGCCGCTATCCGAGCTAGTCCTGGCTATACTAAGGTAGATGGGCAGGAATTTCTTGATCTGACGGATCGGGAGAATCCTGAGTTCACTTATAGTTTATGATGCACTCACCGTGGGGGAGAAGGGGGTTCGTCTAAGGCGATATCCATTGGCAATTGACGATGTTCAGATATCCTATTATTATTGACCGAATATCAAGACACAGATAGGCCTTCACACAGGCCACTACAAAGAGATACGGTTTATGTATATATGTCCTAGATTTACTTACGAGTTCTTACTCAGCTCGTATTTCATAAAACATACTACGCTATAGTAGCGTGGTTGAGTTTTCAACTGTTGAACTTCCCGGCTTATTCATGTAATTCTCTTGATCCTACTCGTATGCACATAGTTTGAAATAGCCTGCTAATTACTAGAAGTGCCTAGCACTTAAATAACTAGCTTGTCTATTCCTATAATAATGTTCTATCTACTTATCTATCTATGTCTAAGGAGTGTCTTTCAACATAGGAAATGGATAAAGGGCAGACATCAGCTCACAGAGCCGTCTTGCCTACGTAACAAAAGAGATCCATGTATACCTAGCTTTCAAAGCTAACTTAACGCAGCGCTGATTTAACGGAATGAGTACCTGACTTCCTTCCTCACTTCAACTGCAATTTCTAGTGCTTCTTTTCTTGACTTCGAGAACACATTGAAGTAAGCTATAAATGTGTTTGCTCCGGAACTGGGGTGTGGGACCTTCTGGCCCCTTTTCACAAGACAACCGTAGCGATTAACTAGTATCTAGAGTCAGTATTTTGATGCTCGTATTATACGATAGAATAAATTAGAATGATTGTAGATAGCACTTACTATTCTTCGCTAGGTCAGGTCTTCGGCCTAACAATTCGCTGCAGATGTCATCCGAATCAAAGATGCCCTCGCAGGTTTCGTCGAAATCAGCGCCAATGAAAACGAGCACTCCGGTATGCTGGGCGCCATTTTGGAATGGGAGGGATAGTGATCTAGCTCGATCCTTATCCTCGATAGCCAGGGCCAGGGCGACGCCAAAATAATCAATTCCGTAGACTGACTCTACGATACGGCTGGCAGTAGATCCCGGAGGTCGTGGGTTGATTTCCAAAATCCAGGGAGTTGGAGGAGCGGATGTTGTCGCTTTTTCAATTGGCTGTAAGTCTAGAACGCCGCCATCAGAGCGGTATTCGACGGATGATCGCTGAACTCGAGCTTCTACGTGTAGGACGCCACTAGAAATTCCGATTCGCTGGAGAGTTGCGCCGATGGAACTCTGAAGCATCTCTAGCTCAGGAGGTGGAAGAGCGGAAGGGTGGACGAGATATGTTTCCAAGAAGCTCATTTGAGAGGCGGGGACCGTCATGTCGCTTTGATCTCCCGGCTTTGGGAAGTCGTCGCAGATCTCGCAGAAGAGTATTTCGCCATCCAGTAAGATCATGTTAACGTCGACTTCTGGGCCATCGCAATACTTCTCCATCGTAAATGACTTGAAGAAGGTCTTCTGTATCATATCTACCCCGGCTTGAATCTCCGCTGCGTTGTTCACTCGTACGATCCCTTCTGAGTTAAGGCCTAAGCGTGGCTTGAGAATTAGGGGGTATGAAAGGTCCTCCGCCGAGGCAAATTCAAGGGCCTCTTCGACTGTCGAACCGTTGAATGGATTACGGCCTTCGGCAATGCCTACTTGATATTTGTCGGTTGCGATTTCATACGACTCGGCGGGCTGGTGCGGGAGGCAAAGCTTCTCCGCTGCTCGGCTGACCGTAGCTTGAAACGAGTCTATAAAAGCAACGATGCCATCGATCTTCTTGCCATACGACTTGACTGTCTCGACGATATGGTCTGCCATGTCGAGGCCAGGCGGGTTCGTCCACCAAGTACCAGCAGGCAAGAATGCCTCATACCACTTGAATACCAGTGTTAGTAGTTATCTCTTTGATGCATTATGGGAGTTTGGGTTTATGCTGGTGATAGCAGCTCCTGATTCAACTCTATTGAAAAATCCAATTTATGGATTTAATCTAAAATGGGGTATGTGTTCGAACTGCATACCTGTGAATATTCGCTTCGCTCGATCCAGCACCCAGGCTTGTCAATAATGACGAGGTCAATTCCAAGGGCACGGGCTGCTTCGCATGCATACACGGCCCATGACCCCTGAGATGGCGCACGGTAGCTAATGCCAACGAGAACAAGTCGCTTCCGAGTGGTCGATCTCGGTAAAACCCAGGGCAGAGACATCTTATTTTCAAATTCAGCCTCGAATTCCGGAGGTACAATAGGTACTGCTGAATCCACGTCGGTCCCTGGAAACGACTGCTGTAGCAATATTCCCCCAGCAGAGGAACGAAATAGTTTAGAGAGTGAAACCACATCTAGGCAAACGGCTTCCCCAGAAAGCGATTGGAGCGGCGTTAAGAAGGACACCACCCGCTCGACACCGAAAGCACCCTTGAGTCGAAGGGGGATGATATCTGACCTGATAACTGTACCTCTCTGTAAAGGGGTAATAAGTCTCACGAGTCTCTTCTCGGACGATTTGGTGGCTTGAAGGCAATTCACGAGAAATTGGAAAGCCTCTCGTGAGCCAAAGGACTCCGTGCTGGCAGGCTCAATATTATTGTTATCGCTCTGAATCCAGATAGCATTATTTCCTAGAAGATGTGCGAATTCCGAGCTTGATAATGCTGGATTCAACGACAAGGTAAGATCAATAGTCTGCAGTGCTATGCTGCCGTTTGAAACACATTTGGTGATTTGTGAAGTGGTCCAACGACATATAAAAGCACCTGATAGATGTTAGTATTGATATCTGTAATGTTTTTTCAAACGAAGAACTTGCCGTGATCTTTCCAGAAGATGGTGATTTCTCTTTCTGCCATCGTGAAGGCGTTGATTTGGTCTAGAGAACTCGATAATGTCTACCGTTACCAGCGAGCAGAGCCAACTTATATACTGCCATCATGACATTCCAAGATGCTCGTGATCCCACCAGACAGCTTGCGCTGTAGGGGGTATTAATTCAGCTTGTGTTCATGTCTTTGCCAATTTTATCACAGATTTCATCTTTTACTCTTTAAGGATAGATTACCACCGGCCGGAGACCACAAGATCGTGTTGGACACAGCGGAGAACAATATCGTTTCGGTGTTGCCTTAGCCTGCATTGGCGTTCTAAGTAGTCCTATTTGTTGAGGCTATACATAAGTTTCCTAATTGAGAAGCTTGTTGCGGTAGTCAAACAACAGCCTGATACATAAGCTGAGTCATTTATAATGAAAATATGAGGCGTTATAGGGACGTGCGTGGCACGTAGAAATTGAATAACATGGATTGTGAATAGAACTACACGGCCGCCTTGTCTCCTACACGAGTCTCTCGTAGGCGCGCGGGCCTATATTACTCGCCACCCTATACACTCAAAGCCCATGTATGGAACGCCCCCAAACATATTGAATTAGATTTCTCGAAGGGAACTGTTTATGCGGCTCGCTTTATTTTAGAATAGAGGGTATTGCCGTTATGATTGGCAGGCAAAAATATCAAGTAGATGATGCGAAGGAATCACAAGCATCGGCCTGTTCAACGCCCGCGTCCTACTATCTACCGGTATCATCTGGGACCGCTCATAATGTCCTAAGGAATAGGATTGGAGTGATGTGGGCTATAAGAGCGGTATCAGGATAAGTGGCTCGTCTCGATGAGAGAAATATCTCATAAACTAAGATCATAGTAGCTAGTTAAACGAGAAGAAAAAGATCGTAATATTTTAGCCTCGGAGCTCAACTCTATAGGAACATAAGAACGTTTCAAGTACACTGTCCTAGCAAAGTACATGTAAGTGAACCTATTTTGATGCTGCTGCTAGAGAAAAGGTAGATGTCACTACTAGAAGGTTAATGTTGTTGCTATGAGATCTAGGACCTTAACGATGGATTGCTATATTTGAACTTGAATACGAAAGCTACTTGAATAGATACTACCAGTCAACGTGTTCGCGAGTTGCTACCTTCTAGCTTGAAACAGCCGAAGCAGAAGTAGAAATAGAAATAGTGGCAAGCATTGTCGATGGATATGGTTTAACCGGAACGAATCGTCTACAACTTGGCCCTTGCCTCGATCGCTTTATGCGCTTCCCCTTTATGCTTAAAATATTCTATGACCTTGGATTTTGCTACATTGACCACCGACGCGTCCTCAATGGTGGCCGGGTATTGGACTTCGTTTTCAAGCTCGTCATGAACCGCATTTTCAACTAGCTCCCTTAGAACTCTTCGCAGCGTCTTGCCCGATCGCGTCTTGGGGATCATCCCCTTGCCTTGGATTATGCCCCCAAGCGTTGCGATGCCTCCGATCTGGCTTCGAACAAGTTTCTGGATCTCACCGTACAGTTTTTTATCTGGTACAGCGGAAGCGGGATGGTCAGGCACCGACAAGGTTATAAAGGCGAAAGGAAGCTGGCCTTTCAAAGAATCTGGGATGCCGACTACACAGGCTTCTGCGATTAGAGGGTGGCTTGTTATTGCCTGCTCGATAGAACCTATCCACTTTGCTTTAGTATAAACTCCATTTCAAGGACGAGATGGCTTACCAGTCGAAAGCCGATGACCGGCTGTATTAATCAAGTCATCACTCCGACTCATGATGCTGATGTACCCAGAAGCATCTATCATGCCGGCATCTGTCAAACTTTCGGTTAGCGAATGACTCCCAAGCATATATGAAAGACCTACCGCCGGTGTCAACCCATTTTCCACTAAACCTTTTTAGATAGCCATTATAAAATCTTTCCTCATCTTCCCACAACGTCGTAAAACCCGTCGGGGCCAGCGGGATCGCTAGAACAATGTTGCCCATCTTCCCCCTTTTTACCTCGTTTCCATTATCATCTACCACTCTGACGTCAAATCCTGGCATTGCCTTGCCGGCGCTTCCCGGTTTGATCGATAACCGTTTATAGATTTTGCTTATGGTACCTTCAGTGTCTCCTACGTGTGGGGCTAAACAGATGCCCGACATTGGTGATCCGGATTCTGACGACCACCAATTGTCCACTACGGTGGCGCCGGGAGCGCCATATCGTTGTACAAGGTCGTCATACATCGTTACTATTGAGGGTTCTGACCTCTCACCCGCAAGGAAAAGCGCCTTGAGGCTTTTTAGGCCACCCTGTTCGCCTATCCGCTTGAGAAACTTGTTTTCTGGATCGTCTCTCTTGATAGCTCGAAGAGCAGCTAGAATCGTCAGAAAGATAACTCAGATACATTTTCCAGCGGGACCTACTTGGAGCAGTGAAAAGGCTCGTCACTTTATAATCTTGTATGATGCGCCAGAGAGTCGAACTATCAGGTGTTCCGATAGGCTTCCCTTCGAAGAGGACTGTGGCTGCTCCGATAAGAAGAGGGGCATATATGATGTAGGAATGGCCTACTACCCAGCCTATATCGCTTCATCTCAAGTTAATATTTACCAGTGGACAAATCCCCTTGATATATAACTCACCTCGCTGTGAACATCACATCCCTAGGTCCATGAACGCCATATAAATAGCCTATCGAAAGGTGTAGTCCAACTGCATGACCACCTGCTTGACGGACAACACCTTTGGGCGAGCCTGTCGTTCCACTGGTGTAGATTATATAAATCTCATCGGTAGCGCCAACAGGTACGCAATCGGCTCTCACGCCTCTCGCTTTACAGCTGCGCACCATCTTGAACCAATTACGCTCGCCGGCTGCTTTATTGAGATTGTCCCAACGCAGTTCATCTCGCTGCCAGACTATGACACGACTCGGCTTATGAGTAGACAGTTTAATAGCCTCCGAGATAAAAGGCTTGTAACTTATGGGTGGTTTGGCTCCATCAATTCCACATGAAGCCGTCAAGATGGCCACAGGTTTGGACGCGTCAATGCGCTGGGCTAGAGAGGCTGCAGCAAACCCGCCAAACACAACGGCGTGAATCGCCCCAAGCCGGTTAATGGCGAGAATTCCAATGAGAGCGGCTGGTATCATTGGCACTAGATATTGTCAGTTATACTGTTATCATGATTAAAAAAGGTAATGGGGCAAGCGAACTATAAACCAACACAACATCCCCCTTCTTAACGCCTTCTTCTCTTAGGGCACCAGCCGTGACCTCGACCTGATCGAGTAGTTGCGCGTAGGTGATGGTAGCCTTCGTCTTGGTAACGGGGCTATCATAGAAGATGGCAGGCTGGTGGCCATTACCAGCGAGGACGTGTCTATCAACGCAGTTATAACATGTTGATATTTTACCGCCTGAGAACCACTCCCAATGAGGATATTCCAATCCGCTTTTAAGTTTCCTCGTCGTCTTGGTTATGACCGCATCTGGTTTCTTGTGCCAATACAGCTTCTCAGCATGGCGGCCCCAGAATCTCTCTGGATCCTCCAGCGAACGGCGGTGAACCTCGTCTTGCGGATGGCTCATTGTTGCAAGTCTCCGTGACGATCTTGAAACTTAAAGCATGAGACTTGAACACTTTCTAGTGAGCTTATTAATCGCTTGTGAGTGATATTATATAAAAGGTTTAGTAGCATTGACTTATCTAACTACCTAGGTCTACTAAATATTATATGTTTGCTATGATAACTTATAATGCTCATTGCGGCTTCCTTTGTTACAAAAGGAGTCCTGTTTAGTAAGACCGGTACTAAGATACCCCGCGGGGCAATGACCGTACTGTGATACCTGTCAATCACTTCTCTTCAAATAAGATTGCCCGGGGTTCTGGGGTAATGAATGCACGTCCAAGCCACATCCTCGGTAAACTCCATCTGTACCGAGTTATCAAAGAGACTCAAACCCCGAAATACTGGGAAAGCGGTTCGAGACAATTGTTTATGGGAACATCACGTACAACCGTGCTTCTTTCTAAGGTTGAGAGGACTATGAAGTTAAGATATGATATGACAGTAAGACTTGAGATATTTGTTTGTGACAATAAGCGGTACCAAGATTCGGGATATATGGGCCTATCCTCACGGCGCATTAAATTAAACTATAAGGTAAATAGAAACTTTATTGCAACATGACCGGATTGGCAATTTGCGAACCGGCTTTATGGAACGGACGCCATGTCAACGTCCAAGATGTTGCAATTCAAGGAACCGAATCTGAATTACGACGAACCGACCGGCAATTCCCCGACCCCATGCAACCGTAAACCAAAAACTCCCGGTAGCCCGCCCGAGTACATACCGACCCCGACCATTCATGCAATTGATGCTTTATGCTGATGTGTCATGCAAAGTAACCAACCTCATGTATCTCATAATGCAATGTGTAATGTTGTAAACCCTGAATGCAACCAACCCATTGACCGTGGCGTATGCCATAGCGAGCAGCGTCATAAATTCGTCAGCCTCTGCCAGATGACGTTGGGCATGCCTATTTGGATGCAGATTTCTCCGCAGGTGTCTTGGACATCGAGTATAAACCATATACGCTCTGCTGGCCCCTAGACGCCATCTTCAAATTGCTGAATCTCGCCTCCGGAAGTCGTTTGCCTGCTTTAATGCTCTCAAGAACCCACTCAGCACCTACAAACTTCATCCCGCAACCACCAACCTTCTGGATTTCTTTTTGTAATTTTCCTCCTGCCAAACCTCCACCAGCACCCCTAGACCCTCCTCCGGTCGGCCTACCTAAAATCACGTGAGTCACCTGCCGTCGTCCGAGATTGATTGAGGTTCTAGCTCCGTGTTCCGCTAAGATGTGCTTGAGCTTATGGTCCGATATTAGGGGGTGCGTGCTACCGTTGATATAGACCACAACACCGTCGAAAATCCTCTTCGGCTGCGCTTTTTGCGTCTCTCGCGCTTCATCTTCGGTTTTACGCTGGGACATGAGCTTTTCCTCGGCTGTCGGCCTGCTGCTACCTTCATCATCTGGCATAGATTTTGGGTCTGGCGCGGTAGACGTAGACGACGACATACTCGTTGCCATGATCCCTGGCTTTGCAAGCATATCCCTGACGGAACACTTAGCGCGTGACCGTAGCTCAGGCGTGACAAGAGCTTTCAGCTTAGGATCCCAGTCTTTTGATCCAGTACCGACTGTGTCTGATACTCTCGATCCGCCGCCCGGGCCCCCTTTGAACTGGCTCGTCAGCTTCAAGTTCCGAGACTGACGCCATCCTATGCTTCTCCCCAAGTGATTTTCGGCGCGCTGATGACCGGTGGCGGACGAGTTCCATGAATCAAACACCTGGCCATACTTAGGCTCTGGGGCTTTGGATATCTCTGATTTCGACGTGTTTGACGGGGGCGACATGGCGAATGAAAGAAAATGGGTGACACGAAGACTGTGAGAAGTTAAAGTTGAAAAACGCGTGATTGCTACGTCATTGTGAAGGTAAGCAAAAAGATTACCCTCGCACAACGGGTTGCTGTTTCCTTTGAAGTGAGACAATGACCATAGACTTAAAACCTTGAACCATTCCGTTCGACTCGACGCTAACGGGAAACCAATACCTGAGCTACCGGCCAGCTGCCGGGCAACACAACAGAGGACATGCCGGTAGTGACACGTGACGCCCCGTTTATTTTATTGAAACATCGACATTACAAAGTTTGAATTATTTGCTAAGTCTTGTAAGTCGGGCGAGATGCCTTAGATACCTATATTTTGGACAAGAATGCATATAACAAATGTATATATATGTGTGCACATATATCGTCAACTACATAGAGCAGTCAGCATTTTGAGTAAGCAAGATACCGGTACCAGGTTACATAATCCAAAGATTAAAGAGGTAAGCAACATTGAAATTACATACCTTAGGTAAGTCAACCTTAGGTAGTTAAACTGCTGTTGTTTATTGTTATTATATGTTTGTTCTATTTTATTTTATTTTATTTTATTTTATTTTATTCAACACCCTCAATTAAAATGATAGACATTATTAACAACGTCCTGCCAAGCCCGCATACGATATCGCGCAGGCAAGTTCAACGTCAAGGTTATCAGAGCTACGGGATTCGTCCGACGACAGGACATCATATCACGACATCTGACGGAGGCGCTCCAGTGGGCCAATCGGGTGGGTGCGTTTCGAAACCAAAAGCCCGAGCATACTTGAGCATACTTGTTTTGGTGCCCAGCCCAGCGCGGGTTACAGTCGTAGAGATGGATTTATTAGGATGATGGATGATGGAACTTGTCAGATTGAATTGAAGGATCTCTCCAAGTCACGAGGTCGGCAATTCGACTTGCTGGTTGGCACGCCTCGAGCTTACCTTTTGAACAATGCAATGACTGACCCTGGACCCTGGTCCCTGGTCTAGCTTGGAAGAGGCAACAGGCACATCCAAAGGCAGCAAAAAACCCCTACCTGCTTTTATTATTACCTAGGTATTTACCTGCCCTGCTTGTCTCGCGATGGGATCGGTCCCGGTTCGATTTCCTGTCCCCCGCACATCCTCATGCAAGTAGCCCACCATATCTCCCGTCATCGTTTCTTATGCAACCCTCTTTCGTTGCAGTCTTGGGGGAAGGGGGAAGGGGGAAGGGAGCTGAAGCTTAGGTACGATTTTGGATGGTACCCTCCCGAGTCTGGGCGATGCGAGAGTTCTTCGCAGAGAAGATTGACGCACATCATTGGGCTAGGGGGACGATGCCGCAGACCAACCTGGACACTAACCGCCTTGGATGCTGACAGCTCACATTTTTCTTCTCTCGTCATGTCATCGGAGGCTGATGATACAACCCCCGATTGTCATCTGCACAAGCGGGAGCTCCCTCCTCGCTTCCTACATTATGTATGTGCGCGGTGTATGTAGGTATATGCCGAATCTTAGGTCTAACAGACCGTTGATTACTGCTTACGGGCTTGGATCGAAGCTGCAAATCCTCTATGTAGGAACCGGGGTACCCAGCATGTCTACAAAATCTAGGCCTCAAGATTCCATCATGTACCTTACCTAGAGGTACGGTACGCTCGGCGGCGAATGCTGGACCCCATGCTAGGCGTTCATGCAGCCTGGCGATTGGGGCCGCCGCCGTTCTTGTTGTATCTGTATTTGCTATGTCGTGTTGCTTATCCACTTTGGGGTCACGGTTGGATGGGGGTGCCATTGATTCAACACTATCGAGTCGGGTTACATTCCCGACCCGTGCCCTCCTCTATCCTGTGCAGCCGCAGCGTTTTTATGTTTTACCGGCATGAACAATTGCCACCCTCCTCTGCTTCCTTCGATGCGCAAGCTTGCTCTTCCTTTCCCTGCTTCTCTGGGCTACGTTGCAGTGGCCTTTCTGTTGGGTCGCGGCCAATGTGCGGTAGTGTTTTAAAGAAATTGCCCAGTGTGCCTGGCAATTGGGTGGGCAAAGATCCGATATAGGGTCGTCGTGGTTAAGAATTCCTCGAGAAAGCTGGGCTTGCCTAAACTTGAGCCGAACCCCCGGCTACGTTACAACCCGGAGTTAATCTTCGCTCCTCAAGATGGAAATATTGATTCGCCCGTACAGTAATCAGTTGACTGTTTTGAACCCCTGAAATTTGTCGGTCTAGGAGATTTTTAATTTTGGTAATTTTAGCAACCGTAAATGTTATTCGGGGACCAAGTAAGAGTTCCGGATTCGGTTCCTTTTTTTTTTTTCGCCTTGCCGGTACTCGGCCCCATCGCCAATTCCGTTACGAGGTACTTGGGCTGCTACGGGAATACAATTCCAACATCTTAACTCGCTGAGCATTGATGATGTCGGTATACTAGTGGGGGTTTGATGCTCTCCACAACAATGGGGGGCAAAAATGTCAACGTGACATGGGGTAGACGGAAATATCGAGTCGAGACCAACCCTTCAAATAATCATAAATAGAGAGCATACTTGTGGTCTTGTGGTGCGGGAGGGTATACAGAATCTAATACTGACAGGCATAGATTGTCACTATCCTACATATGCGGATCATACTTGCTTCTGCTCCCCTGCTTGGCTAACAACTACCTGCTTGGGTGCTGCGGCGGCAGCGGAGACGGGATGCTCCTCACGCATGCCCGCTTGCTTGCCTTTGCTTGTTACGTGGGGTGGCTGGGTATTGTAACTTTTGTAACTTGAAAGGGATGTAGGGGGCTAAAGATTCCTGGCTGATTTGCAGATTTGATACCCGAGGATGAATTGCTTTCATTTTACCAAAGGAGGGCTGTATGAAAACGTCGAACGGCTTACAAGTACGGGCCGCCAGAGAGGATTATTCCGCCATACCGTAGCCGTCCTATAAGCCGAGTGCGGCTTTCTTTTGCAAGTCTTCGGCTATGATTGAATATCTACATCTTGTTCCTGACATGGCTTCTTGAAGGATTGTGTAGAGGGAAGAGGATATCAGCGGCACCAATTGCTTGTCTGCAACCCCCTGTTCACTTTTCCCGCTAGATATGTGAGTGCGGTTATGTGCTGTAGTCATACCATGCCGCGCCGTACATACATATGTACACTACGGTACCTAATGCTACGTACATCACCAGTACTTATCACCTGTGTAAGCATCCACGGTACCGTAGGTAGCTGAATGTGATCCCTAGCCATTCTAGAGGAGATATAGTATCAGGGGTGCTTCCCACGGTGCATGCACGATGTAAGATTGATTTTCAGATCAACGGCGGCCCCTTTTATACACATGAATACTTGACATGTACTGGGGATCGCTGGTGCAGCATACGTAGTGTACTTACAATAGGTATATAGAATTGACGTTTGATAAGGTTGCGATTTGAGTTGAGTATGGCACATCGTGAGATGTCGATGCTCGCGGATAAGAATAGCGATACGCACAGGTAAGCCCGTCAAAATCCTTGTCGACGATCACGCTTTTACTCATTGCTAGCGTCAACAACGCCCACTTGGAGGAAAGATAAACTTAGGTACTTCTTACGGAGATCGACCCCTCGGTGATTGCTTAGATAGCCATGCGAGAAAGAAGTACACAGGGCTGGGGGGAAGGGATCTACAGGAAATATACAGTGCATATTTATTCTATACGTTATATTTCACAGTATTCGCGTTACGCGTAACAAAGCGTAGTTGGTAGTTGTGATATCCTACATAAGTGCTCAGACACTTGTTGCTCCTGTGACCTCTATACATCGTATGAGTCTGGACCTGAGAAGGCACTCGTGAACAGTGACGAGAAAGGCAGGTTCAGCAAGGCCTAAAGGTCTCAACTAGCAGACCGACGAGTTTCTCGGAAAACCTTCGTGTGGGCCCGGTTTGACCTAATTGTACAGGACATGATTTGCAAGACTAAGATAAGACGCCTTCGAAGAGACACAATTTTAAGACTATTTGCTTCAAACCAGCCACCACCACGTGAAAGCCATGATATTGATATCTAAAACGGGGGCTACAACTTTGGAAAATATGTAGTCATGAATAAAATCTCCTTGTATTTGGCGTTCCGAAAAGGGAAAGGGATAAGGAAACCAATAGCCGGCGATCATCGGACAAGCGCGATGGAGCGTCGGCAGGGATTTACGGCGACAAGGATGAGAAGTGAGAGGGGAGGTTGAAAAGAGAGGGGTGTTTAGTTAATAAGATCTGGACATGGATACGGTCTTCTTAGCGAAATAGCGGTGAAAGATAACCATAGTACATAGTTACAAGTATTATGTAGAAAGGTGGAAAAGGAGCTCGGGCCTTCTGGTCTTTGTGGAGTGCTACTTCGTAGATGGAAGTGCGTAAGTGCGTATCTTGTTTGAACATATCTCGTACGGTGTGGTGGCTATTAATTACCTACCTCCAACAAGGGTGAAACTCTTCGCCAATCTCGTTGAGCGGCACCAGAGATCCTATGCGTGCGGTAGCAGTCGACTGTCCATGTCGAGAGTATGTATTAAAATAGTTGGATTTGTTAGGTACCTAGGCTAGACGAAATTGTAAGCTATAAGGTTCGGTTCTTCGCAGCTTAGCTAGACCCCGAGGATTAAATTTTTAGCTGTTAATGCCGTTGATACGTATACTCCGCAACAACGGGGTAGATAGGGCGGCGTCAAATATTATAAATCCATACTAGTTAGCTTCGCTATTACTATTATAGAACGTTGGTTAAGAGACTAGAGGAATTCGGCAGAGCTATGTGGTCAAGTTCAAACACGTACGAATTCCTCATTGGACCAGCGAATAGCCGACTTAGAAAACACGTTATAGTGATTGGACTTTGCCGTGAAAAATGCTAGTAATACTAGTGATCTCGATGCTATGATTCTAACTCTGACCTTTCAGTTTGATGCCCGTCTCTGCTGGCCTTATGGTTCTCTTCATCTTACCGATATTAGACAAGCCACCTAGCTTGTAGAAAAGATAGTAATGTGGAGGCTTTGTCACATTATCGGAGTCAACGGCTCGTTTATGAGAAAGTGTCTTTACTTACACGCTACCTAAGCTATTAAGCGATTGAGCTAGGTAGTTCCTATTTCTAGTACGGCATACTTTATCGGAGAATTACGAAGTGTACCTGGTGTATATTACTTTTCGAATTAAGCCTCAGGGAGAGTATATTAGTAGACTACTGCTTAGTTTCCCAATTCTTGAGAATATGGTAATAAGAAACGCGTTGTATTTCGGCTCGGCGATCACGAAAGAGCCGTTCAACAGCTTTGATCACCCCACCGGTACGTTTGTAGGGACTCCCTTCCCCTCACAGTGGAATAAAGTGTGTGGTGCATGTCGACGTGGAGATGCATGATTGGACGCGAAGAGACGGTGGGGAGGTTTGGTCAACACCAGGGGAGGGTCGCAAAAGGGGCTTGCGCAACACAAAACTAATATGCAAAACTGTTCTTAGAATCCCTCTAAGTGACGATGTGGAATCCCTTCCAGCAGCTAGATAATGGCGAAGTTTAAGCGCCGATAGCACCACGGGATTATGAACGTTTTCTCTACTTTGTAGTAGTCTCTAGGTTGAACTAATCTTTATCGGTCTTCACCAGTGGATTCCATGGACAAGTCCTTCGATAGTTCACGTGCTCCACCTTTCATCTTGTACAAGCAAATCTCGCGGGGAAAAGGATTAGATGTTTGCATGTTGGACGAAGTATACGTCGTTACCTATAACAGGGTCAAGGCATTGGGATGAGCTGATGACCCAACTCTAATGTCTCCGAAGTGGTCACAATCTTCAACATATGCTCCCACATACCTAATTGCGAACCGTATTATGAGCAGGTAATTAATCAAGTTACATATGAGAACGGTCCAGCGAGACGCCTCGTGCTCTTGAGTCCTAGCAGAAATCCAAGCAAGCCTAGCCCAAAGGATCCCCAAGTGGCAGCATGGGGTAACGCATGCTTGGTTGGATACATCGCAGATGTGAGATTTGCATAGCCGCTGCCCGCTGTGCGTTAGACTGCTTCTCGGCCATGCAAGTGCTCAAGCCATCAGGACGGGTTCCCCTGTCGTCTTACGAGATTTCCATGAGCCTTTTCTAACGACGATGCTATCTCTTATATCGCACAAAGGCGTCTAGACTAAACGCTGCTGATATCAATGTCATTCGATGTGAGATTTTTGCGATTGTTTCTACACGTTAAATTGCCATGACGCGTCCTCTACTCCGTGCAAGCGAGGAAAGGGATGAAGGAACTGTAAAGTGTAAGCGAGGTCTTTGACCTAATTAAGCATGTAACTTGTTCCTTCAACTGTACCTTACTTTTCTGGGGACCGGCTCGAGCATGAGCCGACTTAGCGAATCCGGATCATTCAGTCTTTTGGTAGGTATATCAAATTGGCGGCACCGGATCAGCCACACGGATTTACCGCGCTTTTGAAAGACACCGAAGAGGACGGGTTAGAGTGATCCACGTTACTTCAAACTGGATCATCGTTAAAACCCTGTCCGGAGTGCGATATGCCAAGACGAGACTTCTAGCCTCATGGCTGAGTGGGAGAAAGCAAAACAAAACAAAAAAAAAGGGTTAAAAAAAAGGCTTTCACCATTTCACTTAATAGCCGATAAATGACGTTGAGTTTTTCCCGAGGGGGTGACACCATCAATTTGGATTAACTTTCTGTCCTAGACGGACTGAATTTGACTATCCGCATAGTGTTACCGGATAGGATAGCTATTCGTGACCAAGTAAAGCTGACTAGGATGTTTTAGTTACATACGGTAAACGTCTTCGTAGTAATGTATTAATGTATTAATGTATTAATGTATTAATGTATTAATGTATTAATGTATTAATGTATTAATGTATTTTGATCACAGCCGTGTTTCGAACTGTCTTGCCTTGGAACCGCGCGTTGCAAACCTGGAAGGTGGTTATTCATCAGTCTGATTTGGAATGGAGTTGATATGATTTCACGTGTCATACATAGAGGCTACGCCTAATAATCGCGGATGGATGGATGAATGCAATGCATAGCATGAGCATGGCACAGCATTGCAGTGAGCATTGAGGCTCTCTTTCACAGCATGCCGTCACCTTGTTACGCTATCCACAATAAGCCACTCCGTTGGGAATCAACCCGACAGCAACGATAGCACGAGATTTATGTGCTCCTCGATGCGCGGGAGATTGGGAGGGGAGGGGCATGGAACAGAACGAAGATAATACAAAGCTGCATGGAATCATGCATCTCTCCGGAGCCTCGCAGATATTGAACCCCAAGCTGCCCAAGCTACTGACTTACATACATACAAATTTGGGGCGAGCCCACTCTCCAAGACCTAAGAGGATCCCCTGAAGTTTCCAACGACGTGGATTTTGGCTTCCGTTGCCCTGCGTCGATCCACTGGCGCACGGAAGTACGTGCAGCTTGACATTGACGCTGGTTGAAATTCTTAGCCTAAATAATTAGTATACACGCGAGACATATATTTGCTATCTAGGTAGCCATCAATATCTATCTACCCAACTAGCCGTGACCATGCAGCTATAGTATAATATTATAACAAACATAACAGAGCGACCTGATCTAGTGAGATTGGGCGAGCTTCTCCTATAGCCTTTAAGGTAGACTTGCCAGATGTAAGAGTTCATACGTACCTGACATGAATTTTGTACGTACGAAGTAGATATTCTCATCTTTCGTACTCGTGTACATGACTGTGCGTGCGTGAGATCCACCAACTGAAACAGGACCCTGGAAATTAGATAAGGCGATGGCTGCTTGGCCATGTGGCTGACCGTAAATCCCTCTAGGGCTAACTTTAGATCTGCCAGCAATTCTTTGACCACTTGAGCCGTTGGAGGTTTGACCAGTAAGCTCAGGCCACGAAGGGGACGGGGACTAAATAAGTTGCTTACCGGGCCACGCTGTCAAGCCATCCCTTTCATTGACAGGATGATGGCGCCGTCCCATGATTGGCAGGCCGCGCCAGTGCTAATTCCACAGGCTTTTACGATTTGTTCCTTTCAACGTTCATCTGACATTTTGATCTGTTCTGTTCAAGACAGTACCCGGAACCGGTGCATTCTCCCACTGGACGTTCAGAGAGCTATTATCCAGTGTAAGATATGTGTGTATGAGGTATGTACATACGTACATGCAAAAACATGATGTTTGCCACCGGGTTCTTATAGTTAAAGAGCACTTATACTTGAAGTCTTTTAGAAACACTCAGAACAAACGATAGTAATTAGTTAACTATTCCTAGTTAACCAGTAGAAAAGGATACTTCAAGATCCGTCGAAGAATTAAACCGTACATATAACGTAGTATAAAATAGATAGCTGTGACGGCTTCAGACCAGGTACCTGACGACTAGGTGCCTTTGAAGCAGAGCCAGATGCTACTATGTAAGGTGCATCGCATCGTAAGGCCGTACGTATATACATACATACATATATACAATGATACGGTTGCACTCGCGGAGTGTGTACTATAGTGGGGGCGACAAATAGCCTAGCTATTATGGCGTCTACGTACCTGGATACGATAGGTGGAACACGCTCAATGGTGGGGCTATATGCAAGAGACGGGCTTGGCGATTCTTAGTCTGGATTTTAGGTTACGGTATGTAAGGTAAGATACGTAGGTGCTAGGTACGCACATAGCTATGATAGCTTATATATAATGTCTATAAATGGTTTATAAGTGGTCTATACATATGGTAGGTACTAAATGTATATGCGTGTTAGGTACTTCGATATGCGTTAGTTACCTACTAGGTATGTAGGTGGCTAAGAGGTATCTACCTAGTGTAAATTAGCTTAAAGGTGCTTTAAGTAGACGATTGAGATTTCGCGGAATCTTGCATTGGGATACGTAAGTGCTGCAGAGAGGATATCTAGTGCGGCGCCTTTAATTTTTAGCATCCTGCAAGCCCCACCTCGAAGAGCCCGGGTGCCGTCTTACACAATGGATCCCGTGCGACACAATATGTAATACCTACTTCGTACATACATTTACATATACACGTACATACGCAGTATAAAGTTGCTTGCGTACGGCATGATGGCAAGGAGTAAAGTAAGAGGCATGTATAATTTCGTCTCTTATGTATGATAGATACCTAGGTACACACCTAGGTAGGTACATATCTAAATACTGGTAGTTATCTGAATATACTAATCAACTTTATATCGTCTCGACTTAGCTATCTCTTACATATATATGCCAGCGAGAATAAGAGTACCTATTCCTAGATTGGACGAGTTTTCGACTCCAATGTACCTAGGATGACTTCTCTATATCCTAGCTGTGAAACATTGGAAACCTATAGACTCTACGAGCTCTCATCGTCGTAGCTTATTGCAGGGACCATAAAAGTGGTGAGACTCCTAATTCTAGATCCCGTCTACCGTACCTTAAGGTAGACTATGCTGTAGTAAGTACGAGTGGCTATTTCTGAAAATATGTAGATCCCTTTGGTCCCGTAGACGTATCATGCATGCTACTCTATGAAGCAGGTGTAACGGACCTGCTTCTGCTGCGTGGAACAACGATCAACCACTGCCGTGCATTCTAAAGCGCCACGAGTAGAGCCCGCCATGGAAACATAGATTCGGGGGAACGTTGACGATAGTACAGAGCCGTGTCCTATTATGGCGTTCGTGCTGTTTATTTCTGTTGTGTGTGTAAGCGTGTCTGCATCTCACAAGGCTTGACGGGGTTGCTAATGGCTACAACAGCCATGGTCTGCATCAGCATCCAATCGTGCATGCAGCAGAGGCTCTCGAATGCCGCGTTTACAATATAGTTCAGAGGGTAGATACGGAAGGATCAAAACTCGACGAATGGCCTAGGTTATAACATGAACCAGTATTCTCTCGCATTTTGAACGGATGACTTGCCTAGACGACGGATATCTTTAAGCTCGCAGCATGTCACATCTGCCATACATACATACATGCACATACATAAACTAGGCCCCTGGCCGAATGCATGCATTGGTGGCCGTCCCTAGCTGAACGCCTCTTAGCTTCTACGGTAGGTGCATAACTAACGAACAGTAAAGCCACATTGAAAACACCATCATTAGATCGCCCTTCTATCAAATATAAACAGATCGTAGCCGCCAACTTGATCTGGATAAGGGGCTCGGATGCCTATGCGATCAATACTACTGTGCAATAAGACTTAAGTTTGAATATTCTCCAAGGTTTGTCGGAGTCACCAGCTAGATCTGGTTTCGGTCCGTAAGGAGGAGTCAAGACGAGAAATGACGATAGGGTTTGTTGGCTGAATCCGCCAGTCCTAGCCAGGTCGACATTGCAACCCTGACAGGCCCACCGAGAAGACTAGGATGGTGATTACCAACAAGAAACCTTGGCCCTTGGCCGGCGAAGGGACGGCCTCAGAATCCAAAAAGAGGGGAAAGACACAAGAGCCAAGAAAAACGTGCTCTGTACAATCCTAGTTTAAAGGCGTGTGCCGAGTAAATGCTCGATGGCCGCCGGGCTTGCTGCAGACACGTTTTTAATGAGAAACGAAACGGTCTATTTTCCATATTAACACTCTATTGGGCGCTTGAAATAAAAAACCCAATCGTCCATAATTCTGCTCCTGTCATTATAAATAGGAGTGTTGATAATAACCCGGTAATCATCGCCGTTCGCGGACTCCACACCGACTAGCCGTAGCGAGGAGAAGAGAGTGACTATAGGAACTATACGCTATACGACAATGAAGTCGGCTCAATTCAATGGGCGTTCTCTGAGCCTGACTGTGAATGATAAGTACGTACGATTAATTAATATAAGTGGCTGAGAGAATCTCCCCCATACTACGTTAGAATACATAGGCCGATATCGATGCGGAGATAAGTGGCGATGCGGAGCACCGGGTCAAGGAATAAGGCCACGCCAAGCCGACCAGCCATTAAGCCCTTGAGATCGGCCGAGCAAATCTTTTTCTCCCTAGCAGAGAGCTACTATTCCCAAGAGGCAAGGCCAGGCATGTCGGGCATGTCAAGACGAAGCCTGACGTTCGGACCGGCGAAGACGAGTCTGAAGGTGATGCCGGGAAAGGCAATTCAAGACATGAGGTTGGCTAGGTCCCAGAGCAGGCCTGAACAACCAACAATCGACGTTAGCACCATCTCGAAAAGAAAGACACAAAGGGAGCCGTCCCGCGTCTCACTCCGGAATTACATAAGATAAGTATGTACAATGACACGAGAGATTGTATTCGCGCAAAGCATCCGTACCGATGTTAGAACAGCCACACAAGCCGCCGGCGTCTCAGAAGCCCAGTACGCCCTATATTAATTAGGTACTTCTGTGACACGGTGCCATACTATGCTCGGACTTGGTAGGTCGTGGCAGGCCATCGCCTGTAGAGATAGGAATTAGGAACAGCGCTGGTGCTCTTTTTTTTTTTTTTTTTTCTCTCGCGCCGTCCGGAGGACGATCGATACCCTTTTCTCCTCGATGGTATCTTACTAGAGCCACCCCCAGACGTTACATGTTGGTACGCCCCGTAGGTAACATCACATTGCACTGTCCTAGATATGTTTCAAGTTGTAAAGCCTCCAACGTTCTGGTCTTCTCTATCTATGTCTGAAGATAGGTATGTAATTCTATGGTAGACTAATCTCATGTATGCGTCTAATAGTACATATCGTGTATTTGAAAGTTTTTAACTAGCCAAGCGACTAATTGACATTGGTCCATGGAAGATAATAGTATAAAATTCTAAGCTGTGTTTTTGTTTATCAGTTGGCATGTATAACTATGTAAGCCGGGTTTGTTACACGCAGGAGTAATAACGTATAAATGTTTGTCAATCTAGGTACTTTGTACTATAAAAGACGATATATGCATGCAGAAAACCCCAACGAACTGAACTTTGAGATAAACGTCAGTAGCATATTATTTATTACCTTATATGAATATCTTAGGATCATGAAAGCTCTTCTGTTCACATGTATACACTCGTCTCTTAGAATGGTAGATGTATATATCTATGTTCTAATCCAGCAAGAGCCGTAATCGAGTATACCCATGTAAGTAAGGCCGCTCACCGTCTACGACAAGGCCCTTAGAATATACACGTATTTAATACAGCGCGGGGAATCCACATAGCGAATGTTCTCTGCAAACTAAGGTAGTTGGAACCCGAAAACCCGCATCATTCGATAGATAGGAATTTGAGTAGGTCTCCATGGAGAGGTCTTGGGAGGCTCGACATAATGCCGTGCTGTGATAGGTATGTACCTACTTGGCTTTTTCTGAAGGGTGAATTGACTAATCATCAATATCCTCCTCCACCACTTGCGACGGGTGCGTGTTGTGTGTGTTAGCTTCTTACCCTAGCCACCGTATAAAGAGATTCGAGGTTCCAGTTAAGGATCTAATTTTAGCCATCATGTCTCTGTGTCCACGAGTCTTTGCGGGATAGAAAGATAGTCATTTGTTTCATTTGTTTGATAGTCCTGAACGGAATAAAATATGGACAAGGCTCTGTGGCTCGGGGGTTGGGAAGAAAGGGAAGATATCTAATTTGGCTCGAACTCGATCAGTTCGCCAATCTCGGCTCGTACTGTGCATCTCATCTACATACATATCCATCCCACTAGGCCAGGGGAGAACCACAGCAGCCCCGGGGCTTGAAAGGAAACGAAAAAAAAAAGACCTCACTTTCCTTTCAGTTATCTCTTACTAATGACCTAAGCCAACTTTTGTCACCCAATTCATATTATTGTTTTTTTAATAAGTCTAACAAACCTTGATTGACTCGACTAACATTTTGATTTTTTATTAATATTTTTTAACCATAGAAAAAGTATACTTACCTACCTTAGGACCTACCTTAGGTAACCTGCAATACATTCGAAAGGAAGTTACCTAGTATCATTTTATGCCTATGTCCATGTACACCAGGTAGTTAGTTCGATTTTGAATGCGCCTACCTAATCGAATTGAAGTCACATTCACCTTCTCCAAGCCTTCTCCTTCACAGTCCCCGATTTGGGTTTATACTGTGCGTACGATTTTGCAAGACCAGCCCCTCATCCCGGTAGACAACAACAACAACCCTGATGATTACACGCCACCGAAAAAAGAGCCACACTGAGCAGAGAGCCTGGTGTTAGTTGTACAACCCTTGGGCCACCAAGGACGAGACCCCATGCTACCACCTACAAAGTGTCTAGGTAGGCGCGGTCTACACTATTTGAGTAGGTACCTACGTATCTAAATCCGTTCATAGGAACATACATAGGAACCTTACAAGGAAACTGGCCCCCCCCCAGACCACCAACCTCGCCAGCCCGCCAGCCCATTTCGCTATCCTTATCCACTATTCATCCTTCCCCCTCCACCCCCGGTTCAACAGCAAACCCTAGCAGGCGCACCCACACCCGGACCCGTCTGGTGCTAGCGGCTTCGCTGCTACTAATCCCTACCTTCCTTACAGTCCACAGTCCACAGTCCACAGTCTATTAGGTAGTCCACAGTCCACAATTCACAGTCCGCTTCCTAAAAAGCAGCACTCTTGCTCTTTGCATTGTATGTGTATTCTAATCCGTACACCTGCCCTGCCTACCTCCTACCCTGTTGTTACCCTGCTACCCTTGCTAACCTACCTTACTAGTTAGCGTCTAGTCCCGTCTGCATGTTCTGTGTCCCGTCTTTTCTTACCTTGACCTCTCTCAACTTTCGTACCTCCACTATCTCTACCTTCCTGCCTCCTCCTCCTCACCACCACCACGAGAGGAAAAACCTTGGGCCTTTCTTTTCCCTTTTCCCCCCTCTAACTTCCTCTCCTCTTCTCTCTTTTGGTGCCGTTTCGACCTCCTAATTCCCACCAGCGAACGCCATTGAGGTCCGAAGAGAAGGTATGTGTTCTTCCTCTTCCCAATTCCTACTTGCGCGCAAACTCTGCCCACCTCCCACCTCCACTTTCTTCCTGCCCTGCATTTCACCCTGCGCATCTGGGCCCTGATGTTCCTGCATTAGAGTTGAGAGACAGCCTCGCTTAGAGGAAAAAAGAGGAAGAGAAACAGAAAAAAACGGAATCGGGAGGAGATACATCGATGTGTTCGTGCGAGTGTTCGTGTGTACGTGTATACGTTCGTGCGAGAGACTTCACTCATTCTGTCCAAACGACCAACGACGACGACATCTTATCGCCGCTTTCCTGTCCCTCCCCCTCTCTACGCCCCCCTTCTTGCAAACTACTACGTCGAACATAGCTCTTATCCTTCAGCTACCACGATTGTAGTGCATAATTCTAGCATACACGTTCTCTCAAAATTTTACTCTCGAACTTGATTTACTCCTTTAGACCGCACTGGTTCATCATAATTGACGATTTCTTTAGAGCTTCACGATCTGTAACGACCACGCCGTACGGGAAGTCCACTATTGCCGAGGAAGCACATTCGCCGTGTCTATTTCCCCGCAAGTGCTGAATCACAGCCCGTCGAATAAGTTCGTACGCGTCCAGCAACCGTAACACCGTCCCAGATTTACTTCCTAATCCCATCGGTTGAACCGTCGATAAGCCAATTGGCCCGCTTGTTTCGTTTTGCCTCGAGCTCGTTGTTCCTTTGACGAAATTGAAGCCCAATTGTGGTGTTGGTCTGTACTCAAACACAGGTCGTGCTTATTCGACTTGTATTTGAGCTTCTTTGCAGCCCATCGTGGCATTATTGTCGAGCGCCGTGAAACTGGATCTCCCGCCGATTTCCCAGCCGCAAACCCGGGGACCGTCTGACGTACCACCATACTACGGTTCCTTTCCCCAGCGCCCGCCGTATGTGAGTGAGAGGTTGCCTTCGCTCCCCTTACCGCAGGCGCCATTGGCCTACTCTTCGAGTACATCGTCTCCCCGGGTTAGCTCTATTGCGTCTTCCGCGAGTTCCAACGGAGACTCGCAATCGTCGTTCACTTCAGCACCGTCTTCACACGGCCCTAAGACGCCGTCTCCTAGTCTCCCCGTCACAACGGCGATATCTGGCCCCCCTTCCCAGGCCATTGGTGGGTACGAACAATATTCCGCGATGAATACCGCGCCTCCAGATATGTACTACCAAGCTACGCACATGTCTGCAGGCCCTGCACCGCAACCACAAACCGTGACATCAAACGCGTTACCCCAATATGGCCACCAGCAACCGACATTATTACAACCAGGCCCAGCACAGTACTCTGCCCCTCCGTATCAATACGGCTACGCGAATGGGTTGACGTCTCCTCAGTCTGCTCCGCCGGCCGTCTCGGGTTCCATGGGCGCCCAAAATGTCCTACCTCTTCCCGGAGTTCCCAACCAGGGAGGTATGCAGAATCAGTACCAAGGATTTGACACGACAGGTCAAATTGCGCCGCCGGGGATGAAACCTCGCGTTACGGCCACGCTTTGGGAAGATGAGGGCAGCTTATGCTTTCAGGTTGAAGCTAAGGGTATCTGCGTTGCGCGTCGTGAAGGTAGGAATTTAGCAGTCCAAAACTTGTTAGAAACTAAGGAATGTGCTCACAAAATTTTGGCAGATAATCACATGATAAATGGCACGAAGTTGCTCAACGTCGCTGGAATGACCCGTGGCAGGAGAGACGGGATTCTGAAAAGCGAAAAGGTACGGCATGTTGTCAAGATTGGGCCCATGCACCTTAAGGGAGTTTGGTAAGCTTAAAACCCCCTTTTACGGCTGAAGACAAGTACCAATAACGGCCCCCTCTAGGATTCCCTTCGAGAGAGCTCTTGACTTCGCCAATAAAGAGAAGATTACGGAGCTGCTGTACCCACTGTTCGTTCACAACATTGGAGCTTTATTATACCACCCTACAAACCAGAACCGCACAAATCAGGTCATGGCAGCAGCCGAACGCCGAAAACAAGAGCAAAGCCAAATGCGGAACGGCCCGGGTCCGACACCTCCTGGTGGCGTCTTGCCCTCAATACAGCAGCATCACCACCACATGGGATTACCAGGACCCCAACCTCCACTTCCGTCTCATAACCCAGGACGGCCGTCCCTTGACCGGGCACACACATTCCCGACGCCGCCGACAAGCGCATCAAGCGTGATGGGAAGCATGGGTGCATCTGAGAATTTCCAATGGGGTCAGCAAGGGATGAATGGCGGCCAAGGTCCCAACCCTATGTCCATCGATACGGGTCTAAGCAACGCTGCACGATCCATGCCAGCTACTCCTGCAACTACACCTCCAGGAAACACACTGCAGAGTATGCAGCCTTACTCGCAGAGTAGTCAACCTTACGACAATTCCCGTGCGGTATACAATGGCCAAACTACTCAACATTCACCCTATCCTCCGTCAAATAGCAGCCCGCAGGAGAGGAACATATATGGCCAACCGAGTTCCTACATGAAGAGTGAGATGGGCCCTCCAGCTGGACGTCCGGCTGGTCCTAATGAGCAGGCTGATGTTAAACCGTCAAATGGATTACTGCAACATAATGACGGTGTTCCTCACCCGTCCGGCGAAGATGAAGCTGAGCATGAGGCCGAATATACTCATGACAGCGGTGCTTATGACACCAATAGAACATCGTATAATTATAACGCCCCACCTGTTACGGCGTTACAAGGCGATCACCAGCATATTCCTGAGATAAACGGGTCGCCTAATCATCATCAAGCCGGATCTGGACGAGCCACACCCAGAACCGCCGCACCGCCGCAACCGTATTACGCTCAGCAGACAGGATACAGTACGCCGCCGCGTGTGCCATCCTCCAGCAACCTTTATAATGTAATGAGTGGCGACCGAGCGCCCACTAATGGCGCGCCACCGCCGGATGTTTATAGCTCACAAAACGATATGGGCGCTCCAATGCAAAATGGTTATGCTACTCAGCCAGTTATGAATGGCGCATCAGGCGCCTTGAAAAGAGGTCGCGATGATGAAGACGACCTACCTCGTCCCTCGAGCGGTGGGCTAGACTTGAAGCGTCGGAAAACGGTGATGGATGGGCCCATTGCTCCCGGATACGACACAATGAGCCGCCCTACTTCAGCGGTGGCCCGTCGGCGATAGCCTCGACCTGGAGTTTATTCAATGTGTCATGTTGATGTTTTCTTTTCTGTGCGCATTAATCCAGGTGTTGGGGCACTTGTGCGAAAATCGATTCTTTTGAGACGAATCACTTCCGCGCCATAGAGTGCAATGCCGACTACGAGACACTCCTTTATTTGTTCTTTTCCGCGTCTTTTGTGTTAGCCGCGACAACTCATCATCATCATGTTTAGGCCCATCCATCAGAAGACACGATGACGAAAATTACGACTTCTTGATTGTTATTAACAGCCGTTTAAAGGCCGTGTAAATGCTTCACGATTTAACGCGTCGCATGGTGGACCTTAATTTTTTTTTGAGATGATCATCGATTACTTCTCTTTTTTTATGCTGAGGACAACGAGACACTCGAGCAACGCAAAAGTCCCGCCTATTACGATTTCTAGGCGAGTAATGTTCATGACCGAGGCTGAATTTGTTTTACTTTGTTCATCACATCCATCAGCCTCGTAGAGCACGTGAGGCTGCTGGTACAATTATTTTCCTAGTGACGACATGATGACGACCTGATTTTCTTCTATTCACCAAAAGGATGTGGTGTCACTGTGGGCGTGTGTTGGAAATGTCTCTTTCTGGTATCAATGGTCATGAACTCGATGATGGAATTAAAAAAGCTATTGCTTGATACACAGCGAACTTAGATTCTAAGCTACATACAACTGTCCCAGCCAATCGTATCACATATTGGGCTGTAAGGAAATTAAGTGGAAATTTGTAACCAGCTTTCCTGGCTTTATATTACAGTAATGGGATTCTCTATTAAACATACTCCTCTCGCCCTTCCAGTAGCAATTGTTCAGCCCATCCCCTACGTAGCTATCCTATTTACATTGTGATTAGTTGGAGTCCATTTTAATCTTCCGCGTACGATACGCAGGTAAAAATGCTGATACCATTCATCTAGCCTATACTCGTACCAAGCCTTGTGCGAGGTGACATTTCCTCAACAATCACACTTTTCATTACACCTTGTACCCTTCTCCCGTCGTACGGGGGTGGGAAAACCCTAGCTTCGTGGAACTACTCACTATCAACTTCTCTCGCCAAGACGATGCTGTGATGGCTCAAAAATAGTCCATTTCACTGCTTGCGCCTGCGGTGGCAGAGATCATTCACTATAGCAGGAAAAGATATAGGACAGTGAGACCTTTTTTGTTGTTAATACGGGCGGTCGGTCGTACGGCGATGTGGTAGCCCGAATTATGTAAAACCCTCATAGCTAGTGTTTAGAGGATGATAATGATAACAAGGGAGGGGGGTATCAAGCTCCCCCTTTCCCCTTCAGTATGCTGTTGCTATTCTTTATAAGAATAAGTAGACCTTAACTACTTCCATGGTACATCTAAGGTACCTACCTAGATGTATAATCTAGAATGACTAACTCAGTATATTTGTTGAGCCCATCTTCAATAAGAGGTAAGTATGAGTTTAGATAAGGATACTGTTATCCACGTACTACGTCGAATATAATTTGTGATACAAGATGTATAGTGCTCTTTTGACTTCGCCCGATCGCCCTACTTCTTAGCTGCCTATCCGACAATACACGATTTTAATGATGACTTTATTCCGCTGTGACACTTGGCTAACATGAGCTTATATACCTAACACTATAGATATATCGACGGAACGGATTATGAGTAGGAAATGTAATGTAACGGTATGCCATCGTAACGTGGGGGGAAAAGGGGGTTTGTTGCTTCTAATACTCCTAATTTCAAGAACTATACTCAATGACTATCAACATAACCCCGTTGATAATACCCTGGAACGTCTGAATTTTGTCTCCTGCCATGTCCATCACAAGCAATGCATTGTGCCGACGCACACAGCTTCAAGAATGATGTTAGCTTGGAACTAAGGGAGCAACTGGATAGACAGCTATGGTTAGGATATTATAGTAAGGAGGGAAATCCGTACCGCAACTACATATATATAAATATTAGCATAAACGACACGTAAGTATTATCGAAGGCACGTCGCAGATCCGGTATATATACGTACATGATAAATCCGAAAGGGACTGCAGCCAAGCCTCCGCAGATCGCGGCGCAGTCGTCACACGTTAGTCGTTCGTAGGCGCCGAGCGAAGCGGGATCTCGTCCTGTTAGGTTCCAGGACAGCGTGCCCTCCACGCCGCTCAGGGGAGGGAAGGTATAGTGTCCGCTGGGACTATTGCCGAAGAGCTCCGGGTGGTTCCGTAGTTTCGTCACGTCGATCCCGAGCTCGTTTTTGAAGTACTCGAGCGTCTGCTCCGAGTGCATGGTTAGGGCGCCGCTGATGCTGTCGTCGGGCTGGAATGTGAATGAGATGGCATCTGCGCCTTTGCTCCGCGGAGTTAGGGCTTCGTTGTGCGCGGCGGTGGGGTTGAGTAGCGCGAGGCTGCTGGTGTAGAAGAGGAGGGACTGGAGGAGACGCATCGTGTAGAGTACCTAAGCTTTGGCTATTGGTGGAAGTGAGGATAGTTAAGAGGAGAGATTGTATGATACTGATTACAGCTAACGCGTAAGCGATTGCTGGCTATGGCAGTATCTAAGAATGATGATTCAATTATGTGATATTTTATAGTTCAACAATATCAAAAGCCCATTTTCACACCGTCATAGTCATAACGAGCAAGTCACCAGCAGAGCGGTATGCTTGCCAAGCTAGTAGCACTTGGTAAATTGGCTATGCTCTGCACGCTTCTTCTCACCAATGACTTCAAAAGATATGGCGTGGATACATCTAATCAGATCAAAGATTATCTGATCTAGGAGTTGACCCGCCTTGTATTCAGTCGGTACGGGGAAAGTCGAGCAAACATGGGATTGGGACAAACCACACCCGTATTTAGAACACGGCTAGTAAAATGACTCTCCCATGTTCGGTCACAATAGAACGTTTTCCTCAAGCTGCTTCTCGGGGATAACTTTTCTGGAGAGCTAAGACGTGGGCCGAGTCGGAATTCCGAGGAGAGCATATGTTGTTGCTTGTTTGTTGGGTAGAATATTGATGTTTGTGGTAGCAACCCAAGGCCCCATAGCCGCCCAATCCCGTATTGGAGGGCACTTACACCGAAGCTAGAATAGGTTGCGAGTTCGGCTCTACCTGCTTGCAACGTTAGGAAGTGTTAATATATAAGCCATGAATTAAGATGATCTGTAGGCGTGTATCATAAGTGTTATGAATAACACAAGGTTGGGGTTACATACGAGTTAGTTTTGGGACAGTAATTTTGGAAAGCTCAAGAGAGCGTGGGTATCAATTAGAAATGACCGACAATCCTACAATGGATCACGCCAATACAAATGCAAAGACTACCTAATAGAAACCGCCTAACTCTCATATCGTGGTAGGGAGTCCTTCGCTAGGCTTCAACCTACGTACAGGCTAGTACCAGGAATGATGGGGATATTGGATGACATTGCATACAAATCCACTAGGTTTAGTCCTCATCTTCTTCCTCTTCTTCCTCGTCTTCGTCCTCGTCGCTAGTAGCCTCAATATTCGCCTTGGTCTTCTTACTCTGGGGCTTGGCCTTCTTCTCGTTCTTGGCCTTCGCTGGTGAATCAGGGGCGTCTGCGGGCGCTCCTGAGAGGTCAGGCGTGGCGTGTCCCTTGTCCCGTAGCTCGGCGTTGATAGAAGGAATAGCCTCGAGTAGTTTGTTGTATTGCTCAGGACTCAACGTGATACCCTGTAAGGTGGTAAGCGATTGGATGGCTAAAACATCTTTCTCTCTCCTTTCCTAATCTACAATGGCTTACCTTCTTTCCTGGCTTGAGATCACCAGAGGCATCTGTGTAGTACTCGCGAATGTTGACAAATGTCTTGCCCTTGAAACTGCTGATAGTGGCTCTGCGGGTGCCGCCTAGCTTTGGAATAAGTTAGTGACGAATTTCGAATTTCGAGTCAAGGAGACAAGAGTGATAGGATAATAGAATATCATACACTCCAGAAAGGGTTGCCCTCATCGTCTTTGCCGGAATCGGAGGTCTTGGCCTTCTTGGTGGACTTAGACTTGGACTTGGACTTGCTGCTTGACTTGACTTCCTGATCGCTTGATACATCCTCGTCTTCGTCCTCATCGCGACGCGATCGCTTAAGGTTCTTGGTGCGACCCATGTTGACGGCTACAATTGGTTCTTGATTTGATGGTGAGATGATAAGAGAAACTCAATTGAGGAAGATGCAAGGGTTAATTTAAGGAGAGGAAGGTAAGGAATATAATACTGTAATTGATGCGGAATGTGGGGTTGCTGTTGGGTTGCGCTTTGTCGCGTCAATGAAATGTTAAGTGCTTTGAAGACGCGCCTACCTACATGTATGATGTATGTACGGTTGAGTAGTACTGGGAGTTCAATTGCCACTATACTCGCTACGGTTAGTTGTTGCAAGGTACCTGCATATCAATATCTCTCTTAAAATCTAAGATATGGGAACGTTTATTGTAACTATAGGCCTATGTACCTCTCACTTAAAGAACTATGGAAAGATACATGAAAGGATTCCGCTGGGGTAAAGGTGTAATGTATGTACGAAGTACCTAAGTACTTAATTTTACGAAACATCCCATTATCGCACCTCGAGGCAGAAGGTTGTACACGACAGATGTTACCTAGGGGAAAGTCTACCTAAACCATTGGACCCCTAACTTACAAGAATCCATCTGCCAAATTTATCTTCTACGATTTGCCGAATCTATAATCCAGAACCTTTTCAAACACGCAGTCTATAGAGAACAAAGAACGAACTATTCCGAGTTAACCGCTGTGCCAATACTTATAATATTAATCAACCATCTTCTATTCTAGCCTCTCGTTATAAATGCAATGCGCCCACTATCAACGCCCCTAAACGCCTAGTAACTTTCAATAGTTCCATACACCAACAACTCCCTAATGAATACCGTCGACCATGCGCAACTCGGCGCGACTCCCGCCGTATCGCAAGACGAGACGAAACTAGACTCGAGCGAAATAGTAGATATATCCGACAATAACTCCCAAAACTATCCGATAAGTCCGAAGAAACGAGATATACCTACATCGTCAAGTTCCCAGCAAGATGATATTGTCACCAAGGTGTTGCAATTTCTTTCCACAGCAACGCCCGGGACACTCGCGGCTATCGCGTTTGTACTTGCTGCTGTGACCTACTTCGTCCTCGGTCAGATTGGCCTGGTACTGATCGGAGCTGTCGGCGGTATCACGCTATTCGCGTCGTGGGAGTCCCGGCATCCCGAAGTGTCCCGGGCCGTCCGAGGTGAAAGGGGTTACGAATTCTTAGATCGTATCTTAGGGACGGCACATACTAGAGCAGTCATTCAGGCTGAACAAGACGATGAGAAGAACGCCCAACTTCTAGCTCGAAGTTTCGACGACTTCCAGCCAGAAACGCGACAGGCGCTTACTGGTCTCGTCGACGCCATTGTTCGCGACTATGTGGACTGGTGGTATGGACCTATTGTGCCGTCTGACAAGTCATTTCCTCTCTCCTGCAGAAAGGTGTTGGTTAATTTCTTATTGACTATCTCGAATCAATTGGGCCGCAAGCGACCTGCCGATGCCTTCGTCGACTTCCTTACTCACACGTGCTCTATCATTATTGTCTTCCTATCTGAGATGGCCAATGCTTACTCGGAGCTTCCGTCCGAAGCCAACTTGACTGCGGCAGATGCTATCTATAATTACCTTGCTTCGAATACTGAAGCACCGTTGTCAAATTTGCTTAATCAAAGACAACAGGCAGGGAAGTTTAAAATGGTTGCTGAGGACTTGCTTAGCTTCCTAGATAGATCGGCATATGATTGCGATCCTGCTCGAATCTTTTTGAGGGAGATCCTCTCAACAATCATTCTTGAGGGTACTTTGCAGACATGTTCCAAAGCCGAATGGATTAATGGTTGGATTGTGTATCTCCTTGAGTCTGGAGAGACAGACTTTTCGCAAGCCATCGATGATGCGATACAAGAGCAGAAGGCTTTTGGCGACGTCGACGGCAATGTGGGAAATATCGGTCTTTCTAGGGGTAACCGTAATTCATACGAAATTGATCGCGTGCGCCGTAAAGAGGCGGTGCACAAGAAGAAGCTATCGAAGGCTGACGAAGAAATGGAGAAGGCTATGGAAGAAATGAAGAGACTCAACGAGATGATTGCTGAAGCCGACAAGTCGAAACCGGTATCAACTGAGAACCGCACAGAAGCCTCCGGTCTCCTTAATAATGCCATAGAGAAGAATGCTAAGGAGCTTAACTTGAAGCTTGACGAAAAACCAAACAGGCCTTCTTTAGAGAAACCTAAAGACTATAGTCCAAGTTCTAGAGGTGCATCAATGGATTCAAAACCAGGGAATGCTGAAGATAAGGAGGAATCTCTGAGGTCTCCCATCTCTCTAAGATCGCCTATAGATCTGGCAAGCCACAGCTCGTCTCCGTCTAGTGGACAAGGGGGGCAAAGGGCCCGTAGGTTTACAAGCTTTGATCAAATTGTTCCACCGGCAACAGAAGAGCTAGAAGAAGGCGACCCACGCAACCCTCCTCTCCTTACACTATACAACGCCACTGTTACCATTCATGACGACGCGGCGAATGACAAGGGTCGACTTCGTGGCAAACCTTCCTGGGAGTATCTACTTCAGATTGAACCAGCAACCTCTCATTACCCTGGGTGGATGATAATGAAAACGTACACCCAGTTTGAGGGTCTCCATGAGAGCTTGCGACGCATTGCGACCGTCTCTGGATCGACTGCTTTCCTGGAGGCCTTCGCTACCTTCCCGAGCTGGAAAGTGCATACGAGGACGTCGTTGCGCGGCGAGATTGAGAGATACATGCGAACAGCCTGCGCCGAGAAAGCACTGGCCGAATCGGAAGCCTTTAAGCGGTTCCTAGATAAAGGTCAGGAGACTCGAATGAGCGCCAGCAGGGGGTTCTCATTCGAGTCGGTAGGAAAAGGTGTGCTTGACGTTATCCAGAATGCACCCAAAGGGGCTTTGGATAGCGGAAAGGTAGTGGTCGGCGGAGTTACTGGCGTCTTTGGCAACATCGGGTTGGGGCCAAGGAAATCAACCACTTCTTCCTTAAACGAGCAGCAGACCAAGGAAGTTAGTAACACGAAAAGCCCAACGAGCACGCGGCCATTATCAATGTCAGCTCTCTCAAGGATGGACAGTACCCCATCGGTGAATGGGTCAGGAAAAGCTAGAGATAGTCTGGACAGTCAAAGATCGTCTGTGGTCGCAGTACAGCCAGGTAAAGTAGCGCCTATGGAACGGCGACCCAGCGTCCAAATAGACCCAAATCAAGACAGTCTTCACCCTGCAAGGGCAGATCGCTGGGAGCGGAGTTCAATTAGTGCAACGAGTAGCAGAGGACATAGTCGTGCTTCGAGCGCTGTAGCATTACGCTCACCTCTACGATCTCCATCCGAATTAAGCTTTACTAATATTAAACTGCCACCTCCACCGGACGAGATCACGGACGACTATGGCTCTCCCGTGAGCACTCGCTTGAGCGTTGACGGAAACTCGCGTTTAATGGCTACTCCAAATGGTACCTCGCCAACTCGGTCATTTAACTCAAGTCAAGATCAGCTACCACAAGCGGGTAGACCCGCCAAGCGGCCAAGTAGGCAATACGCGCCACTTTCAGAGCAAGAGACTCGTGTGGCGGTCGAACTTCTTTTCGCCGTAATTAACGAGCTCTACACGCTGTCATCGGCTTGGAACATTCGGCGGACGCTCTTGACAGCAGCGAAATCATTCTTGTTACGACCAGGAAATCCGTCACTCGCGTCCATCCAATCACTCGTTCAAGAATCGGTTCTTGAGGCGAACTTATCGGACGATGGTATTGCTGCTCACCTACGAAAGCTCCGAGAAAACTCTCTTCCCACAGAAGAAGAACGAAAGGCTTGGCCAAAGGAGATGACGATTGAAGAAAAAGAGGAGCTGAGGGTTAAAGCTAGGAAGCTGTTTATACAGAGCGGCGTCCCAGGTGCATTAATGGGGATCATGGGGCAATCCGCTACAAGCGAGGCGCTTGGGCGAGTCTTTGACTGCCTCCAGGTCGAGGAGGTCGCCAGAGGTCTTTTCTTCGGGATCATGCTGCAAGCAGTTCGAGTCGTTACACACTAAATTTGATTACTTACTACGAGCGTTTTGCACTTGAACAGCCGGGCGTATAATCAAAAAGGGGTATAGGACGTCAAAAACGGATGATAGGAATTGTGTACAACTTCAGTGCATTTCTTCTGCCGCGACGGCCGGTACATATTGGTATTGTCATAAACCATTGATTTCAGGACGTGTACGAGTTAGGTACCTATATATATACGACAGGCCGTGCGGCGACCATGGAGTTTGTAGGGGGGGTTAATATGGACTTCCAGGAGAGTCTCAGGGGCTCACGAAGTCCACGAACAGCATACGAAGTCTATAAAGCATTTATTCATGAAGAAACGAGACTAGGTAATCATTATACCATGGAACGAAATATTCTCTTGAATAATTTAAATTATAAATCATGTATTCAAAGTTGATAAGATTTATAATCATATTGATTACATATAGTTGTTCTCATCGACCTTGACCATGACGAGCTACATACTGCTGAACTTCCGTTATTACCCCCTATCGTGGGGTAAGTATATGCAGTATGCTTACGCTGCGGGGTAGTTGAAATAGTCTATTAATGGTAGATAATAATTGATTTAAGCATCACTATAGTGGGGTGTGTCATTGTTTTTTTTGCTCTGTTACGTTCGCCCTAGTGACGACATCGGCTTCGGTATTGGATAGCTGCTAAGGTCTTCCTAATATTTCCGAACACGCCGTATCCTACGTATCCACTTCGGCATCCTCTATACGCTCACAGACTATCTATTGGTATTACACTCCTTGAGGTTGCGACCACAATCTGATGTCATATTTTAAAGTTACGTATGGAAAACAGCAAGGCGCCGCTTTGTAAGCTCTAAGCTCTAATAGTTTTAGATAACCTCTTATTACTCTCCGATGCCGCTAAAGCTAGGCCTATAAGTGGCTAAACATTTGAAGTTACGAAGTGCCATATTCTCCCTATCCATATTGGCTACTTCCATCGCCTATCTCATACACGATGGGTTCTACTGAGCAGAGAGATCGCGGTGTCCGCATTGCTATCGACCGTGGCGGTACCTTTACCGACTGTGTTGGCACCTTGAACGGAAAGGATGTTGTAATAAAGCTCCTCTCTGAGGATCCGGCTAACTACGAAGATGCGCCGCTGGAAGGTATCCGGCGTATCTTGAGCCACTTCGAGGGACGGGAGATCCCTCGGGGTGAGGCTCTAGATACCTCTAATATCGATAGCATACGCATGGGGACCACGGTGGCGACAAATGCGCTGCTGGAGCGCAAGGGCGAGAAGATAGCCCTTGTTGTGACCAAGGGTTTCCGGGACTGTCTTGTCATCGGCAATCAGAGTCGCCCCAAGATTTTTGACCTCGCTATCAAGAAGCCCGACGTTCTATACGAGGATGTTGTTGAGATAGACGAGAGGGTTACACTTGAAGACTATGCTGAGGACCCTGAGCGGACGATCACTAAAGCTCATGCCAAGGCCGGGACGGCGGAAGCGTCGAAAGCAGACTTGGTATTAGGACTCTCAGGGGAGACAGTACGTATTTTGGAACGGCCAGCGGAGAGCAAGATCAAGGATCAATTAAAGAGCATATTCGACAAAGGCATCAAGAGTATAGCTGTATGTCTAATGCACGGCTACACATTTCCGGACCATGAAGCCTTAGTAGGTAAAATTGCTAGGGAAATTGGCTTCAACCATATCTCGCTCAGCCACGAACTTATGCCCATGATAAAACTGGTCCCACGAGCGACAAGTGTATGTGCTGATGCGTACCTGACGCCGGCAATTAAAAAGTACATCGCCGGTTTTCAGAAGGGATTCGCTGGTGGCTTAGGAACACGAAGTGTCCTTCAGGAGAACGGCAGCAAAGGCGCAAGATGCGAGTTCATGCAGAGCGACGGTGGACTGGTCGACGTGGAAAAGTTTACCGGGTTGAAGGCCATCCTGTCTGGTCCTGCAGGGGGTGTTGTAGGTTACGCTATCACAAGTTATGATGAGGAGACCAAAATTCCGGTAATCGGATTTGACATGGGCGGTACCAGTACCGACGTCTCACGTTATGGAGAAGGTCGATATGAGCATGTCTTTGAGACGACAACGGCAGGCGTTACGATTCAGTCACCCCAGCTCGACATAAACACCGTCGCTGCCGGAGGTGGAAGCAGACTCTTCTTCAAGAACGGTCTCTTTGTCGTCGGACCCGAGTCAGTGGGAGCCCATCCCGGCCCTGCTTGCTACCGAAAAGGTGGCCCTGCTGCAGTAACAGACGCAAATTTGTTCCTAGGTCGTCTGCTGCCCGAGTTCTTCCCTAAGATCTTCGGCAAAAATGAAGACGAGGGTTTAGATTTTGAGGCAAGCAAGAAAGTGATCCAAGAGCTCACTGATCAGATCAATAAGGAAACTGGCAAGAATATGAGCTTAGATGAAGTCGCCTACGGTTTCTTAACGATGGCAAATGAGGCTATGACGAGGCCGATCAGGTCTATTACTGAAGCGAAGGGCCACGACTCTTCGAAGCACCGATTGGCGACTTTTGGTGGCGCCGGCGGTCAGCACGCTGTTGCTATCGCAGAGGCCCTAGGTATTAAACAGATATTAGTCCACAGATACTCGTCAGTTTTATCGGCATACGGAATGGCCTTGGCGGATGTCGTCGACGAGAGGCAAGAGCCAGATTCCACAGTATGGCAAGATAAGGGAGATGTGGTCAATGAGCTGAAAGCTAAGATGGAAAAATTAAAAGAAAAATCACGGAAGGCCCTACAAGACCAAGGTTTCGAGGACAGCGATATTGTCTTTGAAGAATATCTCAATATGAAATATCGTGGAACCGAGTCAGCTCTCATGATTATCAAGCCTAATGAGGAGAAGGCAAAGGCGTCTTACGACGGCGAGGACTGGGCGTTCGGCAAGGCCTTCGTAGACCACCATCGTTACGAATTTGGATTTACTCTAGATGATAGAGATATCATCGTAGATGATGTGCGAGTTCGCGGTATTGGAAAGAGCTTCACATATCGGGATAAGACTGTAGATCAACAGTTAAGGGAAGTCAAGCGGCAGTCTATTGGTGACAAGAAAGCACATGGCAAGTCCCAAGTTTACTTTGAAGGTGGTCGTTTAGAGACGCCAATCTACAAACTTGAAGACCTATCGGTTGGTGACGAAATCGACGGACCGGCTGTTCTCGCGGATGGTACACAAACTATCGTGATCACTCCAAAGGCGAAGGCGCTAATTCTCGAAACACATGTCATCATTGACTTGGGAAAAAATAGCAAGGATGAGTGAGATTGATCCTACTCCCCTTTACAAGTTGGAAATCGAGATTTAGCTAACATATAAATCAGCTCACACAAGAAGGATTCGCCTGAACGGAAGGCTGATCCCATTCTGTTGAGTATCTTCGGCCATCGCTTCATGGCCATTGCAGAACAAATGGGCCATGCGCTCCAAAAGACTAGCGTGAGTACAAACGTCAAGGAGCGTCTCGACTTCTCGTGTGCTATATTCGACGCCTCCGGAGGGCTCGTAGCTAATGCGCCGCATTTGCCTATCCACTTGGGATCTATGTCGACGTGTGTTAGGACACAAGCCAAGATCTGGGAGGGCAAGCTCAAGAAGGGAGATGTGATCATGTCAAACCACCCATCGTATGGTGGTACACATCTGCCAGACATTACTCTTATCATGCCCGCCTTTAACGAGAAGGGGGATAAGATTCTATTTTACGCAGCATCACGAGCTCACCATGCAGATATCGGTGGAATTACCGCGGGTAGCATGCCACCGCTCTCGCGTGAACTGTTCCAAGAAGGCGCGTCGATTGAAAGTGAGAAGATTGTTAGCGAGGGTAAATTCAACGAAAAGAGAATCATAGAGCTACTCTATAACGAACCAGCGAAGTACCCTGGCTGCAGTGGAACTCGATGTCTGGCAGACAATATCAACGATCTTAGGGCCCAGGTTTCCGCAAACCAAAAAGGCATATCCCTAATCGAAGGCCTCATTCAGGAGTACGGCGAAGATACTGTACAATTCTATATGGTCAGCATCCAAAACAACGCAGAGCTCTGTGTTCGGCAGCTATTAAAACAGGTCTACAAGAAATTTGAGGGGAAAGACTTGTCTGCTGTTGACTATATGGACGATGGAACTCCGATTCGGCTACGCGTCACTATCGACCCGGAGAAGGGTGAGGCGGAGTTCGACTTCGAGGGTACAGGTCCTCAGGTCTACGGCAATGTCAATGCGCCCGAAGCCATCACATATAGCGCTATCATCTATTGTCTGCGCTGTCTGATTTCTGAAGACATCCCCCTGAATCAGGGTTGCCTCAAACCCGTCAACGTCAAAATTCCCCCCAAGTCACTCCTGTCGCCGTCGACGGGTGCTGCCGTGGTGGGTGGTAACGTACTGACCAGTCAGAGGGTCACAGATGTTATATTGAAAGCATTCGAAGCATGTGCTGCCAGCCAGGGTTGCTGCAACAACCTGACTTTTGGATTTGGCGGTAACATCTCAGGAGAGGAAGAAGTCAGGGGCTTCGGGTACTACGAGACGATTGCGGGCGGCAGCGGTGCGGGACCGGACTGGGAAGGCACCAGTGGCGTCCATGTACACATGACGAACACACGTATTACGGACTCTGAAGTATTCGAGCGACGGTACCCCGTCCTCCTGCACGAGTTCTCCATCCGCAAGGGGTCGGGTGGTAACGGCCAACATCGCGGTGGCGACGGAGTCGTGCGCGACATCGAGTTCCGGATCCCCATCCAATGCTCGATCCTCAGCGAGCGACGAGTCTACCGGCCTTACGGTCTAGCCGGAGGCGAGGATGCCGAGTGCGGTCTCAACATCTGGGTACGTCGCGTGCAGAAAGCCGACCCGGAGAAGGATCTTGCCACACAAGGTGTGCACGCACAGCAGGACAAAGACGACGTTGAGTACGAGGTACGCTATATCAACCTAGGTGCTAAGAACAGCGCCCCTATGAAGCCTGGAGACCACATCATCATTAATACGCCCGGAGGAGGAGGTTGGGGCAAGGTCGGGGACCAGAAGGTCGAGAGATTACGGAGAGACCATACCGAGTCTTGGAGGAAGGGTAGCCATACTGCTAGGGAAGATGCCGCTTTGCAGGCATAGGGCTGTGGAAGCTTCGTATGTAGTGAGTAGGCATAGAGTCTGTGTTACTTCATTCCCCCCCTTTTACATAGGTACCTACCTAAGGTACTCAGGGGAGTACCTGTATTAGTGTCTCGATGGTATTTAAAGCCGTGCCGCCCGTGAATCCCAATTTTCCACTCACTTACACGCGGCCAGTCGTCGCCAATGTGACATTACGCAGTCGTATAGTCATGGGTATAAGCTGACCGACCGACTTGGGCGTTACCAAATACCTGGGAGTTTCTGCCACCAACCCCCCACCGACGAAGCTATCAAATTAGGAAGGTGAATAGGCGGGAGCGCTTATCGTTTAATTGGCGAATTGCCAGACATGTTTTTGTTAAAAAAAAAAATTTTGACGCGGGCCATTATCCTAGTCTAACGGTCTGGAATCTACGTAGGTATGTTGGTGCTTTTCCACCAGGCGCGAGGAGCGAGTGTCTTGGTAATCAATGGTTAAGCGATGTGCAGGAGGCGGATGCCCGGGTTTAGATGTTAGTAGGATTTATTTATTATTTAAGTCTTAGGATTTGGGAAAGGGGGAAGTGAGGTGAGGTGAGGTACCTAGGTCAGATAGTTGGGGGCTTAATGGAAGTGTAGCGAGCGCTTGCGATGGTGATATACACGAATTAGACCCCAATTATAGGATTTGTTAGTTATAATTTTACGACAGAATTGGTAGTTGTTCTTGAATTAGGGGCGTTAGGTATGCTTGGTTATTAAGAATATCTACGAACTCCCTTTGTAGGTAGTTCCCGAAATGAAGACTTGTTGGTGAGTATGGGGTATAAGAGAATCACTCTTATCAATTAGAGAAGTATAAAATAAGGTATTTTTATAGAAACAATATAGTCAAGCAAAAATCAATCACTTCAAGTTACCATTCCTAAAATAGTGAAAGTGACCCTAAGAATCACGAGCGTGGCCCTATAATGGCAATTGACCCCGGTACCAGGGTCTTTGGAGCGCGGTCCGGATCGAACCCGACGATCTCCGGCGGCGCTGGAGATGCCGATGTGGAAAGCCGGCCGAACTTACTTGGCCGATGCGGGACACAAGGTCTAGCTTCTGTCTAAGGACATGTCATCCTGCAGTGAGACTACTACTGTATGATATTATTATTGAATTTAATTGGAGGGATATGATAGACAAGGGCGTCGAGAAACTGGAACTTAAGAGACAAACACGGGAAAAGCATAGAGTTAGACTTTTGTAGGACAGGGGCGGACCGCTAAAATCCGAATTAGCGGGGTGAATGTAAGTCATTCATTGGCGGGTCCCGTGGGGTAAGTGCTTAACAAACACGGAGCTTCTCCTTAGCTCTCTCCATCTTTTCCAACTTGGGTAATATTCGTGAATGGGAACTGCCGCATCTTAGCACAAGTTTACCTTAGTTTACTTTATACCACCTTAGTGTAGCTTATCATCACCAATTCCTATCCAGGTCCTGATATATAAACTGAAGTAGTCCATTCTTCTCATATTTTCATCCTTCCATCAATTCTACCTTCCAATCGTAGGACCCCCTTTCTTATTGGACATCCGAACTTAAGGAAAAGGATATCAGACAAGATGAATCCTCAGAACCTATACACCGATCAGGAGTGGGAGGAGGTCTCACGAGATCTTCCGAAGGAGAGCGATCCCTTTATTCAGAAGTATCTTCAAGGTCGTGAGGCGCTCATAGTAGAAGAAAACAAGGAACGCAGCGGTTCGTATAAACTGACTCTAATCAGCCGACCCCCCCTTTTCTCACTTCTTATCGTTAACAAAAAACCTTAGATGCGTCATTCAAGAAGAGTCTCTCCCCTATTGCAAAGCGCGCCTGTGATATAGTGGCGCGTATCCGGGATGAAGAGAAGAACACGGTGTGGACACCACAGCTAGAGGACTCGCTCGCTCAGGAAGCTGATATTGTTGTGCACCCGGGCATGATGTTCTCCCTGTCCAAGGAACGAATGGAAAGTACCAAATTATGGAATATAGTACGACGCATGCCTAAGGGTGCTTTGCTACACGCCCACCTCGACGCCATGGTTGATTTCGAGTATCTATTTGAAGTACTCTTCGCAACTCCAGGCATACATTTATCCGCCGACCAGCCGCTCACATCAGACAAAGAGAGGGAAGCTGCTAAATTAAGCTTCCGCTTTTTCAAACAACCACGCACTGAAAGTAATGTTTGGAACCCCGATTATAAAAGTGGTACTTTTATCCTGCTCACTCAGGTCGCGGACGCGTTCCCCGAGGGCGGGAAAGCCGGTTTCCTAAAGTGGCTTTACGGACGGTGCACCATTTCGCGGACGGACGCCGTCTCTCAGCACCACGGTGTTGATCACATATGGCAAAAGTTCTACAAGTGTTTCCGAGTGGTCGGCTCCATGATCCACTACGAGCCTGTCTTCCGCAAGTTTCTCCAGCGGCTCATGAGTTTACTAAAAGCAGACGGGATCAACTGGTGTGAAATCCGCTTCTCGTGGGCACTGGATTATTATAAACAGGATAGCGAGAAGCCCGAGTCTGACTACAGTGCAATGATGACTGTCTTGGACGAGGAGGTGGCACGGTTCAAGGAATCTGAAGAGGGAGAGGGATTTTGGGGGCTTAGGGTCATCTGGGCTGCTCTGCGGTTTTTTCCAACTCGAAACATCGTGGAAAACATGGAACAGTGCATTGAGACTAAGATCACGCATCCTCACCTGATCGCCGGGTACGACTTGGTCGGCCAGGAAGATGGTGGTCGGCCCCTACGTGACCTACTTCCAGAGCTATTTTGGTTTCGCAAGCAATGTGCCCAGGAGGGTGTCAATGTCCCCTTCTTCTTCCACGCCGGCGAGTGTCTCGGATCCGGTAGCGAGACAGATCACAATTTATTCGACGCTGTGCTCCTGGGAACGAGACGTATCGGCCACGGGTTTAGCTTGTACAAGCATCCTCTACTCGTCAATCTCGTCAAGGAGAAGAAGATCTTGGTGGAAAGCTGCCCTATATCGAACGAGGTCCTCCGTCTCTGCGGTTCCGTCATGAGTCATCCTCTTCCCGCTCTGCTTGCGCGGGGAGTGGCCTGCTCATTATGTAACGATGACCCGGCCATGCTCGGTCAAGACACGGCCGGGTCCACGCACGACTTTTGGCAGGCGCTGCAGGGTTGGGAGAATTTAGGGCTGGCAGGGCTGGGGAGTCTAGCCGAGAATAGTATACGGTGGGCAGCGTTTGAGGATCAATCTTCCGAGGAGTGGAGCAGGGACATCAGGGAAGCAAGTACGGGAAGCGGGACTAAGGCACAGAGGTTGAAGGAATGGGAGATCGAGTGGGAGAAGTTCTGCGTGTGGGTCGTTGACGAATTCGGCGAAGATTAGAGGGAAAAGGGGGGGTGTAAGCGCGGGAGTGTTGGAGGCTGCCTAAGGCAAATGGCGGAGACGAGCAAAAAGTTACTGCGCCATTCGCAATGGGTCGAATCCCACATTCCCGAGATGGTTTCCCGGTGGTACAGCTTAGGCGGATGCCCCCCGCGGTTCAACACGAAGGATCCTGAAGGGTAAAAAAATTTTCAGTTAGGGAAATTGAGGCTCTGCGACAACTGACGAACTAGAATTGGGGTTTGGGATCGGCGCCCATGTATGATGGTACGCTCCCGTCAACCCGCAGCCTTAGGTAGTGCGACGGCGGCTTACCTGCAGATCTCGGTGACGTTGACGTACAGCGGCGCAGGGCAAAAAAAAAAAAAACTTATGGTCGCACGCAAAGAAGGACAAGTCGTCGGCTTACTGGGGCGTCAGGGAAGACGTTTGTTAATTTATTTAAGGCTGATTCTACGAAAAGGCGGGACGAGGGGACGAGGGGAGTTACGCAGTAGGGCTAAGGCCGCAGGGACGAAGATCATGGCCGAGTTCAACACGACTTGCCTTCCATGCCCTCTCACAAGATAATAGTAGTCATGTAGATGTGTACCTAACCTAATGTATGTATGTGAGATTACATATACGCTAGAGTCGTATGACGTTTCTCGTAGGCAACACTTGCTCGTTCGTCCCCATTCGTGGGCGTCCGAGGAAGCTTAAGCAGACGTTGTGAAATGAAGAAAAAAGAAACAAGCAATCTTAACTTCTCTCGCCACTCGGAATCCGTGCAAGCGGCACGGCGGGCCATTCGTCGCACAGCGAAATGAAGAAGCTCAAAGGTCAAAGCCCGATAAGAACAGGCGGGCGTGGGGGGGAATGGCAACGGACCCGATTGTCTGGTAACGATTCGACGCTCGTTCTACGGCCCATATAGGAGGGAGGGGCGGCAATGTATATGAATGGGGCGTAATACGCACATATAAGCACATGTATGCAACCACTTACGCCTACGGAACACCAGCAAGGCGTAGCGCTAGCGCGACTTGCCGTACGTTGTCTCACAACGATCTCCTGAACGTAGGGGAATACGACCGCGGGATTGAGACGGCGGGAGTCCTCGCGAAGTTGCTGCTGTTGTTGTTTTCTAAGGGAGAAGAATGAAAAGAAGAAGAAGAAGAAGAATAGAGGAATATCTATATTATTGAAATGGCTATACTCGACCCGCGGGTAAGCAGTCAATATAGATAGGTAGATACCTAGGTAGATAGACAGGTAGAGCGCTAAATGCTGATGTGCATACAATTTAAATGCTAATAGAAAGAAATTGAAGTTACAAAGGTATCAAGAACCAAAAATAGACGTGCTGTTTGCTTCTCAACTCAGCCGTGATGCATACAAGATTGGGTCTATTATAACAGACGGGCCACATATGGTGCTCGAAACGGGCCGCCCTAAGTACGAACGCGACCAACAGATCTTAAAGGGGCAGAATAGTCGAGGCGCAGAAGAAAACGGCGGTGAGGGTAGCTAGCCTAGTTAGATTATTGTTGTCGACAATGATATTACTATGCCGGACCCCAGGTGTCGTATAGCCACTGTCGAAAGCTTGTTGGCTGTATGTCCACCGCGTCGTTTAAGTTCGTTTCTCCAAATGTGTATCGACCATCCGCAGTCTGTAGAAGATGCTGCATCGTGCACCATTTGACCTCGTCCCGGTTCTGCTCGTAGTAGCGAAGCCATTGCACGATTTCTTCGTATGGCCTCCTGATAACGTTGAAAGCGACTGTAATGTGTTAGGGAACTCAGCGCGAGAGGATAGGCCGCTTTGTCACTTACCTCCTCGGACTTCGCTGCAAATCTCTTGAAGTCTTTGAGTTGTCAAACGAGAACCACGCATTCTGAACTCTCGCGGCCAGTTGTCGATTCCCAGCTCAACAGCAGCGGCAACGAATCGTGCTACATCAACTACCGATGTCATTACAACGTATACCGGGCGGCCCCGGGAGTCCGTTTCCGGGATTTCGGCAGTTCCAAGGCCTACATCGATCATGTAGTCTCCCTGGTTTCGGATCCGACAGCTGACGCCCATGTTGTATGCTTGGAGGCCGCCAGGGGCAAAGCGTTCGTAGAAAACGCCGCATGAGAAAACGGTGTATTTCATCGAATAGTGTCTCGACTGGGACCAGTGTCGAAGTTGTTCCAAGGCCGTCGAAGAGCCGTTGTCAAAAGGGTCAGTTCCTACGGCTGGTCTATGGCTTACGGAGCCTTCGAACTCCGAAGGCACGAAGCAGCGTACGCGGGCTCGTCGAGCCGCATCGATAAGGTTTAGTTGCTCTGCACCGGAGATGGTAGATATCACAAGGTCAACGCCCTGAAGGGCGAACTGGAGATTGTCAAGGTTTGAATAGTCGACTACGGTTACCTGGCAGTCGAAATTAGATTCTAATTCCGGGTGTTCCTATTGATGAATTAGCTAGCCTTGATGATGTTATAGTTATTCTGGTTCGGTCACCTTCGTTGAGAGCACGAGTATAGCATAGGCAGTCCGAGACAACTCCCGGATTAGAAGGGCTGCAAAGCCCCCAGCACCTGCGATCGCAATTCGCATCATAGCCGTTGATGTCTTTCTACCCATTGTCGAGACGGTTCGCAAGTCGATAGATAAATAAAATGTCTGACTGAGAGTATAATGGACGTCTATGGTCACGTTCGTCTACTTGGAGGTCGGTTTTTACCACTTTTCTGCCAGTATGGGTGTAGAAAATCTCGCACTGGCAAATTGCTACAAGGGATATACTTTGATGTATTAGTAGCGAACCTGCTTTGATGAGTCAACCCCTGGGACTCGCGTTCTAAGTGGTGGACAGCGTAAAGGAGCAGCCCGGTGTCACTCGAGTTTCTGAAACTAGCAGGAGAAAGCCGAGTGGGCGAGCCAACTCTCAAGTGCCTACGGCTTTCCAAGATGGAGGACGCCGAAAAAAATCGGAGAGGGGTTCTTTAGGTAGGTAGGTAGGTTTAGGTAGGTGATGTCCACGAGATACGCATCTAGGTCGACTCAACGAGTCCAAATGGTCCAAATGAGCACAACTGAGCCACGGGATGACCTCCGAACAAGTGGGCCTTGATACAAGTTTATAATATACTTGGATCCTAAGGGGATGTCGCGCGGAGATGGGCAATCTAATCCGGCTCCTTAGAGATTTCTTGAGTAGTACTAACAGAGTTGTGTCGGTTTTCATAGTAGCAGCGAGCGTGTTCCCCGGCAAGGATTTGTAAACTCCTCCTGCAAAGACCCTTTAGAGGTAAAGCCGCGTCCGCATCTATATCCAGTGACGTTCTGTATAATCTGTATAGCTCATCGAGATTGAGGTATTGGTTAGTGCTGCCTGATAGAGTGAAGATGTCGACCGGCATGGTGAGTAAGTAGGTATGTATCAGTTTCGACTCGAGAGTCATTTCGGTAATGACCCAAGGACGTCAAAGTACCTACGGCCTACGGCCTATAGTAAAGTGCTGCATAATGCTCCACTATCTGGGCTGCAGTTTACGGTCCCGGGAACGGCCATGTGTAAGGGTGTGAGCAGAAGACGCCTTCGGTGAGCCTTAGGATGTGTTCCACCAATAACTAAACGGCATTGGGAAGTTCGTAATAACGGCTAAGGAGGTGTGGCAAGCGAATTAGAATCGAATAAGGAGATATGCCTGAATCTCCGATAGAAAGTACAAGTATCCATCACCGTATCAGGTGGGAAGCGCTGTAGACCCTTGACATACTAAGGAGTAAGGCGATCTCCTATAATATACAACCCCAGTAATCCGTAGTAAGGCAAACAAATAGAAAAGAAATACATTATCTAGCTAGTTTCACACGTGCGTATAGAAGCTTGCTCACTAATACAGGACTTAGCAAAGCCAAGTTATTACATGTACTAGAAGGCAACAATATTCATCACCTAGGACAGTCTAAGTCCTGGTGCTAGAACTCTCACCGAAGGACCTAAAGCAGTGAAATCCCAGGACATATAACAGGATACGGCCATGATGATACTTATTTAATGGGAGACAAGATGGGCACACCACGAGTCAATCAGCCCATATTAGAAAGAGTAGGGGCGGACCGTCGTTGGTGAAGGGAGTTTGGACAGTCCGCGGGCCACGCGCCGGGTTGACAGATAGAGTAAAGGCCCTAAAAATATTAGAAGAGAAAGGGAAAAAAGAAAAACCAAGTTGGGGGCTATCCATTGGCACATGTTCAAGCTTGTCGTGCATGAAGAATAGGCTGCTTTCTCGGCCGTGGTAAGCCCTTAAGACTCTGGAGCCTGGTATGTTCTGCGGCTCTATCCTGAATTGAGGTTGATTCAGGGTAAGTTGGGGGCCGAGACGAGCTCAAAAGGAGTATCGCCGCACGGATCAGGTTTATAGGGCAGCGCGGCTCCACACAACAGCGTCAGTAGCGTACCTATTTTAGTAGGGTTATCGGCATATCCAGTCCCTTTAGCTGTTTGGTAGGGCAGGTAGGGACAGGACATATATAGCGGGCTTAGGGTGCTGCGCTCCACCGCAGAGAACGTTATTCCTTATTCCCCAGGGGGATTAATACACCTAGGTGCGTACAACCTTGCTTGGCCGACGCTGGGGGGGCTTCACCTGATACGCACCTATTTAAACACTAAAGAAAACATTGTTGCATCGTTTAACCACCACTCAGAAGACTGCGTTGCGTTACTTCTATATGTTGTAATCTCCTTCTAATATTCCATTTCTTAAGAAGAAGTGTTAAGAAGACTTTCATGGCCTTTTTGCGTCAATTATCTTGGATCTTCTTCAGTCATAAATCGAAAAGCCTAACCTGGAATCTCAATAAGACCTCAATTCGGCATATCTAATATCTATCCACAACGCTTCGTCTACAGCAACGGTGATCTCACGCGCTTTTTCTACCTGTCATGTACGTAGGTACCTATTATATGTAGCCTCACATGGGAATCAATTGCTGCGTGCGCCTGATCTCAGACGGCTATGCCGGCAAGAGTCATGTCATATGAAAAAAACAAACGGGAACGAAATCTCTGATATTCATAGACATCTGATTCGACCCAATTATTCGGTCAAAGATCACTTATGATTGAGTCTCGGCACGAAGAATACTTCTGCAAGCCTCTGCAGCTCTGCAGCTCTGCATGAAGCGGCTTAGGTTAGGGTCTTACATAGGTAGGGAAATCTTACGTACGGCAAGACTCCAATAATTCGGATGGACCACTCACGAACCGTCAAAGCGATTCTGCCCTATAGACCACGCTAGAATTTCCAGTACTACCCGAGCGAAGAGCCTCGACAAGGGGGTTTTGTTGACGAATTGGCAATCCTGGTATCGCTTTCTATTCGCCGGCTTAGATGCAGGACTAATTGATAACTAACCCAGAATATCTCGGAAATGATCGCAATTGATTACTCTTCCTCATAGTCCTTGTCTGGATTCTCTCAATGGTCACGTAATCATTTTTAACGTCATGGTAGGTGATTATAAGATCCATTTCGGATATAAGTACTGTATTTCTATAGGTACCTTACCATACAATTCTATTTCCTAAGCCTTCCGGACTCTAGCTTACACTTTAGCAGTCCATATTGGGTATCATAAATGTCATCTGCTACCATCCCAAAAAACTTCGTTCTCGTCTCCACATGTTTCAGTTGAAGCACTTATGCCTTACGTGAGGCTGCAGAGTCGGCGTCTGCCTGCTTTACTATATCTTCCTCGGCACCTCGCTGGGTCGTCTTTCCAGCGTCGTGCTGCCTTTCATATTCCTGTTTCGCGGCCTTGTTGCCGGTAACACTTGCGAAGGCTCCACCTACAGTGCCGGTGACACGATCAGAGACGCCGCTAACGTAGTCGTTAACCTGGCCCTTGGCTTCTTGCTGCCGGCCTTCTTCATTCTGTTTACGTCCAGCTGCCTTTAGGGACTACCGACTAATGTTAGCGCCTTTTGCTCACGTTCGTGGGGTAGCTTAGGAGTCTAGCATTATCGACTTACCTCGACGCCTGTTAGTCCGCCGACGAATTCCTTAGCGGAACCTACGGTCTGGTTGTAAGAGCCGGCAGTTCTATCGGGGTCATCCTTTGTGACAGCGCCCGATGATGAAGCAGTGAAGCCTGGAGCTTTAATAGTAGCGTGCGATGCATCATACTCGGCATCGGCCTTGTTTTGCTTAGCTTGACCTTGAGTCTAGATAAAGTTTTATGTTAGTTGATATTGGATATGTCGACATATAGTGAAACTGGTATGGGGAACACATACTTGATCAGCCGTGCTTCCAGTTACGCTGCCGAATGCGTTCTGGACGGCACCAGTAACAGAGTCGACGGCGGACTTGAGAGTGGAAGTGTTATCGTTAGACATCTTGGTAAGTTTGATAATGTAGGATGATTTGATAGAGTATTGTGAGTTGATATTATGTTGAAGTAAGAGATAACTTTGACAATGAAGAGGGAGTGAAGGGCTTTTTATAACTCAGTTAGATTCGGGGAGTAGCACTTTGCGTTATATTGTTACTGGATGGCAAAGTTGGAAGAAGTCTTGAAATAAGCGAAATACACCAGCGATAATGCAAATCTTTGAGGGAAATCTCTAAATCTTGATGTAAGTGACCATGGCGTTTTGCTTTGGTGGCACAAAGGTGCAGGGAAGATTGCCCCTTTAGGCAAGTAGACGTCATTGAGCGTGGCGTCGGGTCCTTTTCGTTGATGTCATATGTTTGCATTAGGCTAAGGCCTGCTTTCAAGCCTGCGCCTCCGTCTACATGGAGGGGAATAAACAGGCTTACCGCTAAATACGTAATCTTATACATCTAGCACGAGCCATTTACTCCTTTGGATACGTTTCTTGCGGCTTTTACGATGACGCACTTGGCGTTCATTATATTGCTTCATTATATGGCTATCATGAAAGGCCAATCAGGTAAGTGGTCGCTACGTAGTACCTATGTCGTATGCCGTCTTCCCGGAGCAAACCCTACAGCTAAGTATGAAGGACATAATATAGGAGGTAGGTATACATAGGGGAAGGATGTTAGTATATGCAAGCAACCTTCTAGGCTGCAGGAGAAAGCTTGGCAGGGCAATTTTGACATGAAGCGACAGTGAACATATCCATTTACTCAGCCCTATTTTATCTCACAAGAGTGACAATGACAGCAACCAAATGCACCAAAAACATGACATCGTATTGAAAGACCTGTATCACGACTATCTCAACCGGAAACTAACTTATTCATGACCTCATATTCAGCATGCCATTCCATTTGGTATCATTGAGACAAGTATGTCCGCCGAATTTTCCAGTGGCCCTCCCTAAAAATAATCGCATGCCTTATGCGACCCGAAACCACATGCATGCTCGCAAGTAAGCGGCGAAGTACACGACAAACCACCCTAACGCCTAAAATTACAAGTGAGAGGATGCTATTGTCCTCAGTGCCCAACTAAAAGCGATTGTGAAACTAGGCATATAGCCTAATTTGACATATTGGTCCATGAATGATAAGACTTCTTTTCCTTAAATGCAGCTAGGATTAAAGAGTTCAGTATTCAAAGAGGTCGATGACATTATCAGTGCTGACTCCATTGGATTGTGTTCAAGTCAACGCCTTCCTGTACAAGTTCCCATAGAGGACTTAATTCGCGAAGGAAGGTGACTCGTTCCTGAACAGCTTTGAGAACGTAATCGATTTCTTGCTCCGTAGTGAATCGACCAATGCCGAATCTGATGCTACTGTGTGCGCTCTCGTCACTGTTGCCAAGTGCCCTTAAGACATAACTTGGTTCCAGCGAGGCGGATGTGCAAGCACTGCCCGATGACAGCGCAATATCCTTCAGAGCCATAAGAAGCGACTCACCCTCGACATATGCGAAGGAGACATTGACACATCCAGGATAGAAGCTTTCAGGGGCACCGTTTTGGGTCGCATGCTCTAACGCCAAAAGTCCCTTCAGCAGCCGATCGGACAGTGCCTTGATACGTTTCGAGTCATACTATGCATCAGTTAGCCGTGAGGTTTCACAAAGTGATCAATCATCAAGTAGATATGTATACGAAAAGTCAGACACGTGTGCTTTGTCTCAACATAGCGATTCCGGTCAAGGAGCTCAGAAAGCCATGCATGTATTAAGCGGTTCATCTTTTAGGAATAAGAAAACAATATATAAATGGTAAACTTACTTGTAACTCCTCTTGAGCGATGCGGCAGGCTTCACCAAATCCTACCACTAGAGGTGGCGCAAGAGTTCCACTGCGTAGGCCACGCTCCTGGCCACCGCCGCTGATGATAGGCTCTAATCTCACGCGCGGTCGTCTTCGGACATAGCAGGCACCAATGCCCTTAGGGCCGTAGATCTTGTGCGACGAGATTGACATCAAGTCGATATTCATCGCGTTGACATCCAAGGGAATCTTGCCTACGGCCTGAGCCCCATCAGTGTGGAAGAAAACCTTCTTCTCGCGGCATAGCTTGCCAATCTTTTCCAGAGGTTGAATGACACCAATCTCATTGTTCACAGCCATGATGCTGACAAGTGCCGTTGTTGGTTGAATTGCGGCTTCTAGTTCCTTTAGGTCGATTAAGCCGTTGCTTTGGACTGGTAGGTATGTGACTTCAAAGCCGTCATCCTGAAGATGTCGACAACTGTCAAGAACACACTTGTGTTCCGTTTGGCTTGTGATGATGTGCTTCCTCTTGCCAGATCGGCCAAAGAACCTCGCAACGCCCTTGATGCTCATGTTATTGCTTTCAGTCGCACCACTAGTGAATATGATTTCCTTAGGATCCGCACCAATCAACTTAGCAACGTGCTCTCGCGCTTCCTCTACGGCCTTCTCACTTTCCCAGCCGTATGCGTGTGTTCGAGAGTGGGGGTTGCCGTAGACGCCAACGAAGAATGGCAGCATGGCGTCTAGAACTCTAGGATCGACGGGTGTCGTAGCTTGCATGTCTAGATAGATGGGACGTTGACCCTCCTCTAAAACAGTTGCTTCCTTTAGCACTTCGGCCATCGGGCTAACTGTACCGTTTGCGGGATTACCGGAGCCTGGCATGACAAGCTCTCCCTTCTCATTCATGAAGTCCTTCTTATCTAACCTGATAGCCGTCTCAACATTAACCTGAGCATTGTCGCGTTTAGATTCCGACACATAGCCTCTTCGAGCAGCCTGCGCGGTAGTTACACCTGCTACTTTTGATATGGACGGAAGTCCTCGTAGAGAAGTTGAGGCGATAGACTGCTTAAGAGCGAGGCGCGAAGCCTGTCTCAATGCTGAAGATGCCACATTCGCCATGATGGCATCAAACGGAAATATGTGTTCAGTTATTAAAGAGAATATGAAGAAAGAATTGTGTGTATGAGAAGGGGAAAGATGGTGGAGTTGTCCTAAGCTTGAAGGCGAATTTGAAATCAAATATCAAAAAGTCACGAAAAAAGATCCGAAGCTCGGTCAACGGCGATTTAGGCCTTTGAGCTCGGGGATAGCGGAAACGGAAAAACTAGAGTGATCTTGGCATTTAATTGGGTGAGGGCGGCAATTGTATCCATCTTCGGTTTATCAGATCATGCATGTTACGTAAACCTTAGTTCCCACAGTGACACCTGCCCCTCATCATTCAGATGACGTTAGCCTTTAGCCAGCTCCTGCTTCTCTTCTTGGCATTGGAATGATAAAAGGAAACTGCCCGCTAAAGTCAACGCGGTGATTCGGGTTTAAAGATTCAGCGCTAAGAGATCCTCGGATATCCGGCAAGCGGTCCAATATGTAGTCCGTAACATTAGACAGGATTGGTTGTATCAGTTCTGGTTCCGCGTATCATAATGTTTACTAATAAGATTTGAAGCTTTAGGATGACTGGAAATTCACGATACAGTTGTATTGAGTACCTAAATAAATACGCTAAGCTACATAGTACCTACCTATGTACAATGCTTCCAAAAGCTTCCACATGTTTTTAGAGGTAAAAAGTTCCGGTAGTAGCGTAGCAGGCTTATTAGGTCCAAGCCACAAAAGTTGACGGATCCTTCGCAAAGCCGAGCTGATGATTTAAAGCACTGCCACAACAACGACGTCGTCAGTGGATGAAAACGACCTAAGTCACTAAGTCAGGTTTACTTTGCTACTTCGCTAGGTTACTACTTTACTACTACTAATTTCTGCCTTGCTGCCGTCACCTGCTGCAACCTCTATTTCGCCCTTGATACTACTTTTCGCTTCTCAACTTCTCAACTTCTCAACTATTACCTCACAATCTGTTAGTGCAGCATTGCTCCCCCCTGAGCGCTACGCAGTAAAAGACTACAAAGGAACATCCTCATTCCGAATCAATACCCATACATCGCAATCAGAACCACTACAAACAGATTATTTCAACTTCGCAGAGCGATGAGCTTCCGAGGCTTCCAGAAAAGCGTCATCCGAGTAAGTAACAATGCGCCTAACCCCAAAAAGAAAGACATTGAAACTAATTCTCTAACCCATAGGCGCCACAACAATTTAAAGCCAAGTTTAACATTGGCGAACATTCAAAGGATCCCGTATTCATCGACGCAGAGCGACGTTTCCAAGAGCTTGAAGTCGAGACAAAACACCTTCACGATGAGAGTAAGAAGTATTCCGACGCCATCAACGGCATGCTCAACCACCAGATCGAGTTCAGCAAAGCGATGACCGAGATCTACAAACCTATATCAGGTCGCATGTCAGATCCCGACTCGATAGAGGTTCAAGGCAACCCCGAGGGCATCCGCGCTTGCGAGGAGTATGAGGCTGTCGTCAAAGATCTACAAGAATCGCTTAAGCCCGAGCTTGAGATGATCGAGTCGCGAGTTATTCGCCCCGCGAATGAATTACTTGACGTACTCAAGGTCATTAGGAAAACAGCAACAAAACGTGAACACAAGAAGCTCGATTACGACCGACACAATGCGACACTCAAGAAAATACAAGATAAAAAAGAGAAGAGTGCCAAGGACGAGAAGGCCCTGTGGAAAGCAGAGAGCGATGTCGAGCAAGCCACGCAGGAATTCAATTACTTCAATGATCTCTTGAAGGACGAACTACCTAAGCTGTTCACTCTTGAGCGCCAATTCATCAAGCCGCTATTCCAATCATTCTACTATATGCAACTGAATATCTTCTATACGCTCCATGAGAAAATGCAACATTGCGATATTGGATATTTCGACTTAACGCTTGATGTAGAAGAGGCATTTTTGAAGAAGCGGGCAGATATCCTGGAGCAGACTGAACAGTTAACCATTGTTCGATTTAAGACCAGCGGTCAGAAGAAGCCGCCACCCAAGTACGCGAACAAGCCAGCAGCATTAGAGGCGGGACCGCGACCTGCTGGATTACTCACTCCAGGCCCATCATCCGCACCGAGCCCAACATCAGTTAAATACGGCCAAGAGTCGCAGGCAGAGGTTGTAGATAACCCTCCTCCGCCATATTCCGCATCAGGAGCCGCCTTCAAATCGCCACTATCTCCACCTCTAAATAGCCCCAAATCTCCTGGGCTAGCAGCGCTTGCAGCAGGGAAGCCAAAACCCCCTCCGCCGAAACCTAAGCCCATCCGACTTAGCGGCGCGCCAGCCGTGGAAACAGTTATCGCTTTATACGATTATTCAGCCCAGGCCGAGGGTGATATCAGTTTTAGGGCAGGAGATGTAATAGAAATCGTTACCAGAACACCAAATGAGAACGAGTGGTGGATTGGCAAGTGTCATGGTAAACAGGGCCAGTTTCCTGGTACGTACCTATCTATTACACTAAAGATTGTATACGATTCAACTAACTATTCCGTGGTAGGAAACTATGTGAGACTAGGCTAGAGATCTACCTTTCGACCATCGAGATGCTATAGGTGATTTCATCTACGATATAATCGATAGAACAAGTCTACCAGCGGTTAATAGGAAGTAAGACATGATACAGCTCGGCCGTATGGCGCATAGCCATCAGACGGCAAGTATCTCAAGACTTCAGGGGGTGTCTTTGTGATAGCACTAGTCAGTAAATATTGGGCTATTGCTGGAAACTATGCTGGACTTCTGGAAGTGGAGGATGATAAGACAGGTAGTTGGAATGACCAGTTCGGCAATCAAATCGACGACTCCCGATGAAATAACTTATAGGAACATTAGACAACGGGCCGTAACATTGCTCGTCCTTGTATGTTCTCTTCCCTAAACCGGACCGGTAGCATGGTAATCATAGTATCAGAAGCCAAATCAGGCAACTTCTAGTTGTGCCCTAGTACTCTGAAGTGAATGCTATATTGACTTTAGTTTCGTCTTATTGTATGCCCCCCAAAGTCTAAAACTCCCTGGTATAAATTTAATCTCGTATGATTGGATTGCATATCTATGAATACCTACCTAGCCCTAAGGACTATCTCAGTGGCATTCGTATTTTAGGTGCCCAATTCTAACAATCAACTAGCTAGAGCTATTCGACCACCTATGATAGCGGTAGAATTCAAGCTAAAATTGACGGGCCGCTGTAGTCTAGGGGAGATACTTTTATAGTGTCTACTAGGTACATTGTTAGATGATGTGATGACTACACGAGCTAAGGATAAGTTCACAGTGGGGAAGAACTATACAAACGTAAAGCAATTATTGGCTTCGTTCCTTCGTGTAGAGGCAAAATAGATTATATAACAAGTGGTCTTGATTCAATTCAGCTGTTCCAAAGTCATAACACCAAAACTATGTAAATAGCGCCTGCTCTGAAACCGCGGTTGGTCCTTAGGGTGGGTAGGATGTGCGCTGTAAAATGTATGCAAGGGAGGAGATCATCTGTTTGTCACCCGCGTTAGATTGTGTCAGCCACACTTTGTGACTAGAAACCAATAACCTATCTACAACAATTAACATAGGTGAGTACCTCCTAAGGTAGCCATACGGATCAGATGCTACTATATGACCTTAGGTAACATCTTTATACCGATATATCATATGGTGCTGTCTGGGCCACTCAGTTACCTAGGTCGTCTAAGTCATGTATCTTCCACCTAAGCATTATTTTAAATCACTACAATATTCATAGCGATAAATATCATGTGTTCTACTGCTGGTAGTACTAGTAGTAAATATTATATTCATACGTCGCTATGAGAAAACCAGCGGAATCGTCAATCCAAGCTACGAAGTATGGCGATACGGCTCCACCGCCATATACAGAAGTAGTTCGAGAGCCTCCTCGCGAAACCCCGGAATCACTGGATGGCGATCTTCACATATCGACAGATCCCAAAATCTCCCCATACAGGCCCTTCCCGCCTGTTCTGAGCGCACACTATCAGTGGAAGATAATCACCCCAACATTTCACCTTGGAGATACTATAGACAAACGACTGTTCGCGGTTAAGGTCCACACGGGCTTTGGTGGGCATGGACCTGGAAGACCAGGCGTGGTTCTGCATAATGGGCCTACCGATAAGTACCCAATGCTTGCCGCTGCCGGCGACGAACTCCGTGCCAACGTCTACTCACTCAGCGGGATTATTACGCTGCCCCCATTGTCAGGAAACATTTCTGACGGGAACCGTACGGAAATATTGCGTGCCGCGATAAGTTTGGGCACAGCAGTATTTCGATTCTCGATTGAGGTCGGGCAAGATAAGGAGTTATGGCGCGAAGACTTCGAGTGGCGGAAGAGCAAAGGCAGCGAGGATAAGATCCTGGTCGACGCGCCGTGGAAGTGTGGATTCAAACTCGTCAGACTTTCCCCTCGGACCGGAAAGGATGATGAGATACTCCAGAAGATTTCAACCCAAGATCAAGAATTAGTTGCTGTGTTCGCCTGGAATAGCAACTTGCATCTGATGGATCCTTTCAAGATCGTATTCAGGGGGAATGGCCGGACAGGTGTGCTGGGAGAGAGATTTGCACTTATGACTGTGATCACGGGCTTGAGATTATGGGGTCTTAAGCAGCAGGGAAGGACCTCCGAGAGCAAAATCGCATCCGGGGAAGCTAGATATGTGCCTGGTGCTACTGGGTAGATGCAAAAAGCATAGGGGGCGTGATTAGTGAGGTTTATTTAGATAGAAGTTGCTTCACCATGTACGATTCTGTAGTCAAATCGTACGCTAACAAGAGTACGAATACTCTAGTATCCCCTTTAGACTGATACTATATCTGCTATTGCTATTTGACGGGTTCTTCAGCACTTCGTACGTGGAAATCCCATTCTACACTAAGTTACGGATAGTCTCAAGTTTCGTAGAGTGTATTCAGGTGAAACGCCAATACTGTGTAACGCTATGATAGATTCGGTGTACTCAATTAGGGAGGAACAGTACCCAAACAAGGATATACCAAGACTTGTGGTCTGCTATGACGAATTCTTCTTCCACGTGGATACCCTATTTATAACATTGATTGCTTGATACTCTACGATATCTCAAGGCACACGAAAATATGAAAATTCCTATTATAAGGAGGATATATATGATTAGAGATCAGATATCAGCACGCAACGCCCATGTCATGTTAAGTTGCCAATGCTTCAAACCAGAAGTGATCTCTCAACATGAACATAGCCTCACCAATGCCATTATCTTACGAGCTCTTCAAGCCTAACATTATTCTTGTGGCAGCCATTCTCCTCACTATTCTAGCTTTGCATTTCCCCCCTAAGCTTCGCCCCTTTTTTCTTCCTCCAGCATGGCTTCTCGCAGCTTGGTCATTTACCTCTGTTCAAGGCAGCACAACCTCTGGAGGGTTAATCGGACTCGAATCCTACACTGCAATAACATGCATCATCCATATGCTAATTCTTCCTCGGATCTTATACTTCGAAAGTCATTCATTGTTATCTAAGACCACGGAGACCGGCAATCCCACATATTCAAATAACTTTGCTCTGCCACCCAGTAGGCCTAGCCTATCGGCTGCGTGCTGGATATGGAATAATCCTCGGCACTTGTCTCGCCAACGACTAGGACCTGGTACAGCACCCTGGCCGAAACTGCTTAAATTCGCACTCTTCCGCATTTGCAAGATCGGAATCATCGTCCTTATTGACAGAGCCTTCGTTCAAAAAGCTAGTGAATATATCAACGCTACTAGTACTATACTCGATTTTACCCCGGATCAAGAGCCGATTCTACGGCGCCTCTTTGTGGGGGATGAAGATGACCCAGTCTCGGGGCACCAACTGCTTCTAAGAGCATTTGTGTGCGTCTCTTGGATATGGACGAACATACTAATACTCGAGTCGTGCCACGCTATACTGTCCTTGCTGTTCGTTGTGACATTACGATTTGACGACCCTGAGGATTGGCCGCCACTCTTTGGTAATCCGACAGAGGCATGGACAGTAAGGCAGTTCTGGGGCAGATTCTGGCATCGCATCGCGTCGCCGACCTTCTATATATACGCTAAAATCTTCTCGCAACGTATCTTGAAGCTGAAACCAAGTTCGGCTGTTGATAAGGCAATAGTTTCGTTTGGAATATTCTTCCTATCCGGGCTTATACATGCTATAACGGCTTGGAAAGTTGGCCAGGGCGAAGCTCGTCGCGATTTGCTCTTTTTCTGCTCCAATTATCTTGCTGTAGGGGGCGAGATATTCCTCTCGACCCTTCTTAGGAACTTAGTGCGCAAAACAAAATTTGAAGAACTACTAAGGGACCTGAGAATGCGAGTCGCCGGGAAAGCTTTAGGATTCATATGGGTTTTCGCCTGGTTCTTTTGGTCAGCGCCTAAGTGGCTCTATCCTAAGACTCTTCGTTGGTCTTTGAAGCAGGCAATTCTACGCTCACGAACATAAATAGGCTATAATACATATAAATCCTTCATACTCTTATCCCAGTGGATGTATCTCTACCCAAAAGAACACAACGTTACATTCCTATGATTGAAATTACCCCCGTTCGTAACTACGAGATGATTAGTGAAAGACATCTATCTAGCTTCCCGTCGCCTTCCCTTTATTAGAGAGAGGGTGAGGGTAGTAATCCTTCATCAAGTATTAGAGGTGATACCCCCTCAGCCCAAAGGGCCGGCATATGGCCGACTTCGATTCGGTGACCTAAATAAGGTAGAAATATAGCCTCGCCACGTTGCAATGTTAGCGCCGTCAACAGAAAACTACTAGGGCAGGGGAGGCTGTGTTGGAAATGTTTGCTACAAGGAGTAGAAATACATGTAGTAAAGGGAACGGAAGCTTATTATAGGAGTAGTACTGAAACGATTTTATAGGTATCTAGGTAGTATTTAAGTAACAGAGTTTGGCGTCATATGAAGGGAACAATAAGACTACTTAAATAAATCAATACATCACGTTATAGGAGTATTCATGTACAATTAAGATTGATGTGAAAACTAGATACTTTGTCAGGGTCAAATCTCCCCGCAATTTGTAAGATGGACTCAAGATCCTGGACGTAGATCCCCCAGGTCTCGACCTACCAAGTGATCTTGGCAGAGATCCCCGGATCTCGGACCAGGGGTAGAAAAAATACCCTTAACTGGGTAGCTGGGGTAAGAACAGAACCCTCTACATAATGTTCTAAAATGTTGCTCATCCTGCCGCATCTAACGTAATGAATCCCTTTGAAATCCTTGGCCACGTATCACTCACGCGATACGTTCCCTTTGGCTAGATAGAATAGCTTGCTAGAAGATTCCATGAAGAAGTCATAGCAATGGGGATAATTAGTAGTTACCTAAATATTATTTCATACGTACCTCTTTCAAGGTAGGTTTAATTGGTCTTGTACGTAAACAACGTTTGTACTTTATACCAACGATTTACCTCGGTGTGCTACTTACCCCATATTACCCATATAATGCGGTTCTTCATACGTAAAAATGAGGCATAATCTTGCAGTATAAGAGACACCAGAAGAGTTCACAGGTGGGTTGTTGGACTTGGGATCCGCTCAACTTTGGTGAGTTGGTAGTAGTATGTTACGTTATCTCCGCCTATGGGCTCGACGGGGGCTCGACGGTGGAAAAAAGGGCTTCTAACTATACGATAGAAACTAACCATTAGTATGCCTCTAGTTATGTGCAACATTGATGTGATCCCGTGCCATCCCAATTTACAAACATCTTATGAGCCAAGCATCCTGTGACTAAAGTAGAGGTAATTCACGGCGATACCTACCGAAGAACTAATAAAGCTCCACCTAAAAATCTCAAGATGCTAACGAAATAGGCTTACCGACTGGAGTCGAAACGTCGTGGCTATCTTGAAATACAATTGGCTTAAGCTTAACTGGTGTTCATGTGCAGTTGTCGATCCGGGGTAGAACTACCTACGTATGTCTTTAGGGGTTTAATTCCTAGCTGAATAATAGTCCTATTGCAAAAGACATTGATCAACTTCCTTTCTTGAAGAATCTAACATATCTCCGAGATATAGATACCCCCGAGCGTATCCGCGACGATTATTACCTAGACAGGGGTTCATGGGGAATAGTTGCCCACCCGACGCAAAATTCACAAAGCAACTGACCATGCGACATTGATGCGCAGAATATCCTCATATCCAACATCAACCAATTGCAAGGATCTAGAGGGTAAGAGAAACTAATGATTGGAGCAGTTCATGGGAAAGGTACCTATGTTGTGGGGTTTGCTCGTCGCCCTGGACATGAAAGGGTGTGCGGTTAGGAATAGAAGTCTGAAGAAGATGGCTCTGATGGTAGAAACCATCATGTTGGACAGCAATGCCAATAGTATCGTCGACCTAAGAAGTACACCGGTTTAAAAATGTATATATATTAAGGCTGTCATCGCCACATTTATCAAGGGCTTCTGTATCAACAAGAATCACCATCAGAAACTCGCAGGAACGAGAATTCTTTTTAAACGTCATTCCTTAGTACCTCTCAAGACTTCTAAAAGCAACATCAAACAAAATGCGTTGCTCAACTTTCGCCGCTTCTGCCATTGCTTCCTTTGCATTCCTGCAATGTATCGTAGCACCAGTTCCCTTGATGGCAATCGGCATTTCAGCCGCGACGGCAGAAGCTATAACCTCCGGACTTACCGCGGGCACAATCGGTGCCGCTACCACCGTCGGCCTCACCTGCGGCACCGGCAAGTGCAACAGACGTAGCCGTGCCGCGTTTATTTATGCTTCAAAGATAGCACAAGAGATCGCCGAGCAACTAAACATCCCCGATGGAGACGCACAAGGAATCCCGCCACCGCCTACAGCTCCCGAGGGAGTACCGCAGTTCAACATCGACGCTTGCTACTATGACGCCTTGAGCGCAAATGTCACGATGAACGGCCCCATAGGAGATAATCATATTAGGGTTGAAGGCCTTCCTCAGACCTGCATGGTCCTGAGCACTATTCTTAGTGGCAAGGTCGATGGCCCTCAACCTATCCCCTGCGGCAATGCTTGTATTGAATACACAGGAATGTCGGTGGATGAATACGAGAGCATTCGTCATATTCTCAACACACAGGTGCTGAAGAACGGGGAAACTTGAACTTGCTTCGGGTTATGCTTTCAGGGGCGATATGTTTCGGTGGAACATCATGGAACAAGGCTTTGAATGGGATCCTAGTGATACCCGAAGAAGCTTCTATTATTTCTTGCATATTTCGATGCCTTGGACCTCCGGAAGATCCGGGATTGTTGTATATTGCTTTTGTTATAGTGTTGATAACGGACAGTTGCTTTCATCAATGCATGGAACTATGTAAGATATTGTCTGTTAGAGAATACGACACAAGATTATACATCAGATACTCATTAACTACACTATATTGAAACAATTTAACATGTACTAAATAATTGCTGATTTCTTTAACATTGTTTTACGGCTTATCATATGTGGTTCTTAGTAAAATGACAAATGTATTGTGATGCTATTAGTACGATGATTATGTTCCTGGCTCACTATTTACTAGGGAAACACGCAGACAAAGTTATTGTTTATAAAATATATTCTAAAATCAATGAAATTGTACGCCCTCTCCGTACATAGATATAGAGTAGTGTTGGCTGACGTTCTCTCAATCACACATACTCATATTTCATCAAATCATTTCAAGGTACCTGTTACTAATATTCATACTCTCTGCTTTGCATTCACGTTTCATAACACGAGTTAGTCCGAAACAATGTCTAACACATACAGCTTCGCTGCAGCAAGTGCTGCTGGCCAGATCACCGGCCGTAGGGTCTTTTCAGTATCGAGTCCTAGAGAACACCATGTGGGCCAAATTTTTGACTTTTCCAGGCCCGATAATTTGAGTCGAGCTTTCGCCATCGAAAGCCTCCAGTATTACCGCTCGGGTATCGTAGAACGGGAGGCTATATATAGGTCGTTGTCTGATTGTGTTCTGACATTCAGTGAAGAATTTAAAGAGGTTGTTTCACTTTGTGTTGGCAAACCAGATGGTGTGTTTTCTTATGACCGTCAGTTTAAACTACCCGATAATGTCGATGCCGTTCGTCGAGTAGTCGCCAAGAATATCAACCTGGACGGTAGCCTCCGCAGCTACAAACCCATTTTTAACAGGATAAGGAAATCGATGTACTCTTTTTGGGTTGTGCCGGTAGATGGCATTTGGGTTCTGATCGTTATGCACCTCACGAACTACGATGAACGAAACGATACGAGCCGCAAAATGAGCGTATCCAGGGTCGACGGGCAGTCAATCACTGCTAGATTTATAAGGATTTATGATGTCGTCGACGAAGGCAGACTCGAGAGGCGTCAGAGAATAGAAGAAAGACTCCCGATCGTACTCAAAGAAGGAGACATTGACATCCTAGAAATCCACGGAAAATACCCGTCATTTGCGTCGGTGGAAGGGCTTCCCACCTTGCATGACCGCAGCCATGAATCAGGTCTTCTCATTCACATGCTCGCCGAGCATTTGTTTGAAAGGCTTGAAATGGTTGTCCAAAGGGTGAAGAACCCTTATCTTGGAACGATCAGGCAAAGGCTCCATAACCGTTATGAGAAGCACTTCTGGGCGCCCATCCGTCTGCCCGCGAACCCAGGCGCATTATACAGGGCTCGAGGTCGAATGGTTGGGAATATCATGACTGGCATGAGTGTTACGAACCAATGGCAAGCAACAGCGGCTATTGAGTTGCCTGATTGCGACATACGTATGAGTTGCGGTTTAGCATCAGCCTTGCAAAGTCTTGCCATAGCTGACGACGTGCAGGGTGACGGGAACGAAAGCCCGATATGATTCTTGGCCGAAATAACAAGGTTGAATATCTGTTGGGTGTATGTATAGTTGACAGTTAATTAGATGAGCGGCCTGGTATATAGGTAGCTTAGGTTAAGTATGTGTTTTATTAATTCTGGTATAGGGGTCTAGCGTTACTCGTATTTATTTATGTAATTTATTAAATATTCTTATATTTAATATGGAAAGCGTGCGAATGATTTTGACAAAGACGTTTGTTTCGAAGAAGTGATACTTACCTCGCAGTCTTTTCTAACTAAACCCAAACAGCCATCTGTTTAAAAGTAGCTGAAAGGTTAGGTGTTTAAGACTATAAAGCTTTATAGCCAGAGGGAACCTTGATAACTTATAGAAAGTACTATGTCCTCAAGTGCGAGGGAGACACAGGTACATATTCCACTTATATTGACAAATTAAGACTTTGAAAAGACTCAAAACTTGCCACTTTAGGAATGGTGCAAAAGTCTCAACAAATCAGATGTAAATGAATAATGTACCGTGTCTCCCTCGCACTTGAGGACATACATGTAGCTATTAGACTTGAAATTGACTACCTTACACTTTGATAAAATAGATAGGTAGTTAACCGGAGACGTAACTAGTAAGACTTAAGACATGCTCTTTTAGAAATGACGTAACGTCTCAGCCAATTGGCGCTTCGGGAACAGAACCCGCAATCCTGCAGTAAAACAAGGGTTTTTAGGATAAAAGCATTGGAGGCCACGAAGATCCAACAAACTTGTCTTACGTCTCTTTCATCGTTGGCCTTTTCTTGTTCTACCTTTGTGGCACTCAAGTCATGATACTTACTATGTACCGTATCAAACACAAGTTGCGTTAGCAATGCTGATCATTGCCATTGCCATCATCGCCCAATTAATATTTTGCTTTAATCTCCGGCCGTTAGTCTTATCTCCCAATGTTGTTTGGGTTTTCCACATGCCACATATGTAAGGTACCGTTTTATATGCAAGATAACGACAATGGCTCTTCCTTTTCCGATTGGCTGCAAGTCATTTATAATGAACAGGGAAGAAATACTAGGGTAGGGGTCGCCCATCGCTGCTGCGGTTTTTGGATGGTCAAAAAATAATCAGGAAGCTCATGTTGAAAACATAACATAATTCTTAATTTAATAGCTTACCGATAGGAACGCATAATTTGATATGTCAGATACAAATTACGCAGGGTCCTTCCTTTGAAACCTTAATAGCTTTGACCGGCAAAATATCCCCTGACTTAGACAACAACTCATAAGCTACGTGAGCTACATACGTACGCCGATACTACTATCTATACAGGGGTGTCTCACATATATTTATGTAGGTATTAGAATGCCGGTTCCTGAGGGCGCGTGCATGTTTCATTCGCTTCTTCTTAACTCCCGATCTTCTTGTGAGGAGATTTGTGAGGAGATAGCTGGTCATTCTGCCGCCATTCACTGCTACATCTTCTAGGCCCTCGACCTGTGACGCAGATCGCAATGAAGGTTTCCTCGCTCGTTTGCGCTATCATTGCGCTTCTCCAGGCCACTGTCGAAGGCAAAGATGTTGTTGTCGAGTCCCTACCAAAGGTCCCAATGGGCTGGAGGAAGGTTAAGAACGCGGATCCGAATCAAGTAGTCAAGCTGCGGATTGCTCTTGAACAGCCCAACCTGGGTCAATTCGAGCAAACCCTCTACGACATATCTACTCCTCAACACCGGTTATACGGGCAACATCTATCGCGCGATGAAGTGAAGGAGATGATGAAGCCAAGAGAGGAGTCGACTGCTGCCGTACTAGAATGGCTACAAAATTCTGGCATCCCCGCAGCGGATGTCAAGAATGACGGAGAATGGGTCAATTTCCAAACTACCGTGCTAAAGGCGGCGAGCTTGCTGGATACTGATTTCCAAGTGTATAACCATGTCGGAACAGATGCACAGCGAATCCGAACTCTGCAGTACGCATCCGCCTTGTTCAACGGATGAATACGAGATTTGCTAACCCGAAAACAGCTATTCCGTTCCCGAGGCAGTCCGGCCCCATATCACCATGATTCAGCCGACGACCAGATTTGGCCAGATGAAACCGCACGCTGTAGAGGTGTACGAGGTCATCGAGCAGAAAGAAGCGGCTGCTTTCTTCAAGGCCGCCGCGGAGATCCCTACCCAGGAACTCAATGCGACTTTCTGCAATACCACCATAACCCCTGAATGCTTAAGGGCGCTTTACAACGTCGGTGACACGGCTGCGGATCCTAGCGTCGCGACTATCTTTGGTGTGAGCGGCTTCTTGGAGGAGTATGCGAAGCATGATGCGCTAGACAAGTTCCTCGAGCAATACGCTCCCTATGCTCTTGCCCAGAACTTCACCACGCTCTCTGTTAATGGTGGTTTGGACAACCAGACTGACTCTATTGATGATGATGTCGAGGCCAACCTGGACATGCAGTACGCGGCGTCATTGGGTTTCAATACAGATATCCGATACTACTCTAATGGAGGCCGTGGACCTTTGGTTCCTGATCTTGAGTAAGTAACTAAATTGTATCGCCCCCATCAGTTGACAATATGCTAATATAGCCTAGCCAACCGAATCCGAACACCGTGAGTAGATCTTAGGTTCCAGTTATCAAGGACTCAATTATTGACGTTTATACAGGGGTCTAATGAGCCGTACCTCGAATACCTGACGTACCTCCTGGATCTCCCAGACGAGGAGCTCCCGCATACTCTAACCACCTCTTACGGTGAAGATGAGCAGTCAGTACCTAAGACATATGTCGAGAAGGTCTGCACCATGTTCGGCCAGCTAGGAGCTCGTGGAGTGTCCGTGCTCTTCAGCTCTGGAGAGTAAGTCTTATCATGTTTTTAATACCGACTTATACGCAGCAAGCTGACTGTTTTCCTTAGCACCGGCCCAGGTAGCGCCTGTCAGACAAACGACGGCAAGAATACCACCCGCCTTCTCCCCATCTTTCCCGCAGCCTGCCCGTACGTCACAGCCGTGGGCGGCACCGTCGGCGTCGAGCCCGAGCAGGCCGTGTCTTTCTCATCCGGCGGTTTCTCCGACATCTTCCCGCGCCCGGATTACCAAAAAGCCGCCGTAGACGCGTACATCGGCACCATCGGCGCCACATTCGAGGGCCTGTACAACCCGTCCGGCCGCGGGTTCCCAGACGTCGCGGCTCAGGGGCGCAACTTCAACGTCATCTCCCAAGGATCGGTTATCAAGGTTGGCGGAACATCGGCGTCGGCGCCGACCTTCGCAGCCATCGTAAGCTTGCTCAACAACGCGCGCATCAAGAGCGGCCAGAAGCCTCTGGGTTTCTTGAACCCGTGGCTTTACAGCGATGCTGTTGACGGTGGTCTGACTGATATCGTGCTGGGTGGAAGCAAGGGCTGCACCGGAAGAGACATCTACAGCGGCCTGCCGGCGCCTTACGTCCCTGGCGCAGGGTGGAACGCGACGAAAGGCTGGGATCCCGTCACCGGGCTCGGAACTCCGTTGTTTGATGTGCTGCTTGAAAAGGTTGCCCCGGGCGTCGAGATGCCAAAGATTACCTCGTAAAGATGAGGAAAATGCATCGCTGAGTGCTTATAGTATACTGAATCTAGTTGCCGAGATTCGGTGTTTGGCGGTTGTTGGTTCTGGGCGTAAACGGGTTCTTAGTATAAATTTTGGTTGTTTAGATTCCGTAGACGTTCAAGAATATGCTATCCGATAGAACTATAGTGTATCTTTATATATATATATCTACCCTGTAACTCTTGTCGTTTATTGATAGCGTAGAGTTGTGTTGTGACTGGGGATAGTATGTGCTATTTGGGAGATTGTGATGTTGAAAGTTTTAAGTTTGGTCTGATTCTCATAGTGACCCCCATATGGTTTTATGTTCGCACCTAACCTTCGCGCCTACTAGTTCCTCCAAACAAAAAGAGAGGGTTCCGAATGACAGGAATAGTCCGGTCTTACCAGATTCCTCTTATACGGTAATAAATCGTAGCTTTTTTTTATCTGGGTAATCCACTGAAGACGTAGGCTTCACGACGATTATGAATTTAAGCGATCATACTTGCATGTGGAGATACATAAACCCGGATCAACCTCTGTAGACGTGAATTTTCCACAATATGTAAAGCTTCAAACAGGTAATTGGAAGCACGAGCAATTTCAATACGTACCTAGGTAGATTTGGAATCGTCTGAATATGAAAAAAAGGTAATAATAAGCATACGGGCCTACACATCTACTTATGTACAACCATCAGCCCGTCTCAGCCTGGACCCTGACCCCGAGAAAAGATCCAATAGACAAAACAAGCCGCCCCGAGCGGTGAATAATTCGCATAAAACCATGCGTACATGAGAAACAATGCATTAAGGATTCCACCCTCCCCATACTAACCGTGGACCGGAAGGTCTGCCGACGTTCTAGATATCGGATGGAAAGGTTGGGAATTAATATAAGTTGTACCAAGATCTGCCATCTCTGTGCGATCTGATAATTTTACCCCGGTCATCTCGTCTCCCGAGATTTGAAAAAAGTCGTTTCGTTATCGTTCATCTACTCTGAAGTGACCCCCGATGGCAATTTAGTTGCCGCTGTTATTATTATTGTTGTTTTTATTGCCACCGAGTAGTCCGGCGTTAGCAGCCACACCTAGACCGACACCAAGGGCGATAGCAATAATGATGATTACGACGACGAGACACCACCACTTTAGCTTTCTGCGGTTTCGGGCGTGGACGATTCCTTTCTTTACATGGGTATTGCCTTCGTCGATGTATTTAGTCGTGTTCTCGGCATTGTTAACTGCTTCGACTACCGCATTATCCTGCTGCTCCACTAATATGGCAAGATCTTGGAACATATTCGCGAGTTCGATAAGGGTCCGCTCAATGCGCTGGAGCTCATTGTGGCGCGCGCGCACTGCGCCGAGAACTGACGACGCTTGACCGGCACGGTTGGTGCGGAGCTGTATCTCGCGTCAACATTATTCATCTTTGAGGATTACTTGGATTTTTTTTCTTCTTTTTGGTGAGAAAAGGCGCAAGAGAAGAAAAAACATACCGCGGTCTGGAAGACACCTTCATTGCCCCAATCGGCATCGGCCGCATTACGAACTTCTTCCTCGGTAGCATCGGGATTGACAATACGGTACTGACGGGCAATCTGTTCGCGGTACCGTTGGCTGTAAACGCTCTCTTCTTTCTGGTAATTGCTTAATTCGCGCTCAAACTCGGCTTTGATGGTGGCGACCTGCCGCTCCTTCATATCGCGGGTGGTGCTGTTAGGCGGAGATTTGTTTGCATCGTTGGCTAAGAATTTTAGTTGATCTCGAATACCGACGTTCAAGGTCTGCGTGTCGGCGACAGCGCGTTCAAGTTGTTGCGATGCTGCACCGCCGTCGCCTTCAGCCAGCGCGCGCTGGTGTAGGGACGCAATTGTTTGAACATTGCTCGTAAGGGTACGGATTTCATTGCGGAGGAATTGAATCCGGTTGAGGAAATCTTGCTGTGAAAGAGTGTCTGAGATTGGTTGCTGTTCTGGATAGCTCTGTAGCTCGTGCTCCTAAATGTTTGTTAGATAGCTATCGCCATACGCCGAGTCAGCCCTAATGGCTATGAAACTGCCTTACCTGGTAGCCGTGCTCAGCTAGAGAACCATCCTGGTATGAGTTGTTTTGATATTGACCGTAAGACATGTTGACTGCTAGGCCGTCGCCCTTATGACATCCAAAAAGCCCGGTATTTTAGGACCTTAGAGCAAGTAGACGGACGGTAAGTAGTGGAATGGTCGGATGTGATGATATGGTGTGACGTGATGCGACCGTGGAATGAGGAGCGGAAATTGGGAGTTGGAGAGGACAAGAGTCAAGTTTGATTGATGAATGATTTGAGATTGAATCAATTTACAGCTACTTCTTCCGCTGCTGCATACGGGAAGACGGGGCTGGGGACGGCGGATGTTCCCTGCTGACCGTACGTGACGTCTGGGTAATTTTTTCCCAGGGTCTTTCCGCTCCAATCACCGTCTCCGAGTCGGGTTGTTTGGTTTGCCTAGTGTATCGGCGGAGACGAGAGAATATAGATAATACAGTAATTCAGATGGAGGGAAAAAATAACAAAGCACGACCGAAACCTGAAAGAAATCGACGGGGAAGACGGCTAATAAGTTTGACTCGAATCTGTTTTTGTTTTTCTATTCAAGTACTAATCTGCAAATCGGTCTTTCAAGCCAATCATAACTGTCTGGCTGTCTAGTAACTCCCGAATAGTATGTCGAGCTGTGATTGTGATGGTCCATGGCATGGGTGGCTTGGAACGAAAATCGACGTTTGCCAAGCTAGGATTTTTAGTGGGAGCCTGGAGGATAAGGTACCTCTTGTATGTACCTACCTACATGTATGTACATGCTAACCTTAGTGCTTGTACTTAAGTATATTCGAAGAACCCTTCTCACATGAATGTACCTATATTTTAATCAGTTTTACAAACACATTACTGCAGCAGTGAGGCAAACAGCGCGGCATTACATATAAGCTTCTTACACGATAGGAAAGTACATAAGAAAATGGTGGCAAGAACGGAACGCGGGCTATACCATGCATCTTACATATGTACATGTACGACCCTAAAATAGCACAGCGCTGCTGCTAGGTCACGTCAGCATCCAAGGCTATGAATTCTTAATTTCCCATTTCGTCATAGCTTGTGAAGTCCCTAAATTGGTAGCCTAACACGCATGCAACCCAGCCTTATCCGTTGTGTACGAATATCTTCTGCATCTATTCCTTCAACAGATAATAACAAGTTTAAGCTCAAGTCTAACTACCAGCCAGATGATCCTACAATGTTGCTCATATAAGGCTTGCATCTTGTCTTTCTTAACGGCTGTTTCTAGAATAGGAGTTAGACAGTAACCCTTTGTAGTCGTACGAAAAGATTTGAAAAGAGGTACTGACTAGTAGTTACAGACGCTCTATAACGATGTCTCCTACTATAATACTCACCAATACAAGACTGATCACTCGAATATAATAGGTTTAGAGTATCTGTAGTAGACGTGGATTTGCTCTTAGTCTACCTATATGCTGCCGAAATAGCTTCCTCCGAGACTTGACTTTCTATTTATTCTCTTGCTCATAGCTATATACCACGAGCACAAATTTGTCACATGTCTTCCGATTTCTTCCAACAGTATGGATCATACGAGGTTGTCGTAGACATTATTTCTTTACTCTGTAGCGTGGCCTTTCAAGATTATTTCTTCGGAGTACCATGGAAGACCATTATAGTCCTTATAAAAGGTATCATATTGGCTCGGGTTTAGGTCAACACAAGCGGAAGAACGCCGCCGAAAACCCAATATCAAGACTCTGCAACCCTCCACCAGATGCATCAACTTTTCGTGCCCATCTTCGAGTACATATGTCTGCTGGGCGGCTGTTTTGTTAATGAAGCTCTGGATGACATTTATATACTCGTATGGAGATTTGCTTGGATCCGGGCAGAGACACACGGCTCTTCATGGCGCCACATATTCCTCTGAGGTATGTACGAAACCTACGGAGCCATGACACCGTACATTGCGATTTTAAAGTTGGTGAAATCAGCCTCAAAGATAGTCTTTCTTGCGGCTGGTTCTCGTGTATTGATTTAAATGCCACTCGACATCGCCGTCTTTGTTCTCCAAAGTACCGCTCCGAATCTCGAATACCTTCATCGTCATTCGTGGACCGACTTCAGATAATTCCACACTATCGTATCCAGTTCTGACGAAAACGTGATGTCGCACTTCTATCGCGTCTTCAATGTTCTTGAATGTGACCACTCGACTTCCGAGCTTAGAATTGCTTGTTAGAGGCTCACGCGGGGGAAATATATGCTTTAAGATTTTGACAACCCTTGCACCAAGACGAGAAGTGAAACCTATAGTTTGAGGTTAGTTACCGTTGGCAAATGTGGGCATGCATGAATTTTACCATCAAATATTAAATGAGGGTACGATTCGCTAACAGTTCCTCGAATACTATTAGGAATATCATGGCGCAATACAACATTATGTAAAGAGAATGATATGGTCGGCCCATGAGGGAAGTGGGACATCGTTAACGCCGTAGGGACACCACGATGCTCATGAAGAAGAATTAAGTCGCTGAGACCACTGCTCTGCGCCGATCGAACGAGGTCTGGTAGGATCAAGTTGCCACGATTCAGTCTTATGGCAGTCGGGATAAGCAAGCGGATTTCTTTAGCAAATGCTGATAGTCGTGCAGATGGGTCCCTCGAGGTAGTAACAAGGACCCGAGGATCAACTATCCCAGAAAGTTGGGAGTACTCATCATCGAGATCCAACTCCTCATTCGTGCTTCTGTCTGGCCTGGATTCGTCAAACTGGTAGTCTTTTCTCAGCTCCTTGTCGTTTGCGATGGTAGGATCTAGGGGCCTGCCGGTCGCTAAGGATGCTCTAAGTTTTGCTCTCTTCTCGCTTATCTCAGAATCGCGGAGGAGAAGGGCTCTTCTGTAGAGGTAATCGCGCCGTTGCCGAGCTTGTTTGCGCTGTAGGTTGGGATTCTGTTAGTAGGTTTTATAGGTATTCATTGTTGATATGAACATACAATCATGATTTTTGTTAGTGGTGGCGTGGAACAGTGCTGCGCAGATTTTAACACCAGTGATTCTGTACTAATATAAAGCAAGAAATAATGCGCAATTGTTCTAAGATGTGATGTTAACCTTCGAGGCGGGAGAATTGGGATAAGCAACTGTAAAGTCTTGAACTTTTGGCGTGCATCAATTGGAATTTTTCATATCGGAGCTTATCAGACCCCCCAGTCCGATAACTTTAGGTACCTACGAAGTACGTTTGGGAGGTACTTTCAATGTTGGGGCTTAGGAAAGTTTGGTCATTGGCCTAGGTGTTCGAGACCCACCATCCCGCCTAAGAGGTACCAAAGGTACATAGATTTCCGCCCGCCACAGTCAAAGATGCAAGCGCGAAAGTTATCGCAATCTGAGAATTCCAAAACCTCAGAATTCCACAATGTGATGACTTCCTCCTCATTTTCTCCTTACAATCCAACGTGTCGACTATCCTCCTGCGCCAACTAGGGCAGTGAAAAAGGGACATCCTATCCGTGATCCACGTATCACTTTATACTTGCTCTATAAGGTATTGTTGGTAGTTAGCCTTTGATTTTTCGTCAACTCTTCTACCCATCCGCCTTCCACAAAACTCGTTCGCCGAGTTTCTATCCACTCCCCTTTTGTTCTCATTTATCTGCCCTCTGCCGTGATTTAATTCACCATATATTAGGAAATCATATCAGGCTGCCTTGAGACATTATATGTATTGACAAACGTTAGATACAAAGAAATAGTCGTACCGAAAACCCGGCTGCCCTAGCCGGCCGACGGCGCTACAATGGAAGGCGCTTTTACCCACCTGGGTAACCACCTTGTATCCGACTCTGCTGCCGCTATCAATGCTGGCGACGATGATCTTTCTACTCTTGATCCCGATGAGAGCCTTCTCTATGGAAAGTACAGCGGCCGTGGCGGACTAGGTACCGCAAGGCGAAGAAATGACGATGACGATAACGAAACCGAGGTTTTTGACGACGACGATAACGAGAGCGTGGCTAGCGTTCCTGTTGGGGCTATGAAGGCTCTGAACCTTAAGGTCCCCGAAGAAGACAAGAAACTACCCCCACACGCTTGCGCGTAGGTTTCTCACAGACGATTAAGCGAAAAGTTCATTGGATTGTTAATGTGTTGGTTGCAGGTATTGCGGTATCCATTCTCCTGGCTCGGTAGTTAAGTGTCTTGCTTGCAATAAGTGGTTTTGTAGCGCTCGAGGAAATGCAAGCTCTTCGCATATTGTCAATCACTTGGTTCGAGCTCGACACAAAGAAGTACAACTCCATCCCCAGTCCACGCTTGGCGACACGACCCTCGAATGCTATAATTGCGGTACGAAGAACGTTTTCCTCCTTGGATTTATCCCTGCGAAATCCGACACTGTCGTCGTCCTGCTTTGCCGTCAGCCATGTGCCGCCACGCCCTCTTCGAAGGACATGAGCTGGGATACTTCCAGGTGGCAGCCTTTGATTGAGGACCGCAGCTTTCTCCCGTGGCTTGTGTCGCCGCCTAGCGATAATGAACAACTCCGTGCTCGACATCTTACACCTCCCATGATTGCCAAGCTAGAAGAGATGTGGAAAGAAAATGCTAGTGCCACTATAGCTGACTTGGAAAAGGCCGCCAGTATTGATGACGATCCGCTTCCAGTTCTTCTCAAGTATGAAGATCCGTATCAGTATCAAAATATCTTTGGTCCCCTCGTGAAGATGGAATCCGACTACGACAAGAAGTTAAAGGAGGCGCAATCCGAGGATGGCCTGGTTGTTCGGTGGGACTTGGGACTTAACAACAAGCATCTTGCTAGCTTCACGTTCCCGAAGTTGGAATCTGGCGACGTCAAGCTAGCAGTAGGTGACGAGATGCGACTCAAGTACAAGGGCGAGCTTCGTCCTCCCTGGGAGGGAGTGGGATATGTGGTTAAGATCCCGAACAATCAATCTGATGAAGTTACTTTGGAGCTGCGCAAGACGGGAAATGAGAAGTCTGTGCCTACCGAATGCACTCATAACTTTTCGGCTGATTATGTTTGGAAAGCAACGTCTTATGATCGCATGCAGGCTGCTATGAAGACCTTTGCTGTGGATGAGATGAGTGTTTCTGGATATATCTTTCACAAACTACTCGGCCACGAGGTTGCTGTCGCTCCCATGAAGACCAACCTACCTAAGAAGTTCAGCGTGCCGGGTCTTCCAGAGCTCAACAGCAGCCAGATTAGTGCTATCAAGAACGTCCTGCTTACCCCCCTCAGCCTCATCCAAGGGCCCCCTGGAACTGGCAAGACGGTAACATCGGCAACCATTATTTATCACTTAGCGAAGATGAACAATGGCCAAGTCCTCGTGTGCGCGCCATCTAACGTAGCTGTGGACCAGCTCTGTGAACGAATCAATCTCACGGGGTTGAAGGTTGTCCGCCTTACAGCAAAGTCTCGCGAAGACGTCGAGTCTTCCGTTAGCTTTCTTGCGCTGCACGAACAAGTGCGCATGCTTGACACCAATCCTGATCTGATGAAACTCTCGCAGCTCAAGAACGAACTCGGCGAACTTTCAAGCCAGGATGAGAAGAAATTCAAGCAGTTGACCCGCGCTGCTGAGCGCGAGATTCTTAACAACGCGGACGTAGTCTGTTGTACGTGTGTTGGAGCAGGAGACCCGCGCTTGGCTAAGATGAAATTTCGCAATGTCCTCATTGACGAATCTACACAATCCGCCGAACCCGAGTGTATGATTCCTCTTGTTCTCGGTTGCAAGCAGGTCGTGCTCGTCGGTGATCACAAGCAGCTTGGGCCGGTGATCATGAACAAGAAAGCCGCCAAGGCTGGTCTAAACCAATCGCTCTTTGAACGTCTCGTCCGACTTGGTTTCACACCCATTCGGCTTAATATTCAGTACCGAATGCATCCTTGTCTTTCCGAATTCCCGTCGAACATGTTTTATGAGGGTTCTCTTCAGAACGGTGTTTCTGCTCCCAACCGGATCCGCAAGGATGTCGACTTTCCTTGGCCGGTTGCTGAAATGCCTATGATGTTTTGGTCTAATCTGGGTAATGAAGAGATCTCTGCGTCTGGAACTTCGTACCTCAACCGAACCGAAGCTTCCAATGTAGAAAAGATCGTGACGCGATTCTTCAAAGCTGGCGTACGACCTTCTGATATTGGTGTTATTACCCCATACGAAGGTCAACGTAGCTATATTGTTACTACGATGCAGAATACGGGTACTTTCAAAAAGGAGTCCTACAAGGAGGTCGAGGTTGCCTCAGTCGATGCTTTCCAAGGCCGTGAAAAGGACTTCATCGTCCTATCCTGTGTACGATCCAATGACAACCAAGGCATTGGTTTCCTTTCTGATCCCCGCCGAATGAATGTCGCCCTGACCCGTGCGAAGTATGGGCTCGTTATTATCGGCAATCCGAAAGTCTTGTCCAAACACGAACTTTGGCACCACCTTCTAGTACACTTTAAGGAGCGTAAATGTCTCGTTGAGGGTCCTCTAACTAACTTGCAGACGTCTTTGCTTCAGTTTAGCCGACCTAAGAACGCTTATCGCCCCCGTCCTCAGCAAGTTTCACACGTTTCTAGCGGATTTTCCAACGGTCGCTCGGCTGGATACAATGGCCATAACGCCAACCAAGATTTTGAGTCGAGTTCGATGCTTTCTTATATTCCTGATGATACTTCTAGCCTTCATAGTTCGGCCCTCGGTGGTGCCGGAATTGGTAATACTGCTTTTCCAACAATGTTTTCCAACTTTAATTCTGAACAATGGCCTGGTCTTCCAGGGTTTAATGCGACACCAGGTGGTCGTGTAGGAAGTAAGAGCAGGGGCCGAGGGACAGAGAGCATTGCTGGTGAAAGCGTTGCCACTTCGGAATTCACTGATGGCACTGCTAGCGTTATTGGTAGCAAAGGTGTAGGACAGGGTGGCGCCAGTCTTGGCGCCGGGCTTCCTGATGCACTTCGTTCTCGACCTACATCCTACACCCAGAGCGACCGGCTGAAGCAGCATGTTACAGAGGGCTCTGGTTTTCCTGCTTATTCAAATGGCTTCCGTCGCCGATATGATGACGACGAGAAGTCAGTCAGCACCGCCTTTGCTAGTCAAGTTGGCGGTGGATTTGAGTGATTTGCCTATGACAAGTGGATAACAATACCATCGTTTAGACGAGAGCAGGTATGCCTAACAGGCAAAGAGTCCTGGTGCCGTGCAGCTCTAGACGCTTAACCAGCAGTCATTCCAACATGAGTTCTACGCCGGGACAGCTTGTGCCCTAGCACATGACAATCTGCAAACCTTAGAGCCCCCCTGCCCTTCTAGAGTTGCTACTCGCAGCTGATCTGACAGGAGCGATTGAGCTTAAGCTACCGCCAATGGGCGATCCTATCAGGAGTCCATTCATGGACACTGCGATATGAGCCTTTGAGCTCACGGTTTTTGGTCCGATGGCGGAGGAGAAAGCGGAGGATATAGCAGTCGCACGACGAATTAGCCATGGCAATCACCAGCAACCACTGCAAGCTTCGACGCTGAAAACTAGGACGGCCACCCCCAGCGAGAGCAAGTGGTGTTAATAATGCTCTACAACTAGGAATCACCTCAGATTCAGTTTGTTCCTTCGAGCGTGAGAACTACTCCGTTCAATAGGACCCTGCTGCGACTGCGTCAGCTTCGGCATTCCATAAGTCTTTAAAGCTCGCTGCATTTGATTGATAAATTGAGTAAATGCTACCCGTTAATACAATACACATTCGTTTATCTAAGCTTCCTTTCTTTCACATATCGTGCGTATTTATCCGGATAATGCATACCTAAGTAAATTCCATGATTAAATACACAATAACATGCACTTAGACAACTACCTATAGGATGCTGAATATACCCCCTAACCTTGGCCAAGAGATTACCTATAGTACATGTCTAATTTAGGGGGCACACGATTGGGTTGCAAAGACCACTAAAGACCGGGTGTAACCTTCGCTGAAACTCTATAAGTAGTTGACTTACGATAAGCATTCAAGTTAGATATTAAGTCTCATGCTAACCTTTCAATATATTAAGCAGCTAAAATTAATAGCATGTATCTAATTTCTTGCCGGGGACAATTGATATTCTTTAAGAGCCAATCCATTTGAGAGCCATATAGAGATGTGTATGTAACCTGCAATATGTACCTAGGTGCATGTAAAACCCAATAAAAGATGGACATTCTTATAGGTACCTAGGTAGACAGTCGTAGATGCATGATTCTACTGCGAGTTGGGCGTTCAGGCATATACCTGTGTACCTATATACTTACATAAAGCTAGGTAGCAAATACCTACCTGCATAAGGTACCACACAAGCTCATTCTAGGTACCCGTCATTGATACATCCATTCATGACCCACGACGTAAACTGCGCCTTCTTGAGTTTCAGCATCAACTCCGCCTTCTTTCACGGAACACAATCATCAACATTTTTTACCTTTATCATTCTTTTCGGGCTGGGCACAGAAAAATCCGTATCGAAAAGGGAATATATTCAGCACTTATCATCATCGCAACAATAAGCCACATCAACTACCCCTGCATAGTTCCTGCATAGGCCAATTTTGATCGAGACCCAACCCTCGTAATTCAGGTCATACAAGCCCTCAAGCATAATAAACTCAGAACAAGCAACCATAATCTAATAAACTTCTCGGTACGAGCCGCTACCCTGGAATCTATCTACTATGACAAGTGAAAAAATGCCACGGCCACTCTCCGTTGCCAAAGGCGAGCCAACCGCGACGGTGGTTTCTACCCCGGACGCTTCGAATAAATCAGATACGGCACACAAGACAACCTTAACCCAGAGCGCCAAGCCTATCTTGATGGCAGATACATCTATCGCAACTACCAAGGATAACGACTCGGTAGCACAGCCTAGGGTTTCAATGAACGTCGAAGAATTTCAGGGTGAAGTCCAAACTACGAACGAATTGCCGACAATTGAGACGCTGCGCAAAATAGAGGCATACAACGTTCTCGATAGTGATGGGAAGTCGCATAGTTTCAAGAGTCTCTATGCCGGCCGCAATTCTGCCCGCCGAGTGCTCATAATATTTATTCGGCATTTCTTCTGTGGTGTATGTTGCTAATGGTTCCGTTTGCACCGGCATGGGCTAAAACGTTCTATGCTGACCGACATGTCACAGAACTGCCAGGAATACTTACGCACGCTTTCGGCCTCGGTTACTCCCGAGGCCCTTTTGCAGTTACCAGTCAGCACCTTCATCGCCGTAATAGGGTGCGGCTCCCCACATCTAATCAACTCGTACATCCAAGAGACCGGCTGTCCATTCCCGGTTTATGCTGATCCAACCCGTCGTCTGTATACTGAACTTGGAATGGTGCGCACCTTAGCAATGGGCTCTCGACCAGCCTATATGCAAGGGAAAACGCTGGCACATACTGTCGTTTCTGGTGTAGTCCAGGGGTTGAAGCAAGTGAAATCAGGCTTAGTGACGAAGATGGGTGACCAGAAACAAGTTGGCGGGGAGTTTCTTTTCGAACCCGCAACCCTAACCCTAGACACTCCCGTCACGACGCCGCGTAGCGAAGAGGACAAGCAACTAAGGCTTTCAGACGAAAACGAGAAATCAGACGACTATGAAGACCCCAAGGTCGAGGAAAAGCGCGTCACATGGTGCCATCGAATGCGGACGACCCGAGATCACGCCGAGATCCCCGAGCTAATGGAGGTACTCGGTTTAGATGGCACCGGTGCTCCTATCAAAGACAAGAAGAGATGGGATAAGGCCTTGAGGACGAGGAAGGGCACCGGCTTAAGTATGGCCAGCCAAATGAGCCGATTGAGTGTTGATACTACTCGCACCAATAATAACGGCAGTATAAAGGCAAATGAGCCTCCCTCCTGACCACCAAATTGTCGAACGGCATAACTAGATGCGATATGAATGAACACGTTTCTATTCCATCTAATCAAACGACGGAGCCACTTGGAAATTCTAAGCTTCGCTATTACCTATCGCTAATCAACCCTCTCGGAAGATATTCCAATCTATGGTTTGGGGAGTACTACCGAGATATTCGATTATCGAAATACGATGCGTTCGCCTTTATCAGTATGCTTGGCTTGAGATTGATGAGCCATGTGGTTTTCTCTACATCGGCGTTTTTTTCAAAATATATAACTTGAATAATTCGCATATATCGAATTTGTTTCTATGGCCGTGAGGAATTAGCAGGAGTCACAGACAGAGTTCTATGATGATAGCTCTAGGTAGGTAGGCTTTGGGTAACGCCATGAAGCCGGCCATAGTAAAAAGTAGATTAGTTTACAAGCTTAAGATATTATTAGGCTCTCAACATTTAAGTCGCTGCTATTTTCACATGAGCAATAAATTAAAATATAGTGTCATATCTAAGAATCCTCACAATCCCGTCTCATGTCTTCATGTTCTAAAGGGCTCCCCATGTGCAAGGGGCCAAGTACCTAAGTACTTACATTAAAGGGGTTAATTTGTAACTTAGAATTATGTAAGCCACAAGTGAGTGACCCTCTACGTCGCGGTTAGTCGCAGTCCACAAATTTGTCTCTCGCTATTATATTTGAATAGATTCTTTCATTATACTTAAACTTGATTTATTCTACCATACCATGGTAGACTAATGCCACGTATCCAGCAAAAACATGTCTTTATGTTCTAGTCCGCGAAACAATCAGGTTCGCCAATTCCGTCACGTTTGCACTCGTCAGCAACTCTAGAATCTCCAGGGTTGCGCCAAGTTCCCTGGTAATCCAATTGCGCACTTCAATAGCAGTCAGAGAATCTAGACCATACGATGCCATACTCCGCAGAGCATCCACATCGTCGTGTGCCACGGACAGTACCTCGGATAGTTTCTGCAGCACCCCCTGTACGGCAATTTGGCGGGCCTCCTCATTGTTGGCTGCAGCGCGGAATACGTTCCTGTACGAGATGACCTGTCCAGAATCGCTACCCGCAGCTCGTATCTCCGCTACTGCTGCCGCTTTAAGGTGTGCGAATCGTGGGTCGTCTGCATAGTAAGGTAGAGCATTTGTATTACTTGGAACAAGCTTCAAGCCCGTCAGGCACTGCGCGCCGCATTTACTGGATGTAGCGACCGCCAGAAGCCCTAATACTTCAGCTTCGGAAATGGACTGTCCACCAAAGTTCTTGGTAATCTCTTCCTCTCGCGCCGAGTTTTGGGAAATGTAGCCAGCGCCCGTCACAGCTGTAAGGTCAAGGGATACTCCTGGCAGGCCTTGTGCTACCCTGCATGAGGCAAACCCATCCAGAAATGTGTTGGCAGCAGCATATGCGGCTTGACCACGGCTACCGACAATGCCTGCAGCACTTGACAAGAGGACAAAATAGTCCAAACGTGCGTTAATAGACTCGAGTGCGTTGTGGATATTCCAAGTCCCCTTAACTTTGGCACGAATCGCCGACACGTACGAGTCGTGGGTCATGCCTTCGATCAACCCGTCCTAATACAACAATTAGATACCCTTTTCGTAATGTGGGCTCAACTGGGAATTCGCCATCAAATAAGACAAAACTTACGTGGAGCATCATAGCAGCATGGATCACACCGCATATCGGCGGGAGTGTCTCAGTGCATTCCTTTACAATCTGGTAAACATCGTCCTCGCTAGCAATGTCACATGTCTTCACGACGATACTGGCCTTGTCTTGAGTATCATCAATAAGTTGTCGCAGTTCACCAACATTCCCTCCACTTCTCGATAGCAATACGATGTTTCGAGCACCGTGTTCTACCATCCATCTAGCTGTACTTCGCCCTAAACCACCAGTACCGCCAACTATGACGTGAGTCCCATCGGGATTCAAGAAACGCCTTGAAGCATAGTGCATTGCCTGACGGAAGCGTTAGTAGTCCACTAGGTAATGAGCCGTGATGGATATGGTAACTTACCATTACCTTCTCACTATTCCGAGCAGAAATGACAATAGGATGTAAGGTGCCTTGTTGAATCATTCGCAAGCCCCGACTCAACTCTGTGATTCGCAATGTAACCATTTTCTTTAGTGGCTTGAAGATACCTCTGGAGAAGCAATCTAGCACGTCTCTAAGGATGTCTCTCATGAGACGCGGGCGTGTAACTGTTAGTTCCACTAGATTGATTGACGTGAAGCTCACGTTCTCAGCGAGGTCAACTCTGGTATTCCAACTGCCAATACGAGCATGAAGTGTCCCCTGCATATGGATAATACGTCCGAACTGTGCAGTATTTTCCCATACCCTGCTCAGATTCTGAGTCACAGCTGGGAAAGTGGACGAACTAGTGAAGACGACATCCATACCAATCCCACTGGAAGCATCTCGTACTTCACGATCGAAATAGAGGCTTGTTGTATCGAAAATGTTCTCCGGCCTGATACCAAAAGATTTTGCAACAAAATCTCTTCGTTCACTACCATGGACCGCAACAAACACATCGGCACCAAGGTAATGCGCAACTTGTATTGCAGCAAGCCCCTCAGAGCTGCTTATTTGGATAAGCACGCGGTCTGATTTTCGAACGCGTGCGACTTGAGAGAGTCCGTAAAAGGCCGCACCAAATGTAGATGGGATTATTGCTGCGTCCTCAAAGCTTATGCCCTGAGGAATCCTAACGACACTACTTGCTGCAACGCGGGTGTGCGTACCCATCCGGTCATTGCTCAGGACACAGACCAAATCTCCAACACTAATGTCGATAACATTGCGCCCAGCACGAACGACGACGCCGCTGCATGATCTTTCAGGCCTTGCAGACCCATTTATGCCAGCGTGCACGATAACATCATCCTGGCTAAGTCCGCTGGCTTTAATCTCAACCTCGACTTGATCGTCATCCAAAACCTTGCTGCTTATGGCGTCTTCAAAGTGTAGATTGTCGAAGGAATCCCCAGTGTGTGTAGCCACTCGTAACGAACGTCCAGGTTGACGGAATTCTTGTAAATACGGCTCGGAATTTCCTAGCTCGCGGTGAACTCGTAAGTTCATATCGTCATCGACAATAAAACGCGGCACGACTAAGTCTCCGCCTTGCTCCGCGAATTCAACCTCAGCCTCGGGACTGTCTGCAAGAACGGTTCGCCTAAAAGCATCCTCAATTAGTTCAGCCTGGCCCTCGATATCTAGGGTGCTGTCCGGGTCGAGGTCTAAGGTGACGGCAATTTTACCAAGCTCGGAGCGTGCTGTACGAAGTAGACCTAATGCCATATTCGTGCTTGGGTTCGTAGGCACTTTTGATGCGCCACAAGTCACCCATAATATGCCACCTGCTCGTATTAAAAGGGATTGGATTTGCTCGAATTCGGTCTTGTTTACTGAGGCTAGGACGGGACGATCAAGCTCTGAGAGAACCACGAAGAAGCCACTAAAATCCCTAACATGAAGCAGGCTTGAAATATTCGGGATAATCCCGGAGTGTAACTTGATAACATCGCATAGTGAAGCCACAAGTGTATCGTCTTGGGTACGCTCTGTCACAACCGTCACACGCTCCCCGTGGGACTGAAGGTGTGCATGGCTCACACCATTAGCATGACGTTCCTCAGCCTGCTCCCATTGGATCTTGTAGCATAGTTCTCTAGGGTTGGGTGGTTTGCATATTACAGTCTTGAGCGGAGTGAGCTCCAATCCCAGTATAGAGACGGAAGGGAACTCACTATCCGCTGGCGCAAACAGCTCGGCCAATAGTGGTCCGGATTCTCCGTTTCTCGTCGACTGAACGATGAACTTGGATCCAGGGGTCCTCTCCCAATCGTCGCTGATATCGATACGCACCTGTTTGATGGTAGATGGCAATTGTGGACTTGTCATTCCATCGAATCCATCGAATCCCAACTCGGCTTGCGATATCTGAAAAAGGGGTTCTATCGTAGCGGGATGGGTCAAATACGAGGATTCGTACGCCAATGGCATGATGAGCTTTGAGTCCTGGAGGGTACCTTGAGCGCTAACCCCGGACTTGTCCATATTAACATTCACTAAGTTCCAAAAAGTATGCGGATAGCGGATACCTCCGGAACTCAAGTTAAAATAGAAGCCCGTTGCGGGTATTGACAACTGATTCTTTTGCGGTTGAACGTTGAAGTACGAATTGGAACAAGCAGCCACTTCAATATGGCTTTGCAGAGGTTTTGCTTCAACGAGACCATGACAATGTTCTAGCCATCCTCGTTTTGGGTTAAAACTGGAAATCCGAAATTCGTCCCAGTCGAGTTTAGACATTCCATGTGGCCTAAATACTAGTAAGAGTTCAACCGGCTCATCATCCGCTAGAAATAGTTGTTCTGGGATGGATATATCACGCAGATCGAAACTACCTGCCTCGAAACCCTTGAGTGCTGCTCGCTGACCGGCCGCCTCCACAACCATAGAGATGAAGGCTGAGACGGGAAATACGGGGCGGTCCTGGATTTGGTACTCACGTAGCCATGGCAGCTCCTCTAACCGTATGAAATTGCGCCATGTTGGCTCTAAGTCGCTGCTCCAGTCAGCCAGCGTCCCAATCAGATCATGCCGTGCAAACGGTTTAAGTCGATGTTGTCGCGTGATTCGGCTCTCATACCAGCAGCGCTGGTGTGACCACGGATATGTATAGAGGAAGGAGATAATATCAGGCTTCTCGATCTCGGAGCGGTTATGGTTGATATTGAAGAAATCAATACCTTCATAACCGCGCACGAAGAGCTGGCCGGCGAGCTCTAGGGTCGTCTCGGTAGCATCACGACCTCGTATAAGAGTCGGGATATATGATGGGGTCTTAGAAGCTGACAGCTGCATTGTCTTTAAAGTCTGCATAATTGGACCTTTGAGCGCTGCATGCGGACCAATCTCGATGAGAACATCTGGATCGCTCTCCTCGCAGAGCACACGCAATGCAGTCGTAAAGCGTACTGGGTTGGTCAAGTTCTCTACCCAGTACTGCGGACCAAGCTCGTCCATGTTAACCTTGCGGGAACGAAGAGAAGAAAAGAACTCCACGTCTTCATTCGTTTTACTCAGCTCAACGTCTGCGATCATATTGTGGTATATCTCGCCTATCAATTCCATATGCGGACTATGGTAAGCAACATCAATGAAGAGCTTGCGGTTGAAGATTTGCTTTCTTGTCATAATATCACAAAGTTCATCGATAGCCTCGGTGTCGCCCGAGACAGTTGTCGAGACGGGAGAATTTTCGCAAGCTGCCACCGCCTGAAGCGGATGCCGTAGCTGTTTAAAAAGGGGCTGTAGCTCGTTTGCTCCCATACCCACCGCCATCATTGAGCCTTTCACATCTGGAAAGTTCTCCTTTAAAGCAATGATAGCTTGGCCACGATAATACGCTGCCGACATTGCCGCCTCAAGTGTTAGAGCCCCGGCTGCATATGCGGCGCCAATCTCTCCGCTTGAATGGCCCGTAACTGCAGAAGGCTTAATCCCCCACGATGCTAGGAGGTCGACCAGTCCGATCTGGATGGCACTGCAAATCGGTTGACTGATATGAGCCATACCTACACGAGAATTATCTTCATCTCGGGTCAGCTCCTCCATCAGCGAGAAATCAGCACCAACGGACAGAAGATGCTTATCTGCTCGTTGAATAGCGGACGCGAATACAGAATGAGACTCCAGTAGCTCTCGACCCATAGCAAACCATTGCGCCCCTTGCCCCGTAAATACGAAAGCTAGTTTTGGCGACTTGGTAGGCGCGCGCTTTGGTATTACTTCAGGGCTATTGAGGGCTATTGCTAATTTGCTGCACATATCGGCCACCAGAGCTATGCGCCATGGCAGTTGTGAACGCCGCTGGCATAACGTGTCTAATGGCAGGTTAGTGCGCGTAGTTTCTTGGATATGGATTAATATCAAAACTCACATGCCAAATTCCGAGGCATGGTGCTTTGATAAAGCTCGGCATGCTGTTCGAGGAAAATTCCTAGCTGTTCCATACTTTTTCTCGCGGCCGCCTCGTCATTGGCGCTCAATATGAATAAACGCTTCATCTTAATATGGCCTTCAAACTTTTCGGGATCCAGGAATTCGATTTCATTCTCTGCTGGTAAGGCTTTAAGAATTGCGTGTCCGTTCGACCCGCTATAACCGAAGTTGTTGACACAGATATACTCCTTGTTTCGAGGGAACGGCTGCTGCCTTTGTGGGAGCTGAATATAGAGGTCAGTACTATCCCAGTTCACCCAATTCAAACATGGCTTCAAAGAGTATTTAATGAGGAAAACTGACTTTCAAGTTCCATTCCGATAATGGGATAGCTGGGTTTTCCTTCTCAAAGTCGGCGTTTGGTACGATAAACCCCTTTTCTAGCATGAGCGCGGCCTTCATGACGGATATAACACCACTAGCGTTTTCGAGGTGGCCAATATTGGATTTAACCGATCCGATAGTTAACGGTTCACTGCTATCTAGGCTTTGACCAAGTGCTTTATAGATACCTCTGGCTTCAATAGGGTCCCCGACCTTGGTACCTGTCCCATGAGCCTCGAAGAATCCGACATCCTTAGGATCAATTTTGGCTTGTGAGAGAACATTACGTAGTAACGATTCCTGCTCTTCCGAGCTGGGTGCTACAATGCCTTCAGAGATTCCATGTAAGTCTTCTAATAGTAAGGTAGTTAGGGAGGGCATACATACCGACGGTTCGGCCGTTGTGGCTAATTCCCGTATGGGAAATGACGGCCCTTATGTAGTCTCTATCCTCTAGAGCTTTATGTAAGGGCTTGAGGATAAGGCACCCTGCTCCCTCGCCTCTTGCGTATCCGGACTTTGCGCGATGGTCAAACGCGTACGTCTTCCCCGAGTCCGCAAACAATCTACATTATTAAGTTAACTGGTTATTCAAAAAAACAAATTTCAAAAAAAAACCCAACCGGGAACACTGTCTGATTCACCTTAATTTTGCCATGGATACCCAGACATCGGGTTGTGTGATCAAATGAGAAGCCCCGACTATAGCTTGTTCGGACTCCCCCAACCGTATGCTCTGAACAGCCATGTGCAGCGCATGCATGCTGGATGAGCAAGCCGTGTCAACGGTAAATGTAGGCCCGCATAAGTTGAAGAAGTATGATATTCGCCCAGCAAGGAATGCCCCTTGGCTACCGGTGGGATCGAACATTGGCGAATCATCTAGATCCCTGAGATTTCCCATTCTATGTTCATTGTCGGGGCCGCCAATGAAGACACCAACTTTCCGACCCGAGATAGACTCCTTAGGAATGCCAGCATTCTCGAGGGCCTCGTACGAACATTCGAGGAGGAGACGCTGTGTGGGATCTTACATAGGGTCAGCTTTTCAACGCGGTCAATTTGGAAGATGATGAATACCCATTGTCTCAGCTTCCTTGCGCGTCATATCAAAGAAGCCAGGGTCGAACATCTCAAGGTTCTGGGATAAGAAATACCCTCCTTGCGAGTTGATAGTACCCTTCTTCTCTGGATTGGGATGATTATAAGCCTCCTGGTTGAATCGATCTCGAGGTATCTTAGACCACGCGCTGCGTCCCTTGGTTAGCAGCTTCCAGAAGTCTCCCGGCGAAGACACGTCGCCAGGTAGGCGGCACGACATGCCGACTATGGCAATGGGCATTAACTCCTCTGACTCCATGTTGGTACGTGAGAAAAAAGATAGAGTAGTGCCAAAGAGTGTTGGCTAGAGAAGACCAAGAGGTTTAGAATAGCTCGAATCAAGAGCGCCAGAAGTTATATATTTCAACAAGCGAGCAATCTCATTTTGATTGCGACCCAGGCACAATTCGGATATTCTGAAACAATCTCCTGTCCATCAATTGGGTTGAGTTTACATAGCGTATTCTTCAAAACGCCTCCAGGAACTCAGCAGTCGAACGGACAATGAGGTCGGTACTCCAGCTGATGGCAATTTTCCCATTTGGGACGAACGGCCTCGTATATCAGAATCAGGTCCGATGCCCTGAGGCTTTAACTGAGACGCTTTTGTCTTCGACTTGATACAACTACATACTTGACTTAAGGGATAACTTATTTTATGATAAGCTAGCTTTTGCCTACTATCTACAAAGATTTGTGGTAGTGGATGCCTTCATTACATGGCTCCCTCAAGCTATCTTAGATCCTTTCACGGTAAGTTAGCCGTCGTGTCTCGGGAATGCCCCTATTATGTGACTGAACTCTATGTAACGGAATATCTTGGATAGTTCACCACTACAAGCGTCGCAGCATATATTATCACAGAGTTTTATAAAGTTCAAGCTCTGTTAATGCGGCACGCCGAAACCTTAGTCTCTTACAGCTCACCTACGCAGGAATAGAAAACATGCTTCAGACAAGTCTGGACGAGTGTCGGAAGTCCGTGGACAGATCGTCGCAACCTCCAACCCGTGAGGAGTAGCCCGTCGACCATAGACTAGCGGCCCTTGTCTCAACTATAATATTCGTATTCGGCAATAGCTTGAAGTTTGATGGCCGTACGGATAAGGGTATCTTCGCATGACCGGCACATGAGAAGAACATTCGCGAAACTTATCTTCCAAATGATGCAATATATCCACCACATCCTGCACCTTGACATGCATCAATCTCTCTCGAAGGGTGTAAGCCAACAAGGGTGCAAGAATAGGTTATTATAGACGGCCACCACAGATGCTATTAACAAGACACCCACATGGCTATCATCGCTTCATGTGAGTTTACGGGTGGTCCCCACGGGTGGCAAGACGGTCTTGGAAGTTGGCCGTCCAACAAATATTGCCGGATACGAGGCTCGCTTAAGCTGTGATATATATCATCGCAGGCGTACGCCTTTCGTAGGTCCGGATGGCGTAGCTCGCTTAACCCCATCAATAGCTCAGTAGAAGAACAGCTAAGACGCGCGTCTCTCCCAGCTGAACACGTCGTCCACGGTGCTTTTGGTAAATTTCACTGGACGAAATCAGGCTGAAAAGAGAAGCTCTGGTGAAGAGAAAACAAAGAGTCGAATCCTCTCTTTACACTCTTCGTCATTATGAAATTCCTCTGCCTGCCCGGCGCATACGGCAGCGCCAAGGTGCGTAAACATCTACCTACCTATGCTTAGGTACCTATCTAAGCAGCCGTCGTCTCTCACCAGCGTACTTACTTACTAACTATAACAACGCGCAGAACTTCGGCGTCCAGCTCGGGCCCTTCTCCAAGCACATGGAGGACCGAGGCCTAGCGACCTTCGCCTTCACGCAGGGCGCGCACGAGGTAGAGCCGCCGCTAGGCTGGGAGAACTACTTCGGGTCGCGCCCGCTATACCGGTTCGTCGAGGCGGAGGCCGGCGCGGGCGACGCCTTCGAAGTCGTGCGCCGCGTCCGCCATATCCCGCGCGGCCTGAGCCCCGAAGCTACGCTTCGGTTGTTCAAGCCGCCACGCCCTATTGCGTACGACTGGCGGGCCTTTCGCGAAGCCCTGGATAGGCTGTTCGAGGCTATCGAGGCGGATGGGGAGATCGATGGGCTGCTTGGGTACTCGGAGGGCGCGATGATGGCGGCGTCGATTTGTGCCGAGGAGAATAGGCGGTGGGAGGAGATGGGAGTGCCTAGGCGTATTAAGGTGGGTTTATTTCCTTTCTTTTCCTTTCCTTTACTTTACTTTGCTCCCTCTCTTCTCTTCTCTTCTCTAACAAAATCCCCCCTCACAGTTCGCCATATTCTTCGCCGGCACGCCCCCCCTAGTCGCCCAAGGCGACGACTTCGTAGCCCGCCTAGCAGACGAGCACGGGACGTCCATCTCGATCCCGACGTTCCACGTGTTCGGGTCCAACGACCCGCTGGTATACTCGTCCGTCGCGCTGTACAACACGTGCGACCAGGACACGGCGCAGCTGTACGACCACGGGCTGGGCCACCTCGTGCCGCGCGACGCCGACAACGTCGAGCAGCTGGGCGACGTGCTTTCCGACGTCATCACTCGGATCAACAAGGCGAGCGAGAAGGATAAGGTTGCCGCCGAGTCTGTGTCTGCGTCTGACACGGAGCCCTCTGTTGACGAGTACAACGACGAGTCCTCCGCTACTGGCCCCTCGTCTGCCACGTCTGGTGACGAGTCGTCGGATCTAGATTCGCGCTCTAGTAATAACGTTGGGCCTCAGGCCTGAGGGGGGATTGCTCAGGTTTAAGGAGGCTTGCTTAGGAAATACACATGGGAAGCAACTAGACGGGTTCTGACTATTTCGCGGTCTTTGTAATTTAGTATACAGCCTCGTATTTTAGAAATTTGTTAGATTCAAGATTACCCCTATTTCCCTAATCGGGGGTTTGTTTAGTTGTTACGCATTACAGCACACACGATTCTAGCAACGGGTAGTTACGTGAAAAGATATTGTAGTGAATGGGTTATATATTTTGGTTCGCCTGATATACTTATCATCCCAGAAAGTCGTAGCACCCATGAACTCTCATTAAACCGTCACTGAAACCTGATTCCGTTTCCCCTAGTAGTCGCAGGTCTCTTCTCCCCTATAGGGGGCAACGACCTACAATCGCTAGTCCCCTTTTTTATAGAACAACTGACCAATACCGTGCGTGCGTGCGTGCGGGTGTGGCGACAAAGCCCGGCCGCCTCAACTCATATGACATGCATGGCCGGGCTTTTTTTTTGACAACAAGGAGAGGGAGGTATTAATTATGTACAATACTGGGTACAGTGAGCAGGATGACGACGGCAAATTACTAACGATTCGTCGTTCGGACCTTTAGGTTCTTGATCTTGAGGTCTCGGAGTAAACGTATGCAGACCTCCAGGCGCTTTTAGTAGTGGTTTCCGTATGAACCCGAAATATGATTTGCCCAACTTCCAAAACATTTCCTAGTAAATCCGAGGTGAGTAGAGTCGCTCCGTGATACCCTTTGGTGTAAAAGGATGCGTATATTAACTGCACAATGCTATGATCTAGCGGGCGCCCGCGAATGCGCCGGCCCCCATACTGGCAGCGCCCGTGCCCATTCCTTGGAGCTTAGCTGCTAATTGAGGATAATTTTCTTGGACTTGAATCTGTGTCCGCGTAGCTTCGGCGTATGAAAGCGCATTGACGATCTCCCCAGGTGTTCTAGCAAGCTCAGCCGCACGTTCAAAGTACCTAAGTGCCTCCGTGATCTTGCCCTGCTGAAGGAGGAGTTGCGCCATTGTAGCAACGGCAATATCGCATTCAGGATCAACTATAGCCAATTAGCATATGATTTTCATCTGATCTTTTAAAGTGCCCTTACTGATTAGCGCCTTCTCGCATAACTTTTCTGCTTCCGTAAATTCGGCCTTCTGTTGGAAGAGAGCCAGGGCCTTGTTAATAAGGGGCAATACGTTCATCGCCAAAGGCTTCGTCTGCTTTTCCATCTCCATGGCGGTGTCGAATTTCTGGATAGCTTCGTCATACTTGCTCTGGTCGAGAAGAAGCTCTCCGTAGTAGTTGTACACGTCGGGCACCTTGTCGAAGTTCTTAACACACCGACGGAACGTCGCCATAGAGGATGCCACGGAGCCCATCTTGTATTGCGTTACACCAAGCTGAATATGTGAGAATATGAAGGAAGAGTCAAGATCGATCGACTTTTGGTAATCCTTAGCAGCATCTTGAAATTCGCCATGGATAAAGTGCAACTGCGCACGATGATAATAGATGTCCGGATCGCTATCGTTTTGGCTCAAAGCCTGCTCTAAGTCCGCAGCAGCACTAGCTCGGTCACCTGCAACCAGATCAGTTTTGAGTCGCTTTCCGTGGTACGTAACACCGATCACTTACCCATTTCCAGGTGCATGCTTGCACGCTTGACATAGCTTTGAGTGTACGATGGATCGAGCTCAATACTCTTGTCCATATCCTGCAAAGCTTCCTCTTGCGCCCCACGGAGATTTCTAAATGTACCCCGCAGGTTGTAAGCAAGTGCCTCGTGCTTGTCTAGATCGCCAAGTTCCAGAGCCTTTTCGAACGCATTTGCGGCTTCTTCATAACCTTCGTGAGTTTTCTTCTCCATAGCTTTCAAACCGATTTGTAGCTGCCCCTTTCCAGTTGATTCCAGCACCTCCACGTCGTCCTCCAAACCCTCAGGGCGCGGCTTCGCTCGGAAGCTCTGAATATAGTTGGAGACGAAAGTGGGACTGGGTAGCTTGTTGGGATCCTTGGACTTCATGATTTCCTCAGCCTTCTGCTCAGCAACTTTCTTCAGCAATCGTTCGACTGCATTGGTACTGGATTCGGTCTTGAACTCGTCGATAATGCAGCTGGCGGTGTAATCGAGGAGCGATTCGCTGAACTGAGATAGGTGCTCATAAGCATTGGCTCTTCGGTTCAGAGCTTTTACATATGTAGGGTCGAGGCTGATAGCGGCGGTCGTGTCTTCGACGACCTTATCCCAGACAGATTGAGCGTTGTAGCAGGCAGCCCTGTTGGAATAAAAGATAGAGTCTGGTTTGCAGAGGATAGCCTTGGAGTAGAGATCAATAGCTCTGTCATAGTCTTTACTGCCATAAGCTTTATTTCCAGCGTTCTTTAACTGCAGAGCGTAGTCGCGGCGCTGCTCATCGGTGAAGGTAGCGACAGTGGTCTCGTTAATCTCGGGTAATTCATCGGCCACTTCTACTGTTGGGGTCTTCGCTTGTTCACCTGCTGGGACAGTTTTAGATGTTTCGGCCTGGCGCTCTGCCTCCTTTCGTTTCCGCCTCTCCTTCTTGCTGGGTTTACTTTGCGAAGCAGGCCTCGACTTTTGCTTGGTACGAATGTGAGCTGGCTATTATAGCGAAGGGAAAAAAAGATGTTAAAGAAAATAACAACTTACGGCATCGCCATTAAGATAGTAGACCACACCAGCGCTAGTGACGACAACAGCTACACCAGCAATGGTATAGACAAGCGCTTTGTTCTCGGATGCCCAATTGGTAAAGCGGTCCCAAAGGGAGGGCTCTACGGGGATAGCGATGGGTTGGGCTATGGGAGGCATTGGCGGCGGAGCTGCGGAAGCACGAGACATTACGGTGGAATCGGACGGATGTTGTCGATTTTGATTTCGAGGTGGGGAACAAAGTGCGGCAACCAGGGTGACAAGAAAAAGGTGACTTGGTAAGTCGAGATTGCGAGGTCGGTCGAGTCACAGGATACAGCAAACACAGGGTTGAGAAGTATTATATAGAGATGACGATTTGTTATTGTATTTCGGTTGCGGATATCAAAATTCAGCAAGTTGTTATTAGGTATTATTACCGATCAAAAACAACTTTGCAAGCGCAAAAAAAAAGTTTACTTTACAACAAGTACATAGTATCTTTTAGTGCGACCCAATTTTAACATGCGCTGTGCTCTGAAAGCTTCGACCCTGGTTGGCCCACAATCACTTCGTCATCAATGTCATCAATCGGAAAGCTCCATAGACAGCGACAGCGACAGCCCACCCTTCCACCCTTCCACCCTTCCTGCCTAGGTACAAATACAAAGTACTTATCCCAAGGCACGCACTTCAATGTCTTACCTAGGTATGTTAGGTACTGCGGAGTACCTGACGTACACGCTACATGCTCAACCTAGCAGCCTCGTGTCTAAAACGCCCACTATGTAGGTACCTATGTATGTACATACGTGTACCCACCGCATTCGTTATCCCGGGAGATATATCTTATTAGTGCCATGTACTCGGTAAGTATATACGGTATTAACATCCACTAAGTTTCTTGCATAAGCTAACGCGGACCTACATGTATGTAGTACATCTATGTATTTAATATTTAGCACTTACATGTACATATGTAAGTATTTGATAGCTTCACTCATGCCTAAAGATCGCGAATGAGACATATACAATGGACGATTTTCGGATCTTCACATCTATACGATATGATCCTGCCCTCTTAAAAGTACCAGAATTAGGATATGTCAATACCGGATGGAATCAGAATTCTTCCCCCTTCTATATGCTTGACTTACACCGAGACCGCATGCTAAGAGCTGCCGTCTACTGGCAATGGTCAGCCGCAGTCGCCGTCGTTTCTGGTGAGGAAGGCTTGAGAAACCTGCAGAGGTTCCTTCAGAACATTACTAGCGGAGTTGGCAACGGCCCGCATCGAATAATGCTTAGCCTAGCTCAGAACGGAACTCTAGATTATCAAATCTCTCCTCTTCCAGAGACACATCTGAATAATCTATATCCAGAATATCTACCGAGACTAGATCGCGAGGACTTACCCGAAGGAGGAGACGGCAAGGTTCCAATCAAGGATCCTGTATACGACATCTTCCTTGATAGTCAGAAGACTTCAAAATCCGAGTTCACCCATTACAAAACTACTTTTAGAGACATGTATAATGATGCAAGGAGACGGGCTCAAATAAATCTAGGCGATAGGAAAGAAGTGCTCCTCGTCAATGATGATAGGCATATTATGGAGGGTAGTATTAGTACCCCCTATTTCTGGAGAGACGGGAAATGGGTCACTCCCCCTATTCCCACGCAATATCGCGCTTCTGAAGGGAGTGGTGGAAATAACGGCACAACAAGAAGATGGGCTTTAGAGAGGTAAATCCGAATTCACCTACCCTTGGCATTAGTCTAAATTTTAAGCAGCTGATGCTAATTGGAACAGGAATCTTGTTGTGGAACAAGTCGTTCCTGCAGATTCGCTGGTCGACGGCGAAGAATGCTGGATAAGTAACGGTCTTCGAGGGTTCATCTTTGGAACAGTGAAACTACAATAAATCACAATTCTTGTTGTAGGCCATCTGGGTGATCTATTCGATATAGATATAGCAACATACTTGAAGGTTTGTCTCTGCCTTCTTAAGACGCTCTAACGATCCGCTGAACGAAGTTCTTGAGGACATGGTGTTTGAGGATGTATGTCTCACTTTATAGCTTTTGTTTATTAATAAGAATAAGTACTAACATATACGCAGACATCAAAATAAATGCGCAGGTGGCATACGAAAGATGGTACTATAGATACCTAGCACCCTCGCAGTTGACGTATTACTGCAAGATTCTCGAGTAGTAGTTGCTTATAATTTAATTTCCGCAGTGACATACTTCACATGTTATCTGTTAAAAGTTTGGTCCTGTGCAGCTGAGCCTCAATCTTGTTTAATATAACTTTGACACTTACCACCTGGTACAAAGTTTCATACCTCCGGCAAATAGGTAGTCGAGTTTTAACTTGTACATCATGAAATAAGGAAGGAGATATTTATAGAGGTAATAGAACACCGGTGGTAGTCTTCTTATCGGAATGGCTTATTGAAATGTATACTCCTATTTAGAAGGCTGAAGCTATAGCAAGGTAGTTCTCATGGAAGGAGTTCCCCTTAGGAATTACTCCAATCAATACTCTTTACCACGTTATATATCATCGAGCAGGTGCTCTAGACATTATAAGACCGAAACAAAGTGTATCACGTAGTCTCAATTCCATGTTTCACCGTCGCTTCCTCTTGATATAGTATGCAAGAGCGAAGTTCACAGCCGCCGATCATTTAAGATGGACATACGACCTCATCAACTAACCTCATTGTTTTCTCTATCATCTTTCATTTTCCTCATTTAAAATATATATATCGCAGAATACCTACCTAACCATCACCTATATTCCAATCAGCATATACCTAGCAATTCCATTCCGTGTAGAAGACGATCTGGTGTCAGCAGTATTCAACAACACTTGAGCAAATCGACTGAAAGCCACGATGAATGCCCTTTACGCTGCTCAGAACAAGATCAAGCAGGATCTTGGCCTCTCTAAAGTCAAAATTGTCCACAACCAGAATTACAAGCGTCATGGCACCAAGTCCTACGTCCACGCATTGAACCGTTTTGGTTTTCAACCAACTTTACCAGGCCCCTATTTACATATCGACAAAGTCAGACAGCATGGCCTCCTCCCTGAAGAACTCAAGGGAGCCCTTGGTGGCACTGTACATACAAAGAGAACCCTAGTCAAGAAAGGCAAGCCTGAAGACGGGGATCAGACTACAGAGGTCACTGCAGAAGATCAACAGAACGATTCTATGTATATATGCGAGGTTAAAATCGGCACTCCGCCCCAAAAACTGCTACTTGACTTCGACACCGGCTCTGCTGATACTTGGGTTCGTTGAAACCATTCTTACTTCATGTATATTTAAGTCTAATACTTGCATTAGGTTCGTTCGACTCTTCAGCACAAGTCTGACCTGTCTCAACACAATGCCTTCGACCCCAAGAAGTCCGAGTCCTTCAAGAAACTCCCTGGAAAGAGTTGGAAGATCCAGTACGGAGATGGCTCAACAGCTTCCGGTGACTGCGGCAGCGACACACTCGTCATTGGTGGCCTAGCCATCAAGAATCAGACGATCGAGTGTGCCACCAAGCTATCCAAACAGTTCTCCCAGGGCACCAGCGACGGTCTCCTTGGTCTCGCCTGGGGCAAGATCAACACGGTTACAGATTCCGGTGAGGCTGACCCTCAAGCCACTCCCGTCGAGAACATGATCAAGCAGGACGATATCCCCAAGGAGTCCAAGCTCTTCACGACCGCCTTCTATAGTTCACGTGATAAAGATCCCGACTCATTCTACACGTTTGGGTTTATCGACGAAGATCTCGTCAAAAAGACCGGCTACGACATCCACTGGACGGAAGTCGACAACTCCGAAGGGTTCTGGTCCGTCTCATCCGAGTCCTATACTATCAACGGCGAGAGCGTTGACCTCAGCGGCAACACTGCCATCGCTGATACCGGCACCACGCTGGCACTAGTATCAGACGAAGTCGCCAAGAAGATCTATGACCAGATCCCCGGTGCGACCTACGACTGGCTCAACCAAGGCTACATATTCCCGGTCGACGTGAAGACGGACGACATACCCGAGGTCAAGGTGGCAATTGGCGATAAGGAATATTTAATCCAGAAGGAGGACTTGGCCTTCGCTCTGACTGACGACAAGAAGTACTGGTACGGGGGTATTCAAAGCCGTGGCATGATGCCCTTTGATATCCTCGGCGATACATTCTTGAAGAGTGTCTACGCTGTAAGTATATTCCTTCTCTCCCTCACCTATTTTAACCCTGTCCCTTCTCTTCCACTTCTACTTCTATGGTCGCTGGTCCAAAAATATTAATTTATTACCAATAGGTCTGGGACCAAGGAAATCAGCGTCTTGGTCTAGTTCCCAAGATCGAAGAGGAGCAGAACCTCGAGCCGCCGCCTGATAGCGATGACAACGATGGCGGTGAGAAGAAATGGGTCACCAGCATCGATCTCGTCTCAAAGGATGAAGTCCAGCCAGAAAGTGAGCCCCAGTAGACATCAGCATTTCTACCGTCGAGGATAAGAATACGGGGTATACTGAAAAGGGGTTAGGTCTCGGGCTAGATGGATTGCAGGGTGATTAAGGTGCAGAATAGAGGCCAAATTTGTACTAATCTCTTTCCTCCCTTTAACTTACTTTGTTGTAGCTCGTTGTTGACGGTGGCTTACGAGTCCAATGCTGGTAGACTGCAGATAATTCACACTTAGAGAGAATGGAATTGTAGCACTCTTACCCCTATTATTAATATACTACTAGTTTTTAGTAAACTTGACATTGATTCTCCAAGACCGCTGGACCAATTATTATACGGCTATCTGCCATAATCATAGCTGGGACGGATTAAGTAGATACATAACCTTGGTACCTAGGTAGTTATTATAGTTCCAGCTCAACACCACCACCCTATCCCCCAGAGCAGACAGCCATTTCCATCCATCACACTATAGAAATCAACGATTCAAGCGATCACATTACATCCAAGGGACAACTCAAGCAGCAGAAGGGGTTGAATAATTTAGGTTTCCTACGTCCGCAACCGATTGCGCTACCTAGTCACGTCTTTTGCTTCCCTCCCCGTAATCGTATCGTAGTGAACTAAGCATCGACAACGCGTTCGTGATCCGCCTTGGCTCCCCCTAACTACTACCGCTAGTCGTCCCTCTCCTCTCTCCCCTCCTTCTGCTCCCCCCGTACCTATGGAGAAATAATTTCCCACACAGCGACGAACGAACACATGATTGATCTTCCCAAGGCCCATCAACAACAGCTCAGCTCAGCTTAACTCGCTTTCGTTCATGCGATAGAAAAAAGGAGTAGCCAAAACCAAAAAAAAGCACAGCAGTAGCAAAAGAGCAAATGTTCAAACGGCAAACGCAAGCAAAGCACGAAAACTCCACCGAACGCCTATGCGGTATGGGGCCCCTTTCCCAGAAGTTTGTCGGAAAACACAATAAGAGCCAGAAGAAGAAAAAAGGGGGGCGGTTGGATAGGTAGTTAGGTTAGGACGGGCGAGGAGAGAAATGCGACCATCGGCTCACAAAACCAATTCTAGGGTAGGTTTAAGAAGACTAAGCTCTTGTGAAATCACTATAGTACCGCTGAGATAGAAGGGTGATTGATGGAGTCTTGTATATTGCCGTGGTAATCCAAAGGGGATGTGAAGTAGGAACAGCCATAATACGTATTAGCCAGACCAAGGCCCCCCTAAGCGACCTACGCCGAAGCTAACCAATGCCGTTGACGTGCAAATCCGCACGACCAAGTATCCCGCATTCCACAGCTAGATGATTGAAGCGATGTTGTCGAGATCACGTGGAAGCAGCTTACTGCTGGTAGTAGACAACACCAGGTCCCGACGGAGGGTAGTAGTAGCCATCCGGGCTCGGGGTAACCATACCGTTCATGCCTACAACTCCACTGGGCATCGGATAGCCCTGGGGCGTTGGGTAGGGGTTGTATGTAGGCATAGGGGGTAACTGAGATGCATCATAGTAGTAGACCATACCATTGACTTCTTGAGCAACCAAATTGGAGTTTGGTGTACTCTGTCCAGTTGGCTGATTGGTAGCGGGTTCACCCTGGGGTTGAGGTTGTTGCGCTCCCGGGACGAATGTAGGTGCGGTGGCGGATGGAGCTAGTGCACCTGGATAAGTAGCTGGGGGGTAGTAATAGCCTTGTTGAGGCTGCATCATCTGGTATGGCTGGTAGTAGTTCTGCTGGGCGAACTGGTTTGGCTGGAAAGGGGCAGCATGGATGGCGCGTTCAGGAATTTGGGAGAGCGGTGTGCCGGTCGAATGTTGAGACTGGTACGAGGGATGTCGGGCGTGAGATTCTTGACCTAGGCTAGTCGACACCTGAACAGGAACTTGTTGGTGGAAGGCCTGTTGATATGGTTGAGACGGATTATGCTGCATTTCTGGCGACTCGATGCCGGCTACCGAGACAGTCTTCTGCGGCCGAGGCTGGTGCATAGGGATAGGTACAGGTCGGTTCTCCTGGAACACCGGCCTTTGTGGTTGCGTTTGTTGCATTGAAACGTCGCTCATAGCGGGCTGACCAACTCCAGCGAACCCTTCTGCTGGTGCACCATCAATAGCGGGAAGCTGTTGTTCAGGTCGACCTTGTGGAGGAAGCCTGACAACAGGTCGAGCAGCGTCATAGGGTAATGGCGGCCGCGACATAGTAGAACCGGTCGGAGATACCAGATAGTCTCTCCCCAAATCAGGGGCAATCGAAGACCGTCGGCTAAGAGCGATGCTCGGGGTATACGCACTACCAGCGTACACACTCCCCCCAAATACGCTCGTCCTCCTAGAAAACCCGCCAATAGATCCAAGACCAGACCTTGGCTTGCCCCGCAATCGTTGGTTCGGACGCATCGCTCGGGGTATAAAGATGAAAGACCTGTCGGTGGCTGGAAAGATATATCGGGGAGGGAAGTCAGGTAGGGAGATACGGACAGGCTTGTCGCGTCTCAACGGTGGTCGGTGGTCTGGTAATTTCGTATACTGTCGTACTTGTATACCGGGGAAGATGACGGGCTCCTTTATTCCTGGGAAGTAGACCCTGATCTGTACATTGCCAACATGCTTATCTGTAGCCATGGTCCGGTTGATTGGTGTAGTGCTGGCAGGGCAAGTGGGAATATAACCATCGCCGTTCGGTGGGCCATCGTCAGTAAACGAGGGCCGCGGTTGTCGGGCGTGTATAGGCTGTGCGACTGCCTCGTGCATATCGTGTGCCCAAGGACCATTTGTCGTTGGATCGGCCGGACCATGGATTTGATGACTATACGTGTTAGCTAACGAGACAATATAAAGGTGCTGGTTGGCAGTAACATACTTTATTGGCGCAAAAGGACCGCCCATACCACCACGACCTCTCCCCCGAGGACCCCTACCGAAAGGGCGAAATCCGTTGGCAGAAGGGCCGGCATGTCTGTGGTCATGCATAAAGAAGGCGCCTCTGTTGGGAACGAACCACGGATCCTCGTCTCGTTTGCGCCTATATTCATCATGCTCCTTTCGTCGCTTATCAGTAGTTGGGTCTTGGGAGGAATCCGGATTCGCAACAGCAGAATTCGAGCTAACCACTATAGGGGCCGAGGACTTGGATTGAGGTTCCATAGATTCTTCAAAATTCAGTACCTGCACCGGAGCAGCTTCGTCCGAAATGTTTAGGTTGCTCATCATGAATTCGGTGTCCGATACAGCGTTTAGACCGGTCTTTCTGGAGCCCTTCGTTAGGTGGCCACCGGAAGACTTGGTGTGCGTCCTCTTCACATTACCATTGCCATTGGCTGCTTGACTGGTCAACTTCGGAGCAGCAGGCGTCGTCGGTGAAGCCTCATCGACATTACTAGTATCACTATCGTCGGCCGGATCGGGATCCTCCGAAGCCATGGACCCATCTGTCAAGGAGTCATCGTCAATGTCGAGCTGTTCGAGACCACCATCATCCTCGCCTTCGTCTTCAACCCGTCGGCGATGGCCGATCATCTTTCTTCGGCGGATAGCAGCTACCATGGTGAAAATAATATATTGCTTGAGCTGCGCTAGCGTCGATAAAGAGTGGGTGATAGACCTCAGAGCTGGGGAAGGATGGCGGGGAGCGTCCTGGTAGAGCTAAAAACGGTGCTTGGGCACGACGTAGGCGTCGTGATGGTTATGGATCTCATGCGATGTTCGGATTGGCGGATGGAATATCGGACGACGGGCTTCCTCGATAAATAAAAACCTAAAGGCGAAATAACCGCCTGCGGTGCAGAAAAGAAAGGAAAGTTAGTGAAGAAAATCAATTAAGAAGCCAGTATGCCTATTTTCCCAGGATCCTTTTTTTCCCCCTAAAAACGATGGAAAGTGTCTCTTGTCGAGCCAGGTTCGAAGACAGCAGGCCAGAAAAAAAGAAGACGGTAAGGAAGAAAATTAAAAAAACAAGAACAACTTTTTATAGAAAAGCCTCGAGGCTTGTGAGAGGTGTTCACAAGCACTACGGAGGGGGTTTTATCGTGTTTATCTTTTTTTTTCTAGGTGATGTAGTATCAAGGAGGGCTTTTTTGTTGGATGGGATAGAAGCCAAGCCAAAAGGGTTTAATATTTGGAAGTTCTGAGGTCAGGTCAGGATTCAGGTTCAGGTAGGCCTGCTTTGCCTTGGTGTAAGGTTGAGGGTAGTGTAGTGGAGTTGTAGTGGAGAGACAGGTACAATACAACGACGATACAACGCCTAGAATAACTGAAAATACCGAAATACATCACTAATACACTACATACAGTCGGTACAGTGGGGACGAGGTAGCGTAGCAGTCAGAAAGTGCAGAGCGGAGACGAACCCAGTCGAACCAAGTCCAGATCAGAGTCTGAAAGGTGCCTTCTAGCATTAGAGGTACCTAAGTATTCATCCTCCACGGGCACCTGGTAGCCCTGGACACTCACTGCACCTGCCCCCCTGTTATTCTTCCAATTGGGGCCAATGGGCTGAGGTGCATTTGGGTCTTAGCATGCTTGGTAAAAGGCGTCGGTACAAACAACCCGAGTACCTTATCAATGAGGGTTGTTTCTCGAAAACTCTTGTCGATCTTTTTTTTTTTTTTTTTAGTTTACGGAGCCAATGTCCACTCGTCAAATAATAAGAATAATAAAAGAAGATTGTTACTTAGGTAAGCAAATAGTTCCTCAGTCCTTTTTCTTCTTCTCTTGTTTGCTAGTTCTCTATGATTACTTCCAGCTAATTCGTCTTATTTATTTGTTGCAACTACATACATATAGGTAAACAATAACTATACGGACATGCCAGTTAGCTATAACATACCTAGGTATGTATACATATTCATATTCATCTTTATCCATTTGCATCCCATCACCAATTCGTCCAATGTACCGTACCTTAGGGAATGCCTCTAGCTGCGTATTTTCCATTACATACGTACATTCGTACATTCGTCGTATGTACTAGAGGAGCACTTACGTATGTACATACAGTACTGCGTGTTCCCCTCGCACGCTGGCCGAGAATTGGTCTTCGAGGCCCTATTCCGTAAACAAAACATCTCGCCCAACATAAAGCGGTACTTGCCTTGAGTATATCATCCACTCATACGCAGTCCATGGCCGGGGCGCCTCCGCATGCAGAATCACGTCCAAATCATCCGAGTACAACTGTAATGTACAGCACAGTCCAGGCTCCTCCCACCACTTTTACCAACCAGTCTTTACACGTATCGACGGCATGAATCATCGCCTGTACGATCCTTGTCCGTTTTTGACGATGGGTTCTTCAAAACTCCGCTATGGCCTCGCAACTGGCCTCGCAAGTCACTTGGTCTTGTCTAGCTCGTATGAAGTCCCTCGAGATTTTACACGCGAGAGTACCATCTCAAAATATGTCACGATGTTATCCCTTATCCGCTTGCCCCAGTAGAGGGAATCCTTATTAGTAAGCTGGGTATAGCATGTCCAGACTCCTATCTACTGTTCCCCCTTACGGCCTCCGGTATCGCCAACCTGCCGTCATACTTCGCTAGACGATTCTCGTGCGAAGGACTATTAAACCCCGGCTTTTACGAGCCGGCTTTTGTGGTGCAGGGCGTCCATCTTTACGTACGATTTTCTAAGGCAGTTTCTCTAACATACATACCTCCCGGGTGCAAGTGAGCTGGTTTAGGACGTTTGTTTAACTTCTACATTCGTCAAGTTTTCGTTATTGCAACTACAGCCAATGAGCAGCCTTGCAACGCACATCAAGTGTTATGAAACCGTTGGGCGAATCTACAATTCGCCTTTGCCGATCTTGCTCTTACTGCCGATCCAATGCCGGCCTTGGGAGTATGCAGACTATAACCTGTAACAGTACTCATTCAAGCGCATCGCAACCGCGGCCCTAAAGCTACATCTTTAGTCGGTACATATAGGTGGGCAGAGATAGCCGATAGGTAACTGAGAACTCGTCTTACCCTATAGACGAGACTACGGACTCTGTCTTATCGGTATCACATTGCCGATGCTCAATCGTTCTTCTATATTTCCTTCTGGGTCATATCGCATTATATATTGTCGATTCTAAACTTGGATCCCGAGTATATTTTGATACATGTCAAGCGATGAGCAACATAAGTTGTAATCCCTTTTTGCAACACACACCGACGACCCTGCGGAAAACACAGCTAATGATAAAGTATAGCACCAATATCGTAATAGTTCCCAAATTATAGCTGTCGTACATATGCAGAACATATGGGCTTCAGTTGTGGTTACTGCTGGTTGGACCTAGCTTGGTTGGAGGTGACAACCGTAGCAACGGGATGATATTTAACAGAGCTAGAGCTATGGCATCGCGGTGGATATCGCGGTTAGTAATTCTATTGGCCAACTTTTTCTAATCACTCGTACCAGTGTTGTAAAGAAGATACTGTGCTATGGTCCCCTACAAAATAGCAAGCCTTATTATAGCGTAGGCGTTTTGCTTTGGGCCTCAGATAACATCGTTTGATATCTTCGATCGCTCTGCGTCTAATAATGGGTAAGCGTTAGGCATGTCTATGAGGCCAAACGCTATTCCCCGCCATCTGATGCCTTGTCGGGAAGCACTGGTATATGCTTGGCAAAATTACGTGCACCATCTGAGCTTAGCTTCAATACCTTGAGATCATTGCATTGAGGCAATGTGGTGATGGTTGGAAACATATTCTTAATTTGTGACCAGCTAATATCCACCCGTAATGAGAAGAGAACGACTATTGGGAAACGAAAGAAGCCTCGTAGTGCAAAAAACATCCATCTAGCATTGGCACTCTAGGAAATAGGAAAATGGAACTGATAGTACGCAAGGCACTACTGAAGTGATTAACTTATAGTGAACTATAGCGAGTCTGTGCTCTAAGGATAACTTCGTTATTCGAAGTCATACTTCTCTCCTTGGGAGCTTGCATCCTATCGGCTCTAAGACTCGTTGAGGTGATTTGCTTTTAAGATCGGTTTGGTGTGGACGGCCCCTCGCCTCTCCAGACGCCACATGGACATAACGACAATGCACGGATGGGGTAATCATCCTAAAGATCAGGCCCGTAACACAACAGTGAGGTCTCACAAATTTGGTAAGTAAATCGGATCGGAGCCTGCCCAAGGTACGAAGGCCTCGGACATGAACAAGCCAAAGGCCGAAGAGTTAGTTCGTATATTCGAGAATAGCCTTGCTATCACTAGAAGCAGATCAGATGACGGCCAAGAGTACTTTCGTGTCAAAAGGAGCAACCCGCAACTTCTACTGCATTCGAACGTGAATGCAACTTTGGAACTATGTAGCAGTTCGGTTATAACTTGCGACTTTATCATGACTTTAGGACTTAACGCACACATCCCCTTGGTTGAAACATAGCAGTGTATGTAATGCTCGGTTATATTATCCGATGCTGATATATCCGGTACTTTCGGCTTCTTTGATCTCTAGGTAGACGGCGTAGTTCCATTAAAAGATATAGTAGATGGTAGGGCGACCAATTGCCTTTTACAATAGACTCGGGTCTAACAACGAATAGCTAACCTATAAATTATAAAGCTGTGACCTACTTATATATATATCTTGGTTGAGGGATATCTAGTCATGCTAATTACGAAGGTGGGTATAGTGCACGATGGAGGTCGCAAGGACGTAGGTTCTCGCTTTTTCTCTCCTCTTAACTCCGCGGTAAGATTTCCTTGATTCAATACTGAAGATGTGAATCAGATGAGGTCTGGTGAAGCTATCTGGCTCTCTGTATCGGAAGAAAACTCGGGTATTATGAAGGAATCGACCGACGCCTTCGTTACGTCATTTGTAGTATAACCCTGGCCGATGGCGCCGCTAACCTGCACCCCCTTTATCTCGGTACACGTTGAGTAGTCATAAATGAGGCTACTCGTAAGGAACCAGGTATAATGCGCGGTATGACAAGAGGTAGGTATTAGCAACTATCGAAATGATATTAGCTTCTTGCCTGCGATATCTACATCCATAGGTACTGTGTGTGACAAATAAAGTGCTTATAAATATCTTAGCAAAATACCTAGGTACTAATGGAGTAGAGTGCTTTGTTTCCGAGACCATGGTAATAAATGATACGTTATAGCTGATCAAACATCAACATCACGCGTGGTCAGAGATTGTACACATAAAATATTTAATATTTACTAAGATTGAATGAATTGCGCATTACGGTAGACAGGCAGCCTGCAGATAAGTACCTATGCGTACCTAGGTCGGTACCTTAGGTCCGGTGCCCAGGAGGTGGATACCAGAAGGTACCTAGGTACGTATACACCTTAGGTACATGTATGGATTAGACACGTACATTCATGCTCTGATGGCATTTACTGTCATTTACTGTCATAGAAACCCGCTTAGGCCGTAGGAACAGACCTCGATTGCCGCATCACGGTCCCCACTTCTCAGTAATCCGTCATCGAAGCAGCACGAACTTTGTTTCGCCTGCCCGTTCGTTAACTAAGCTGCTAGCTCCAAAGCCTATGCTCCACCCATTTAACTCGCCCTTCCCCACACCCAAAGGTGTGCCTTTATTTAGCTTGCGAGGCCACTTATCTGCCTGCATTGCGAATTGCCGCTTCGATTAGTGCACTTGCGTCCCCATTATTCTTACGACCTCAACTCGTCAACTCTTGTCCATTTAGACACCTACTTATCCATCTACTTACTTATTTACCTCTTCCAACACAAACAACACCTACAAACCCTCTCAGCATCACCAACGTTTAGCAAGCAGTGTTGTACCAATTTCATCTCCGTCTTCTTACCAGGTGGTGTAAACATCACCTGGATTTCCGTACATGTAAGTTGTATTCCTTATTCCTTGCGGCATTCGCAAAACAACATTAGACCTTTCCCCTCCTGCTCCCTGCTATGCATTGGGTAGATCGGCGGTGTCTGCCTCGGACCACTTCTTCCCTAAGGTTCCTTACTTTCCTCATTAGACACATTAATTCCGTCATCCCTTCACAATCATCGAATCTTTGATTCTTATTCTTGTTATCATTTCCATCTCTTTTACAGCTGTATTCATCTCACTCATATCGTTGGCCGACCATCTGTCACTTGCAAGTTGCAACATATATCATCCCCATTCGTTGACATCCAGAGTCTGTCCTGGCCCTTGATTGAGGCCACGATACGTACGGCTGTCAAATCTGACCGCCTAAATCTATGAGCCCCTGTGCTACAAACATTTCCCTGATAAGTGGCAACTGACCACCTGACATCTTATTAATCTGATCTTCTTACCTTATGTACGTGGTCCGTTTGCACCACTACCCCCAACCCTCTCCAAAGCCCTTAGCAGGGCACGTACCATCTTTCTAGTCCATTGGCGGAGCCGACACTTCTTTTCCTCTCTCTCTCAACTCTCAACTAATTGTTAAACCCTAACCATACTAACGAGAAGTTCTCCCCACTAGTCCGCCGGTTAAGATGGCTTCGTCGTCGACAGCTACTCCGGACACCTTAATTACTCTTAAGGTTAACTTCGATGGCGCGACTCGTCGTTTTAAGTTGCCTCTTCGCGAGCTTGTTTTGAGCACGCTCGAAGACAAGGTAAGCAAGCATTCTTTTATCTACGTATCGCAAACTTCACTTTTTCATCTAACCCTTTTATCTTCCATCATTCGTTTCGTGGAATCCTACGCTAATATCGCTTTCGCAGCTCCGTTCTTTCCTACAGATTCCTGTTGGTACGGCTGCCATATATGAACGGTATTCCGATTCGGCTGGATCCTTTGTCATCTTACATCCGACCAATGTTCCTGCTTACAAGCAACTTTATCGAGCTGCTAAGGCCAAGCAAAAGTTAAAGCTGCGAGTAACCACACAAGCCAAACCTGAACCCCAACCCCAGCCCCAACCCGAGTCCGAGCTCGAGCTCGAGCTCGAGTCCGTACCCGTGCCTGTACCCGAACCGGAACTACACAAGGTCCCTAAGCCTGTTACTATTGAGGATGAGCCTGAAACAGAGTCTCGAGAAGTAGCTGAACTCATTGCCCGTATTCCGTCACCAACGCTAGAGTCTTCTGCCCCAGTTCCTTCTGAGGCCCCTACTGGAATCTTAGACACTGTCCCCGTCTCCGACATTCATTCGAACCTACCGAATTTCGTTAAGCTATGGCAGACACATGGCAGACCTAGGATCCATCTAAAGCGGGATGCCGAGGGCAAGGAGGTAGTTGATCTACTGAGCTCCACGTCTTCAGCCCCGGCCGAGCCTTTGATATCACTAGAGTCGAGCGCGAGCGAGGAGAACGTACCTCGATGCCCTTTCTCTCGGACTGCATCGAAGATGACCCACACTACTGACCTCACCTGGGAAGCCCGCAAGAAAGAGGCCGCCACCCCCAAGGCTCCGGAGGCCGCGGAGGTTCTATTCCCTACGGGTGTGATAACTGCGCCTATATTCGAGGATGAAGAGACGAAGATAAGCGATACGCTGATCACCCTTGGTGTCCCTAAGCGTCAATTCACTGTTTGCTGCAATAGCTGCGACCGGGCCGTTCCCGATGCTCATTTCCACTGTTCTACCTGCGATGACGGTGACTTCGACCTTTGCCAGGATTGTGTCAACCGGGGCATTACCTGCTACAACGAAGGCCATTGGCTCATCAAGCGTTATATCAAAGATGGACAGGTCAATTACAGCACTACCCACATTGCTCCCAAAACCTCCCGTTCCCAAACAAGCAAGGCTCCTGTGAGCCTTCCTATCAGACCCGCCGAGAATGCGAGCTGGGTACCTCCAACGAGAGTTTGGGACGCCACTTACAATGACCGCACCTGCAACTGCTGTGTTCAGGATTTCCCCGGAGAGGACTTTCTTCACTGCACTACATGCGACGATTACGATCTATGTAAGAGCTGCTTTGCTAAGAATAAGCATGGTCATCACCCTGCACATGGATTCGCTCCTGCTGTCAAGGGTACCGCCTTCGATCATGATGTATCTTCGCTCTTGTCTCCTGGCCGAAATGCCTCCCACAATGCTATCTGTGATGGCTGCGACAAGTATATCCGAGGCGTCCGACACAAGTGCCTCGACTGCCCTGACTGGGACTACTGCTCGGAATGTGTCAAAAATGCCGAGTACAACCACTCCAACCACCGTTTTGTAACAATCTACGAGCCCTTGACTGATCGGACATTCCGCCCCATGATGCGTGGTACACACTACGGCATCTGCTGTGATGGACCGCTATGCTTAGCATCCCGTGTTCGTTCGAGATACATTGTCGGTGTACGGTATAAGTGTGCTGTCTGCCACGATACCGACTTCTGCGCCAACTGCGAGGCCAGCCCCTCCAACACGCACAATAAGACGCACCCATTGATCAAGTTCAAGACTCCAGTACGTCACGTCAGTGTAACTACGACCGGTGAGCATGAGGATGGCCAGCGCCTCCCCACGATGGGAGATCGTGTCCGACCTATCACCATTAATAACGTGACCGCGGCTGCTCCAGTACACGAGACCATTGCTGCTACGCCTGTGCAGACTGTAGTCGACGTGCAACCTACCGAGCAGCAAGCACCCAAGACAGAGGAGACGGACGAAGTCAAGATCAAGAGTGAAGTAGCAGAACCTGAGGTAGCCGCCTCGATCGAGAAGAAGTCAACCTCAGATGAGCTCATCGCTGTTTTCCTACGGGACACCATTGCCGACGGAACTGTTCTACCACCGAACCATACTTTTGAACAGGTCTGGGTTGTTCGAAACGAAGGTACCGTTCCGTGGCCGACCGGCTGCTCTGTCAAATTCGTTGGCGGTGATTACATGGGTGCTGTCGACCCCGCACACCCTGCTGGTATTCACGAACTAGTCTCAGCCTCGGAGTCAACCGTCTGCTACAATGCCCTTAAACCGGGCCAGGAATTCCCCTTCACTGTCTTGATGCGTACTCCAGACCGGGAAGGCAAGGTGATCTCGTATTGGCGATTGACGACCCCAGATGGCGTCAAGTTTGGTCACAAGCTGTGGTGTGACGTGACTGTTCAGGCACCCCGTACCAATGTTGCCTCAGTAGAGTCGCAGCATGAACGTGAGGCTATGACCAGCCCGGCGCCAGCCTCTAAACTGGCCGAAAGTCAGATGATTATCCCTAAGCTAGAGCACGAATCGCCGGCTGCTAGCATGCACGAGAAGACTCAGTCAGAGAGCGAACTGGAGGCAGAGACGGCGACTCTCGCCCAGTCGGTACAGGATTCACAGGATGACGACTTTGAAGACTGCGGCGAGGATGACGAATGGGCCGAGTCTGAGGATGGATTTATGACAGATGAGGAGTATGATATCCTCGATGCGTCAGACGAGGAGTATCTCTCAGAACAGCACAAGTCTGCGTCCAAGAAGTAAAAGCGTAATACGCATGCTGGGCACAATACTCTAGTGCCGGGAATCCGGTGCGGCTAGAGAAAGGAATTAAGGGAGGATAGGGACTCGGTTGCAGTGTGATATTCGGTTCCCCATTTCCTCTCACGGGTGTTAATTGTTTCGGAAGTTTTCGATTCAGCAGCGATGGCTTCTCTCTTCATGGCTATGGGTCACCGTGGCCTTTTACACATCTCAACTACAGTCCACTCTTTAGATAATAGGAACAGATTGGCACGCGCAGGAGCTGTAGGGATAGTTTCCAGTAGCTGAATTTACTCGTGTTTTTCCTAAGTTGTGGGTGAAGTCTCCTAATGTTGTCTGTATAATTATATTCCTTCTTTGCAGTTCTAATATCATGTTTATGAAGCTTATCATAAAAGATACCTACCTAGGTCTACTGAGTGGGTACGTAAGTGCTTCGTAGTGAATATCTGATTACCTGATGATACTATGTATGTATTTGGTCGATTGACCCCACTCTTGCATTTCTCCAAATTCAGCCGTGAGGAACTGGAAGGGTCCCCCCACATACAAGCCGGGACCCATTTATTTTGTGACCAGTGACAGGGGTTATGTATGTACAGGCGACGGTTCCCTAAAATGTTAATTCCTTTTGGTGCAAGTTGTCCTCTAATAGCTGCAACCTTACAGTTTACTTGCACCCTTTCCACCTTTACATCGTCAATCCGAACTACCACGACTTCCTCTGGTCCAATTTGAAACCGATCCGACCAGTCCTCGTAGACAATCCCCCGCAGCCTCCCGAATTGAAGCAGATGCCGTGCTAGCGCCGCCCCAGCTAGACAGTCTCGAGGAGCCTGCAGCAGTGCGCTGGAGCAGTTCCGAATCGCGTGCTCGAGTGCTCGAGTGCTGGATAGAGATAAAAGCTTTCACCATGAACGAATATAACGAGAAAAGTCACCACTACGATGACGAGCCCGAACCTGGTAGCTTCGTCAAGGCTTTTGATGCTTTCCGTAAGCGCGCCTATTTTTATTTCACCTGTCCCTCCCTCCCTACTATTCCAAGGCCCCTAGCTAACCAGCAACTTTCGCAACTCTAACAGCAAAAGCCAAACCCCAATATGTAACGCGCACGTCGGGCGGCGGCAAGTGGACCGTCGTCATGTACATCGTCTCGTGCATACTGCTATGGTCGGAAGTAGCGCGGTGGTGGCGCGGTGAGGAGACGCACACGTTTGCGGTCGAGAAGGGCGTCGGCCACAGCATGCAGATCAACCTCGACATCGTGCTCAAGATGAAGTGCAAGGACCTGCACGTCAACGTCCAGGACGCTTCGGGCGATCTCATCCGCGCCGCCTCCCGCCTGCAGGAAGACGTAACGAACTGGGGCCAGTGGGTCGACGCCAAGGGTGTTCATCGATTGGGTCGCGATAGCCACGGGCGCGCTGTCACGGGTGCTGGTTGGCATGAGGAGGGGTTTGGCGAGGAGCATGTTCATGATATTGTTGCTATGGGACGCAAGAAGGCTCGTTGGGCGAAGACTCCTAGGTTATGGGGCGCTGAGGCTGATAGCTGTCGTATCTATGGAAGTCTGGATTTGAATAAGGTCCAGGGCGATTTCCACATTACTGCGAGAGGCCACGGTTACTCTGACCCGGGGGTGCCTGCGCATTTGGACCACGGTGGTATGTCTGATTCTCCAAATCCCTTCATCTTTAAGGGACCATCCCTTCTCGTCCAGAGCAAATACTAACCCACTTCTTAGCCTTCAACTTCTCCCACGTCATCTCAGAGCTCTCCTTCGGGCCATACTACCCGTCCCTAGTCAACCCCCTCGACCGGACCATCAACATCGCCGAGACGCACTTCTTCAAGTTCCAGTACTTCATGTCGGTAGTGCCCACCATCTACAGCGTGCAGCGGGGGTCCGGGTCGGCGCCGGCGGAGCGCACCATCTTCACGAACCAGTACGCCGTCACGGAGCAGAGCAAGGAGATCAACGAGCGCATGGTGCCCGGCCTCTTCTTCAAGTACGACATCGAGCCCATCCTGCTGCACGTCGAGGAGCGCCGCGACGGCCTCATCACTTTCGCTATCAAGATCGTTAATATCCTGTCTGGCGTCTTGGTTGCGTGTAACTGGGGCTTCACGCTGAGCGAGTGGGTGCGCGAGATCATTGGCCGCAGGAAGAGGCAGATTAGCGAGGGTGTTATTGGTGCGAAGGGTGGGTATGACGAGTAAACCACATCATTCGCCTGCTCTAGGGATGAGGTTGGTTGACCTTGTAGTATGTACCACTAGCTGGGGAGAGAGGCGTGAAAAGGGGCAAATGAGCGAAAGAAGACGATTTGGTTTTGGCATCTTGTTTTTGGCTAGGCATTTTCTTGTTCTAGAGTCACGGAGTTCAGGGCGGTATGGCGAGGTCGGTATATATATATAGTATATAGTATCAGTATCAACATGAATGATTCAAAGTCAATTGCTTGGCTTGTTCGTGATCCTCTCTCTGTTTCGTAAAACAAAAGGATAGGGAAACAGTTGTAGGATCTGTAGCGTCTATTCCATTTGCTTAATCTAGAAAGGAGTAATCCGCGACTTATACCCAGACGACCAGCAACGTTCTCTCTCACTTATTCAAATGAAATGACCCAAGTCCAAAGCCGAATGAGCGGAGCAATACCCTAAGATAAAGAAATTTAGGTACGATGTAGAAAAAAGACGACTAATTCATAGGCTGGCAACAACACACTTTAATATACATACTGGAAATATAAATATTTACCCCGACACAACCTACATTAGGTAGGTAGGTATGCATATTACTTCATTAAAGCTAGCTAACGTCATGCTTTTCAACGTATACTCATTCTGGTCCTCCCTCCCCCAATAAACAGACTCCTAAACTATGCGCGTAAGTTGGCCGGAGACTTCCCCGGCTCATCAGTACTTGATATCGATGCTTTATAACGTATATATGAGGTAATCGACCTATCTATACCCCTTGAATACTAGCAAGAGGAATTCGAGCCAAGCCAAGCCAAGCTGCCGGCTCGAAGTTCGCGCACACTAGTTCTTGTAATAAAGTTTGGTCAAATCGACTCGACTCGACTCGACTCGCTATTGCAGTAGCAGCGCATCTTCGTCGAGCCGCCCGAACAGCTCCTTGATTTCCTTCTCTACAACCTTTAGCTCCTTTGCCAGCTGGCCGGTAACCAGAGCGTACGCGTATAGGAGCGCATAGTCCGGTTCCTCTACGACGATGTCACCTAGCGACGGGACTCTAACCCTAAGACCACTTTTGGCATTCGCATTCGCATCCCCGTCGCCGTTCTCCCCGGTCGTGGACGAGGCTTTACCGCCATCCTCCGCCGCGGCTTCGATGTGGTTGTGCTCCTTCCTGAAGCGGAAGATCTTGCCTAGTAGCTTGTCTCGGATAACCATGACACTCGGAATGGCGTCCGTCAGGGGGTATTCGAGCATGATACTAGATGCGAGCACCTGAAACACGTGGCATATGCGCGCGCACAGCTGCTCTCGCTCATCTGCTGTGTAGTATAACAATGCTTTCTCGCCGTCGCTAAGGCGGCCGTGCTTCTGCGTCACCAAACTCATAGCGTGGAACGCGTCGAGCGCTCGTTGCGTCGAGGCCATAATGCGCCCGTACGCCTCGAAGGGGAATGGACCGCGAAGTTCGTACTCGTTCTTCGCCGCGACGCGGAGCGTCTCTAGCTGCGATGCGTACCGCTGCATGGCAGCTTGCTCACCTATCTTCATGTAGCTCGTAGCTGCAGTGTCGTTGCGGAGGAGGACAGCTAGCGGGCCTCGCTTCCAGACGAGTCCCATTTGTAGATAAAGAACTGCTAGACCCTCCTTGAACTTTTGACGGGCAGATATGGGCCAGATCAGGCGGCATATAATGAGACCCCAGATAATGCCGACAGACACGGCCACAACTCTGTGGAAAGCGATGGAACTGATGATTGGGTGGATACCACCTTCGTCGTCATCATCATCGTCGACATTCTGCGTGAGCGAATACGCGTATAATGAGGACACGTTGTAGCTTAGCAATATGAAGCGACCAAATGCCGGATTACCGCGATCGATCATGATATAAAACGCACCAAAGGCGACAGCCCAGCCTAAGAAGGCGAGCGCGACAGCGTTGCCGTCCGATATCCACCAGTTGACCAAGACGAAGGCAGCACCCAAGATGGTACCCGTGAAACGAGACCAGCCGGTAGCGTTAGATGCACCCACAGTCATCGAGCACACGATCATAAAAGACAGAAGACCCCATTCGCCTCGCCAGTGCCTGTATATTGGCCGTGTTTGAGGAATAAAGGCGAACATAGCGTAGAGGGCGGCGCCAATACCGACTTTAAGGCCGAAACGAACTATACCAAGATGTTAATAAGAATTATTCAGGGACTAGGGGCACGTGGATTATAACTTACTATCATTCCTTGCAAGAAACTTAAAGAATTTCAACAGAGTCCGAGACGTCGTTCGGACGAAATGATCCCATAAACCTTCACCTTGCGGCGCTGCATCCCAGCTAAAGGTACCACGCCGCTTCATGGTCTCAGGGATGCCCTGAGGTAGTTTAGACTGCCTTAGCCTCTTGACCGGTTGAAGCAGGGACAGGTGCTCTGGGTCTCCTTTCTTTATCTTTGATGAGAAACTAATGTGCTTCCAAAACATCATCCATTTCCATGTCCGCTTGCCCTGCTCGGTAACATCTCGCAAGTCGTCAACAGTATCCAGGTAGATCTGCATCTCGTCTGCAAAACTAAGCAGACTAAATGAGAAGTGCCCACACGCTGCAGCTACCTCCTCGAAATCAGCTTGGATAGACTCAGATCTGGTCTTGCTTAGTTCGATCGTCTTATAGATTTCTTCTAGCGCATTTCCCCTCGCCTGGTTATATAGGGATATCGCATCGCCAAGGCTTTGCTTGAACTGTTCGTTGATGTTGATTGGTGTCCCCGGAGCTCCGAATAGGGGTTCTCTGAGCATTTCGGCCATTGTGTGGACTAAAGATTTCATCGACGGGCCGAGACGCGCGATGAATAATTCAAAGATATCAGGTGGGGACCTTAACGATGAACTAGACGCAGACAACATAGGATGCGCCTCTTGTGTAGGTGCTACATCCTCCCTATCGCTTCGTTCGTCGGGTGCCTCATCTATGGGACCAAGAGCATTAGCTCTGTTACTTCCGCTCTTCAATGTCGCCGATAGAGACCTACCAAAAGTAGGCGAGAAAGGGTTTGTAGCTTGAGAAAATGGAGAGGTCGCCGAGTGTGAGGATAGTGGCCCGAAAGATACTTCTTTCAAGAGCTCGAATTGGGTATTAGCCGCACTCCTCAGACCACCGAGCGACTGAGCTAAGCTTTCCATCGACTTTACTACAGCCTTATCGTGCCTATATATCTCCTCTTGTCCTAGGATATAGTATTCATATTTCGATTCCCGAGCGTTTTTGTTCATTTGAGACAAAGTTGAAGTGTAGCCAGCTGAAGCTTTCGTAAAGGCACTCGAAGTGAAATCCTCTTCAGCACCACTAAGGAACCCGCTCGCTATCATAGACAACATATCGCCGAGCGATGTAGACGCCCTTTGCATAGATTTTCGTAGTGCCAGCCTCGCAGAAACCGGCCATAAGACCAAGTTAACTAGCGTTGATATCACAGTGGCCATAAGTAACATCTTGAGTGACTGTATAATCTTCTGGTTGGTGAAGACGCCTGTATGGACCGAGTTCTCTTTCGTCACAATAGTGATGATACCGATGGATGCTATGCTAGCACCAACGCTCACGAGAGGATGATTGAGCTTCTGCTTGACCCATCCGACAAAGCCCAGGCCACCTCCAATGAATATCGTGAGAACTAGAATGTAAGACAACTCGATCATGTCCAAGACTGACCCGAAGAGCACCGAAGTGGCCATGGACAAAGTTCCGATAAACATGGCATAACACACGGCGACGACAGCAATAGCAACAGCTTCTATCTGCGAGCCTGTCGACCTGGCCGGGTGGAAATAGACAGTAATGGTAGCGACGATATGCTTCCCGTCCATTGGACCCAGAAACCTGGCAGCAGGGCGCCAAAAGGTCCCCATGCTAGCCAGCAGGTATGCAATAGAGCATTTTATTGTGCCTCGACCATTCGGCGAATTTATCCATCCCCATAGATTGCCAGAGGCTACGCGAGTATTGTGCCACAAGTTCCGAGCCTTTTCCTTCACCGTGTTACCTTCGATGAGGGGGCGTATGCCGTCATCGTCGCCGGGGCCATCGAGGTGCGGATATCGCAGGGAAAACTGGCGGCGACTGCGTTCACCGGTACCGGGAATAATCCAGGTGCCATTGCGTAGTTTCTGTCGTCGCGGAGGCATCGCGTTAGCATTTAACTCCTCCACCACCGTCTCGAAGATATATAGACGTGTTGGAATTTAAAGTCGCACGCGGAGACGTGACGCTACTAATCTCGCCATAGTTCGGTGACATGTAAAGAATAAAGAAAAGGAAATAAAAGAAGAAAGAAAATAAAAGATCGGTCAGTTGTCATAATAATAGAGTTTTTTGCTTACACTCCTAGCCGGTACTCTGCTAGGTCGCGATGGTCTCGAAGCTCCACCAGCACCGGGGTCATTACTAGTATTACTGTCGCTGGTCATAGCTTGATATTCGACGACGGCGGCCCTCTTCTTCCTCTTTCGTCCCGCGCGGCTCTCCTAGAATCGCTGTGGCATTGTCAACGGCAAAGAAAAAAAGAAAAAGAATACTCTGTAGAGACGAGGGAGATGATATGTCGTTATCCAAAAAAGGACACAAGAAAAGTTGTAAGCTGTAACACGCGCTTCTAGGGATGACAGCCTTTAAGCCTTTAAGGTCACTTGACGATGTTGGAACCCATAACTTTTGGCGGTTGTAGATGACCCACTTATTGTCTAGGTACAGAATCATTATTTTAACCAATGGAATGCCACTTCCTAGCCAAATGCGTCATCGCACGCGCTTCTACCTGCAATGGTAGGTACCTACCTAAGGTAGCCTGGAAACAAACGGTAGCAGCACCCCCACCCACATGCGTTACGTCTATGTACCTGTCACAAATTCGATCGACGCTACTTACATGTACATACCTACATAGAGGTAGCTTGCAACACCAAAAGTCACATTATACGATACCTAGATCCAAACAACATCTGCTAAGCTAGCATTATCATAGGCAGATTTACCTACTTCCAACCTCGCTCACTGGTTATCTGCCGCTTAAAGCATACAGCCACATCCTAACCTATTCAGAAACCGTTCCTATACGCAAGCTAGCTAGCTACATAGGTAGCCAGGCCCTACGTCGCTACCTAACTTCTCCTTACATCAGGTAGCTTAGGTAGCTGCACCTATCCATAAGGGAAAAAAAAACTAAAAGGAGAAACAAAAGTCGTGCTACAGAAAGATATAAGGGGGGAAAAGAAGCAGCAGCAAACAACACAATGGCCAACCTCCCCTCCCAACACCCACACCTCTCCCTACACCTAACCGACCGCTCCCTCACCCCCCTCATAACCTCAGCACCGCGCTCCCCCTCGCGCCTCGAAGCCCTAACCTCGCTCTCCCACGCCGCCCTCAGCGCGCACGAATCCGCCTTACGTCTGGGCTTAGGCGCCCCTCTACGCGTCATGGTCGAGCACGCCGACTCGGGACCTATAGTGCTACAATCGTTCCTACGCGCCGACACCAGCCCCAGCCCAACTTCCACCACCACCACCACCAACGACACCAACATCAACACCAACCCGCCTTCCACCTCCGCATCCTCCTCCTCCACCGCCGCCGACCCCGACCCCAACCCCAACTCCGAGCCCACAAACGGCACCCCTAACAGCCCCACCAGCCCCGTCGACCGCCGTCTCCAACAACTCCAATTCCCCGCCGACGCCGTCGACGGCGCCCCCGAGCCCGAAGACGCCAACACGCCACCCATGCTAATCAGCGTCGTCGTAGCCCCCAGCGCAGACGAAGCCCGTGACGCACGCCGCGCCGCGGCTAGACTCGAGCGCGTGGGTCGGGCGATACAAGCGCAGTGGGCCGAGGTGCAGACGGCGCAGGACGAGGGGGCAGGCGATGCTGGGGACTGAGATGGAGGGGGAGGGAGAAGGTACGGGAAATAAATAAACAAATAAATAAGAACGAAAAGAAAAGAAAAAGAAAAAGAAAAAGAAAAAGAAAAGAACGAGGAAGGTGGAAGGGGAAGAATACGGCGATGATAAGAGAGGAGGTATCGATCAGCTCGGCCAAGCGAGGAAGAGGAACTACTTTGTTCTCTGCCGGAGAGTCTGCCGCTGCGGCTTACTACGCGCACTGAAGCTTATAGCAGTCCGAAGGAGTACTTTTGGGGTCGAAGGGGGTTAGTTAGAAGCGAGTGGAAGCAAACCCAGCATATGGCTAAGAGGACAGACCCAGATTACTTGCAATGGGAGATCTACATGGATCATGTAGACTATCTGACTTGCGCGTTGCTTTCTACTAGGTTACGAGAGGTCATCTCTAAAAGCAATCCACGAGACATCTCTACATGGCTATTCTTACCCATGATGTACCAAGAGTATAATTATAGCTAGATGTCGTAAAATACTATCATCTACGAATCCAAATTGGATTCCGAGAACGGATCATCTTGAACCGGTCCTTATTCTATTCTAATACATCACATCGTAGCAAGAAACTCAAATTTCATGAGTAGGCCAATTTGTATTTATCTACAGATAGCCTACAGGGGTACTTCTGTTTAATTCATTGCATTTCTCGTGATATCGGATTATTTTGGCTCGCAAGTCTATACGTCCGCGAACACCGTCTGGTTCATTGCGCCAACTAACATAACCACACCAAGACTAAACAACATCGCTAGTCTAAATTTTTAAATGAGCTGCTGGAACGCGCGGTTGATGGGCGAGCGGATGTTGGGGATGTCCTTCCAGAAATTGACAGTGGCGACGGCCCTCTTCGAAATACCCTCGGGAGTGAATTCGAATTTCTATTCTCTTAATTAGTATACAATCGAAATACTAGGATCGGGAAAACTTGCCTTGTAGACGTCCTTGTAAGCGCCGGAAGCACCGAATCGGTTTAGGCCGAATTGCTCGTGGGTATATTTCTCCCAGCCCATTGTGCTCATAACCTCGACGGATAGAGACGGGATGCCGTCAGGGAGAACGCTCAGCCTGTATTCCTTGGTTTGCGCGTCGAAGACCTCGAAGCAGGGAATGGAAACGACACGTGCCTTCAGGCCGTGGTGCTCTTGGAGGTACTTGACAGCGTCAACGCAGATGCAGACTTCCGAACCGGTTGAAACGAGTGTGATATCGGCACCCTCAACATCGTGCAAGACGTAACCGCCCTTGTTCGCCTTATCGATGGACGAACCCTCGAGTTGAGGCAGGTTTTGTCGCGATAGAGCGATGATGCTAGGGGTGTGCTTAGAAGTCAAGGCTAGGTAGTAAGCACTGCTGGTCTCGTTGCCATCTGCCGGTCGCCATACCATCATGTTAGGCAGGGCGCGGAAGTGAGCGAGGGTCTCGATCGGTTGGTGAGTAGGGCCATCTTCACCAAGACCAATAGAGTCGTGAGTGGCGACCCAGATGACTCGGACCTGCGACAGCGCAGATAGACGTACGGCACCAGCAGCATAAGAGACGAAGTTTAGGAAAGTGCCCGAGTAGGGGATAAGGGTACCGTAGGCAGTAATACCGTTCATGATAGCGCCCATACCGTGCTCACGGACACCGTATCGGATGTATCGGCCAGAGTAGTCACCCAGCCCGGTCGATGGTGGCTGGAAGTCGACAGCGCCCTTCCATCGTGTCAGATTAGATGACGTCAAATCTGCGGAACCACCAATGAGCTCAGGGATAGCAGCTTCGACCTTCGACAGGACGATCTCGGAAAGCTTTCGAGACGCCACGGCAGCATCCTTAGGGGTATATACGGGAAGGTTCTTCTCCCAACCTTCGGGAAGCTCGCCCCTTAGACGACGGGAGAGGTCGGCATGTTCGGCCGGGTACTTGCTAGCGTAGCTAGCGAATAGCTTGTTCCACTCTTCTTCAAGAGCTGCGCCCTCGGTAGCCTTCTTGCCGTATAAGTCGTACACTTCTTGGGGTACGACGAAGGACTGTTCGGGGTTGAAGCCGAACTTCTGCTTAAGCTGCTTGATGTCGTCAGCCTTCAGGGGGGAGCCGTGAACTCCGTGAGTACCCTGTTGCAGAGAACCAAAACCGATGGTGGTCTTGAGCTTGATCAATGAGGGCTTGTCCTTGACATCCTTGCACTTTTGGATGGCCTTCTCGATGGACTCAAGGTCGTTGTCACCGTCAGTGACAATCTCGACGTGCCAGCCGTACGCCTCGTATCGTTTAACGACATCTTCGGTAAAGGCACAAGCGGTGTCACCGTCGATGGTGATCTGGTTGTCATCGTAGACAGCGATCAAGTTGCCTAGTTGCAAGTGACCAGCCAAAGAGCTAGCTTCGCTAGAAACACCTTCCATCAAGCAACCGTCGCCCAAGAAGCTGTAGGTGTAGTTGTCGACGAGAGGGAAGCCATCCTTGTTGAAAGTAGCAGCTGTTTGGGCCTGAGCAATAGCAAGACCAACAGCGTTAGAAATACCCTGTCCAAGAGGACCAGTAGTAACTTCGATACCCGGGGTATCATGCGCCTCGGGATGTCCGGGAGTGATGCTGTCGATTTTCTATACTTTGTAAGTATTGCAACCACCTTACAGTACGGTAAGTAAACTCACTCGGAAGTTCTTGATGTCATCCATAGACAGTTCATATCCAAAAAGGTGGAGGAGAGCGTATTGGAGCATGCATCCGTGCCCGTTGCTAGACCCGTAATTAGTGGCGGAAAGAAATAGTCAGAAATTAATTTGACTTACGAGAGAACGAATCGATCACGGTTCAGCCACTTTGGGTTCTTGGGGTTGAACTTCATGAACTTGTTAAATAGAACGTGGGCAGCCGGTGCCATACCCCTAAATCGGTTAGTATAAAGTGCTTCTTTCCTAAATAACCAGTACGATTCTGGCTATCGGTGTTCTGTTACTCACATGGGCGCGCCAGGGTGGCCCGAGTTGGATGCGAAGGTGGCATCGGCCTAGAAAACGACAATTGTCAATACAATTTGCTCTATCCTACTATCCTACTATCCTACTAGAGAAACTCGTGATGTAGGCAAGAGAAGGGCTCGGAAAGCTTCAAATGAGCTCACGATGGAGGGGCAAAGCGGGGGCGGGGTTAACTGAAAAGAGTCGTCATCTTACAGCAAGAACACGGATCGTGTTAATGGCGAGCCAATCTGTCTCGGTGTATCCCATGGTTGCGGTTTTTACGACGATGCCTTGGGAATTGGTATTAAAAGAAAGTCGATGGAGGAAAGAAAAGGTTTGAGGGAAGGGGAAGAGAAAGAGAAGGTGGGAAGATTTGCGGGTGGTTAAAGTGTTTTTGATTTTCTGTGACGACCGGCAACGGTCCTCAAATGGGTCCTTAGTCTTAGCTTTAAGGCTTCTTAGTGGAGGGAACAAGGCCTGACACGATGTATGTATCTAGTCGGTAACAGCTTCTCTAAGGCATTTTACATAGACGATCAATCATAGGCAAGTACGCTTAGCGACATGGGCAAGTAAGGTAAGGTAGGCAAGTATAATGCATACTACATTATGGGGCTGGGGGGGTCTATTGACATTATGTCAGCAATGGTGTCAGTATAATTACATAATTACAGGCCCCGATACTATGTCAAGACCATGTCAACAGGTCGATACAATGTCAGCAAGACTTGTTGTACCGATTTCATTGCAGGTACCTATAAGTCAGTACTAATAGATAGTATGTCAAGGTATTTATTATGTTAGAGGTACTGTCTATTTCGCCGTAATTGCCAGGCCTGTTGACGATGTCCAAATAACATAACGATGTCAGGAATTTAACATAATGTCAGCCCCGGGTATATACAGGTTAAATAAGGGCCTGAAGTATGCATATATACTGCAATACGGTAAACTTTAATCGTAATCGTAATTCGTAATGACCTCGTAGTGTAATGGTAAAACACGTAGCCCGTAACATCGTAACATCGTAGCCTGTAATTCAACGTATTGACATAATCTTTTCAATTGACTTTTACATGTGCCTGTGCCTTTGCTATATATATATAAGTATGTTGAAGGCCTTGTATTAGATTACAAGGCCTTCAATCCTTTTTTTTTTTTTTTTTTAATATTATTAGGCCCTTGGATGGTGACGATGACCTGGCCTAACATAGTTTCGTACGTGACATATGTCGATTAGGTGACCGTGACTACCGTTGGTGACGATGTTTAAAAGGCCACTCTTTCTTAATATATTAACATTTCGAAAGTAATACAATTACGACAAGATATAATCGTGTACGTACGGTAGCTATTTCAGACCTGGTTATCCTTATAATTTGGATGCGATTACCCCCAAAGGTGGTTATATCAAAAGGGATAGCCAATCAGCCAGGGGACTGATTCCTGACTGTTACATGGCCGACATTATGTCCACACCTTATCACTATTGCTGACACTATGTCAATAGACCCCCCCAGCCCCATAATGTATGAGGTACATTTGATGTATGTAATGTACATGCGGGCAAGTGGGGGTGGGGTTTTTGTTCTACCTGCTGTAATGAAGTGGGCTGAGTGGACATAAAGCTAGGAATCGGATCCGATAGTCAGACGGCTGCCAGTAGGTAGGTACCTAGCTTAGCTAGAAGACTCCTTAATATAGGTAGACTGGATCATCAGCGGCATTATTTCGTCACCCTTCCCCCCTTATCAAAACCCTCAACATAATACATAGGCTTGCCAAGCTCTAGTGTAAGTCGTCTCCAAAACATCTTCTCCACCAAAGTCCACCAAAGTCCAACAGCGCCTCAACTGATTTTTTTTTCCTTCGCGAAGGTAGTCACTTGTTGAAAGCTAGGTACTTTGCCACTATATCATGTCAATACGGTGATACATCGTAACCACTTATATAAACTACGTCATTCCTTCACCGTTCAACTTTTATATTCGCGATTTCACATCAAGACTTCGTAATACATACAATCCCATTCATATAAGACCGATTTCTTAGAATAATGCTGCAAAATCTTACCTACATGTGACATGCCTCTTACTACGCAGGGGACCACAGACAACCACTCCGACTTCGTCTATCAAGGTAGTTGAGATATATACCTATCTATGTAGATATATATATATATACTCAGCGCATCTTGCTCTAAACGCAACTCTAGCCCGCTCTACAGCCCTGCAAGACAGACGCATTGCCACCCATCTGATAGGTCCGGAAAAAGGCTCATTGCCTACAGCAGCGTCTAGTATAAGACTAGTACCTAGTTGTCCGGGGGATTTGTACCATAACTACCGCCATCTAAAGCATCTATCTCTCGGTAAATTCTATGTATACCCACTAACTCAAGGCTAGTTCTAAGAATTCGATTACACATCGGACTTAGGACATTGTATATATTTACCTTGATATCAATATCCACGTCAGCCTTTGTAAGCCTCTGTATTAGATACCTAGTTCTCGGTATTAAAAGCCTATGGCAGAAAATAATCCCGAAAGGTGCGCCATATTAGATACCTACTCCAGAGTTCGCAGGCGCACTTGGCAAGCCTATTCCAGCAACGTGAGTAAGTAAAGGAACATCATTCGAGGGTCATTCACCTTAGTTTTAACACCTCTTACCGTGCCAATAGCAAGACACGTACGCGGAGCATGCGCTTCTCTCGTGACACTCGCGTCCTTTATCAAATACTTCGCCGCTAACCTCGCGGCTATGTACATTGTATAAAACATCACGCCTTCTTGCTTGGTCATCTTGATATAAGTTAAATCGGTCGGGTCGACCGGAGTGTCCAGGTACTGACTCAAACACCCTTTATCTTAACAACAATATGGAGAACAAATTGTTCATACCTCGGTCCGAGATGTTTGCTATGTGATGTTTTCTTGACGAAGTGGAAAAAGTTCGGAGTTACCGGTATTCTGATAACTTTGACTCGTATAGCAGTCTGGGACTTTCTTATTATCACCGAATTGGTGTTTGTGAAAACCTATACTACATCTATATACAAATAATAAATATAATTAGTGTACATCATACGCAAGATCTATAACAAGTACGTACAGATTAAAAGCGTAGGAATAAAATGACTGTATTAGCCGTGCTATCAGTATATTTTCAATGCGGCGGCATCCACTTAACGATTTCGAGTCACTTGAAATTTTTGACCAAACGAACCCTCAATCCCGCAAATGAAATAACCCAAAAACCCCAAAATAACCCAGACCAACGCATCTAGAATATAATAAAATAAAATATGCACAGCAACAGGAGAAGATCACCCCAGCGAGCCGCAAAAGCATACACCCATCCACCCAAAGGAACCACAGCGAAAAAGTCCAAGCCATCCAAGCCATCCAAGCCGACCCCTCGCGCCTCCAAATCCACACCCGAGGCCGCGACACCAGAGGACCCTACTCCTACTTCGGTCCCCACAGCGGAAACCAAGTCGCAGCAGACCCTCCTCGACGTCTTCAGCGACACGTTCAACCCGGTTCTCAGCGCCCCCGACTTCAGCCCCGTCCTGCAGAAAGTCAAGCAGGCCCTATTCAACCGGGACTTCGAGGCGGCCTTCGGCAGCGAGCAGTTTCTAGAAGTATACGCTGCGCGATGGAGTCCGCCGCGCGCGCTGTGCTACGGCAGGGTGTTGAGGCAGATTGCTGGTGAGATGGAGCCGCTGTTACTTGCTGCCAGCGGGGAGGATGAGCTCGATGAGATTGAGTTTGGACGGGTTTCGCCGACGCTCGACCTAGAGGAGCTACAAGATGCAAAGCGTAGCGCTACGTTAAGGATGCTTGCGATCGGCGGCGGCGCCGCTGAAATCGTGGCTTTTGGCGAGTACCTCCGTAGCGCAGGGGCCACGGTCTCCGGCGACCTTACGTTGCTAGACACCGGCCCATGGGGCGAAGTAGTCCAGAAGTTGCATACCGGCCTGACGACTTCGCCGCCCTTACCCGAGTGCGCGAGCGCCACGGCCAAAGCAACCAGCGCGGCCCTCGTCGAGCCGACAGAACGTCTGCGGTCGACTTTCGTGCAGCAAGATGTACTCCAGCTCGACAGCGCCAGGCTCTCGAGTCTACTAGGCCAGACGCCGCTACTCGTCACGTTGCTATTTACGCTCAACGAGCTGTACACGTCCGGCGGGATCAAGATGACGACAGCTTTTCTGCGGAACCTAAGCGCTACTATTCCAGCCGGTTCGCTGCTCCTTGTCGTCGACAGCCCAGGAAGCTACTCAGAAGCAGCGGTAGGCAAGGAGGCGAAGAAGTACCCCATGCAGTGGCTCTTAGATCACACTCTCCTCCAAGCCGACAAGCTGCCAGCCGAGGGATGTCGGTGGGAGAAGATACAATCACACGACTCGGTCTGGTTCCGCCTCAGCGGAGGACTGCGGTATCCTATGGATTTGCAAGATATGCGCTACCAGATGCACCTGTATCGGGCTATCCCCCGGTCTTCTGACTGAGGAAGCCGACGTCTACCTGCAGAACTCTAGATACATGCTCCTAACCACCGATTACCACTACTAGCCAAGGAATGTCTACTAGTCTATCATGCCCAAACCAGCTTCTTTATGCTGTGACCTAACTGCTCTAGAATGCCCGTGCTCCGCTTCGCCTCGGCGAGGGAGATAATATCACCTTTCTCGACGATGTTCTTCCGCTCCTCCGAACCGGCCGGAGCCGGCTGGTTATAGAACACCAGCCGCTCTATCTCCGTCGCGATGACGTTTATCTGCTCGCTCTCTGTCATCTTCTTCACTTCCTTCGTGTCCGACACGGCCGTCGTGGAGTGCAGTGCTTTTAGAGCGATCTTCCGCGGCGCCTGTGTCTGCGGCTTACCTGTGATGGCGTTGAAGATGCCCTGGTTCAGAATGCCGGACACGACGGCCGGCGCTGCAGCCGGATCCTTTAGCACGTTTTTTGCTCCCGATGATTCGTCAGATTGTTCTGACATGCTGGACAGTGATCGTGTATTAGTCCTCTTGATATCAAACTTGCCCGGCTCGTAAGTCACGACGATACCGACGTTCTTCGACTCGTCGGCCTCCGCGGGGGAGATGGCCGAGGTTATGTACGTGCCGACCTTGACACTGACTATATGAGCCAAGTCCACCCTTTCGAATGAGGATACCTTGTCAAGCTTCCAGTCGAACCGGCACAAGTATAATGCTGTGTCGGTCAGAAGGAGCACCACTTCTTCGAACGGTAAAGCCTTGAGAGTGTCAGATATATGAGGGCTCAGCAAAGTCCACCCGCCAATAAAATCCTCCTTGTCATCTTCTATGGCGATCTTCTGCGATGTCTCGATAGCTTGCTCTCTCATCTTTGACATTGAGACCCCTGGGTCTTTACTCATCATGGTTGCTTCGAACTCTTCAAACACCATGGAGGAAACGTTGCCGAGGAAAAAGTCGATAGCGGCCTGAGAGAAATAATCGTTCACCATTCTAGCACGTATGTGTAAGTAGGAATTAGCTTAGCTACGCAATTATTTCTTACCCGTTATAAAACCGCGTTAAGGATAAGCCGAGGTCGTTCACCATCCCGCGATAATCCCGTTTTCTTGTCCTGGTGTAGTCGCCTTTCATCGCAGCAGTAGAGGCATCTAAATCTAGAGTCAGAAAATTTAAAAATTCTAGCTCTCTCATAAGGCCGACAGGATCTCAATATCTTAATCAGGTGGGGGTTTGACTGACATTGTTTAGATATAGCGTCTCCATTATCAGCCCAGAGAGTATTAAACCACGAGTTCTCCTGGTCAAGCTGGACTGACATGTCGAAGCCCTCTTCTTTCAGCTGCAGATCAAGCATAAACTTGCCAAAAGAACTTTGGCAAACATTAGTACGGTCGAGGCAATCCATACAATTCGTTCTTAGAACGCCATTTTGCTTCCGTTCTATTTGACCGTTTCTTTCCACAGTACTGCCGGTCTCTTCGATCTTTTTACCCAGGATATCTAGAAGTAAGCTCACGTTTTCAAACTTCATTCCGCGGCACGCAGAATGAAAATCAAACCACTCAAAAGCAAGTGACCGGGAGTCTTCCGCCTCTTGTTCATTCAGTTTTTGAGCCGCTTTTTCGTATTCTCTACCAATTATAGCTTCAACACCATGCTTCTCAACTAAGTTTACTAATTGTATAGATCCATATGTCTTGCCCATAAGTTCGAAGTGTTTCTTGAACGCTCTAAAATTCGCTTCTGGGGAATGCTGTAGTACTGGAATCGGTTTAAGGGAATATGGTGACTGTGTAAAGAAAAGTGGTATACTACCTCGAACCTGGACAAAAGAGGAAATTTTAGATGAAGGACCCCACGTTGGAGTCGAGAGTATCTGCTCCGTCTCGACAAAATTAGCAGTATAACCGTTTTCGTCTATACCACGCCGTAGATATCGAAGCCCAGCTCGCCTGGTGGACCTCCTGGAAATGATGGTGATAACAAACTCCTTCTCAGACGGCCTTAGATCGCTGGATGCTCTCTCCGGCGGAGGAAATTCGACATTGTACTCTGGGGGAGGCGTCATATTGTTCATTTCCATGGAATCTTCCTGAGAATCGACTTGCGGTGGATAACGATCCACAACGAACCTCCTCTGTCCCACAAAACCTTGCATTACTGGTAATAGTAATGATTCGTCACCAGATCCGTGGAATGGCTTTAACAAACTACGGTTCCAAAAGAATGTGGGATCAGCTGCTTCGTGAAGCGGGAGGCCATCTGTGATTGATGTTACGGACTGACTGCCAAGGCTTCTCGTAATATCGAAATCATAGGAGAAAAAGAAGCTCCTAGACGTCCCGAGCCAGATATGCGCAAATCGCAATAGCTTCGGTATTAGGCTCTCACCAGCTGACGGTGTCGGAGGAAGGTTAACCTTCTCCTGCACCACGGTATCGCTCAACTCCTTATCTGAATCTCCTTTCTTCGCCTTGTTCCTCCCATCGCCGGCCTGGTCGCCCGCCCGGTCGGATTCGACACTGGTGATGCCTAGGTTTCGTTTCTGGTCCATCATCCAGCCTTTGCGGCTGAACCAGCGCTGAGCAAATCGCCCATAGCTCCCGCGGCGCTTTATGACATCTTCGGCTATGCTACTCTTCGTGCCTGCTCCTGGCGCGTCTTTGTCTTCAGAAGTCTCGCGATCGCTTATAGCTCCTGGGTCTTCCGCATCGTCGCCACCCAATACTGAACGTGTATCAACCTCGCTCTCCGAATCGCTGTCTTCGACAAATTTCTCGGCTGACGTTTGTCGTAGTTTGATTGCTGTGTTCGCAACGGCTGATTCGGCCTCGCTTCGACTCGTACACGGGGTGAGCGCGACGTCAGTGACAACATAGACAGGAAAGCCGCGAACCTGCGCAACTTGCTGGCGGCCGGTGATTGTGATAAGGTAGGTTAGACGGGAGACAGTGAAAAGTCCTATAGAGAAGCCCAATTAGAAATTACTTGGACGAGTCTATTTACGAGCGTTATTTGTTTTAGATAAGACGAACCTACAACCCCGAAAGCCTCAAAGGACGAGTTTGGTTTCGAGGTGTCCGGTATTTGATCGCGAGGAAGCGAAGATACTGTAGCATCTTCATACTTGATTTTGACGGGCGCAGGAGTTCGTTGCCCTTTTGTCGCAAGAGGTTGGACTATAAGGCCGTCGACGGCTGCACATATAAGCAGCTTTCGCGCTAGATTAGGCATTCTTAGTGGCTAAACATTCAATCATGGTACTCATAAACCGGCGAAGAGACTCTACTATATTTGAATGAAAAGAAATTGTATCAATCTTGAGAAGTGATATGGTCTTTTTGGGTCTTTGCTATGATGTCTTGGATGATTTAGTTTTTGGTGGGGTTGCTGATGCCCGTCACAAGGTGGGGCGGAATCTCTAAGGGCTGGTTGGTCTAGGACGCGCCTAGATGCAGGTATACATGTTACATACGCAGGTACATACATGTATATTAAGGTTAGATGTACTAGGCCCCAAGATGATGTACCAATGGCTTAAGAGCTTAAGCAGATACGCCATAATCGTGAAGCATGGGGCAAAAAATAGGGTCAAGACTTTAAAGGTAGCGAATAACGAATCGAGAAGCTTGCTGATATGCAGATTATATTCTCTATATCCGCATCTATTCTTCCCCAAGCTACGGGACTATAGCTTTTAGCCTAGTATATTTCCCAACGTAGCAACCTGAATTTCTTTCCTGGCTCTTGGGGTATCTTAAATCATGAGGCGCTCAATCTTGTCCCTCAAACTGCGGATCTGGCCAGAGAGATCGCTTGCCTCGTTGGAGAGGATACTCGCGGCGATGACAGCTCGGGATACACCGCAGGCTCTGCCAAGAGCGATCTGTCTAGTTGTTAGTGCTTTACGGTATAGTCAAGATAATTCCCAACAAACCTTGCTAGGGATATAGCAGTAGATGACGTTCTTGTCTTCGCAGAGCAAAGGCAGGTGCAGAAGAATGGCAAGCGGAGTAGTATCGGCGGCCAAAATGACGATCTCGGCAATACCTCTGGACAGCGCCTTGGTTACTTCGTTCGCTCCTTTCTTGAGCTGGCGGGCATCTGTATGGGAGCACAATTAGTGGACAGAAGGTAAAAAAAGGTAACTGGTGTATACTCACGGCCAGCCTGTTGCACCAAATCTAAAATCTCCTGGGTAAGGGAAGCATCGGCGACGGGCCAAGCTGATGATAGGTCAGTACGGTATCCAGACAGAAAAGGTAGCTGTGTTAGAACTTACCTGCACTTTGATCCTGGTTAGCAGACATGTTGACGGAGCAGGGTTCCTTGCGGTTGCTCGCCCTGAAGAGGAATATGTGGAATAATGGGTAAAAGGTTGACGAAGTCTCGAAGATCGGAGTGAAGAAATATTCAAAAAAGAAAAAATACAAAAAATGTTCGACACGGTCAAAGCTTCTGAATGCCAAGAACTTTATTTGTCGGTCAAACCTTATGCCGGTATCCGCTGACATAATCGATCCTGCAGGTGACCCGGAGCTGCAAAATCAAACCCCCAATCAAAGGGCAAACCTAGAACAAGGCAAAGCAACACCTCTCTCTCCCCGTAATACCTCCCCATTACTACAGCAACTTTAAACAATCTCTCATACTTTAAGCTCGCCATCAACACCCGGTTTAATCTACCACTCTCATCTGTTCGCCTCTAAAGTCTATCATTCCACGTTTCTCTATTTTCGTTTTTACTTCCAAAAACCCGCTTACGCAGTCACAATGTCATACTCCGAAGCTTGGTACGTAATTGATGATTGCCTCCTTACAAGTATCCCATCATGGTCATCATCGCAAGCTTAAGGCTACATCGCTTTTGTTGCTATTGAGCTTGTGATGTGATTTATCTAATTCAATATGCTAACGTCTTCTTCTATAGCCCGGTCTACGCGGTTAGTTTACCTTCCCTTGGCGCGCGTCTCGGTCATGATCCATCTATCCCTTAACCTTCGAGACGAATGCGACTTCGATATACAAAGCTAACCTCCGGTAGCCCTTCTTTGGCGCCATGGGTTGCACAGCAGCCATCGTCTTCACCTGCTTAGGTGCTTCCTACGGAACCGCCAAGTCCGGTGTTGGTATCGCGGCTATGGGTGTTTTGAGACCTGACCTCATCGTGAAGAGTACGCGCCATCTCCGGCCATCAATACATTCTAAACGAAAGCACTAACTTTTTTCAGATATTGTTCCCGTCATTATGGCTGGTATCATTGGTATCTACGGTCTCGTCGTCTCTGTCCTGATTTCCGACGGTTTGACCCAACAGCTCCCTCTCTACACCGGATTCATTCAGCTGGGTGCGGGTCTCTCGGTGGGTCTGGCTGGTCTGGCTGCTGGTTTCGCTATCGGTATTGTTGGTGATGCTGGTGTACGAGGAACCGCTCAGCAACCCAGACTCTTCGTCGGCATGATCCTTATCCTCATTTTCGCTGAAGTCTTGGGCCTCTATGGTCTCATCGTCGCCCTTCTGATGAATTCCAAGGCCAGCGTCGATGTTAGCTGTTAAAGGAACGTCGCCGACACCACAACGGCCTTCTGTTCGACGCGGTAGCCTGAGGATTAGGGGCAATGGCAAGTTATTACTAAATACGCTTGGTACGCCCCGATCTTACGGGTTACTTCGTCCGAATAAACACTACATACGACTTAAATTACGGCAAGGGCTAGCCCAGCAATCGAAGACAAGGAACTACGAGTTCTAAGGCTGTCAGGGGATGTGACAAGAGTGGTAGAATGGGGCATATGGTGACGACTGAGCAAGAACCCGCATTTGTATTACTTGTTGCTGCATACGTTGTACGCTCCGGAACGGTTTCTCATCATAGACTAACAGATGGGAAATCATGTACTCTAGGTTGGTAATCGGTTCTCATGGAAGAAAGAGTTTTTTAAATCAAAATTTTTGTTTGCCATTAAAAATGCAACGAGTTCGTCGTACATATTAGCGTCTCACAAAGCGTAGGTAGCCTATATACTCCAAGCTACGCTCAATAGTTGTTACTGACCGAACAATCCGACCATGTGATTTGAATTCGATGGGTGTTATAGCGTACTTGTCAAACACAATACTTAGGTAGGTATCTAAGACATTATTACGAGGCGAGGCCTTCTACCGAACTCATGAATGTAAAGCGCTCAGTTCGGGTACACCTAGTAAAGCTATTTCTCATACAACGAGTTCTTCTTAGTCCATATCTTGAATAAAAATAAAATAAAATAAAAAGGCAATTGCTTATGTAATAGCACAAAACGAGCAACCATCAATCAATCACATGCATCGCGGGATTGACACTATCCCTAAACAGGAGGCAACCCCCCGGGGCTGCACAATAGCCCGAGTTTACGTAACAACCCTTACATAATCGCCTGGCTATACCATAGCCCCGAAGTTATCCCGGCCACACTTTCCTAGGCCCCGGGTTCGATTCCTCAACCTCGCACCTTTATTTATTTTTTAATTAACGCATGACTCAACAGGCAAAGTTAGCGGCGCTTCGCGCCGCTGCCTTTGCCTCTATCGAAAGCAAAAACGAAAGCGAAAACGAAAGTATAAACGAAAGTTTATTACTTTTATTTTTGGTAGCCTATCGCCAAATCATGTGTTTAAGTCACGTGCGGCTACGTGGTCACGTGGTATTATCTTATCAAAGGACCCACATCCAAGTGATGCACCCAATCAAAGCGATTTTAGCCTTCGGAGTTAGTTTTCGATGAAAATGCCAAGCCATGCCCCATATATACAGGTCGTGCACCCAATCAAATCGCTTAAAACATGGTGCACGTGCCAGATACTGCCCATTGAGTTACTTTCCTATTTGGGCCATGGAAAAAATTCGACACAATAACCCCTCGTAAACTCGGGCAAATTCGGAATTACAATTTAATCACAAAAAAAATTTTCAAGTCGTAAAAAATTGATAAAATCAAAAAAAATTAAAGTCTGTAATGTCCTCGGTGAGGCTCGAACTCACGACCTTTGGATATCCCAACCTATGGCTGGATCACACGAATAGTATGAGACCAACGCTCTAACCAACTGAGCCACGAAGACTTATTTTAGACTATTGGACGGGGGACTTTGCTTGTTTCCAAGACTCGCCTTGCCCCGCTGATACCAATCGGCTTCTTAATAGAGTTTAAGTAGTATTGGAAGGGAGGATGTATCCACATAACATATTGTCCTATTCTCAAATTAGTTAGCCACTTTGCATGTTAGGTTTAGGCCTATCAATTAGATCCAACTTACACGCATCATCATCAACTTCCATGTTCTGATTTCCGACATCAGACGTATTGTTGGCGGAGGCGGCCTGTAAAATATATTAGATACTTTATTTAGTTACTCACGAAAGTATATAAATAAAATAAACTAACCTCTTCTTTCGCATTTTGGAGGCGGGCCTCTAGGTGCTCGATATCTCGAGCTATTTTCCAGGGCAGAGTTATGTGCAGCCTCGGACGCGTCCTCGCTCCTGGGACGCTTGACACCGTGCACCAACGGCTCAAGTTTAAAAAGGAGGTGCCATTGTAATGAAGCTTCGAAAAAGAGGTTGAACCTCTCTGCCGACTGGTTGCTGACGGCGTAGATAATATTGCCGACGATAGTGGAATGTGCCGCTTGGGCATGCTTGACATCGGCGAATTCCTCATCGCCAGCCGTATAATACTCGCTCTCGTCCTCGTCCCCAACCAAAGCCATAACGGCCTCAATAGACCTCGAATGCATATGTCGCTTCATATAAGCGATAGCAATGTGTCGATAAGACTGGAAATTATTTTTTGGCCTATTGAACTCTCTGCAAGGTCTGTTAAGGGATCAGAGAAGAGGAAATCAGAGTCGATCAAGTCAGTTTCTGCCCCGTCGCCACCAGGGGCACCTGCAGGTGCAGTGTAAAAGGTTGCGTGACGTACGTTGTTTATTATGCTAATATAATAATTAGTATATCATAATATTTAGTAGTATGAGTTCTGATGGTGGTTATAACTGGATGTTAGAGGGAGAGGAATAGCATTGCAAACCATAGTTCCAACAGGGTATAGATAGCAAGGGAAGGAATAAAAATCAATATTGTACATAATGAGTAATGAATGCGTGATCCTCGGTTGTAGTTCTTTAGAGACGGGGGAATATATAGTATGGGCTGGGCTGAGCGTGGGCTGAGCATGGCCAAGGTAGGGCAGCTATTTGGAGTTACTGCAACTAGAAAATACGAACTGTATTTAATAGTGTTCTCGATGATTGGATCGTGATTCCAGGACATTGAACGGGGTGCGTCGACGTAATGAATCCATATACATACCTCATATTCGCGAACTTCAAATGGTGTCAGGATTCTAAATGAGACATCTAGGACGGAGGACATGCTCGGCATGTATAGCCATAGGCTTCCCTAGTTAGGTTAGAGTTCTTCGCGGAACAACGAAGTTGTTTCGATGCTGTTTGGTTCAACCTCGTAAGACTTGTAAAAAGAGAGAAAAGGAATTCTAACGTGGGAGAGCGACCCAAACCCTACATGAAACTCAGTACTTAGTTTTTAGGAATTAGCTATGTCGACAAGAAGGACTTTCCAACCTAATCTCAAGGCAAGTGCCAAGCATTGCCTGCTAGCACTATAGCTGAGCAAGTTGTATAAACCCACATACGTAATTAATGTAATCTAGAGAGGCAAACAGAGAAAGAGTAAACAAGCTGAAGGAAATCACACAAGTACTTCCGTTGGGCTTAGGTAAACTTGCGAGGTTCCAGTACATGTATATAGGGGGGAATTTAGCTATTTAGTGCCGAGATACAAGTATAGGTATAATGGCACCTCGATCGAGTTTATAGAAAGAGCCATTCGTAATATACTAAAAAGGGGGGATCACTTTATATCTGTGTGTATAGAGCGGGTCACAAGCTGATTTAAGTTCTGAGACCAACTCCTGACAACTTTGAGAAATATCAAGATAGCCTTTGAGATCATTTTAGTCATATGATTACAGGACATGTACCTAGGTATGTAGTCTCTTAGAGGCGACATAGCTTGTGAGGTATATATATATATATATTTATATAAGAGTTTAGGTTTATAATTAATGTTCATGTTATTAAGTGCCAGCGAGACACGGTGCATTGCTCTTAATAAGGCTATGTCTACCTAGACAGAATAATCAAAGTATATCCTCAAGTGCTAGAAAAATACAGTGCACATTCCACATCTATGGCGCATAAAGACGTCTAGAGTACCTTCTTCGAGGGAGACAGCCAGAGTTTCGCGTGACATAAGAGATCCTCCATTCCTGCCTATAGCATTCCATCTCCACCTGTCCATAGCATTGCTCTACCTATTTAGGTAGTGGCCGCCTGGTTTGGATAGCTGGTGTTGGTCAGGGAAAGCTATGGGCACAGCTATAATGAAGCTCAAGTAGTTCTTTGCTGCGCTACGTCTCCATTTTCACGATTTGGTCGAGAAACTTGCTGCAATGGATGCGACTGGGTTACTCAATACTCTACTACCCCAAAGACCGCGTCGAATGAGAAGCCTGCATATCCGCGTATTCCGTTCTGTGTATTTTCCCACAGATGCACCTCTCGTCTAAGTAATTCACCTACTAGATGCAGGTAGCTACCTACCTATGCACCGTAGCTATGCAGCTCAGCTATGAGATCACCAGCTCGTGGCTGCAATGTCCGTAATGTAGTTGTATAAAGGCCGAAGAAGCCCCCGAGAAGGAGAGCTTAACGAGAGTGAAGTAGATCAGGTTGCAATGAAGACGCTCGTTACTCTAGCTGCCTTTGTGGCCGGTGCTCTCGCAGTGTCCGTTGAGGATTGTCCTGGTTATACAGCTTCAGACGTTGTCGATACGGATGGCACGCTCACTGCGGACTTGTCTCTCTCTGGTGATGCATGCAATATTTATGGAACAGATCTACCCGACCTCAAGTTGCTAGTCGAGTATCAGACTGGTATGTCGTTCATGCCCGATCTAACATCACTATGATAGTATACTAACTAAATAACACATAGATGCTCGGCTACATGTGAAGATATATGATGCCGGCCTTGATGTATACCAAGTCCAGGAACATATACTCCCGAGACCATCCAGCCAAAATGTTTCTTCGTCAGATGCCGCCCTACAGTTTTCACTTATAGAAGAGCCCTTCTCCTTTGCTATTAAACGATCTAGCTCGGGAGAAGTCTTATTCAACACCAATGGCAGCCAATTGGTTTTCAAATCTCAATATGTCTACCTTAGAACCCAGTTACCTAAAAATCCCAACATATACGGACTGGGCGAGCATACCGACTCCTTTCGACTTCCTACTGAAAAATACCAGCGTACTTTCTGGAATTTAGAGTCCCCATTCATTCCGCGGCACGCAAACCTCTACGGAACTCATCCGATATATATTGACCATGGAAATGCTTCAGGTTCTCATGGTGTCTTTCTCTTAAATTCTAACGGGATGGACATCAACATAAACCAAACAGACTCGGGTAACCAATTCCTAAAGTACAATATCATCGGCAGTATACTTAACTTTTATTTCTTAGCCGGGCCTAGTCCTTCCGAAATTAGTCGACAGTATGCTAAAGTTGTGGGCTTGCCTGCTATAATGTCTTACTGGACATTTGGTTTCCATCAGTGCAAGTATAAATATTAGGATGTCAATTATGCGGCCGAAATTGTTGCGAACTATTCTACGGCAAATATCCCCCTCGAAACGCTATGGGGCGATATCGATTATATGGATCTTCGACAGGTTTTCACTACAGATCCGGAGCGGTTTCCTTTACACAAAATGCGAGAGCTGGTCGCTACTCTACACAAGAGAAACCAGCATTATATTATGATGCTTGATCCTGGCATTCATAGAGCTAATAACTACTCTACTTTCACTAGAGGCGAGGAAAAAAGCGTTTTCCTCAAAGCTAATGACGGGTCTGACTATCGCGGAGTGCAATGGGCTGGTGAGGTTATCTGGCCGGACTGGATCGCACCAAATACCCAAGACTGGTGGACGAACGAGATCTCGCTCTTTTTTGATCCTGAAACCGGTATCGATATTGACGGGGCCTGGAACGACATGAACGAAGCCTCCAACTTCTGTCCCGATATCTCCTGTGACCCGGCACAAGCAGCTAAACAAGGCAACAACCCCCCTCAGCCAGCCAACCCTCCCCGAGACAACACCGGACGACCCATCCCCGGGTTTCCGGATGACTTCCAACCAGCCTCGGTCGCCCAGTTTGGAAAGCTCCAGTCAAGGCAGACGACCGGTGGGCAGATGAAGGGTCTTCCCGACCGCGACCTTTTCAAGCCCAAGTACCGCATCAACAACCACAAGGGTGAACTGAGCGACTCCACACTATATAGTAACATCACGAACGCAGACGGCACGTACCAATACGACACGCACAACCTCTACGGCCTCACAATGATAACCGCAACACGCAACTCACTCCTAACCCGGCGCCCTGGAAGACGTCCCTTCGTACTAACACGCTCGTCCTTCGCAGGCGCCGGATCCCGCGCCGCGCACTGGTTCGGCGATAACTCGACATGGTCGGACTACCGAGTAACTATCCCGCAACTCCTAGGCTTCACAGCCGTGCACCAAGTGCCAATGGTAGGATCCGACGTATGCGGTTTTAACGGGGTCGCCGACGAGCACATGTGCGCGCGATGGGCGCTACTAGGCGCTTTCATGCCGTTCTACCGCAACCACGCGGACATCTCGGCTCCCGCCCAGGAATTCTACCTCTGGGACCTGGTCGCGGAGGCCGCGCGCAAGGCTATCGATGCTCGGTATAGGTTGCTTGATTACGTGTACACGGCGATGTACCGCGCCAGCACGACAGGCGAACCGATCGCCAACCCGTTATTTTTCGTGTATCCGGAGGATGCGAAGACATTTGGGATTGATACGCAGTTTTTCTACGGGGATGCGCTGTTAGTTTCGCCTGTGACAGACGACTACTCCGACTCCGTTACGTATTACCTCCCCGACGATATTTTCTACGACTTCTGGACGCTGGAGCTGGTTCGGGGGACGGGTGCTACGGTTACCGTGGACAATGTGACTTGGACTGATATCCCGGTACATATTCGTGGCGGGTCGGTGTTGTCGCTGCGGACGGAGTCGGCGAATACTACGACATTGTTGCGGCAGAATGATTTTCAGATTGTTGTTGCTCCGGGCTTGGATGGGAAGGCGAAGGGGTCGTTATATCTGGATGATGGGGATAGCCTGGATGTGGGCGATGCTAAATCGGATATAAGCTTTACGTGGGATGGGACGACGTTTAAGGCTGATGGTACTTTTGGGTATTCGACTGGGGTTGTGGTGGAGAGTGTAGTGGTCCTCGGCGGCGAGAAGCCGGTTGCTCAGAAGGGACCGTGGTCTCTTGATGGGCCATTTGAAGTTATATTCCAATCTTGAGTCGAATCTTGAAAGAGTTTCGAGTTAGTATCAGATAGTGTATATCAACCCCCCTTTTTGAATATAGGAGAATTATAAAAGTATATTATAAGATAGTTAACATTAAGGCCCCCTTTCTTTTCGTTGTGGTCTTGCTAAGCACAGCTATTGCAAGTGCTAACGAGCAATGATCTAATCACCTAGTTAGAGGTGTTCTATGGATTTGATTGGAAAGTCGAATAGATTTACCTCTAGAACAGGACATGTCCCTCTAAGCAGCATGTTCCTATGATCTTGTAAATATTGCCTCTGAGTGATATGGAACACGGCAAGACACTTGAGCGGATGTTTGCTTTTACGTGTATATTTGCCGCATATATCCAACATCGGGAAGACTACTCCAGAAATGTTGGGTTATACAAACGAGCAAGAGATTAAGCCCCATTGGAAGGTATCTTGGAAGTCTATATAATTGTCCATCCGAAGCCATTTGGTAAACTATGTTTAGACTTGCCTAGTTACCTAATATATTAAGACATGATGGACTTTCATAATTGTAAAGTACATTTCACTTGGTCGTATTATTATTTTTACCAACTCTTATACTAATTCCTCTATTTTCATTTCTATACAGCTTCATGTGACTTAGCTATCACTTATGAAAGAGTTTTACATGCACGGTGTTCGTAGAAGAAGAGTTAAAGTATGCGTAACTCACTGATATCTGCCTAGCAGCAGGCTTCATTGACTATAATTTAATTCTCGACAAGTGTTAGACTGTGACAATATATGCGTCTTCGTTAAAGTTAGCGTTTATATGTCAGTGCAAGACAGAGCGTTAACCGCGGACATCAGTTACTTCAATTTGCTACCTCTGGTACTTGCATGTACCTAATGTACTCATCCGTCCTGCCGTCTAACCCTTGCCGAATCGGACCCACCTACGCAGCCCAGGCAGCCCAGGCAGCCCAGGCAGCTAAAACGCTAAGAAAACCTTGGAAAGTGGGCATCGATAAAAAAGAAAAAAGAAAACTGCAGGCAAGGCAGGTGCATGAAATGATTACATAAGGACCCATCCCTCTGTTACGGTTTACAGTTTACCTACCTCCACTACAGCTTTTGGAGCTCTACACTAGAAACGGGAAGCATCTAATTTGCCTTGTTTCTAGCGCATTTTCAACTAACAACCTAAGTCCCTTAAGTCCCAAACAGTTGACGCTTGCTTGGGTCGCGGCATACAGATGCTATCAAGTCGCTGATAAGAATTTCTTTTCTCGGTCATCTTTTCGGTATCCTGCATTTATTACTATTGGAAACTCCATCTTGACAAGCAACCAGGCTATCGCCGAGCTAGGGAGGGGTCAGTCTTTTTTATTTTATTTTTTACAGGTTCGCCTTTATTCTACCTACGCGTCTCATATACTGCCGAACTATACTGACGTGTCTCGGGAATACAGTCACGTCAAGCATCATGTCCGACACGAATCACGACGAGCGCGATGTCACCGGAGAGGACCCCATGGTCAACGAGGAGGGTAATGATGAAGTGCGCCTCCCCTTCCGATCTCAGTGTAGACAACTTCGTTGAAATGTTCAATACGAGAGGGGTATTTGTTAGATCTTATCGGCTAATGGGAAATGCTTGCGCATAGGAAGAGATTTCGGCAATGAAGAAACGCGTCGCCGAGATGGAGCAAGAGGCGGCTAAGCTTCGCGAGATGCATGCTGCACTAGAGGAGAGAGGACAAGAGGTCTCAGAGGACAGATCCGACGTTGATAGCCGAAGTATCTTCGTCGGAAATGTCGACTACTCTGTTTCTCCCGAGGAGATACAAGCTCATTTCCAGAGCTGCGGTTCCATTAATCGCGTCACTATCCTACTGGACAAGTTTACTGGCCAACCCAAGGGGTATGTAAGACCGATTTGTCTCTGCAAATCTCTTCTATCCCAGTTTGATTAAGCTCACATATTTCTTGTATAGTTACGCGTACGTCGAGTTTACTGAACCGAGCCTCGTCGCCCAAGCGTTGGTGCTGAATGATAGTGTCCTCAAGGGACGTAACATCAAAGTTACTCCCAAGCGAACCAATGTTCCGGGCCTCAGCCGTGGCCGTGGCGGCCGCGGTCGTGGCGGATTTGGCGGTTCAGGACGAGGCTATTACGGTGGAAGAGGTGGATTTGCGCCACGAGGAGGCTTCTACCGGGGTGGTTATCGGGGTCGAGCACGAGGCAGCGGTTTTAATCCTTACTGAAGATGACTGGGTTCGTTTTCTCAAGTCTTCCAGCCCCGGCCCCTGAGAGACTTTGAAGATCGCACAGGCGGAGAGGGGAAAAAAAAAGTTTATAATTGTTAACGCAAAGGAACATGGTTACCTAGGTACCTATAGCCTTGGGTTCTATAGGAATTGGCAGACGAATGTCGACTGGGTATGTGAGATGCATACAGGACTTTATTAGATCACCGACTTCGCAGGTATGGCGCAACGTTACCAGGTAGCGTACTTCACTATTCTTTTCTTCTGCCTCCATGTCCAAAATCAGGGAAGCGTTTCCAGGCGAGACTCAGCCGTAGAAAAAAAGGATGAGCACGTGGAGCTTTTGTTACCTTGACCTTGTTGCTTATTTGCCAGGCACGATTATTGCAACTCAAAGACGTCAAGAGAGGATAGTATTTATTCATAATACCTAGCCTAGGAGATTGGTGGTCGAGGGACGATATGCGATTTGCTTATGGATTTAGTGAATTCTGAATTCTTCGACAAGGAAAGAAACGCAATCTAAAAGATGGCTTTCCTGACATATGTATTTCAAAGCGGAGGAGCCTTATTAGGGTATGAGGCTTAAATAGATCCGCCCTACCCCCTGATAACCTATGTAATTGCTAGTTACGACAGATTAAAATGATGGTCGACATCAAAATGATAGTCGTCCATTTGCTATCATTTATACCTGTCTACCTAACTTATAAATGTGACTAAGCGATCTAAGTTGACCTTATCGTAGGTACATATAGTATTTCATATCTGTTATGGTCAGGTCATATGCAAGATGAAGAGACTCGAGTCGATCCTAGGTAAGTATTTTATGATTTATAATATTTCTCTAATCCGGTGCCTTCCGGAGAATAAATACCTACATACATACATAGTGTACCGAGCACAGACGAGACCGGGTAACGGCACGGCCCAGATCTATAAAACTAGGAGAGCCAATAAGTCCTGCTCTCCTGACCGTATTGCCGTATTATCCTGGGAGCTCCCGAGGCTTAGACGCTGGGGTATTTGGAGGCCGCCGAATGGGAGAAGCTTCTATTATCAGCTCATCCGCGTGTCGACATATGTAATCAAAGTTGAATGCATATGTAGGACTATATAAGGTGGGATTAAGTTTGAAGCTCCTGTGGAGGGATGATATCTCTTTGTTGTTGGTTTGCCTATTATGTATGTATGTATTAGATACAAGAAAAGGATAGTATATCTCGAGGTTGGTAATAAGCACGGCATTTTACATCGTTGCACAATAATCCCATTTTAATGAAACGCGAGGCACAACTTAGGACGACGAGAGTTGCGAATGCTAAGGTAGGGGGGGATGTAAAAAGGGACATCTAAAACCAATTGGATACGTGCACCACATACATAATGTATTACAGATCGATAGGTACTTAAGTACTACCTAAGTATATGTTACTCGAGTTACTGACGCTATGTTGATAGATACTTGTGTTGATTGGTGAATAGCACTCTAAAAAGATGTATTAAATATCTAAATGTACATGAATATTTGCGCGTAGGAGGTTCAATGTTGCATGCATTATCCTGTTTCCTAGCGCTTGCACAGCCTCAACTAATAGATATGGCCGCTATTGGACCGGATCGATTCAGCGCTATTGTGTATTGCATCTAGCCTTAGCGTCAGATGGGGGGTAGTAGTAGCCGTATATATACAGTATACATACGGCTCCCAGGTATGAGCCGCTCCCAAATGTTAGGGAAAAACGTGAAGCTCACGAAATTTATACGCATTAGTGCTAAGAGCCAATCAATATTTTTTGAGTAGTACAACTGGTGCGCCGCTCTTGCACTGTGAGCTACTCGACCAATGAGCGGCCGTTGCGCCGTTCGCATCTCTGCGCCGCTCCCGTTTTGAGCGGCTCCCACCAGGGAGCGGCACGTGCACCGCTCCGGGTAAGTGCATATATTCAAAAAAGTATATTCCCATACATTTTGTATGGGAATTTACTTATCCGCATTGCAATTGAAATTGGCTACGGATTAAAGGTTATAGGTTACAGGTTATAGGTTACAATAATGCTTTAAATTTAATTGATTTAATTGGAAGGTTACGTGTTTTTCAAATAAACTACGTTACGTATTACGGGCACGCGTAGAAATTTGTAATTATGGGGTATATACTGGTCTGTGCGGGTAAGGTTATGTAATAATACCCTGTACGTACCGCTTAAAATGGGAGCGGCGCAAAGATGCGAGCGGCGCAACGACCGCTCATTGGCTAGAGCCGTGCTAATACGGCTCATTTTAGCCTAGCGTTTTAAATATTTAGCGCGTTTAAACCGTAAGCGGTAATATTACCACTTAAATATTTGAGTCATTTAATTCTTTAAACGTAAGAATCGGGAGCCGCTTTTTGCATTAAGTGGGATAAGTGCGGCTATGATTTAATAAGCGGTATATATGCGGCTACTGCTACCCCCCCTATGACGGTAAGGAGGTGGTGTTAGCGGTGTTAGGTATGTTAGGTACATAATACCACCTAGTTAGGTACGATTGTAGTAGTCATAATTGATCACTACGCCACTGGCGGCCACTGCGGCCACCGCGAAGGAACCTATCACTGCTACCCACTACGACCTGCCTTAACCTCATAACTTTCCACTTGCTTAGTGGCTATCACCATCAAGACTCCACGAGGCTCACACTTCCGCTACCTTATTCACTTAGAAACTCAGACGAGGCACAGGGACGGCCAAAGCCGAAAACCAAACAATTTATCGAATTAAATCTCATCTGTATTATTCAATACACGTCCACCGCCCACCGTTGACCGAATACGGACGGAACCCCTCCTTTGGAACGGGGACGCCCAGGTGGGATCCGGGATCCAAGAGGTCATGAGAGAGTGAGACGTTTTGACTTCAATCCAAACCGTGAAGCAGCTATTAGTATGACCGCAACTCGTACTGAGCCAGGGCCTTCGGCGTGAGTTTAAAATAATCATGAACCTCTATATGATCATATTATACAAGGTTATGGTCATAGTTTGACAAGTCGATCCGCTAACTTCGAGTTTTGTTCCTACAGCCAACCGAATCTGCGAGTCACGAGTGCGTCTTCTACCAACTCCATCACCATGCTTGGCGGCCCATAGATACTTACCTATCTCTTCTAGTCATCGCTGCCGACGGCCTGTACAAGCGAGATGTATTCCGTATGTTGATCACTTGTCGCAATCCATATGGTCCAAGCTGTTAACACATCCCTTGAAATCCAGGTCTACCCGATCCTTTTGCCGTGGCTACCATCAACGGCGAGCAGACCAAGACCACGACCGTCTCCAAGCGTACCCTCAATCCTTATTGGAACGAGAGTTTCGACTTGTACGCACCTACCTCCTATAAACAAAAACTATCCGTAAACTTACCAAATCTGTAGCCGAGCAACCGAGGATAGTATTTTAGCAGTGCAGGTCTTTGACCAGAAAAAGTTCAAGAAGAAGGACCAAGGTTTCTTAGGGGTTATTAATATCAGGATCGGAGATGTCATCGAGCTAGCAGACGGTGCTGATGGTATGCATAGGCATATTTATGTCTTAAAAAGCCACAAAGTCCACATGCCCAGGCTAACATTGTTTATCAGACCAGATGCTTACACGGGACTTGAAAAAGTCTACGGATAACCTCGTCGTTCACGGAAAATTGATAATCAACCTGTCTACAAATCTAACCACCCCTGCCCGCCCTACCCAGCAACCTTCATCAGCAAGCTCTAGTCGACCTTCCTTAGCCCCTCAGGCCTCTACTGTTACTGCCAATAGTGCGTCTGAACGACCGACTTCTTCAGCATCAGGTCCAAACGGACTTGCGCCAGGTGCACAAATGGCCTTGCCGTTGAGGCCTAATGGCGCAAATCCGCCCGCGGTTAACGGCAACGGTGCACAGGCTCGACCTGGAGCCCAGATGAGCCCCTTTGAAGATGCTCAAGGCCGCCTACCCGCTGGCTGGGAGCGGCGTGAGGATAATCTGGGGAGAACTTACTACGTAGATCATAATACGCGAACCACGAGCTGGAACCGTCCAACCCAATCCGGTACTTCCGCAGAGAATCGCGGCGAAAGAGAGGCGGCTACTCAGGTTGAACGTCAGAGGCATCAGAACAGAACCCTACCGGAAGATCGTACCGGTGCCAACTCCCCAACTCTTCAGCAGCAGCAACAACAACAGCAGCAGCAGCCTGCTTCCAGTAGCGGTTCTACGCATAGCCCCGGTCAAAGCACTTTGATGCATACCGGTGCTACTAGCCCTGGTACTGGCGAGCTTCCGCCTGGCTGGGAACAACGTTGGACGCCCGAAGGCCGGCCTTACTTTGTTGACCATAATACTAGGACTACCACATGGGTGGATCCCCGCCGCCAGCAATATATTAGGATGTATGGTGGCCAGAATAATTCTAACGGAACGATACAGCAACAGCCCGTCTCACAACTCGGACCACTGCCAAGCGGGTGGGAAATGCGATTAACTAACACGGCCCGCGTTTACTTTGTGGATCATAATACTAAGACTACCACTTGGGACGACCCCCGGCTACCATCCTCCTTAGACCAGAATGTACCACAGTATAAGCGAGACTTCCGAAGAAAGTTGATTTACTTCCGTTCGCAGCCCGCTATGCGGATACTTTCAGGGCAATGTCACATGAAAGTACGACGATCTCACATTTTCGAGGATTCATTCGCGGAAATCTCACGACAGTCGGCAACTGATCTCAAGAAGCGCTTGATGATTAAGTTTGACGGCGAGGATGGGCTAGATTACGGTGGTCTTTCCAGAGAATTCTTTTTCTTATTATCGCATGAAATGTTTAACCCCTTCTACTGCCTTTTCGAGTATTCCGCCCACGATAATTACACCCTCCAGATTAACCCTCACTCCGGTATCAACCCCGAACATTTGAACTACTTTAAGTTCATTGGTCGCGTGGTTGGTCTGGCCATTTTCCACCGACGATTCCTCGACGCATTTTTTATTGGTGCCCTTTACAAGATGATGTTAGGCAAGTCGGTGGTTCTTGCCGACATGGAGGGTGTGGACGCGGATTTCCACCGGAGTTTGCAGTGGATGCTTGACAACGACATTTCTGGCGGTATACTCGAGCAAACATTCTCTACCGAGGACGAGCGCTTTGGCGTTGTGACAGTGGAGGATCTCATCCCTAACGGCCGGAATATCGACGTTACTAATGATAACAAGAAAGAATACGTGGATCTTATGGTCAAATGGCGCATTGAGAAGCGTATTTCAGAGCAATTCCAAGCCTTCAAGGAAGGGTTCCACGAGCTTATTCCCCAAGACCTAATCAACGTCTTTGATGAGCGCGAGTTAGAGTTACTAATCGGCGGTATTGCCGATATCGATGTGGACGACTGGAAGAAGCACACCGATTACCGCGGTTACACGGAGAGCGACGAAGTCATCCAGTTTTTCTGGCAAACAGTACGGAGCTGGGATGGAGAGCAAAAGAGCAGACTGCTACAGTTCACGACGGGTACTTCTCGAATCCCCGTCAACGGTTTCAAGGATCTCCAAGGTAGCGATGGTCCGAGGAGGTTCACTATCGAGAAAGCAGGCGAAGTTGGTAACTTGCCGAAGGCACATACTTGGTACGTACTTGGCCGATACGGTTTATGTAGACAAAACGCTAACGATAATACAGCTTTAACCGCCTAGACCTGCCCCCATATAAGTCGTTGGAAGCGTTACAGAACAAGTTAACTACGGCGGTGGAGGAGACCATGGGCTTCGGACAGGAGTAAAAGGCTGTTGTAATGTTTCTTACTGCTGCTACTGCTGTATATAGAACGATTAATGGTGTTTCCTCACTACGACAGAGTCTGAATTACGGACGGATTTTTGCATCTCATTTATGTGTCTTGGTTCAAATCCCCTTCGTCTTGCCATTCTAACCCAGCTGTGGTTGTCAAGGGAGAGAGAGAGAGATGAAGTTTAATAGCACGTATTGTCTTTTTACTTGCTCGCCGAGGGTGTGTGTACACGTTCCCGCTGTCCGGGGGATGAAATTAAATAGGGAACTCGGAGCAGGTTTAACATTCGTTTTTTTGAACTTCACATATCACATTACATTACATCACATCACATCGTACGGGTGTGGATGAGGATATGTTATCGCAAAATGCAGTAATAATCGAATCGAATCGTGTCGTAAGGGTAATGGACTAGTTGGGCAGATGTAATGAGATATCTGCTGGTTTCATTATTTTCGTTTTAGAGGTATCTAATTGTCGCGAGTACTGTGTAAGGAGGGCATGCACACGTAGATAACCAGGGACCTCGGATTTGATAAGAAGGCTTCGTACATTATGTCCTGTTTAACTATATATAGAATTCTCTATACTACCGTATCAATAAAAAGACTAAGTGCCCAACTAAGCTAATCAGTCGAAAAGGGGGCGTCAACTCCGCGTATCGAAATCGAAATCACCGACTTTCATACAGACAAACGTTCTTCTCCCCTTTCACCTCGCCTCGTCCGGCTACCCGTTTCCCCCGTCCGTAAATAACTTAGCTATCTACGTACATACCTAGGTACACACATACATACATAACGATAGCAGCTAGCAGCTGCATTCTATATACCTAATATTCCATACACAAGCGCAGCGGAGAAGGGCTGCCGGCGTATTATCCCGCCCAATCAAGCGTCCTGAAGGATTTCTATTATTGTTATTGTTATTATTACCAATGACTGACGAGTACACTACCTACATAGCACAGATCGATCGGTTCGATCTGGGAGTTCGAACGGCATATTTAGGTATTGTAAGATGTACTTGTAGGTACCTACCTAAGGTATATATATACATACATACAGGGGCATACAGCGTGTGTAGGTAGGCTGGCAGGCTGGCAGGTTGGCAGGTTTGATGGAAACCGGCGAGTTCTCCTTGGGAGCTTACTCGTCGAGTTTTAGTCCAATCAGTTATTTTTCTCCGCTTACGGTTTTATCGATGGATGGATGGATCACGGAATTGGACGTCTATTGTAAGTATTCGAGTAGAAGGTATATACGTATAAATTTAAGCATCGCTCAAGCGTTGGAGGCTAGTCTATTCAAATCTACAATTTGATAAGTCGTCTATAGAAGGCAGTGTAGGCAGTATGAGTATAGGGATCTTAATAGACACTTCAACGTGTTGGATTACTACTCTCATCACGAGGAACCAAGGGTGAAATCACCATTTGTAAAGCAGATCTATGTTTGATTGCGCAAGCTCTCAATATTCGATGGTGTCTTTATACAGTTTCGATATTATAGATACAGGAACCGCTGTCTATCAGCCTGTCTCGCAACCCTTCATAAAAAAACAATTGTTGCTAACTAGCTTGCGCGCTGTGGAGGATAGGTGTATCAAAACCGTCAGTGCCTCCTCACACTGAGTGTCCTCTAACCTCTACTAATTTCAAATTGACCTATCAACCCGACGCCGCCGTGCTTCCGTGTTAACGCTGCTCGAATCAACTTCGTAACCTAATAGACATGTTCCGCGTGAACCTCCAGAAGACTGGCTCCTCGGCACAGATCTTAAATTGAAAAAAAATCGAAATGCAATCGTAATAAAAGGTGTATAGTAAGAGTGATCATAAACGAATTCGGTATAGTCCAACGTTAAAAAGAAAGTCGTTCAGCACGTCTTCTTGACCGCCAACCGACTAGTCCGCGCAAAGAGTACATGAAGCAATCCGGATTAGGAACTTCATACCCTATCTTCGACCCCGTCTCTGATGTTCATTCCCATTCCCCTTGATAGGGCTGACAAAGGTGACGTGTTTACTGTCATCCTTACGTAGGCGTACCGTCGTCCCAGACCCTGCGCCGGTAGAGCCACGGTGGTGCCGAATAGAACGTGCACCGCTGTGGTCATCTTCGATGTCAATTTCGTCGACATCCGATATGGACTGTGCCCCGATGCTATCATTCAGATCTGATTCCATCTCGGAGTCGGCTTCCGAGTCATCATACTCCCCATCATCACTGACAAGAGACGGTGCGTTATTGCTGACGGCAGTATGAGGGCTCAAATCCACGTCTAACATGTCGTCATCTACAATCATCTCTGGCTCGGGAGCTGATATGACTCGGGGAGCTGGGGTTGGCACAGGAGTGGCATAGGGAATATGCGGAGGGTGGCCTTTGCTACTAGGTGGTCGAGCTGTAGCGGTAGCGGGTGACATCGTGGCCCTCACTGGGACCCGTACAAGGGATGGGGCCTGGTGTGTAGCTGCATTTTCAGCGCCATTACCGCCCGCGTCAGCCTCGTCCAACTCATCATCGGGTGAAAAGTACTGGTCGAGGTCGATCTTAGCCTTAGCCTCACTGACCAGCTCGCTCAGATTGCCATTAAATCCTCTGCTTTGAAGCAGGCGAGAGAGATGTGGAGAATCAGCTGAAGGTAGGAAATTTGGCTGCTGTTTAGCTACCGCTGGTGCGCTCTGAGAACTCTTGGAGGCACCAGGAATCGACGAAACGCCATGTAGTTGGCCCCGGCTGTACATTTCTAACGATTCCTGGATACGACGCACAACAGAGAAACAGGCCTCAGACTCGGACATAGCATTCTCCCGCACAAATGGATGGACAAGACCGGACGAAGGTGTACTCTGGACGACTGGTTTCTCTTCTCCTACAGTACCACTAGGCTCAGTAACATCGATAGGGTGGCCGCAGTGCACCGCAGCTTCCTCGTGGCTCTTGAAGTCCCTCTTGTGCGCTATTCGACAGTGGTTAATAAACCCCTGCGTGCTTGAAAAGTTCTCGCGATGGCAATCAATGCAGACAAGTTTTACGGTCTTCCCATCAGATCGCTTCAGGACGCAAGGTCCGTTCTTATCCTTGGGAGGTGGATAGCCATTTGACAGAGCTTGGAGCTTCTGACCTGCCGTACCCCTTACTGGCCGACCTCTCCCATGGGACGCACCTAACTCAGCATAACTATTTCTCGTCGATCTACCGTCTATCGAATTCCTGAATCTTGAATTCTCGGCTTGCACATGGGCCTCGGGCTGGATGCCGTCGAACTTAGGATCGGGTATGAGCCACTTGGCATAGTGTCGCGCGTACGGACCCTCGGTGACGCCGAAGGGAGGTGCCCACTGAGGCAGCTTCTCGCCCAACTTCGGCTGCAAGGCTGCACCTGACCCATTCATTATATTCACCATATGTTCCGGCGTGGGAACGTTCTGTGGATACGGAATTAGATGGCACCTTCGGAGCTGTTCCAAAGCCACCTGGCATTTGGCAAGTTCTTGATTAATCAAGCGTAACTCGTCGTGCTTGAGTAATATCTCAAGACTAAACTGTTGTTCGATAGCATCTCTAGCGCGATTCATGTCGGGCCTATTCAATACGGGCTGCGATGCATGCCCTCTCCCCTCCTCTACCGACGACAAAGCCACCTTCTTGTGCGCCCTGAGGCAATCATAGTCATCATCATCAGTCCTCGTCCGCTTGAGCGCGGGTGAAGAAGCAGGGAGTTGCGACGCTATCGCGACGTTGCTCTGCTTGCGCCGCCTCGGGGTTGTAGGGATGTTTGTGGCGGCCGCAGTAGTAAGCGGCGACTCTGATGACACCCAAGGCTGCAGCGGTTTGCTGAAATCAAGCATAGGCTGTTCAACTTGTAAAGTTTTGTCGCTTCCCCTCGAATCTGAACTCCAAAATCGGAACATGAGCATACCCGACAGGGAAGAGTGAAGTTTGGTGTTTTTGCGCTCAAAGAGCGTTGTTGCGTAGTTGATTGTTGTACGTGGTCGGGGCGCGGATAGAGCAGACCCGGGCTGATATGCAATAATAAAGTTGTAAAAGGGGGTGGAAGGGGGGGGACCTATCGCCAGAGGTGCGACACCAAATGGGAAGGCAAGGCTGACGTAACGACGAATGGTTGCAGGGGGTGGGTACCTAGTTCCTCCCTAGCTCGGCAGGTGGAAAGTGTGCAAATCGGGGGTCGGCTCAGCCGGCGGATGCGACCACCTCTTTTAGCCTGACGATGCACGCTATTGAACGGTCCTAGTCCTAGGCTAAGCAGCAAGCTAAGCAGTAAAGCAGGCAATCACTAATACCCAAGGCAGAGGAACAAGAACCAAGGAAGTCGCACGTATCAAATAGTAGGAGATATGTGCTCCTGATGGGTCGACGATGCGCAAAAAAGGAGTAGGGTTATCGCTGATGTGGCCACGGTCAAACCCAACGAAACTCAGTCTGAGTCAGGTTCGTAATAGACGAGGAATGCGCGACGACAGGCCCAGTAACAGAACAAGGCAACGCAACGCAAGGCAAATGGTTCGTAAAACGTTTGCGCGTAATTAATAGTATGTAAAGGTCGACTTTAATAAAAGACTTTGCGACCAGGCGATAATAAAAATGTCCTTGGGGAAAAAAAGAACAAGATGCGAAAAAAGGACAATGAGCGCAGTAAAACAGTATCAAATGGAGATACTGTGGGACGGTGCGTTGGTATTAGAATGCGCGTATGATGATCATCAAGGTGCGATTTATGCGACCGAGACAACAAAAAAATAATAGAATAAGGGCGAAGGGAATGAAGTAAAGTAAAGTAGCGCGACCGACGGGGGAAGTATTAAAATTCAGCAAAGGAACGCGTGAATAGAACAAAAATAAAAAGGCGGAAGAAAGCCGATTATCATTTGCTGCGAGTATCTTTTTTCGGATGTTGCGACAGGCGGATTTTCGCAGGAAAGGCAGGAAAAAATGAAAGGTTGTAAAATGTTGTAAGATTGTAAGGTTTCTAGAGGGTGCGAGACGCAAAGATGCAGAGATGCAGAGATGCAGAGATGCAGAGATGCGAAAATGCGTAAATGCGAAGGTGCAAGGAAGTCCTGATTCCCTCGAGTTTGGGGTTTGGGGGGGCGTCGTAGGTTACCTAACGCGTATCTTGCTGTAGCTTGCAACTGTTCAATGCTGCTGGGCTGCTGGGTTTCTGGGTTTCTGTGAGGGTGCTATGAAGGTGAGGTGTGATAGTTCCCAGTTGGGTTGGGTTGGGTGGGTGGCTACCTGCCTAGAGCTAGGGAGGTTAAGTGGTGGTAAGTTAGGTATGTACATACACGTTGTAAATTCACTTTGATTTTTGATTTGATTGCCCGACAGTCCGACGGATGGATTTGGGATTCTGGGATTCTGGGCTGCTTTTGACAAGGGGGTCAAATCAAATTCGAGTTGTTCTGAATCGACAGGGATTATTCCATCTGCGTTTCCAAGAAAAACGTACGTATCTCGAGGCGGTCTGTGCTGCAAGGTAAAGGGGTGTTTGCATAATATTTACAGTATTATGCCCGCATTACGCAAGTTACGTAAATGTACCTTAGGTACCTAGGTACATGTAAGTATTTGATATTCTCATTATCTCCGATTGAATATATGTACGGATTACTTTATAAATATTTCCCTTTTTATGACTCACTTTTAAGGATGATAGAGGGGCTACAGTGGCAAAGTCTCATACCCGGTATATTCCTACCTATAAGTAGGAAAGAAATAGGCAGATATGGGATGCTTCTTTTGAAGGGAACAAGACAATCAAGTTCCTGTGAATGTACATAGAAGGGAAACGTGACTAGATGAAATTGATTTGATTCATAAAAGGCTGTTACATGGCCGCTTTTAGCTAGTACGCAGGGCTGGCAGGTACTTTTGCATAAGCATTGCATTAGGAACGCTAAATATTGTACAAGCGCACTAAGATATTGCATGATGCTTGTATTCCATACCGTACGTGTGTACAAAAATCGCCCGGCTACTATGCTTGATTCAGATTAGCGATTTCCCCCACTGCAGGTCTTAATCCTCCGGATAGCCCAAAAAATCACTCACGACAGTATTACTTTTATATAGCCAGTTTACCATTCAGAAATCTCAACAAGCCCGGTCCCATAGCTCAGTTGGTTAGAGCGTCGTACTAATACAACTACTATACAGTTGTATCTAGTCCATGCGAAGGCCGGCGGTTCGAGCCCGCCTGGGACCATACCTTTTTGCCTTTTTTTTAACTTCTGGAATGCCCTGATGAATTTCCAATTTTGTACGAAGTATATAAACCTCAATAGAAAGAAACAAACCACTATCATGTCTAAATATTTCACGTGATTATACTATTTGTTGTAAGTCTAATAAAATGAGATCATTTAAACTGACGCTTCCCCCCCTTTTTACTGTCGGTCTTTTTTTTTCAGTTATAACATTACTTTTACAACCATCCATCCTATTTTAGGTAGTTCTAGTATCATATATTGTAGAAGAATACTCTAACATTAAGGAAGGGCTGCTTTTTTTCAAGTTCTTCTGGTTATCAGCTAAGCCGTACTATGGATCTTTGACTCGCTTTTGAGCCTCGGGGGGGGGAGGGCTTTAGTGCTCTCGTGAACCCCAACTTGCTAATGATTTGACTATTACAAATATTCTAAGCCCAACTTATGGGTAGCTGACCGATCAACTGTCTCGATTACTTTAACTTTAATGATAAATATAGTGATAGGCTCAGTGCGTACAGTAGGTTCGTGATAAACCTATCTATTAGTACCTAACCTAAAGTAATCTCTTAGCATGAAGTTGAAACGTCAGAATGCATCGAAACCCTTTTCATCCGAGCTGCGGCGAGTTTCTAAACCTAGTGAGTTACTAACAGTCCTAGTGATAATACTTTAACGTGAATCAGATGATGTGCCAGTCGTTGTGCTACAGTGTTTGTACAGGTCAGAAGTAATCCAGAAACCCGGCGTCTTGATACCAACTTATTTCGCATCTATCCTTCGACATATTGATAACGACCAGTGAATAACCACTTGTTTTTCATAGTGTCTTCGCCTAAGGCCACCGGGAATAGAAAATGATGAGAATGTTAAGCAAGGACCCTTACCGGAATCATATAATTACAATAGATTGCAGGTTGAGACGAATAAATAATTATATATATATATATATATATATATATATATATGAATATACCTATCCTAATGATTTAACTAGGCCTGAACCAACCAAGGATGAAATATCAGCCGTGATAAAAGAAGGATATTAATACGTAAACATAGCTTGAAAGCGAATCCGTGTCAAATCTAAAAGTGCAATCATTGAAATATAGCTAATAGTCCAGACACTCAGATTAGTCAGGTAACTTTGCCAAACAGAAGAAGCTGCTCACAATCACGATACTTCGGGACATGTTAAACATGTTAGTGTAGCCTGGCTAAGCATATGTCAACAAGGAATCTTGAATCAAACGCAATATAAAATAGGGCGGGATGGTGCCGTTAGATTTGAAGAGTTCTCCCTGTTAAAATCCTGGCTGATACAACTTTCCATTCGAAAAAGACTCGATAACAATATCCACTCTCCCCATTACCCCCCTATAAGGTTATTAGTGTTCGACTTGAAAGAATCCTGTAAATATATAATGTAATCTATTAAGTAAAGTTATTGTCAGAATATAATAAGGCTACACCGTAAAGTAACCGCCAGATATCAGGTCTATACAAGGAGTGTATCCCCCCCCCTTATTCTTAAATAAGACAGGAGTCAATACAGTCACCAATTATACTACAAGTTAGGCCCCCGATTCTCACTCCGTAGCACACCATCCCCGAGGGTTATGTTTAAACCTAGCATACTCGACATAGAATCACACTAGTACTATACCTGTCTGTGTGCTTGTTGTAGCTTCTCATACCTACAATGCCATTGTGAACCAGAAGGTGATCGGCATGCCGATGACACAGCTGCTCATGGTCTCTTACATGATCTAGCTGTATGGCTTGGAACTGATCTTGCAATTCTAGATGAAGAGTGACAAATAGGAGCGAACCTATTGGTGTTTCAAGGTATCTCTAATACTAAATAGAGTAACTGGTAAAAATATCGAGTATAATAAGACGAGCCCGAGACAGGATCGAGGAGTACTAACTATTACTAGCAAGATAGATGTGCAAGAATAACGTTTACTCTTTAAAAGTGTAGGGATCAGGGGAAAATAAAAGCGCAAAAACTTTTTATTTTCTCAAAAATAAAAATAAAGACTCAAGTAGTAGGAAATAACATGAAGTATGGTGAGATAAGTAAACAGCTATATATAGATGGGTGAAGAGGGACAAAAAAGGTAACTTGATACCTAAGAGTAGGCCAAAGTAGCAAAAGTAATGGTCCCAGGCGGGCTCGAACCGCCGGCCTTCGCATGGACTAGATACAACCAATGGTAATACTGGTGATATTAGTACGACGCTCTAACCAACTGAGCTATGGGACCGTCCTGTGATTGGTGAGAGTCGCAGACCTAAGTGCGTATATGATCCTGTTTGCTTTTGCTAGAATCGGAGCGAAAAGTCTTCTGCTTTCAGCCTATCAACGCCAACATGCACTAATCCGCTTTAGCGGCTTTAAATGCCGCACACTATCTTGAGCACTTAAGTATTTGAGGTAATAAGAAACGTAACGAGTATGAATAGATATTTCGACTCGATAAAGCAAGAATCATAGTCGTAAAAAAGAGCCGTGTTTTAGGCAGACGTACCTAAGGTACCTAGGTAAATTGCATAAGAAAGACCTGGATTTAGGCTAAAAGCGGCGTGGTTCACGCAAAGTAAGCAAATAAATATGTATTAATAGATACCTATACATGACTACTTGTACATGCGGTTAGTTCGCTGAAACATGGCAGGCTATACCATTGGTTAGTGACCGGAGGTTTTAGTAGTACCTACGCATTACTGTAACATGAAATACATCATATTGTTGAGATTGAGACATCTCTGTATATTATGTAGCTAGGCTTGTAACTCTCTGTCCATACGATACCTTCATGCATAGTACGTAGCTTCGTTCATTCTTGGCAATGACTGGGCTGCATGATGTGATAGGGCCATTTATTCATAATCAACCAATTGTATATTGGCCTCGTCTCAAAGATGTCTGAGTTGCGAAGCTCATGGTGTCGGCCAAGAAAGATTCCCTTGTTCTCGTTTGACAACTTGATGCTATGGCACCTAGGTACATAATATATCGATAAGCGGGAAGATCAAAGGTCAGTTCAACTATTTCCAATGACGTGATTGGTATAGTTCTTATACAGTCAAAAACAAAGGATCTTGTCTAAAAGTATAATTATCCATCACACAAGCCTCATATTCCCATATAAAATTTATGTGGAGCTAAAGTAAGCACTTTATTCGTAGTGAAGTAACAATGGCTGTAACTGTTGATAATCTTGCATTATCGATAAGAACCATACCCTAAAGCTAGGTACCTACGGAAGATTTAATCCAAGTCCTTGCTCAACTTCTAGCCATACACACAACCCTCGATGACGACCATTTACCCTTCGGCGGCGGCATCATGAACGCCCTAAGAGATCCCCAAAAGGGCAATCGAACCAGCGACTCGCTAACGAAGAGGAAGCGCGCCGATACTGATCCGATTGCACCAAACAAGAAACCCAAGCTTGAGGCCAGCCTTAACCTATCGTCGACCGAGGATATTAGAATGCTCCAAGCTCTCGAATCTAAATATGATATCCATGTCCACTCGGTAATCTCATCTTCTAAGATCCAAAAGAAAGTCGTTTCCATTCTTCAACACCTCACTCGCCCCGCTACTAGTAAGACGAGTGTGACTGTTTTGCGCGCCAAAGCTCCCGACACGGGCAAGTTGGTCTCGATAGCCGAAATCGCGAAGCGCGAGTTAGAAAAGCGAGCGGACAATGCGCGCATCTGGTTTCAATACATCGCGCTAGGCGAGGAGCTCAAGGAAATACCCAGAGGCGATGGTAATACTATTATTGAGGAAACGAAGCTAGGCGACACTGGTGATAATGACTTTGAGACCATGAAGACTCCTTTTGAAAGAGCTATCGAAGGCCAACCACGTTGGAGAGGAATACCTGTCATGAGCCTGTTCCTTTCTCCAGTTCCCATTGAGGAACTCAAGAGGCGATACGGGGAACAAACGAATGCCGGCCCCAAGTAGAGAACCCGCCGAACCATTATTATCCGTGTAAGGAGAGAGAGACGGTAGAGGCAACCCTAATATTAAGATACCCAAGCAAGATCACAAATACGAAAAGACCTAGCAGATGTCACTCTATTTTGGAGAGGCTTTCATGCTACGAAGCACTAACATTCTCATATCGTATGCTACAAAGCATATGGATAAATTTCAAACTCGTAATGATGACCAAAACAAACTCCACCAGAAATGCGTTCCCGATAGGAAATATACCATGCTAAGATACCGTCTGATATACAAACTTCCCACTCGCACCGGCCATTGCCCACTGTTGAAAGACTAGCAGAGGATATTGCAAGACTACCGACTTTGGGTATACCGTTCAAGGGTTCATTCTTGAACAAGTTCCCACGAGCCTGATTCACAACCTTGCAATCTGTATCCTCCGATTTTCCGTCTGAAATTAATGCTTTTTCCCACCCTCTGCGCCGGAGTATGATATCCGCAATACGAAGTTGACGACGACAGCTAGTAGGAGGATGATAGCCAGTACGGACGGCCCGAAGCGGTCATCGAAACCAGCCTGCCCCCTTACTCTTATCGACTTGGCTCGCCAATGATATGTAAATAACGCATATATCATGGTGAGCATGGCTACACCCGTAAATAGGAAGGCCGAGATGAATGCGGGACGGTCACCGAAGTTTAACATGCCAATGGCCAAGGCACCCAATATGACGGTGAAGTTCAGCCATGATAGAAAAGTACGCTCGTTGGCGAAGAAGACCTTGGGCTCGACTCGGGTAGGTAGGGCAATCCGTTTGCCTAAATTGGTTGGTTGAAACATGTTAGCTCCCGGCATCAATGGCTCAATAGGTGTAATTCCCGAAGAAAGCGCGTTTACCTGGAGCCGTTTGCAGAAGAGGCTGGCTAGACATGTCGGGCGATTGATGATTGGTGATTGGTGATAGATGGACAGTTTTGGAAGTATGGTCCGTGGAATTAAGCTTAAGTAGCTGGCTAGGTAAAGATAGGTTCCCGTTGGCGAACAATTGAGTTTGTTACTTAAGTTTGTAACTGTAACTAACTGTAACTGTAACCAGGGAAGTTCTGAACCGTCGCGGTCGAGTTTTTGGAAAAAAGCAAAACGCCTATGAAATAAGCTGTGGGCGACGGGGATGAAAATGAATTGACTCTGCAGAAATACGGAAAGACGAAAAATTAAAACAAGAAGATAAAAAAAGACTAGCTATGACGATGATAATCGAATAATCTGATGTTGAAAGCTCTTGATAGCAGTAGCGAAAAAGTATCTAAACATCTAAACACGGTTAGTTGATATCATTAGCTCACCCACGTGTGCCGTTTCGCGAATCTCAGTGGTTAATCTGAAGGGAATAGCAAGGAGTAGCAGGGATTCATAAAAGCTGCCGTCGTGAGAGGAGGAAAGAAGAATAATGCACGTGCCTAGTTGCCCCGCGCAGGAACATCCTTACATAATTTACCGGTTCGTGTAACTATCCATGTATTACATGTACACATATGCATAATCTAGGAAACTGCAGGTGCATTCATAGATGTGCTAGGTATGTGCAGGGATCTCATAGCGGCCCCATCCCCTTCTGAAAATAAGCCTTGCATCAATTTATTGTTTACAACGTCAGAGGGAGAAGGCTGAACAAGACCAAGCACAAGGCTACCATAGTCAACCTTTAACCCGAGTGAACTACCAATTGCCTCCAGATACCGCCACTACGATTTCTATAAGACAATTCTACGAATCTACCACAACTTATTCGCTGTAGAAGATCTTCGCTTGTAACTCCTCCATTACCTCTACAGCTCGACGTTGCCACCATCCAAAATGGCTTCACCGCAGAACAATGCCGTATGTCACAATGACCGCTAACCCTCGTCACTTTCGAAGATACTTACAAGAGTTGTCTATAGCCAATTAGCACCACGAGACTAAAGCAGATCGCGATGGACGTAGGTTCGCCTCGCACCCTTCCTCGAGAGAACAGAATAGAGAGCTCACCAAGCTAATATCGGTTAAACACAGGCTTGCCAAAGCGCCATCGGTAGTGCCGAGTTCTACGAGCATTCGAAAGTCGAAGGTTGGAACGCCACCATCATCGTACGTCTCCCCCTCGATCTCCTATACCTACCTAACCTACTCTACAAAGAAACTTCGTCTGTTAACATGACACACACCCCCGCCAGAACTCGATCCTCCGAGCTGTCATATCCGAATCGACCCCCTCCGGCTCCCAGACCCCAGCCCACAAATACGTGGTCAACAGCACCATCGTGCAACACCTGGTGCCGACCTCGGCGCTTAACAAGCCCAAAGGCGGCAGCGAGGTCAAGGCCGAAAGCCCGCGCATCAGCACCAGCGACGGCGGCAACGCGACGGCCACGGACGGGAAGCCCCACGTCGGTCGGCGGGGCATGCACTCGGCCACGCAGGCGTTCTGGAACGAGAAGACGGACGGGATGTGGAGCTTCAAGTACGACGGCGGCGAGGGCAAGGGCTTGGATGTTGTTATTAGCGTCATCTGGGTCGGGATATGAGGGTGTGTAAAGTCTGGCTTGGTAAATGGCGTGGGGGGGCTGGGGCTGGCTGTAAAAACATGTTGTTATATCTACGCGGAAGACAAATTGATACCTTTACAACCCCTATTGTTCTTATGGGACTTGACGTTAACGTTGAAATGTTCCGTTTGCTTGACGGTAGCGTGTAGCCGTATGAGGAACTCGGGCAGCCTGCAATGTCTATTCGGAAATGGGTATAATTGATACTACAGTATGTGGAATCAGTTGCCCTAGGGACTTCCGCAGCCTTGACTTGTATTTGTAGTGAGGTATAGTTTTATCAATGTTATCCATGTTTGTATAGAGAGGATAGATGGTATATACTAGTAACCTCCGCCCGTTTTATGTGTTAGAATAAGCATATCAGTCGAATGTGGTCAGTATTATTACGTGATTTAGGCTCGTTTATCCTCATACCAAGGGGCTTCTAAGTGACATGTAAAAAGTATAACTATAAATGGATGTAGTCTCATTAATGTAAACCTTACTCATGATAGAAGGATATTTCCTTGTCCTGGAAACACTATATTAATATACACTTTACATAAGTAGGATAAGTACCTAAAATTAGTAGTCGTAGATTCGAACTAACTTACCTTGACAACCTACCTTTGGAGATGCTGTGATTGAACGTTATTATAAAAGCCATTGCTATTTAATTCATAGCCTTTATAGTAGAATAAATGCACTATATTGATTAGGCGTATGGATGTCTAACCTTACGTGACCTCCTTGTTAGTGAGATATTAACCCTAAACTATGATTTTTCGGAATGTCACATTTGAAGGGTAAGATAAAAGCTATGCTTCTCGAGATACTTATATATTATAACCCGGGTATCTTGGTAGATTAAACATCAACTTTAGGTAGCCAGTATATGATTCTCGTCATATTTATTCTCTATAGAGTACCTATGTAATTGGGACATACTAGTATACGTCCTCCTACTTAGCCTTAAGGTCATATATTACTAACCTAGCGTACTATATCACGCAAACCCGCGATTAAGCTACATATCTACCTATCAAATTGTGCCTAGTGATATGCTACACTTAGGTGAAGGCATAAACTACCGGCGTGATCTGAGTCCATTGAGACGTAGACTTGACAAGCATACTAGGATAGTTGACTTCTATTTAAACATTTGGGAAACTTAAGAACCAATCAACGCGAATATAGCGTTACCATCGATGCCGCTCTGAGTCTACATATTGAAGTAATATGATGCTAAGACTTGTGTACATCTATCGAAGGTAGTCTAAGACAATCTCGAAGAATCTATGTCTAGGTATCACCTTATCGGAGTGTTACGCGATCAACATCCAGCCAGCCCTAAATGGTGTTGTACTGCATGGAAGGATAACGGCTAGCCGAGCTGTCACTTCGATCTAGACTCCTTTCAGGTTCCCTGCGTCAGCAAACGGGGAAAACAGACCATTGGATCCATGTACCTACCTATGTATATCTTCGTAGATCGGAGCTCAGCGAAGAGTTACCACGTAACGCAAACCGCAGCAGCGGAAGCACGCCATCGTCTTCTCTATTCGGTCTAACACGGCACGGGACGAGGAGCCGGATCGAAATATATGATCACTTGCTGCAACAAGACACTCGATTGCATTTATGAATGACCCTCACTTATACATAGAACTCGAAAGGGTATACCCGCTTGCTTGACGCTTCGGAAGCCAGCAAGAAGCCAAGTGTATACTATACCTACATACCTACCTATATATGTACATACACATATTACTTAGTACCCCTGTAGAAGACAGCACCAGATTCCTTCTTGTAGTTAAAGATATGTATCTGCTAGTGATTGTACGACCTAACCATAGACGACAAGATCATGGTAAGGAATGGCTCCATTATCGGTAAATAAATAGACGTCAGTGCCCCATAGCAGTGGATACGATCGTGACGATCTGCATGAAGAGCGCGGATAAGTTGCCAGGGCAAGTTGGTTTATATTAATTAAGAGATCTAATTGACATCAGTTACGAAATAAAGTCGATGTGATCTTATTGGCTGGTAACAAAGTGTTTCTCCTCTTCTGTATGATTCGGTACATATCATTTACCTAGGTTACTTGGGAGCATGGCTCTTCGCATCTGCCAATGCCGATTCCCGAAGCCTTCCAACATGTGTTGGAAATTGAGGTTGTTTGACGTTGCACATCGCTGCTGTATCGAGTTCCGGTAGGCTGGGCAAGTCCCTGTTTTCCACTCCACAACCCTCGGTTCGGCGTCGCATGTTAGTATCAAGTTAACATAAAAATGGATTATTTGTTCCACCGCTTAGGAAGGGAAAAGTGCGGTAAAGGCACAGCGGCAGACAAGTCGGCCTATGTAGTACTTAATGTACTATGTAAGATGGATACTTGTCACGATACCCTTATACCCTTGTATTCAGTAACTTGTGGGGGATTGCATGTATCTTATTTCTCGACATATATAGCAGCTTGGGCCGAAATCCTAAAACTACTAGCAATACATAGATTAGTTATGGAGAAAAGGAACTATTATGTTAAGACGATGACATATATGAATTTATCATACATATGTGCATACATACGTACTTCACCTAGCTTATTACTAGTCTCTCGTCCGCTATCGCTTAGGAATTGACCGGGATGAATGGGGTGGCTAGCGAAAATTCCCGGGACTGAGAATGAATAAGAGAATCCTCTAACAGCCGCCGAACTCCTCCCGTCCCCCCAAAGTGACAGAGTGACCCAATTCGGACTCAGCCTGCCTTCTAGAACCCCATCCTGACTGGCTGGCATTACTCGAATCATAGATGGAAATATTTATTTCTGGCCTAGCCCGGTTTTCTAGAGGATTCCCCCGTGTTTGCCCAGACTCCCGGTCGGGGGCGACGATGGCTGCGGGTCACACCACCCTCATCTCTGCCCATTAGTCACGATAGATCTCCAGACCTCTACCTAGTCCTCGGCCGCCTTGCCAAGTTGCCAGAAGTGGATCACATCTCCACTAAACAGTGATCGTAGTAGTGTGGCTAGTTCTCGTAGGCCGTAGCTGACCCCTTACCGCTTTCTTGATGGCGGCGGATTTAATAACCCTCCCGTCCCGCGTAATTCGAGGCCTCGGTAAGTGTCACGACTCGTCAACAGACTATCGAACGAGTTTCTATCCACGATATATCTGAAGATTCCTCCACATCGGATCTCCAGACCCCAGAAAGAAAAGAAAACCCCCGTATACATACAAACCTAAGCTCCAGCCTCGGCTCCCATCGTACCGCTGTTATCAGCCACCATCTAAGCGGCAAATTTTGCAATCTTAGAACTGAGGACCCTAGTTATTCAACTTGACCCTAGGGCTTGTCAGTCTTATTGTAAACTAGAGAATAACCTTCTGAAAAACCAGGTGCTTCTCACTGCTACCTGGTCAAAATTTTTGGGTGCAACAGCATCTCTCGTCAGATTTGAATCTGAAAAGACACCAACCCACAGACAATATGGTTGCAATTCTCCGTGCCCCGTCCCTGGGACAGCCACTATCACCAGGTTCGCCCGACATGATGGACATCTCAAGTAGATTCCTCAATGTGGACCTCGGTCCAGCCTCGGAAACATCAGTAGTGGTATTGCAGCAGCAGCAGAAGGTGTCTGCAAAGGAGGCCGTAGCTAGGAATGGCCTCCTCTGGACGCCTCGACGTGCTTTTTCCACAACTGATTATCCACCCTCGGTTAATTCGTCCGTTGTCCTGCAGAGACAACACCGTCTACCCACCCCGCTTGCTACACCAAGAGAGTCTGCGGAGACAGACTCATACTTCGAGTTCTACCCTCATGTTGCGATTGCAAAGCCGCAGCTCGCAGCTTCTCCGGTCGTACTCACTCCGCGAGGCACAAACCATTTGCAGCCCGCACGTCCACCCATGCTAGTACAGTCAAGGTCGTACTCAGTGACAGACGTCGAGCCAGTCCCATTTACACACCAACCGGGTGTGGCCCTTACCATAGAGGATCTGCCCCCTGAGCTGCACTACGCCATCTTCGACTTCTTGGACCCCATCGACAGCACGTGCCTAGGGTTGACAAGCAAGCATTTCTACTCGATCCACAAGCGAATGCACGGAAAAGTGTCGCTGTCAGCTAGGCGAGAGGGTCCTAACGACATGGAGTGGGTGTGGCGGAACGCACTTATATCGGGTCCGTTCGTGGCTAGCAGCGGAGTAGGCAAGCAGAACTCGCTGGCGTTGCTGTCCCCACGGGGCCAGGTATACTGCCGCAAGTGCCGCACAGCGCGCTGTGAGCTGCACAACCACATCCGCGAATGGGTCGGCGGCAACCAGGAATACTGCGAGGTATCGCAGAAGTTTGGCGCCGCCGCTCCCGAGAAGGCGAGGGCTTTCTGCTACCGGAGCTCTCCGAAACATCCGCACCGTTGCGGTAGACACACGCGACAGCAGCGGCCCGTTCGGCTCGTGTAAGACACGGCCGGAGGAGACGGGGGCTGTCAAAATAAAGTAACCTAGTCGACTATAAAGGTTGACTAAAGAACCGAGAATTAAACTCTATTCTCGGGAGGCCGAGAAATGCCTCACTATCAACAAACCAATATATTATTGTCTCCCTCTCGAGCCTCTCGAGGGAGGCTACATATCCCCGTGCCGATCGAATTGGTCAAAAGGCAATGATTGCGGGGTGCGCGTCTTGCAGGACCAAGTTAAGGATCATGATCGGTCAAATAACGCAGACGTCTAAGTAAAGGCTTCAAGTCACATATGTATTGACGAATGTGTTTGGGAATATTAAATAGGATATAAGCAACGGACTTAATGACTTATTGGAATATGAGTACCTAATATACCTAGGTACGTTTATGACATGCATTGCATAACTCTGCATTGCATGCGGAAGGGAATAAGGTAGGTAACCAGAGAATGTCGATCTGTCGTATAAGACGACTTGGGATAGCTTTTGTCTTGGATTTACTCGGATAGGAATTAAGAATAAAGAACTTGACACAAGTTTCACTCGCTTATGATTATATTTCCTATGGACTTGACTATGTGACCTATGTAACTACCTACCTAACTAACTATATTTTATAATATAGAAATATATAGTATGTAATGCCATTCTGGCATAATTATCACAGTAACTTTATTAGAAGATGAAATAACCTCAAACCATGGGCGTTTGTTTAAAAAGGTATAAACTTAACCGTTGTAAAGTTTAAGATGCGTCCACGGGACTTGTACGGGTGATACCTGGATACCTACATAACTGATAACCTAAAACGGAAATAGATGACTTCCCATCGGGATCTCGGCGCCACGCCACATGGTACTTCCGGAGCATTAGCCACGACCAAGCATGAGAATGCTGCCCGTCCGGGTTAAGCTATATACATATGTAATTGGTACGTCATGACGTGACGCCACTTACATGGTGTCCCTAACCGGGGGATCGAACGATTACCTACTGAATTTTTTTTGAAATTATCAAAACTTGGAACTTCATGGAGGTAACATTGGTTTGTGCAATTTTAAAACAACTCCTTTTGAAATATATCTTTTTTAGTTGGAACCCCCTTTTATTACTACTAGCGTAAATCTGTCCTCGGCCGGGGTAAAACTAGTGAGGTAGGTACCCAGCAAGCAAGCACCCGACCTACCGACTAAAGCAGGGGGGAGAAAAGAGAAAGCACGTCCTCCGTCCACGTTGGTTTCTTTATCGATTATATGCACCTAGATACACGTATCACCGTGCTCCCATCATTATCGGCATCATCATTTCTTCTATTCACATCCCACTGAGGGCTCCCACATTCCGGTGATTTTAATTCTTATTCGTCACCGATATTCCGTAATTGCTATCTACCTATATGTGAGCAATTGCTTATGACGTTTGCCTGAATCTATTCCAGTTGACAAAGCTATAAGCTACATAATTCACGGCTCCCGTGGCGGTGCCCCAACTATTCCCGAACGCCTCAACGACTTTTACGGGGAAGTAGAGTTGCATGTACATTATCTATATCGTTGCAAGTCTTATGCCAATCTAGCTTCAACCTACGAATCATCCTTCCCAATTCCTAAGCTTTAAGCTCGGCGCTTTAATTTTTGAGCAACGCCCATTCCGAACATCCACTTGGGCACACAATTCTCTCCAGCCGCCTACCCACCAAAGCTAAAACCAAAATGTCATCTCCCTCAAGCTCCTCACATGCTGGCAAGCGTAAACGTCCAGCAACCTCGAGCTCTATTAAGATGGATGAGAACCCTCTTTTGCAGCCCTCCTCGAGGGACGCATCTGGCGAAGAGGGAGATACTACGGCGCCCGAGTCTGGAAAGTTATTACACCGCAAGTCGGAATCTGCTTCGAACTCGAACCCGGCGAAACGACAACGTGCTAATTCCGATCGTACCTCTGCCCTCGAGACAGCTGGCCATATCGTAGATCCCGGTGAGCCAAGCGACACCACCGAAGCGAGCATTGATATTGCCGATCGAGTCACTAGGAAGAGCAGGAAGCCTACTACCCTTAGGGATGCCACGACACATGATGATGAGGAGAGAAAGAAGCAAGCTGCTATGCTGCCGCCTCCAACCGGGCGTCTTGTACATCCTGTTGGATACAAAACGAACCCCCCGCCCGCTGGACGCACTATCAGGGTTTATGCTGATGGTGTCTTTGATTTATTCCATCTCGGGTATGTAGGCACTGCTTAACGGGGGCTGTTTCTAGCTTTCTATGTCATTAGGACGTAACTAATATTGAGGTAGTCACATGCGCCAGCTTGAACAGGCGAAGAAGGCGTTCGACGACGTCTACTTGATAGTTGGCGTTACAGGCGACGACGAAACACACAAACGCAAGGGCCTAACAGTCCTTTCTGGAAAAGAGCGCGCCGAAACACTCAGGCACTGCAAGTGGGTTGACGAAGTTGTTGAGAATTGCCCCTGGATTGTAACGCCGGAATTCTTGGAGAAGCACCGGATTGATTACGTTGCTCACGATGATATTCCATACGGCGCCGCCGAAGGTGATGATATTTACGCCCCTATTAAGAAAGCTGGAAAATTCTTGGTAACACAGCGAACCGAGGGTGTGAGCACAACGGGTATCATCACAAAGTAAGTACTACTTAACGGCATTGGAATTGTTTGAGGTGCAGCGATACTGACTTTAAAACTAGAATTGTCCGCGACTACGAAAAGTACATTGCTCGCCAATTGAAGCGAGGGACATCACGCCAGGAGCTTAACGTGAGCTGGCTCAAGAAGAACGAGCTCGATCTCAAACGTCATGTCCAGGATCTGCGTGATAATATCAGAGCAAACTGGACTACGACAGGTCAGGAACTTAGTCGTGAGCTCCGTCAGTACTGGCCCGCAAGTCGACCTCAAAGTCCAGCTCCGGGTGGCCGCTTTAATTTTCCTACCACTCCAGGCCCTTCAAGTTCGAATGGTGATGGTAATTTACGAGAAGCCGCTGCCCTGGCCGCTGCTGCTAAATCACCCACTACGCCAGGCCCGTCAGGCGAGAGGACACCGGCTCCTAATGATTTTATTACCGGTTATACACTTGGTCTAATTGGTGGCGTGAGGTCTTGGGTAAGTTTACTTATAATATTTCAAAGTGATGAATTTGCTGACATGGACAGATGACCAAGAATCGGCGTAACCTCCGCGATAGTCGGCCACCAAGCGACGACGATTCGGAGAGCGAAGACAAGAACATTGGCAACGACCACGGGCGGGCAGTCGCGTCCACCAGTTAGTTACTCCGACCGTTGGCCCGCCTTAGCGTCAATACGAGGCCGTACGACGGGGATAGCCAGTTTGGCTCCGAAGACGAAGGGGACGACGAAAGCAACTAGAATTTTTTTTTGACGATCAGGTGATCAGAGGAATACAAAAAAGCGCAATAATTACGAACGAAACGGCGTTTTACGGGCTTTTTGTATGCATTTCTGACACCGTAAATAAGATTGAGGCCCGAGGAGTCGAAGGCTAGTGGGAGAGTAGATAAACGACTTCGTTGCTTACGTATGCCAACCGCACTTGATAGAGATAATTCCCAGCATGAATGTTCATGATGAATATTATCTATAAGCGTAGATGCTGTGATTGAGTGTTTGTGAGGGTAAGGGGTAAGTCATGGGTATGTTGGTGAGATATTTCGTTAAGGTTAGTTTCTCAACTTGGAGGTATAGAGTTTCTTAGATGCTAATGAGTATTAAGCTTTTATTATATTGATATTTTAAAGGTGGAAGAAGAGGTATGGTAATTTGGACTTTGGATTTATATATCTGTTATTTGTAGGATTTATATCTCGTAGCTAGATGGAAAGGCTACCTTAAGTACCTACAAGTACTCAAAAAGCAAACGCTATTTTCTGATGTCTCTGTAGGTTTTGGGTTCCCAGGTTCTCGCTTACACCGAGTATTATTATTTTTGTTATTTCCAGTTTTGTTCCAGTTACTTTGGTAAGAGAAGGCTGTAACTACTAGGGAGTAGGTGTATTAGTTCATCACGAATTGAAGGGTTTAAGAAACAGCCGCCTCTTACGCGAAACGCGCGATGAACCTGATAATGTCCTGTAAGCTTCCATTGCTATACCTAGTAATAATTACGATTCCTAAGTTACTGACGGTGCCTCTTGACGTGGGAGAATTTTTGCATTCTTAGGGGTCGAGGCGAACCTGTAAGCTGTAGTTTGCAGGCTGGATCGAGCTATAGGCATAGTCGTATTTGGTAAGGACTGCACACATGCAACTTTGAGGATTACTTTATGGGTAGGATGGTGGGATGCTGATGAGTTGCTACATCGCACGATGGTAATATACAGGTAGGTATGGAGGCTGTTGTGTTATATTTCGCTAGGGTAGGACTATCTTTAGCCTTGTCTTAACAAATCAAGATATATTGCATTGCTACGATGGTGGTTTTATATACGCCCCTGAATGGCCTCGGTTTCACTCTTAAGGCTGAATAGGTAGGCAGGTAGTCTGGCTGCAGGGGTCCATGTTTGTTATCGAGTCTCGGCAGTGTATAACCCAGCTAGACGCGGTGTATAGATTGTATAGTCACTTGTATACTTCGTAGTCACTTGATCATTCTAGATATATCTCTCGTTTATTACCTTGCTCTCCGATGCCGTGCGTTTGTGGCCCAGCACGATAATAGAGATGGTGTCGGTGTTCTTGTTGTCACGTCGGCAATGCGAGTTACCTCTGGAACCACCTTCGTTCCTTATCCAGGACGACGCCTTTAGGATCGTTAGGCTTTGATGTGCGTACGAGGCGTTATCCAGCCAGGCATTGTAACGGCAGTCGTAACGACGCGTAAGACAATTCAAGCACGGGGGTGTGTCTCCCGAGTACGGTAGCACTGACTCTACTACGTCAAGGCTCGTGACTCGGGTTATAAGTACGTCCTGTAGATCTGTGCTACTCGAACAACCTAGCTGCCAGTTAGAGAGTCATATACTCGTGAATACGAGGGAGAAAGCCGGGCTTACTACTCGACGATACTACATCTCACTATCCAGTCGACTCGCGAGGTCACACAACAAAGGTTAGACCCAAGGCTCGAACTAGGCAGCTCTTTAGAGCCAATATGTATCACAACGGCTATAACACGCAGCACCATCTGTGCCGTTCCTTGTAACCCCATCAGACGCTGCTGTAGCCACCTAAGTGGAGTTCAGAGCCGATAGACGCGCAGGGTAGGGACGTGAAGCGCACTTGCGGCTAGGCATATCGAGTCCGAGGGAGGGTACACGAGGCGGGAATTAGCAGAACGGTATTCTAGCCCGTGGTGATGGTTACCAACAGAGAAATACGGGAGAGGCCGATTACGACGTCGAGCGTGATAAGAGGCAAGAGTAAGCGACAGGAGGTGATGTTGGTAGTATTTATGATAATGACACGGTTGGTTGGAATAGGAAACCATCAAGGGACAAGGCTCTATCCTCTATCACGCGTCATGAAAAAAAAAATATGAAACTCTAGGCTGGTACGTTGAGTAGGCCTACGTGGAAGTAAGGGAGAATGTAGCCCCTTACTAGCCTTACGCCATTGATGAAAATTGCCTCTAAGCGCCTGGGAAAGTCTCTGTTAAATTACGAGTGACGATATACTCTCTGAGACATATGCAAGGCATGCAACGGGCACTAACTAACTAGTCATCACATAGTTACCAGGGGCATCAGGGGCAATTTGTATATTGAGCTATCAGACTGAACGTCGAGGGCTTACGCGTTTTACTTCAAAGGTTATATCGGATATAATTATGAACATTCTTTATAAAGAATCTATTTCTGATCTTGCCTTATCCAGTGCGGGCTTCAATGACATCTCGTGTCCGAGCAGCTCATGAGGGAATGGGGGATCATACCTCCTAAACCTACTAAAAATATTATCCATAGACTTGCTATCATACGATCAATAGTGCTAATAAAAGCTATATGAGAGTATATGCGATTATAGATCTCTCTGGCGAATCACGTATGGCTCAGGACCTGCGTCTCCGACTAAGATTCGCCACCGGCTTCTTAGCACCCCATCGAAGCTATTCCAGGCCGCGCACTAGTGGCGGTAGCACTACTCGGAACTACCCGTCCGTCCTAAGATAACGGATGCGTCCTTTCCCCCCTGAGCTACGGTTCCATGCAGAACACCAAGCTAGCGTAGGCATTCTTGTGGAGTAGGAGATGGGGTCGACTTATGAAGCGGGCCGCAGCGTTTGAAACTTAGGGGGCTACGTTCTCGACATTGCCCTCACAAGTTAAGGATCTCCGGGAGACCTTCCGGGAAAGCCTTCTCGTAACATATTTCAAGCCATCTGTCTCGTAACACCGTACCGGTGTGAGTGGGGAGCTAGGCATCCTCATCGTACAGTATTCACTCTCACGGTAGGAGATGTGAGAGAATAGAACATGCCTATGCACGTTAACTTAGAATAATAACACGACAGCCGGAGTGATAGAATGGAACACGAAAGGCATCACCTCCCAGACCTCGAAATAGAGTCAACTCTCTAGGAGAGTACTACTCTTAGGGGGCGGTACTCTTCAGAACATATGTCTCTACGAACAAGAGTGACGTTGGGATATACTGGGGGCACAGCCGCGTTCTATCCGGCAGCTATCATCTCAGACCAGTATAGTCAAAATCCATTGGACCAACAGGGGTACTATACGATGGATTAGCATGCAAGAGTCTAAATACGCATGTTCTTGATCGAGCGAGGCTAAGTTCATCTCGATATAGTCGACGACTATTAGTCGTCGAGGTGAATGCAAGGTACGATGCAGTAAGCGATAACCAACACTAGGCTTGGCATGACATCCACGATACCAACAATTAGACAGGAGTAGAGACGTGAGAACACTCTCAATATAATTTGGGTCGGCGATCTCGGGTTGTGATCGCGGCTGGAGCGGACTTGAGGACAGAGAGGGGGACTCTTAAACTTGATATGACGTTGGAGGAGTAGAAGAGGCGCCCTTTTTTGGACGAGTTAGATTAGTCACCGGCGCATGTCTCGCCTACACAGGAGCCGCCGTAAGTGTCACGCGACCGCTAAGGATCCCGCAGGGCAGAGAAGCGCCTGTGAGGTCGCACAGAGTGTTATAACTGGCGTTATACGGCATGGCATGGCATGGCACGGCATGGTATGGTATGGGATAGTATGGTATGGGATAGTATGGTATGGTGCTGGTATCGTATATTGTATCCGGAAGTAGTGGGCGTAACCGAGACACCATAAGAAATCTCGTGTAGGAGAAAAAGCCGATGCCAATTTAGTCGCCGGCGCTCACAGCAGCGTGGCGCAGACGAAGCCGGATGCGGAATGCAAGTAAAGAGCGAAGATCGAGCGAGGAGCGCCAAGTTGCTTCCCCGAAGTAGGTTGGAGATATCTATTTTGGCTACCGGCCTCGGGTGGTTATGGTGTGCGATTTGGAGAAAGAGGTATGTTGAAATGGAGGGTATGTATGTAGTTTGAACATGCAAAAGAAGCATGCGAGAGGCGTAGGTATGCGAGTTGTATGTAAGTTAGGTAAGTTTAGTTGGTAAATTTCTATGTGGAATTTGCAAATTCCGGACGGTAGACGCAGTAGCCGGGCTATAAATAACTTTAAGCGCCGGGGCTAGGGCTGTTCTTGGTTAAGATTACCTTACATAAACTGCTCCAAAAAGGGCTATGTACGCTGTACTGTATGTATGTAGGTACCTATGTTTTATGTACCTACCTACCTAAGATAATAAGGTTTGGCAGGTAGGGCTAGAGAGGCTAAGGCTGGGTGCAGAATCGATAAGTGCGGTAGTGCCGTATGAGCCTATGAGGTAGTGCTGTAAGGTAGTGTGCGGACATACACGCGGGGAAGGGAACATCGAACCTCCTACATACATTACAGTATTACTACTTACATATAACTACTACATATAACTACTACATATACGTACATGTCTTAGATACATGACCTTCATCGCCCAGCTAGGCCTGCTTATGAACTACTGTATCTACGACATGCGTCGATGAAAACGTGGGAACCCTGTTGCGTAAGGCCATGACCATTACCATTACCATTACGTACCGAAGCCTAGCCGGAAGCGTTCATGTCCGATCCAAGAGGAATTTCTTTAACTAACTAACAAATCCTACTATATGTCATGTCCTATGGTATTGTCTAATAAGCGTGGTAAAACGCTATCGAGCTTATCAATCGAAAAGACGAGGTGAATACATGAATACGTGAATACGTGAATACGTCTTCTTTGCGTGCTTCCATCTTCCATGCATGTCATCTTCTCGGCAATCATTACAGCGAAGCTTGTTTCGGACCCCGAGGGAACGGATAGGCACTTGGTTTTCCTAGTTCCTTTTGAGAAAGAAGCAGAGACCACCTGTTCCCGTCTTCGTTTTTGGACCCCATTCACCTTATCGAGTCTTCGGATCGCAACCGATGGCGTCAAACAGCCGCCACATCTCAATACACGCGATCATGAAACATATCGAAGTAGATCGTTGGGACGCTTGGCTAAGTCTACTTTGATTATTCCTTCGCTCGATTAGTTATGGTGCATTGGCTGGATCATCTATATTCTACGCTGGCTTACTATGTACCACACCTCGAAACCCACAGGTTGCCAAATATGTACCCGTTCTAATTCCTAACCTCTGGTGACGTCTATTAGTTATTAATAGAAATCACAAATGAGCGCCTCCAAGCCCCCTTTTGCGGTACAGGTACTTCCTAGACCCTGGCACACCACGGGTCGAGCTGGAAACAACAGACCAATAAAAACCCCGGGTTTCAACCTGAAGGATTCGACCCGCATATCCCCCTCGTCTTACAGCGGGCCGTGCTGCAAAGCTTAGGTGCTTCTGGGCTTGTATGTAACATGGACAACCGAACGCATACATAGGAGAGAACAGTATCATACCGTAAAAAGGGAAAAGGGACGGGAGTAAAAAGCATGTCTTGTAACTCTCCAGTCGAGACCCGAGTGGATAGGGCTCGGAATCCCTGTGCCGTTAACAAGCCGGTAGGTTGAACCGTGGGGAAGTAGTAAACGTAGCCTCTGAAGAATTGGAACTAGATGTCCTGCACTATGTAATCCGTACATTGTTTTATATAATGAAGGCTTATTAAGGATCGGGCATCTTCCGCTCCTGAAAAGCTGAAAAGAAAATCTCGTGACGCTCGGGAGGATACTTGTGCCCTTGTCTACCTAGTTGGTTGTCCATTGTAACTTAAAGTCTTCTCTCTCTTACATGGGCTTTTTAGGAGGTTTATCTAAATCAAGTCGACGACGTCTCGTTGAATTTCCATCACCAACAACATCATTATTGTACCGAGTAAAAGCGACAACCGACCGTCTGGGGCCGGATCTTCCGGTGAGGATCTACGTCTTGGTCTGCGTCTTAGTACATACCTTAGGTACCTACCTAGGTATGTACATAGTATCAGAAATGTTCGCAACCCACGCAACCCACGCAACCTGACAACCCATACCACGGTAGTACAATGAATGGCAGGAACGTGTCTGCGTGTCGATACAATGCCGTGAAACCCTGGCGGTGCTGGCTGGCTGTGAGCACACCGTTTGCTAGCTGCGCCCCCTTGGCTTGTGTCGCGTTGTTGTAGTGTGTATGTAAGTCTTGTCAGATTATAAAACTGGTACATGTATAGGTACTCCGGTCTCGCTTCCGGCAGGCATATGTACCTTACTTACCTACATGTACCCAAGGTACCTAAGGTAGTGTACCTCACTAGAGGAGCCCCAGTCTGTCGCATCGAACCAACGGCCGCTTAGAGGTTCCCCAGAAAACATGCCCTTGAAAAAAAAAAGGACCAAAATACCTAAATCAACATAATGAGGTTTCATTAACAAAAAACAACAGCGCGACAAAGATTAATGATAGAGAAATCTATCTTTTTCCATATGATTTCTCTCACGATGTCGTCTCATTATGAGAGATCCTCGAAGGAGAAAATAAAAGGAAAAACTATTCTCACTTCTCCCGTGTTGGTCGTCTTTCATGCGCGCGTGTGTGAGTGCAGTGTTGTATTTGTACAATACTGATACTACCTACCCTTGCCTTGCCTTAGGTTTGTCTAGGGATCCCTTCTCTGCTAATTATGGCGCGCTCCTTGCCGCGACCCGGTCTACCGGGTACAGCACGATACAAAAAAGTATAGAACAATTGCCTTGTGTGCAAAGCTACGCTATGCTATGCTATAACGCTTACCTACGTATGGTCAGCGAAATACAGCATGTGTCTACTGATAGAGACTGATAGAGACTGATAGAGACTATGAGCGATGAGCGGCGTTCCCCTCACTCTTACTCTTACTCTCACTCTCACTCTCACTCTCACTCTATCTTAACTCGACTATCGCGGCAACGAATTTGGTTGTTATTCATACGCATTACCTAGCCAGGGAGCGCATAGTCTACATACTATCGTTGCAAGCACCGTATATACGCACGTATGATGCATCCCCGTAAATAGTATCGAAATGAGCCACCACCGTTAGGACTAGTACCTTGCATGTCGCGCAACCTCATCCAACCCCGGGACCCATGCAGTCCATGATCCACCGTCAGCTGGAGCAGGGGTGCCTTACACTACAACCTACATGTAGGTACATGGCTAGGCAGGCTGGGTCAGAGAATCCGTCCGCCTGGCCGTGACCGACGTCTCTTGTCGACCTTCTCTTCCTCTCTCCGTGTACACTCTATCTGTCTTCCTCTATGCTTGCTTGTGTTGCCTTTTCGGCCCTTTAGATCTCAATATAGCAATGCAGCTCAGCCTGCTTTCTTGCTTCGCTATTGGTATTTCCCGTTTCATCGCAGACGGAGATGCTATACACCAGACCTCTCTCTTGAACCAACTTGAATACTGCCGCCAGTTAGAAGGCTGAGATCTATCTAGCCTTGCCCTTCTTTACAGATCCACCCCTCCCTAACTCCAGTCTTACCCTTTGTGACTATTTCCATCTCTATATACTCTTTATTTATCCAAACCTGCAGGGCTGTGCGTCGTTTCCAATTTGAGCCATGACTAGCTTGGAATTTATCATGGATATGGGCAATGAAGAAGACCCTCAGATAAATAAGAACGATGGCGGCTCCATCCCACCTGGGCCATCTCGTAGTTCAGATCCTTCCCGTGCGGCAACGTCGAGTCATGAGAAGCCCAGAGATCAAGACGATAGACTAGCTTCAGCCCCAACGAGACGGCGTGGTCCTACAGGACGCTCATCTAAATCAACAGCTACCGCTTCCTCGCCATCGACATCATCATCAGCAAGGCCGGCGCTTATGAGCAGGCAGAGCACTGCGAGTTCAGAACCAATGGATCCCACCGCGTACGGAGGTCACGCCCAAGGCTCGTCATCTGGAGGAGGAAGCATGACGCCTTCTATGCCTACGAGACCAATGGGTAACATGCCGGGAGACGGGAGCATGCCCGTGAAGTTGACTCCCATCACCGGCCGTGTCAGCAGAGCGAAGAAAGGCGTTCCGGTTCATACTTGCGAGATATGTAAACCGCCCAAGGTGAGCAGAATTTTTCAGAATTTTTCAGAATTTTTCAGAATTACGCACGAGGCTGGATAGGCTGATCTGATGACAAATTAGACATTTACGAGGGCGGAACACCTTAGGTAAGTAATTTCGGTGACGGATATCGTTGGGATACGCATCACTAAACGCAGACTTGCAGACGCCACCAACTGAGCCACAGGACGCCCGGATTTCCATGTACATTTCCCGGTTGTGAGAAGGCATTTCACAGAGCCGACTTACTCGCTCGTCACGCCCAGAGACAGTAAGTGGGCGGTTAGATAGAAGGTATAGCGCCAGTAAAAAGACTAACTTGATTCTAGTGACCATGACGATAAGGCATCGTCGGGAGGTATGAGCCGGCCGCCATCTGCCGGCACCCTGGATGATCCAAGCTCTGGGCTAAGTTATATGACCCATAGTCACTCATCCATGGGCAGGGACTCTGGTTCTCGCTCGGGAATGCCTGGTCCGTCCGACAATTCTTCCGGCACCTCTTATCCCGGTGGTATGCAATATCAGATGGGTGGCCAAGGTAGTACCAGTGGAGGGACCTCGATGTCCCCGTCACATCATCCCGGCCGCGGTGATAGCTATCAAAATTCGCCCAATCCCGGCCAGAGTTATGTGCTGTCTGGGCTGATCAACCCACCCCCAAGCATTGGGGGCTCTCCGGTCACAGGTACTGACCACTTCTTTGGGCTAGAATACCAACCTCGTACATCTTCTCCCTTCCCTTCCATGTTCATGGACACTGCGATCTTACCCCAGACCTTGCCTAGCTTGACAATACCTGACAACAGTATTCCTCCAGGTCTTGTTCATGCTGGTCACGATGGTTCGCCTTGGCCATCTTCCGCTTCGGAAAGTACTTACTCTACTCCTTCGGAGATCGGTCACAGGAGACATAATATGAACACTCAGGGGTACGAATCGCCAACGTCAGACTGGCCTCTCTACTCTCATAACATGCAGAGTCCAGGCGGTGGGCTCGAGGTCTCCACCACGGCCGCTTTCTTTGGAACGGCCTTTTCTTCAACAGCACCGAATATCGATCAAGCGTTGAACCTACCGGTCCCGTTTTCAGACGAACAATCCTTCGTCGATCAGCAATATCACCCCTATTCTTCAGTTCGTAGTCCGACCCCACCGACTATCTCACTGTCCGCTCAATCGAATGAAAATTTAGTCACCCTTGCAGCCCCATCAATTCCCGACGCAGCGTCGGCAGGAGCTCGCCAGAAGGGCTCGACGATGCTCCTGGGAACACTCCAGGGGGCAGCCTTTCTAACCGCGAACACCCTGCCGCCGCACGTCCGGAACGCCATCCCGAAGTACCTACAAGCGTACTGGAAGAGCTTCGACACACTCTTTCCGGTGGTTCACCGCAAAAGCGTCAAAACAGCTGCCGACGAGGTCCTGCGTTGTGCCATGGCTGCCGTGGGCGCGCAGTATCTCCAAGGTAAGGATGATCGTATAAGAGCAAACGAGTTGCATGAATTTGCCTGGAAGGAGGTCAAGACTGTAAGTTGAGCCGCTTAGATATATATATGAAGAAGTAATCGCTAAACCAGCAGATGCAGTGTACGAAGTGGAACCTCCAAATCATGCAGACGATCATTCTTTGCGAGTTTTACGCGCGGTTCCGTGGACGGAGTGTCCTTCGACACCCCTCGGAGTCCTTCCAGTCGCTTTACTCTCGGGTGAGTTCCCAATCTTCTTCTCCTTCTTCTCCTTCTACTCTTGTTGGTTCTCTCATACACTCTGCTCTTCAGGGTCATCTCTTTAGTTTTGTTCTGTCTTCTCCTAGTGGCCAATGGTATCCATACTCAACATTTTCTTCCTCACAGATGGCCAACCACCAAATACCGGACAATTTCCTTTTCTCTATCTCAACGCGAAACGAACGATGGAATGAATGGATCGATAATGAGTCACGACGCCGACTCTTTGCCGCTTGCTTTGTTTTGGATGCCCACGCATCCGTGTACTATCAACAACATGTAATACAACAGCAATTTCCTATGTCGACACGCCCTATCCCCCTAATTCGACCCACCGAAGATCTCTGGGCCGCGCGATCGCCGGAAGCATGGGAGGCCCTCCTCGACACGAAACCAGCCGACGCGGGACCTCTAAGTCATACCGGCGAGACCCTCACCGCGGAACAGGTGATGAACGCTCGATACCTCGACCGTGCCGTATTTCTAACCTCGGAGGTTCTCCGCCTGCCTAAACGATCTAACCCCTCCATACTGGACCTTTCGGTAGAAGTAGACCTAACTTACACCGAGCGAATCAGCAGACTTTTCCCTGGATCTGCTGTTGGAAATACTTATCTAGCGTTGCACTATACGCCTCTGCATGACCTGCTCGCAGTTAGCGGCGACACCTGGCTCTTCTCGAGAAAGGTAGCGTCTCCCCAGGTCTTCCAACAGCACAAGAAGCGCCTGCAACTCTGGTGCGGTAGCCCTCACGCCAGCGCTGCCGCCGGATTTGCCGCCAAGGCTCTCCTAGCTTTCCTCGACGGCAGCGAGTCTCGTAATCATAATACACTAAACACAGACCCGGAAGAACAAGGAGACTTCAATAAGAACTGGAACACGCTGGACATCTCGGACTACTGGGCGGTGTACGCGTGCGCGCTAATCTGCTGGGCGCTCGGACACCGCTCGATAGGCCGGAATGCCTACTCTGGCTCCGGATCGGACTGCACGTCTCCGCACCACGACCACGATAATGCTAATGCCGGAGAGCGCGAAGCCATGCGCTGGCTGAAGACGGTGGCCGCTGGGGACTCGGCGCTCGGGGCGCGCAGCCGGCGCGAGTCGATAGGTGTTATTAGTATGGTCCGACGCAGGCTCGAGGACGAGGCCGTTGGCGCTAAGAGCCGCTTGCTGGTTGATGCCGTGGGCACGCTGAAGAAGATCGAGGAACGCGCTGGGTATAAGTGGTTCTGAGGATCGGATCGGAGGGGAAATACCAACAAACGATACAAAAAAGAAAAAAAACGAATCAACTATACACAGGAGACGAGGAGGCTTAGGGATATAAAATAGATGGGAATGAATGGCGGTTGTATTATTTCTTATTCCCCTTTTCTTCTACTTCTTCTTCCTGTTCTTTTTCCCTTTCTCTTGTATTTCTATATATTCTCTTCTATTTTTCTTCTTCTTCTTCTTCCCCTATTCGATTCTCTGGTCGGACTATTTTTTTCCTCTTCAAATTTTTTATATTTTTCTTCTATTCCCTATCTGTCTGTCTTTCTGTCTTTTTGCTCTGACGTTTTCTCTCGAATTACGCGTGCCTTGTTATGTACATTATAGATCATCGAGGGAAAGCTACAGAGATACACTTGTACCATTAGAAACACACGCATTGCAAGGGAAGATAAAAAATACCGGGGGGGTAGTTGGGAGTCGAGGAACATATTGATTGCATGGGTTTCTTTGTCTTCTACTTGCACTGCACTGCACCTTGGAGGCGTTGGCGGAGGAGGTTGGATTGAACCATTTTCGATTTCTCTACGGGGTTGGATGGTTTTTTTCTTGCAAGAACTGCCTACATGCCGTACCGCTCGAGGACGAATTACGATTGATAACGAATGTATTCCTAGATAGATGTGGGATGTGCGTGTTGGGTTTGTGGTGGATATGACAATAGAGAATACACTACAAAATGTTATGGATTTTATTTTTAAACCCGTTATGAAATGTACTATGTACTGAGAAATTACAAACTTGATAAAGTCGTTCATAATTAATTATAAGGATAAGCACATATTGCATCGGTTTGTTCGTGTATCTAGATTGCAAGTCTTGGCTCGGTTTACTCGGAGGTAAGCACTGATGTTATTGGAGTCCCCATGTTATTCGAGGGGCTGGGTAAAACCTTCGCTTGCATGTGATCGGACGGATGAATGAATACCTAAGGTACCAATGTTAATGTACAAACGCATCGAAATGCGTAGATGATTCTACACTACGGGCGCTGGCAGGTATCTAATTCCGGATGTTTAAGCGGCAATCCGATCCTTGGAATGGCTTGAACTCCTTTTAACTATGTATATCTTATGTTTTTATTATTGTTGTAAAAATGCGGGTGCAATAGGAGAAGTTGAGGTGTAAGATAAGGCGCAATTGAAATTATGATTCCTTCAAGATATTGTCATTGAGATTCATTGGCAGTTCGTCTCGATATTGATGCGATGATAACGCAATATGTATGTATCCAGTAGCTAGCAAGTTTAAAAAGGTGGAGCTAGTCTCACTATGACAGCTTATGGTTGCTACTATATACGGGTACGGGTACTAGGACCTGGCAATCCTTAATAAATCCCTAGCAAAATCGATAGATTAGACTTTTATCTGACTTTATTAGGCTAGACGACTAATTATTACTTACATTTGCTGCGGGTCGGTGCTAAAGCTCGAGACATGAGTAAGAAGCTCTCGTTCCACGCCTTTTCTCTTCCATCATCTTCAAGGCAGCCTTAGATAAATTACCTCTTCAATCTTTCTCCTAACTATTTATTGAATTATTTCCATCGACATCCCCCGTATCGCTTATCCCTATAGGTTTATCGGCAGGTCATCGACAATGGGAACCTTTCTGTTCAAATGGTAAGTAAGCGCAAGCGACGACGAGACACCTCTCCTTCGTCTCGACCCACGTCTGTATATCCACCATAAACTGCTGGCGACCACATGCTGGCGACCCGAGCTCTTCACCGTTCTGTTTCTTTCAGCTTTTCCCAACATCCCAACAATCGCATCCCCCATGAAAACTGATGTAGAACTCGGCTGATATCGTTTCTTTTCTGATGCGATAGGGAGCATCCTGCCTCCGAGGTCTACGTGACCGGCACGTTCGACGATTGGAAGAAGACAGAGAAGCTGGAAAAAGTTGGCGGGCACTTCGAGAAGGCGGTGGCACTTAAAGATGCATCAGCTAAGATATATTATAAGGTTCGTCGCATCTCATCCCGTCCGACACTAGTTATTTTCAATTGTTTAATCTACCCATGCTTCTTTTTCCCTTCATTTATATTCCTTACTTGGGTGTCATTCCCGCGTCGATCGGAAGAGCACAAGGTTGTTCTCTAGGTCGCAAGATGAGTGGTCGGCTTTGCGCAACGATTAAATGCTTGCGGCATGGGATAATATAATGCCAAATATCTACGCGCATTCTATGAGCTAAAGATATAACATTCAATCCCTCCCGGAGCGTATTTGATTAGTCTGGCTGGTCAGCTCCGCTCATGCTGGCTCGATGCATTGTTATGTATTGGCTATTGGAGTTTGAATCCGCTGGATCCCTCCCCCTCCCCGCCCTCGTGCGTGTGCGGCCGATGCAAAACATTTACTCCGTGAACCACGTATGACGCAAGGCGACTACGAATGCGACAAAATAAGGCGGGCTCGACTCTGATAGGTCAATTGTATTGGAGTGATCTATTCCAACCACGGATCTGGCTATAGTGCTGCTGCTATGCTGCCGCTATGCTGCCGCTATGCTGCCATGGGCAATTGATGGATACAGCACGACAAGCATTTACAAGCTTTCGTTACGGCCGCCTTCGCTATTGTTAAATTTCGAAGGTCTTGTGACACTATTTATTTGGCCCTAGCCTGAAAATCTAGACGTCATTTATTAAGTGCCCAGGTGCTTAGAAAACTTGCAAGCGCACGGCAGGCATAGGCGACTTGCATTGTGGAACCCCAACAGCGTCATCCTTGAAAGAAGTCGCCCTATCCGGTTGTTTCCCTGAGAAGGGAGCCTTGTCCCTGACGCCTGACGCCTGACGCCTGACGCAGATGCTGTAGGACTCTTAGCTACCTAAGGCAGACTAAGGTTGTTTACAGCTGCCTGTACTTCGGGTCCTGCGGCACCTTGCATTAGGTAGAATTGTCATTGTTGAGCTGTCCCCAACTTCATGCGCAAATTCTCTTTGTTCTTAATTTCTTCCATCTTCTCTTTTTTTCCTCACAGTATTACGCCACCGAAATATACCACGAGGCGCCACTTAACCTCTAATTTTACCTATACATCTTGACTCTGAGCTGACCATTTAACCTTGCGTTACAGTTTGTCGTCGACGGCAACTGGGTCACCGACCACACCGCACCGAAAGAAATTGACGAGAGCGGTAACGAGAACAATATCCTAACCCCTGATCGTATTGTTAAAGAAGCGCCTGCAACCGCTGCCATCATGAACACTGTTACGCCGGACTCTACAACCGCTGCTTTGGCCGCAGCTGTGCCACTGGAGAAGAAGAATGAGGAGGTGCCAGGCACTTTCCCCGAGACCCCCTCTGCGGGACTCGACGGGGCCGGCGATTTTGGAGTAAACCCCCTGCCGGCTGCTGCCGGCGCCGTTAACCCTATCAAGCTTGCTCCGGGCGAGAAGATCCCCCAGGGTCTCACTGCCAATGGCACTACCGACCAAGTTAAGCTCGATCCCGAGTCGTACGAGAAGAGCGACACCATTCCAGGTAAGCTTCACTATTGCTTCAGTCCCAATTTGAATCCAGTGTCTAATTCTCGAAGGTGGCTTGCCCCTTACCCTGAACTCTGCCGCACCGTTGTCTACAACTGCTGTTTTGGCGGGGAGCGTACCCCTCGAGCCAAAGGTTCCTGAGGCAGTAAAAGAGAGCCAGGAGAAAGCACACGTTGGTCCCGGAGCCAGTGGCATCGCAGAGGAGGTCAAGGAGAAAGCTGAGGTCGAGAGCGAGCTTCTGGACAAGGTGAAGGAAGCGCCCACTACGTCTGAAGGTACTGCTGGCAAAGGCACTGAGAAGACGGAGGACGTCGTTACTCCCGGCGAGGCCGCTGCATCTGTTGCGGCTGCGGCTACTGCTGTTGGCGCCGCTGCAGTCGTTGGTGCTGTTGCTGCCAAGGACATCGCTGTTGAGAAGGCTACAGTAGCTCAAACCTCTGCTATCGAAGCAGCCGCGAATCTACCCGACTCGGCCAAGGAACAACTTCCAGAGTCTGTTCAAAATGCCATTGGAACCACGAAGAAGGAGGAGACCCGCGAGGAAGTCTCCCCTGAGGTGCCTGCTGAGGTCAAGGAATCTATTATCGAAGCTGGAAAAGACCCGGAAGCCGCTGCAAACACGGAAGCAGTCGAGGACAAGAAGGCCGTCGAAGCCGAGTTGTTAAAGGAGGTCAAAGCCGTTGACGCAGAAGCTGCCGGCAACTCTTCAGAGATTAGAATACCACCAGCTTCGGAATCAGCTATCGCCAACGGTGCCAACGGTGCCAACGGCCACCAGGAAACTGTAAAGCCTGTTGAAATCAAGCGAGTGCCAACCAACACTGAGCCCACCGCCCCGGCTACCCTAGCTGTTCCCGAAACTACGGCTCAGCCGACTGAGGTGACCAGCCCTACCAGTAGCGCCAAGCCAGCTAACGGCGCTGCAACTGAGAAGAAAAAGAAGAGCAGGCTCAGCTCCATCTTCGGCAAGGTTAAAAGCAAGCTGTCTGGCAAATAAACGCTAATGGTTTGTTCTTTGCTTTGATTATTATTTCGACACTATTGTCAACCTCTTCATTTCATTTGAAGCTTATGATTCCCCATCTTGCGTCGACTCGCTACGACAGGTGCCGATAGGGCAATAGTCACTGTCAGGCACTTCCTTGTACATTAAACTCGCCCACTCAGCATTCCTCAACCGTTTACCTAGATAATACGTTACTCTCCCGGTTTATGAAAGGGCCTTGTGCTGTTTTGGATGGTGCGGGGTGGTTGGCCTCCTTTTTTATTCAACTCAATTTTTCTTGCTGGTAGCTCTTATTACGTTCCGATGAGCCATGTCGAACTTGACGGCGTTCCGTCTTGTCTTTCTCGTCCTGCGTTGCTTCACGATTGATGCAGTTTTGCTTTCCAACATGATCAAGTCAAGTTTAGGCTGTTGAGGGGTTGATGAAAATCCAGGGTCGCGAGATGCAGTGATGGAAGTCTGATTGGTGGCAGTTGTGCATTAACGTCCAGTCAGGAAAGAGACTGGATTATATGGTTGGTTGGACAATCAGATAGGATACAGACTGGAGGTAGTTGGGATACGTAGAAAAAGCGGCATAATAAACAAGTATCTTACGGAGCCGGCTAAAACTTTTTCTTCGCGCACATATGGTTTGTGATTTCGGGAAAGGAGGTTTTACTCTACTGTTCTGTTTTGGACTGAGAGTTATGTACTACGTATTGTCGCCTTTAAATCCCGCTATGAATGGTTAGGTTAGGTAGTTCTAAGCAATTATGTACCTTTTTTAAGAGGCATTTACCTAATCTCAAGTGTTAGGACGACAAGTGGTGATATACATGTGCAGATTGTAAGTGAGAGATTGGTTGCATATCTCTGGCATATATGTTGGTAATAGAATTAATTAGGATCTCAAAAATGTACACGTTACTTACTGTCCGTGAGATTTAGTACTATGCATAGAGGGGGTTTACAGAAAGCGATTGTTTAATCGTTGTTCTGGTAACAAATATATAACAATCTTTATATGCGCAACTTGGAAAGATACAAGGATTATATAATATAGTTAATGTATGGTGGACTATAAAGTAGCGCTAACTGCACAGGCAGGTGGCGGGTTTCGGCAGCGTCGTCCCACGTTGAAAGACATCGAATCGTCACTAAGGATTTCGCCCCGCCGGTGACTCCTTCCACTCTTTTCCTTCTCAAACCTCCGGGGTCCGTCCAGTCTGGACCCCTCGAATTGCGAATTGCCGACCAACTACCAATCGAAACAACTCTTATCTTGATTGATGAGAGAATCTTTAGATCCTCGTCACTAAACCAAGCTCTCTATCTTAAATTTATTGATAATTTATTTCCTTTTTCTTTTGTTCTTCTAGCGGAATTAGTAGTAGTCTTTGCATGACGTCGCCAGACGTTAATCTTCAGCTCTTTGCGCCGTGTTTGCCATCCTCGATAGGACGAGCTTGGCCTCAACAGCTATCAACACCATGAGCTCTGGCCAGTCAAACCTGGGAGGCAAATCCCTCTCTTCTCCGACGCCCTATACTCCAAACTCCCAACCTATCTCGGTTCCCGCGCCCAGCTTCGAAACCAATTCTCGCCGTTCCGGTCTGTCGAGCCCGTCGTTCCCGAATTCAGCTCCGAGGAAGGGACAAGGGTCGAGGAAACAGCACCGGAATCAGCGAAGGCCGCTGAATGAGGATGATGCCATGGCAGAGCTCGTAAGTAGACACCGCGAACTGATTGTATACCTAATATACAATGTATAGTACTATGTAGTTATAGGTAGCTAACCCATCGAGATAGAGGGCCGTCAGAAACACTTCGAGCCGTCGAGGCCAAACTTCCATCACCCATCTCCTAAACTACTCCGCCCCAACGCGTAATCATCACGAATATCCTAGATCGAGTCGTAGACATGCTACCTGGGGCCCCGGTTCTGGCTACCATGTCGTTGATAAGGCAAGGTGCGTTGATTTCACCCCGCGAGTCATTAGTGGGTTTGGGTTATACTTACAAATGTCTTCAGGTTTGTTCATGCCAATTATCGGTTTGTAGTTTCACCCACTGGGGACTACTCTTCCCAGGCCGCGGATGCCGACAAGTATCTCGAGTGGTCCGACGTATTACAAATCATAGCTTCCGCCGAATCCCAAACCACAGCATGTCCAATCTGCCTGTCGGATCCCGTAGCCCCTCGCATGGCGCACTGCGGCCACATATTCTGCTTGCCGTGCCTATTGCGATTCATGAATTCAACCAACGACGACGAGCCGAGCCCCCGGAAAGAAGCGAGATGGAAGAAATGTCCTATATGTGAGGACTCGTTCCGGCTTTCCGAAGTCAAGCCAGTGCGTTTCTATGCCGGCCAGGAAAACCCTTTGCCGAGACCAGGGGAAGATGTCGTACTGAGATTAATGGTACGAGACTCGGGCTCTACTTTGGCCTTGCCAAACGAGGGAGGCCAGGATGTCGTCAATTTGGGGGAGGATATCCCATGGCATTTTGCGGCAAACGTTATGGATTACGCCAGAGTGATGAAAGGGACGAACGACTACGTAGTAGGGCAGTATGAAAGGGAGATGACTGATTTACGGGATCAGGCACTAGCGGACGAGATGCAATTTGGTCAAGAAGACGGAGGTTGGACGCAACGAGCTGTTAAAGCCATCAACACAGCCGTGGACAAGATTCGCGATGAGCCGAGCGAAGAGTTATTACAGCCAGGCAATACTTTGAAAGCAAAGCAACCAGCCAGTCAGAAGTTTTATTTCTACACAGCGCCTCCACACCTATATTTGTCACCTCTCGATATTCGAATTTTTAAAACCAAGTTCGGGGATTTCTCAAACTTCCCCTCCACACTACTCCCGCGTGTCGATCATATAACTACCGGCCACGTGGTGGATGACGCTCTAAGAAAGCGGGTCAGGTACCTGGGACATCTTCCTCACGGCTGCGTTGTAAGTTTCCTGGAGTGTGATTGGACGGATATAGTTCCTACGGACGTTCTGGAGACGTTTTCGGACGACCTAGAGCGTCGACGTAAGTCACATCAGGACAAGGCGGCTCAGGAGGAGCGCGAAAGATTACAGGCAGAACGCTTAGAAGCCTCTGCTATCGGACGTAGCGCCAGGCGACACTTTGATCAAACCAACCAGGACAAGTTCGAGCCGACTCCTACTATGAACTCGGAAGACTTCCAGCCGCTTGGTGCCGTTGAAGGTACGTCCCCGCCAAACCCCCGACCGGGGTTCAGCCAGCTCGCAGACATGTCGACTAGTCCGTCAACATCGAAGACGGTATGGGGAACCCGAGCGATTCCCGCCTCGCCCCAATTGGGACCCGTGCCCGAGCGCGAGCGCGATGTTAATGACGGCTGGTTAAAAGACGATCAATTTCTCGATGCTGCTGAAATAGCAATGCAGATGGAAGCTCTAAGCATCGAACCTACGCATGCCGGACCGAGCAACGGACCTAATAGTGGTTCGAACAGCAAGAAGAAGAAGAAACAGAAGATCACATTGATGAGCACTGGCGGCCGTCGCGGCGGCTAACAGTTTGCTGTCGATTTCAATGAAACTGTATGCTTTTTGATTATTCTATAACTAGGTAGGTTTGGCAGCAATGGGCTATTCGTATGCGGGATTGTTTTCTTAAAGTGTTGCTGCGTTCTGCATTAGAACGGGACTCACTTTCTTACTATAGGTAAAGAGCGAGGCGATATCGGCTATGGCCGGTAGACATGGGGGGTATGGGAGAAGTCGAAGCGACGGAATTCTCTACTATACTCAATATAACTCTTGAAGCTATGTCGTAATAAGTAGCAAGACGTATTTGAACGCGGTAGTGATTCTATTACTTGAACGAGGCGTTGAGCACCTGAGTTGGCTTAAACCTTGCCATCCTAATACAGGTGGTGACACGGGAAGAGGAAGAGATACGATAAGAACTGTGAAGTTACTCTTATCTATTATGAATTGTGACCCCGCTATCATTATCTATCATTAGATTCTCATCTCGATCTTGAGTTTTAACATCTATCTTACATGTAATTATGAATATAAGCACCTACATACATATACCCAGAATACTGTGAATAAATACTACGTAGTCTAAACTAAACACCAGCGCAACCGTCCGGTAGCTACCTATACTCGTTCTCCATGGCCAGGGCCGAATCCAAAATGATGAAGACTTGTTTACCACCCCCTATCCACATCAACCCACCCCTACTCAACTCGGCAAACCCGTGGGCGACGACGCAAGAGGACCTACGGGCTTTGTTCGATTGTCCGTCTACAGGCGCCGTGACGACTCGGACGGCGCTGCTGCGCGGGTTTGCGCATGATTCGGCGAGGCATCGGTATGCGTTTTTTGATGCGGGGATATATGCTGTTGGTACTACTTCCGGCTCTGGCACTGTGCCTAGTGAATCGACTGGGGATAAGAGCGTGGGTGTAGGTGTAGGTGTAGGTGTAGGTGTAAGTGCGAACGCTAGCTTGAATAATATGGGGTATAGCCCCGTGCCGCTGGATGAGTATTTGGGGTTCATTGAGGCGATAGTAACGGGGAATAGGAATAGGGAAAAGGAGAAGGAGAAGGGGAGGGAGAAGGGGAAAGCGATAGAGAAATTGTTCATCGTGTCGGTTACCGGGACGCCTGAAGACGTCGCGGAGTGCTACAAGCGGATCGTGGCGCTGGGGGCGAAAATCGGCGCGCCGCTTGCGATGGAGATTAATCTCAGCTGTCCGAATATCCCCGGCGCACCACCGCCGGCGTACTCCGCCGAGGGGTTGATATCGTATCTGCATGCCGTGGCGCGGACTGCGACGGAAGAAGGATCGAGATGCAGAGAGCCGGTGCCGTGGGGCGTCAAGACTCCGCCGTATACGCACGCTGGTCAGTTCGATATGTTGGTAGACGCGCTCAGGGGAGAGTTACTTGGTCCGGGGGGGCCTTGCCCGGCGAGCTTTGTTGCGGCGACGAATACGCTGGGTTCGTGTCTGCTGCTTGATGGGGGGAATGGGCCGGCGTTGGGGGGTGAGATGGGTGGGATAGGGGGGATGGCGGGGGCGCCTTGTAAGACGTCTTTTTTTTCTTTGTTGTGGTTCTATTTTACCCTTTCCCTTTCCCTTTTACAAGGAGAGCGTTTCCTCTGTCAGAAGATTCCTGGTTGAGCTCATTGAGGAGTTGTCTAACCTACTGAGGAGATATATGACTGTGATGATGCTAATTCCTCGTTGTACCCAGTACATCCCCTGGCGTTAGGTAACGTGGCGACGCTCCGACGGATGTTTGATGCGTTTCCGGAGACGTCGCATGTGCAGATAATAGGGGTCGGTGGTGTTGAGGACGCGGCGGGGTATAGGCGGATGAGAGATGTAGGGGCGGCGGTTGTCGGTGTAGGGACTGCGCTTGGGAGGAAGGGGGTTGAGGTCTTTGGTGAAATCGAGGATGGGTTGAGGTCGTTATCAGGGGATGGGGAGGGAGCTGTGTGGTGAGATTGGAGTGGACTATCTATCTAGTTGGTGATTTGTCTATAGGAGCTATGATGAGGGTGATAGCACGGATATAGTCTCATGACCCAGTAAGTTATAGCCAGCACTCTAGACAGTCAATTACATTGAAATAGCGCACCTCGTCACAATCTTATTTCATAAGTACCTTCAATAAAAAAGGGACAGGCTTTCTCAAAGGACAGAGATTTGATTGTCTTGATAGACATTAAGACATATAGTGTATTCCATATAACGCCTAAATTAAATGAAACGGTATGTCGAATACATCATGGCATCTAGGGTAAAAATCCAAATACAAAAAGGGGGCATCGCAGTGTACATTAACTCCCTGATATATCCCTTTCTCAACAGCTCTTCGAATACATGCTATTCATCCGACCGCGAAACATCCTAACACAGCGAAGAACATCGTAATATATTCTCCTCAAGGCAGCAACGAGGTATCCCTCGCCGCTGATCCCACCCGCAGTATATATATAGAAAGTCCAAGCGAGTGCGAGCCTTACATAAAATACGCGACGACGCCGGCAAGAACGGCTAGTCTGCCCCCGGCGTGGACTACCCTCTCGCCGGCGCTGTTGCCGCTCTGGATGAGTCCGGTGGCTGCGGGGGAGCTCGCGGTAGCAGTGACGTCGGCGGTCTTTACACCACCGCCCTCGCTGGTCGTGGTCGTCTCCGAGGACGAAGTAGACGTGATGCTGCGGCTGACGGTGCGGTTGCCGGAGGTGGTGGCGTATAAGCTGGCGTTCATACTGTGGTTTGGGGTGTTAGTAGTGGGGGATATATGTAGGTATTGTTGCGAGAAGGTGAGAAAGGGGTTGAACTTCGTCTTTTTACTGCTCACTTTAAAGAGTAGATAAGGGGAATGTGTTTGACTCACCAGTAGAGATCCTTCTGTTGTTGGTAGCTTGCTTCCCGGCTGTCGTTGGGACAGTTGTTGAAGCAGCTATCACGATAGAATCAGCAATTTTTGTAACTTAGGTAGTTATATAGAATCTGGCATAATAAGGGGCTCCGTACGTCATGATGGCGATGTACTTATCGCACAAGCACATATAGTCGGTCGATTCGCAAAGACTGACATAGCTCTCGGTCGTGAAGAGACAAGTATCGAGAATATTCTGAGCCTCGCAAGCCGTCGTGGTAGTAGTAGACGAGGAAGAACTATCTGTCGTCTGAGCACCCACCGAAGCGGCGGCGGCAGCGAGGAACGCAACTCGGAATAGAACAGCTTTCATGGTGTTGAAGATGACAGTTGAAGACTGAGTAGGTACCTATGTTATCTCACGGCAACTGACAGAATGCGAAGACGAGACGAGACAAGAGTGGCCGTTTTCACAATAGACACTTAGACACTTAGACACTATACTCTCCAGATTACTTGCAAGTTTTGTGAAAACGGAAGAAAAGGGGCGTCGCCTAGGCGGAACTATAAGTCGCCCTCCTTCGGACTCAGATATCTCGGCAAAGGGACGGGCACGACGTCTCATGTTGACGCGTCCGAAGGCCGAAGGGGCGATACTTCGGCGGTGCATGGCCCCCTCGTCTCTTCTCGAGCAGAGTTCTGCCCGGCGGGTAGGGGCTCAATATGAATGATCTCGATTCCGGGAGCCTGGCCCCTCGTACGCCGTGTAAAGTTCGGATGAGTACTATAAGGTTGTGTGTAGGTAGGTAGCTAAGCATAGAGCCTAAGTTGAAGGCCTCACATGTAAGTTTTGTGGTGGGAAGTAAGGTATTGGGGGTGCTTCGGCGAAAGGACAGGATCGTCGAACTTAGGAGAGATTCGAGTTAGTTAGTGTTTTTGTCTACGTTTATCTCAGCATTGCTGCTGTTGGCCCTGTTTTTGAAATAACCTTAAGAGAACTATATGTAGTGATCGGACGCATTGCTGAATAGATGGGAGAATTAAGGTTAACATCTTGATAATAGACTTGATATTGACAAGTAACAAGGGGTATCTCATACAGGTAAACATGGGATGGCGGACAACTTTGAAGCCACGAGACTAGAACCTCGGCAATGCGCCCTCGCCCCCCTCGAATATTCATAATGAAAAAAATAAAGTTCCCGGCGCACACCTATAACCTTAGTTCCCTGACACCACCGACGTCCGAACTTGAAGACGATAGGCCACCGCATACAACCAACCAACCAACCAACCAACCAACCAACCAACCAACCAACCAACCATCTAAACCAGCGAGAGCCTCGCCTCCAGCGCCGCATTGCGCATCTCCAGCTCCCTAACACGCCCGCGCAGCTCCTCCGTCTGCTCCGACGCCTCGACAGAAAACTCATCCACAATCTTAACAAAGCGCCAGAGCCTCAACATGACGATCAGCGACGCAATCTCCTCCGCCGTGTTATGCTCGAGCAGGTCGACCGCGAAGCCCACGACGATAACGAAGGCGTCGAAGCAGTGCAGCTTGCTCGAGAAGTACCTGTTTGGGCGAAAACAACGTGCGATTAGACCTAGGTAATACACAAGGAGAAATTTCTTTTTTTTGTGTTTCGTTTCCCCGGACGGGCCCAACTCACCGCCAACCACCAGCAACCAACTCCAGCAGCAGCTCGACCAGGAACACGCAGCTCAAGCTCAGCGAGAAGACGGTCAGCGCGTTCCTCGTCGGCGCCACCCACGCGTCGTGCTCTACGCCGATCTCGCACGTGATCAGCGCGATGAAGATATCGCTCAGGATGCCCGCGACGTCGAGGACGATGAGGACCAGAACGAGCCAGTGTTTGGTGCGCGAGTTCATGAGGCGCGATATCGCCGCTTGGGTCCGACGGTAGGCCGGTTTCAAATTCGAGTTCACCAGCGGCGCCTCATTGTGGTGGTAAGTCTGGTTCTCATATCGGATATCACTGGGATCTTGGTCTGGACCTATTTGACTTGTTGGCTTGTGATGATAACTCTTTATTTAAGTGTGAGTGTGGATGTGAATGCTAACTTGGAAGTTTACGTGACTCTTGTTATGCTCATGGAATGACCCGAGACTTGAGTAGATCTGACATCATGGCCTAGATACCTGGGAATAGACTCACCAAGAAGGGGAGCGTTATCACCCATGACTTGTACTACTATCAGTTGCTAGGAAGTCTTTCAAACTAAGAACATCAAAAGCAAATGCGTAGAAGGAAGCTTAGTAATAGTTGCGGTGTTTATAATAGAGTTAAACTGTAATCTCAGGTGTAAGTCAGACGGATGTAACCAACCGGATATACTTCGGCAATCAAACCCCTGAAATCCACCTTCTTCGAATATCCCCTCTAATTCGTTTGATGAGCAAGGAAGTCTCGCAAAATACTCAAAAAGTCAAGCATGGTTTCCGTAGGTATGGACTAACCATTTTACCCGAGACCTCATAACATTGATAAGAAGCATACAACTTACACAACTTAATGTTAAACTGGAACAAATGACTTCCTTTTGTAGAGCTAGGCAAATCCCAATTGCATTTCTCAAGAGGTGGGCGTAAACGCTCCCACTGCGTAAACCATGCGAATGCGAATGCGAATGTATATAGCCCGCGGTATCTTATGTACAGTACGTCACTCCTCGACAAAAGAGAAAGGTGATCTAGCGCCGCGCCGTCGGGTCTCGGCCGAAGAAGCCGGAGCCGGAGCCGGAGCCGGATGATCTCGCCGTTCCCATTCATTACCGTCTCTCCATCTCTAACCCTCTAGTTTACTTCCTGTACCACATCCTCGTAATCTTGGTGTTCCGCATCTTGCGCTGGAGCTGGAAGATACCGTACATGAGGGCCTCGCTGGTGGGTGGGCAGCCGGGGACGTAGACGTCGACGGGAACGACGCGGTCGCAGCCGCGCACGACGCTGTAGCTGTAGTGGTAGTAGCCGCCGCCGTTGGCGCAGCTACCCATGCTGACGACCCAGCGCGGCTCCGGCATCTGATCGTACACTTGTCGTAGCGCCGGCGCCATCTTGTTGGTCAGTGTACCTGCTACGATCATAATATCCGACTGTCGTGGTGACGCTCGGAAGATAATTCCTAGCCTGTCCTGGTCGTATCGCGGTGCCGACACGTGCATCATTTCCACAGCGCAGCACGCAAGTCCGAACGTCATCGGCCAGAAGGACGATTGCCGCGCCCAGTTGGCGATCTGGTCGAGTGTGGTCCTGAGGTGGCAAGTTAGTTTTAGTTCCCGTAGTACCCATAGTTTCCCTTTCGCCTCTCAATCGATTCCGATAGGAAAGGAAGGCGAAAATATGACGTACAGGGTATATTGGATTACGCCTTTCTTGGGTTCTTCGCTGGCGAGAGGGATTTCTCTGCGCGGACGGTGGGCGAGGCCCGTAGAGCCGTGGGGGGTCACGGACGTAGCATCGTTCTTAGAGGTGGTCGAGATGGAGGCGAGGGACTGTAAGGGTACGATACGAGGTGTCGGCTTCGCTGAATATGAATGTTAATATACTGCGAGTGGATATATCTTTCGAAAGAGGGACGGACCTCTTAGAGCCAAGGTGGCTGCTCTTCGCGACGAAGACAGCATCATTTCTATCACGGATTGATACCGTATGATGCTTATCTGATATGGGTAGGAAGTTGTAGGTTGAGTGGAGAGGGTTCTTAGAGAGGGTTCTTAGAGAGGGTTCTTAGAGAGGAAGAGATGGTAGAAAGTCGGCTCTGGCGTCAATCCATCGACTGCATCTAAAGATTGCGGACCTTCCGTCAATTGACGTTAACTATAAATTACGTTTTTGCCGCTTCGCTAATCAGGAAATGCTTCAATCCGACTGGCCGAAGCTGATCGGACATGGCATATTCCGCTCCGAAGTACCCCACATTGTGTATCCGGGTACGTAAATGAGCTTTTGGCGGCTGCTGACAGCTGTGGAGGTAGGAAATAAAATACAACTAGGTATTAAATCCGCATACTAAATCAATCAACCTCTAGAATTAAATATTGATAAGTGTTGTCTAAAGGTTGTGATATTCACATAATGTAATAAATCGGAGAATATCTAGCATCATACTAGCTAAATAAATAATTTGAAAGCTCACTCTTTACCTCTTCATATACTCTTCTCGTATAGAGGCCAATATGACCGTCAACATTACTGATGCTCAATCCTAGAAGAGGCATCAAGCTCCCGAATAAGCTGAATAAGGGATAAGTTAACTATGGCTGGAAGCGTCAACATGATATAAAGCCTTAAGTTGCTAAGCATTGCTATTCCTTACCTGCTGATCCCTTAGTATGCACATTGTATGTTAACCTCGTCATACATCCCAAACCCCGCTACACCATCTTCACAAGCTTCATGCCACCAAACGCGAGCTTCCGGGCAGGTCGCCATAAGTGCTTCTTACCGTCAAAGTATACATACGCAAATCCCAAAGCAAGACCCGTGAGATGCGCGCCGTGTCCGAAATGTAAGTACGGAAATCCGATGAACAACCCGTACAACTCAAATAGTACAAGAGCCGTCATGAAGTTCTCAACGGTATAGCTCCCAGGAATGAACATAATGCCGAGCCGCGCATTCGGGTGCAGTGTGGCCCATGCTCCTAGCACTGCAACAAGAGTCAATAAATATATCTTGGATAGACAGTGACCCCCATGCTCTAAGATGTAGTGATGAAGTAGAGAAATGACACGAGAAGTTACTTACTAGCCAAAACCACGCCGCTAGCTCCCAGACCCGGACTGAGACGGTTGAACTTGTAAGTTCGGGTAGGCAAGATAGTCGCGAATTGGGACCCTAGCGACGAGAATATCCCGGCCGAGAGATAGAAAGCCGCGAAGTGACTGCCGTTTCCCTCGAAGACGTGGGACCGCGCAACCTCGGGCCCCATCTGGAGCAAGGCGAGGGTATTAATCCCGGCGTGGAGTAGACCGGCGTGGCCGAACATAGACGTCAGGAGCGTGTAGTTAGGGCTAAAACAAGGCGTGTGCGCAAAGTACTGCATAAACGCCCCCGGAGCAAGAGAGCTCGCTCCGACAAGACCGATGTTGAGAGCCGAGAATCCCATGATTAATTTCTCCGCGTCGCTGTGCCCCGCGAGCATCTCGCCGATCTGGCCCGGCAGATGCCATTTCGACGGCTGAGGCTTGCGGAACGAGGAGTACACGGTATGGCCGCGACGCTTGGCGTCCTCTAGGGCTTCATACGAAGCGACGCTTCCGTCTTTGAAAAGCCCTCTCCTCTTGGCGTTCTGGACGTCTCGACGGACGTCGTACGCAGCGCATCCGAGAAAGATGGTGGCTGTGGCCGCAAAGGCCCATAGTGTCGGCCTAAGGATCGGAACGGCCGGGAGCCCCCCTCCCGGAATGTAGGACCCGGTTCTAAGGGTGCGCTTTGATGGACCGGCCCCGGATAGACGATTAGGTGTAGGTAATAGTGCAATTCTTCTAAGCTGGGTGCGCAACATTGTTAGGGGCCTTAGGTGCTGCACTGCCTATCTAGATATCTAGGGGATAGCGGCCATTAACAAGCCAAATTTGGGGTTAGGATTCCCGAGTTTGGTGTTCATTTGGAGAGTAGAGAAATGTTGCGTGATGATGGTTGTATGTGCAAAGTATGGGTACTTACCGTTAGGTTGTGATATTTAAGGAATGTTAGGTGGCAGTTGTCTGCCAGCTGAAAGCAATTATTGGCTTCACCCCTTTAAACCTAGTACCAGGTACCTATCACTACTTACTTTAAGGGACATATTGGTTTCCCTGTTTTACGTAAGGACTTATCTATTTTAAATATAATATAGCGCCTAACGTATCCCCTATTATTGACTGATCTTCCAACAACTCAGGCTTATTAATATCAGCAAGTGCTAATTCTATGCCACGGGACCTAAAAATGACCTTGAATAACCCCAATACCTCATTGTCTAAACTCCTCTAATTTCTTCCGCTGTCTACCCTCGCTGTCAAAGTTAGCAGGATCCAGCCAAGCCTCGAGCGCTTTCTTAACACCGGGCCACTCGTCATCAATAATAGAATACCACGCAGTATCTCTATTGCGGCCCTTGGCGATCAAGTGCTTCCTGAAGAGTCCTTCGTATGTGAATCCGAGGCGCAGAGCCGCTCTGCTACTTGGCGCGTTGAGCGAATTGCACTTCCATTCGTACCTTCGGTATCCTAGGTCCTCGAATGCGTGGCGTAGCATCAGGTACTGGGTTGTGAAGAGTTAGTGATCACTTACTTAATCAGTTCTCGTGGATTTAGCCTGTAGAGGAATAGACTAGATGCTACCTACCATAGCCTCGGTAGCAGCAGGTGTGCGCTGTAGCTGCGACGAGTACATAAGGTGACCGACTTCGATAGAGCGGTGTCCCGGATCGATACGTAAATAACTGGCTATACCAACGACCCTACCGCTCTCCTCGTCATTTCCTGCCTCGGCAGCCTTGTCATTTGATAGAATGGCATAGAAGATCGGATCCTGGCTGGCCTCCTTAGCCTTTAGACTAGAGCGGTACTCGGCGATGTCGTCGTACGGCCCTTCAAACATGTAGTCCCAGAGATGTGCGTTTTCGGGACCCGATATATGTGGGTATAGCGGATCGGCATGGGCCGCGGACAGCCCGACTAGCGTCACATATCGGCCGACTAATCTGGTGTCTCGGGACGGACGTTGAGCTGAGGTATCATTGACGATCTCCCCGAGTGGGTTTGGGGCACGACTTGCCATGGTTGTAGGTGTGCGGGGAAAAGGTTATGTGTTTAGCATGTGGTTGAAATTTGACTCGGTAAAAGTATGTGAATATATGCAAATTGCTCATCCGGGGTGAGCGAATAGAATGAGTCAATTGCGTTACCGGATGTTTCTTGCATTGCAGCAATCCCTTAACCTAATCGAGCTAGATATATTTATTAAATAGCTATTATGGTAGGCGCCAAGCGAATTACTAAGATATACCTACATGTAGGTAGTTTATAAAAGATGAACAATGTCGATTATGAAGCCAAGTACAAATATTGTCCGCGTCTTGGCCGTTTCACGGGACGGACCGACACAACCTTATTTAAATATAAATATAGATATAAATATAATACCTATGTGATATATTATTCTTAATTACTTGACTATACTCATTTATACTTTATAGCTGTAGTATATCTATGTCATCTTATAACATGCCAAACGAGTAGCCATATCACCATGATGCAACGTTAATGTTTCGTATACAATGAAATATTATGAAGAGACTAGGTACCAGTACAACATCTTCAAGCAAACTTTTGAATATCGCTCGTTTCGACTCCATGCGCCCCTACTACAATAGCGTATTGGTGTAAGTGAATCCTCAAATAGAAATCACTGGTTCACAACTACCCGCCCCCCAAGTCCTCCCATACCTCAAATTATAGATGACCCTGCTTGGCTATTCAAAACATTCATGTAGTCACCATCTTGCTCGGTGCGTGACTTGCCCAAGTTTCCAGTACCCTAAGCACTGCAGGCCGCATTGCAGTCGGCGTCGTAGGTACAGGTACCCTTCCCTTGGGATCCTAGGTCGCACATATTGGCATAGATCATTGCACCGCTCGAGTCTTGACATTTAACCTAAATCAGACAACAGTTAGCATATACACGTCTTTTATATCCATCGCTATAGTGCTAGGGCCTACCATAATCCCGTCAGGAGTACAGCCTGTCGTGGACCCGTCGCAAGGGTAATGAATCTGGCCAGCCCAGCACGGCTTCCTCGTTACTGTAGAGCCAGGTTTTGGTAGCGCTGATGTCGTCGCTAAAGGGAAAGCGATAGAGAGGAAGAATAAGGCGTAGTTCTTAAACATCATCTTTGCTACTTGTTAACGTAAGCCGCTTTCTCGAGTAGGTATCAAGTTCTAATCAGATCGTTTCGTTTGGTTCGGCCGCTCGATGAAACAATCAGTCAAGAGTCCAACGTCGAGGCCAAGCTTCACCACTTATACTTCCCCCCCCTTCTGCACACAACGTGACTACGATGGCTCCGTGGACAGATTGCGGACGCAATTGTATTACGGGTAAGGATATAGACTGCTGATCATTTAATTTAACCGTTACAGAATCTTCTACATGACGGCGAAAAAAATGGTTATCATTCAGCCTGTGAGAACTACTACAGTATGACAGTTACCCAAAATAGCTGGTGGTGGTGCCAATACCCGGTGCCTATTCGAGAATAAGATCAGCCGTGGCAGGGCTATGCTATGCAGCAGCTGTAAGGGACCGTCGATTGCAGGGGTTGCTTGGCTTATGACATCTATATGTAGGTATCATTTAGAGCCAATTAAATTGGTATGTTCTAGAATGGGAGACGTAGTTGGGGAATCATGTCGTCCTACCTATTGAGCACATGGTTAGATGGGATAAGGTATACATACACCTTATAGCATTCTGAGCTCATTCAATTTACAATGTAACATCAGACAATTTGGTTGAGTTAAAACCCCACAATCACAAAACTCCAGACCCATGTCTTTTCATACCCCTTTTTATTCGAATGTGTGAGGTGCCACGCCTCAAGTCTTTTTCGGATGGCGTCGGACCGCTACGATGGACTGTGGTAACTTGCAAGGGCAACTCTCAAGTTTACGTTACTATGAGATGAAAAGACGAGTAAAGTGACTAGGATATGGGAGAAGGGTTGTTTTAACTCATTGGCTTGCTAATCGGAGAATTTCGGTGAATGATACCTTTCTATCGTTTTGCGTCTCAAGTGGCCGATAGTTACTCTAATAAATAGGTAGTTAGCACCTGTATAAATGCTATAAATCATTTTTATCTCACGTACTTTTAAGAATCCCTGTTTAGAGTAGGATACTGGTCGCTTAACAGGTATATAGCATATAAGGTAGTACGAATAGTCACTCTCAACGTTACGGTATGGTATACACAGACACTTACCTACCTTGATGCATACTAGTTTGGCAGTATTATACCATAAAGATGTGTATGGATAATGGATATAGAAAGGTAATTTTTTTGGACGTGCTATTGAAGTAACTACGGATATAAGGCATTGGAAATAGTTGGTAACATACCTAGAGTGGAAGGTTATCTTAGGTAGTTTAAGTATAATCAAGTGATTATAATCAACTTTCCTAGATACACATTTTAGAATAGGAAAAAAGTATAAGCATTGAGGCAATCCTCAGGTTTATGCCGTACGTGGCGTGGCCTCTCGTAGAAATTTCTAAACCTATAAAGGTTTTTGCTACTCTTGTTCATCTTGTTCAAAGGCATAGAGTTACGTAGTAAATTATGTCAACTACTCGCTAGCCTCTGGATGGAGGTTATCAAATAATTTCGTTAGAGAATATTAGAGCCATAGTTTGATTAAACTACAGCTATTAAAAGCGTTGGCTCCCAACCGAGTTGGTAATAGTGGCCTGCCGACAAGACAGAAGTTTCGAACATGGAATTGCGGCTCAAAAATGACTGCTGAACAATGGCCTGATGCATGTTTATGTTGGTGAAAGAGGATCTAAGTATTTGGCTCCATGACAAAGTTCCTAGGATGAAATGATTGTCAGATGTAACCCTTGATGAACGTCATATATAGAGTGAATGTCAGAATAGATAAAATTAAGCCATTAAAACCTACCTTCTACCCTCTTACGAGGGCGCTGCGCGCCTCTTATATACTCAATCCTAGTAGATCTACCCCTGAATCTACCCCTAACCCACTTATACCCTGACAGTGATAAAGAGATTGTTCTACTGGAGTTCTAAAACAATCAATTGTAGCTATAACAGGTGATTACCTATGTAGCTGGATTGATAAAATCAGCTATATTGTAGACAAACGATGGTAAACAGCAGGTGTGTTCAGTCAACTTTATTGGTATATATGGATGGATAGATCGTAGCTTTGCTTTTAAAAATATCCAAGAAACACAGTCATCTCACATTATCACATACAACTGATAACAGGATAACTATCAAGTAATCTGGTAAGACAAATACTGGAAGAAATAACCAGAAACTTACTTGCACATTTCACCATTCTTTTCAAGAAAAATGCCTCCTCGTAAAGAAGTGGGCGAGGGGCCGATTCCGAGACACCTTTGGCCGGTTGAGCCTCCCGTCAGTCCCGGAACACGTGAGGCTCGTCGCCAAGCAAGGCGCGACCTAATGGAAGGGCGTAAGATGAGAAAAATCAAAGCCACGATGGATTTCCTTATAAAGCAAGGGGAGACCGGTCTTGACGCGCTGGCCTTGATGACAGATTCCGAAAAGAGACAAGAAGGAAAAGACCTGGAGTTGGTAAACAGAGTAGCAAGAGAGATGGGTATCGGACCACTCCCGCCAGGCTACGTATATATATCAAAACTTCCACCACTTGAACCGTATAAGCTGCCTGCCAAGACAGGGCCCGTCCGAACGGATTCCAAGCGGCAGGAAAAAAGAGTGGATTTTGTACAGCCAAAGCAAAATACTCGCGTACGGCCGCCGGTGTCGCCTCCACCTCCACCTCGAGCAAAGCCACCAAGAACAGTAGAAGCAAGGCTAGAAGCGCTGCAACTGGCGCCACAGGAGCCAGAACCCAGTAAGTCAGGTCTTGAAACCCGAGAGCAACAGCGTGAATTCCTAGTGGAGACGCTGAGACAACGACATCTCGCTAAGAAGGCCGATAGAAAGCGACAGTGGGAGCTGGGGGGAAGATATGGACATCCTCTCTTTCCTCGTGGCAGACCATACCCTTCGAAGGGAGAGGAACAGCGTATAACAGTTTGGGAAAAGCGTATGCAGCGACATGCGGAGCGAGCGCTGCGCCGTCGAAAAGGACTTGAACAAATCGATCAGGATGAGAGCAGAGGAAGAAATGATAGGAGAAGTGGATCGTTTTCTGGTAGAGGGAATGGCAGCGAAGATGAGCCTATACATTCTCCTGTACGTGATTACACTCCCCCGCCAACTCCTCGCCCATTTCCACTTGATCCTCCAGGTCCTCCGGGTCCTCCCTCGGACCCCTCTTCGTCATCGCCATCGCCCAAGTCACCCGTGCCGCCATTGCCACCTTCACCGTCATCGTCTTCCTCCTCGAACAAAACCATACACAGTCTGGTCCCGCATATTTTCCCAAACTTAAACCGGCCCGAGATCTCGGGGCTCCCTATGGAGATTCTTCTGGGGATAGTTGAACTCATGCATCCTTCCTCGCGCATCAGACTAGCCCTTGCCATTCCCCGTGTCTTCCAGTCGCCCAGCTTCATAAATATATTCACCCTCGATGCGGCGCGCCAGATGCGAGATTTCCGTGCCTATGAACCACCCCGCAGGTGGCACGGAGGCGAGCCGCCAGAGAACATCCCACTCCTTCAGACGGCGATTTATCGTACTTACTGCGATGCAGACGTGATCAGCCGTATCCTCGACGGGTATGCCGCTGTTGCGGGGGATGTTATCAACGATATTTATATGTTTAGAGGTTTCCGTCCGCCGCTCGTCGCCGCCACTTATGCCCTGAGGCCAGATCTACTCCGCGTACTTTTTGAAAGGGGCGCTGATCCAAACATACGCTGGCCGTTCCTCTTCCCGAGCCCGGGGCCAACTGATAGGCAACGAATAAATCGCTGCACAATATTCTTAGAGTCTCATAGAGAATGCCAGCCACCGGCCGGACTCCGTAGGACATCTAGGAGATTCTTTCCCTGCCCAGATCTTTATGCCCATGCTCTTCATGTGTATGACAGAAGACGAGCTGCTGCAATAAACCCTAGAAGAGCCCCTGAGCGTGGAGATACAAGACTCCGTGACCAGATGAATCGAGCCGAAGAAACAGTTTCAATTGTGCTGTTTCAACGAGGGCTACATCGGTTCGACCAGATGACCACATATGACATTCCCCCAGAAATCAATCAGTTGGTCGAAAGGGGTCTTTACGGAATCATTGGGGATCTAGCTGATGCAATGATACGCGAAACTCAAGACAACGACCCTAACCGACGGCAGGCACTCAACCTGCTCCTTGAGAGAGTTGCTCAAAGCGGTAATATTTCCGAGGAAGATTATGAGGTGGAAAATGTTTTGCAAGGTAACATAGATGAATCTATTCACCTGGAAAATATGGACCGTCGAGATAACCTGTTGCGTCGCTTGGTCGCGAGCGGTGCCAGAATTGCACCTAACGATGCACCTGAAATTGCCCAAAGCAACGGGAACAGCATGCTAGTTATCTTAAGAGCAATCGCACAAATCAACCCCGACGAAAACAACGAGGTATTCCGTGCTCTTGTTGATGCGAGGGTAACCGAGTATGAGGTGGAATTCATCACTCAGCTAATTCATATGATAAGAGGCCGTAGAGATGATCTAGCCCGGTTACTCTACGCGGCGATCCGAGACGGTGCTCATGAACTTTATAACGAGCTTATTGATACACACTCCGCAGGGGCCTGTCGACAAGCTTTGCTTATTGCAATTGAGCGTAACAATGTCAACCTCCTTGACCGCCTTATGAGATTGCCCTACAACGGGAATATCCTCGGCAACGGCACTCCTCCTAACAACGGGCATGCCTTATCTGTTTACCCTATTGCTGAGGATGTTTATGACCGCATGGATCATATCGCGGTCCAAGGACGTAGCATCCTGGAAGGCGCGTTGGTCATGCGTAACTTTGATGCAGCCCTTTTCCTTATTGATAACGGCTTCCCGACGACAATCGACAACAATGTGATGGAGCGAGTCCAGAGAGGCCTTGATGAGCTTAGGGGCACTATAGAACCGATGACTGCCACGGCTTTAGAGGAAGCTGGCGAGCCTCCACTTGATTCCCGACGCATATTGCCAATCTATAACGGAAGACCCGAAGACAAGGAGGCACAAATAAGATTTCGAGCGACCGTCGCAACGTTCGAGACGGTTGCGAGTCGACTCAAATCTGCCAGCGAAAACGTCATTAATAAGTTTAATTCATTATCTATGAACGATGGTCTTGATGTTCATATGGCGATTGTGGGTGCTGGGCCGCGCGGCACCAGCGTTCTAGAGCGTATGTGCGCGTCTGTACCGGATATCCTCCTCCCGGACGTTCATCTTACAATTCATATGATCGATCCGTTCCCGCCGGGAGCTGGCAGCGTCTGGCGTACGGACCAGCCGGCGCAGCTAATAATGAATACCATCACATCGCAGATGACCCTGTACACCGACCAGAGTGTGACCTGTTCTGGACCGATACGCCCAGGGCAGGACTTATATACCTGGCAGATGCATGCAACTGGGGAACCACGGTTAGGTCCTAACGACTGCGCAACCCGTGCTCTGTATGGCCACTACTTAAGATGGGCCTTTGATCAAATACAAGTTCACGACAAAGACAAGGTAAATATTGTGGTGCACACTGCCCGCGCGGTCAGCCTCGATGACGAATCAGATGGGCGCCAGGTCCTTACCCTTTCCACTGGTGATTCACTATCCGGCCTTTCTGCTGTAGTCCTTGCCCAGGGACACCTGCCACTGATCCCAAGCCCACGTCAGCAACAGCTCACTACATATGCTGAACAGAACGGTCTGTGTTACATACCACCGGCGAAGCCGGCAGATGTTGACCTCTCTCCCATCAATCCTAATCAACCGGTCCTCCTGCGCGGTCTTGGTCTCTCTTTCTTTGATTACGTATCCCTGCTTACTGAGGGCCGCGGCGGCCGCTTCGAACGTACAACCTCTGGCTATCGATATATTCCCTCAGGAAGAGAGCCGCGAATATATGCTGGCTCACGCCGCGGCATCCCATACGTTGCCCGCGGCGACAACCAAAAACCGCCCTTCGAGCGCCATACTCCACTTGTACTCACCGACGAGATAATCGCTATGCTCCGTGAGCAGGCCGAGTCCGGTAACCCACCGGATTTCCAGGAAGAAGTATGGCCTCTTGTTGCGAAGGAGGTAGAAACGGTGTACTATGAGACTATGTTGGGAGCGAACAATCCAGAGCGCCTTAACTTCCGAGCCGAGTTCCTCAGTACCCAACCAGGCGGCGCTGAAGAAATCCGGGTTCTTGACAAGTTCAACATCCCCAAGGCGGATCGCTGGTCCTGGGAGTTCATGTCACGACCGTACGATAATGAGTATGCCTTCACATCGGCCGAAACCTGGCAAAACTGGCTGCTGCATTATTTAGACGAGGATGTCCGGCAGGCTGCGCTTGGGAACATCGAGAGCCCTCAGAAGGCGGCCATTGATGTACTGCGTGATTTGCGCAACGAGCTGCGCCTAGTCGTGAACCACGGAGGAATTTCAGGTACCTCGCGCCGGGATCAATTCGACTCTATATTTTCGTCGCTTAATGCCCACCTTTCTATCGGTCCGCCGAGAATACGCATTGAGCAGTTGATTGCGCTAATTAAAGCGAACATAGTAACTGTTATCGGCCCCGAGTTGGAGGTGCACTCTAGAAACGGGGTATGGCTCGCGAAATCCCCCGAGATCCCGGGCTCGAGAGTGCGTGTAACCGGCCTCATAGAGGCGCGTGTACCGGAACCGAGCTTAAAGCAAACTGCCGATGAGCTTCTTAGAGACTTGTTGGACAGGGGACAATGCCGCCCTCACACCATTGGCGATTACGAGACTGGAGGTGTAGACGTAACGCCCAATCCGTGCCATCTAATCAACAATAATGGCGTCCCACATCCAAGGCGGTTCGTTGTCGGTGTCCCTACGGAGGGCGTACACTGGGTGACTGCGATTGGGGTTAGACCAGGTACAAATTCAGTCTCGCTTTTAGAGACTGACGCCGTCGCGCGGGCCGCACTTATGGCAAGTGTAAATACAACCAACAACCCGAGACCCAAATCATGATTCGGACAGCTGTATTACGGACACTAGGGCTACTTGAGAGATTCCCTTAGAGGGAAAAATTGAGATTGTTTATTGGATAATAGGTAGGTACATAATCAAGATAATAATTAACAAAGCAAGAGTTAAACATTAATAAAAAGTTGAGTTTGGTTAAGATGGAACGTTCTGATTGATTGTGTCCATTTCGTAGATGACTAATATAACTCGGATTATTGCACTCCTCCACCCGGAGGCCTCAAATCGGGTATTTTCCTAAAAACGGGGTAGCTTCCCCTGCTTCCGTCCGTGCCGGGTGTCGTGCTGATAAGCTTTAGGAGATTAGCGATAAGACGACGACCTAAGCCACAATGACATATGACATCGTGACGACGCATAGAGGCTCAGCATCGGCTTACAACTACCTACTTCCAATTTGCTTTTTTAGCAAAGATGCTCTTACTGTTGTCGATATGCGGTAGAATAACTTGGGATTAGTTAGGTACCTAGCTGCTAGTTACGCTAGTTACTGGCAATGGCTCCATTGCCTCATAATGTTCTTCGGACGACCCGCTTCAACCCGCCATTGATCGATTCAATATCCCTTCGGGCGCCGAGACCTCCGCCAAACGAAACATATTCAACATCATTACAACCTTCAAATCTTTGTTTTCTTACGCAGTTCATATAAGTATTTCACAATGTCGATACGAATAGCGCTCGACAACCCGCCCGAGTTCTATACGAACCTCGACTACATTAGCGGCCGAGTCATCTTGGGCTTATACCGGCCCGAAACCATTGGCAATGTCATCGTCAAGCTTGAGGGTGAGTCGCGTACCGCCCTAGCTCTACCAGCGACGGGCGACCACGAAGACTACCACCGACCCCGTGCTCCTGGTGCTGGTAGCGTTGGCAATATCGTTACCGAGAGCCACAAGATTCTATACCGCGTCTTTCAGGCCTACTCAGACGACGGCGCTGCGCTACCTCTCCAGCCCGGCCAGCATGAATTCAAGTTCAACTTTAAGCTCCCCCTCAACAATATCTGTCACAACGAAAAGGCCATGGGCGCCCTGTTGGGCTTAGGTGGTCTAGGGAATGGGTTTCGTACTATGGACGGCACAAAACAGCTCATGTTGCAGCACGTTAAGGCTACTCTGCCACCTTCGCTCACGGGCTTCCCTCAGGAGGCCGAAATCCGATACTATATTAAGGTTACTATACAACGCCCAGGATTCTTCAGGGAGAACTGGCGATATCAAATCGGCTTCAAGTTCTTGCCCGTCGAGCTACCCCGGCCGCCGAAAACTGACCGGGAGGCCTTCGCCCGCAGGCCCTTTACTTTTAGACCACGCGCCCCAACCCACCAGAGGAGATCCCTCCTTGGTGGCAGATCATCAACAGCGAGCCCGCTAGAAGACCCCAACCAAATGCCGCCCTCGATCGAAATGTCAGCGCGGCTACCATTTCCCAGCATCTTAACATGTAACGAACCCTTACCCCTCCGGCTGATCGCTCGGAAACTGGTGCCGACGACGACTCCGGGCCAGCAGGTGTACTTAACGGCGCTCGAGATAGTTCTGGTTGGGTACACACTTGTCCGAGCGCACCAACTCGAAAATACAGAACGTACATCATGGGTCATCCTCTCCGCTCCGCAAGTCTCCCCTCCAATCGCACTTTTCAACAACCCCGCCGACTTCGTCGGCACCGAATTCGAAGTTCCCCCCACCCTCTGGAAAGACCGACGTCTCCCCAACACCATCGCACCATCCTTCCGGACATGCAACCTCGCGCGGCGCTACGAGATCGAAATCAAATTAACGCTAAGCTGGGGCCAACCCCTCCCTCCCTCCAACCCCTTTTCAAGCCACAAGCAGGTACCGCAATCTATCACTCTTCCCCTGAAACTCTCCAAAGTCGATGTGTTCTCGGGAATTCCCCCACCGCGAGAGCTCTTGAATGCTCCCGCCGCCAACAGTTTTTCACCCCCACCACAACTACCCCAAAGACCAACGCCTCAGCAGCAGCCACCGCAGCCACCGCAGCGTCTGAATGTCATCCCCAACCCCCTGTATCCTCCGCAGCTAGGCACTACTGGTGCAGCTATGTTCGAAGACGCACCGCCCAGCTACGACGAGGCGATGGCGGATTCACTTGCCGGGCCCGCAGCGCGGCCCGCGTACAGCGGTGTCACGGCTGAGAACGCACCTAGTACGATGCCCCCTGAGAAGTCATGATCGCCGTGACCGGTACGGTATAGGTTTATGTGGTGTTGTATGTTATGGGCGGATATGTATTGGGTACATACGGTATGCAACGGATTACAAGGGGGAGTAAAAGCGGGTTCATTATAATGTACAATTACTCGGGCGTTGGCACATGATAAAAAACGGGAACAGCGAAACGAAGCGAGGGAGCGACGGATGATACCCCTCGGATTACTTGGTTGGTACGAATACGTCTTTTGTCGTAGCGTTTATGGAGTAGATGTTGGCGTGGCAGCCTTGTATAAGTACCCAAGATAGATAGATGGTTATGAAAGGTTGATAGCGGTTAGGGATTTAATGATTAATACGGTTTAGCACATTTAAGATTGGTTACCTGTATTGCGAGATATATTTGAAAACTTTAGCTAAGTCTATTGTCCTATAGCATAGAGATTGAGACAGAAGTTGAGCTAAAGGTCGATAGTAGACCACATATAAAAGTGGACACCAAGCAAACATGAGGTTAGGGCACAATTTAGAACTTATCAATTTAACCTAGGTATCTGTCCAATGCTTCAATGTTCTTTCTCCTTCGTACCACAAAATGCTCGCATGGTATCTTGATCTAGGTATCTATCTGCGCATTTCGAACAATTAATACCCGGGAGCATAAAGGGCTACATATGCGGAATCGCAGTAGATCTTCACAAGTTTCCCCCCTGAGAAGATATGTGGGGCCGTGTCCGTCCGTGCTTCCCCGCTTATGTCCTCCCCAGAATCCAGATCTTGTCTTGATCTATATCTGTCGGCCTTCTACTCATTCCTCGTGCGCCTCATTTATGGCTTCTCCTTGAGAGTACTCTTCAAGCGCTTCTCGACCGCGTCTATGTACTCGTTGGTGGTGACGTAGGCTTCGCGGTTTGTCTTGCCGCATGCGAGCGCCAGGTCCTTGGTCATGATGCCGTCGACGTCAACGGTGTCGACACACGCTTTCTCGAGGCTCTCGGCGAATGCGATTAGCTCCGGGGTGTTGTCTAGCTTTCCGCGCTGCGAAAGACCTCGGGTCCACGCGAAAATGCTAGCGATCGGGTTTGTCGAAGTCTCACGGCCCTTTTGGTGCTCGCGGTAGTGTCGCGTCACTGTGCCGTGCGCGGCTTCGGACTCGAATGTCTTACCATCGGGCGTAATTAGGACTGAGGTCATGAGACCTAGGGAACCGAAGCCCTGGGCCACAATGTCGGATTGGACGTCACCGTCATAGTCTGGTAAAGTGTTATTCTATGCTTTTCTTGGGCAATGAGGTTAAGAGGTGGCACTTACTCTTTAGCGCCATGATGTAACCGCCGGTGCTCTTGATCATTTGGGCAACCATGTCATCAATCAGACGATGTTCATACCAGATTCCCTTGGCCTCGAATTCCTTCTTGTATTGAGTGTCGTACAGCTCCTGGAAGATGTCCTTGAACTTGCCGTCATACTTCTTGAGGATGGTGTTTTTGGTGCTCATATACAGGGGTAGCCCCTTGTCAAGGGCTAGCTTGAAGCTGGAATGCGCGAAACCCATGATGCTCTCGGTGGTGTTGTACTGTGTCTGCGCAACGCCGCCGCCCTCCTTGAACTGGAAGACCTCAATCTCCTCGGGCTTGCCACCCTCGGGGGTATATACCATGGTGAGTTTACCGGGGCCCGGGATGACTTTGTCCTTGGCTCGGTACTGGTCACCGAAGGCATGACGACCGATGATGATAGGCTTTTTCCATCCTTGCACCAATCTCGGGATACGGGGGATGACGATGGGTTCGCGGAAGACGGTACCGCCGAGGGCGTTGCGGATTGTGCCGTTAGGGGAGAGCCACACTATTAAGAGGAACGTCAGTCATATTACGGCAGGGGCTTGATCTATAAGATCTAATAGGTATTATAGTGTGGGGCTGAATATTGCGGGCTGGTATGCGGGTTGACGTGCAAAGTGACGAATGCATGTGAAAGCACATGTAAAACTACAAGCTTACTCTGCTTAAGGTTGAATTCCTTCACACGGGCCTCGTCAGGGGTGATGGTGGCGCATTTGACACCAACCGAGTACTTCTTAATAGCTTCGGCAGCGTCAAGGGTAACTTGGTCGTTGGTCTCATCGCGGTACTCCAATCCTAAGTCGTAGTACTTCAAGTCGACGTCGAGATAGGGGAAGATGAATTTGTCCTTGATAACCTTCCAGATAACCCTTGTCATCTCATCACCGTCAAGTTCCACGACGGGATTCTTGACCTGGATCTTCTGCACAGCCAAGTTGAACCTGGTTTGGTGGAAAAGCGCCACTGGCACCGCCTGTCTAACTGTGATAGGCGACGATCTAACAAGCGGCCTGGCCAATCTGTAGAAAACAGACGGCCGAATGCAACGGGCCGCGGATGAATAGGTTGCGCTCATGGTGAATAAGAGACTCGGCGCATACGATTTATAGGTGAATAAAAGGACACGGGCACGAGCGTCGAGAATGACGGCGTGGCTACTGGTAAAAGCTAAGGGTTAGGAGCCGAGGACGAAAAAAAAAAAGTCAAGGACGAAGCGATTCGGCCAACCTTGGATGGATCCCGGTGCTGAAGGAAGTTTTGGGTAACGGGGCGGGTTTGAACTTTAAAGCACTAAAATGATGCCGCAGTGCCGATGTTTGTTGGAGATTCCCGGACGCATATACCGCATACACGTTATATGGTGGTTGCGGTTTTACGCAGGTTGTACGGATAGCAAAGGCAAAAATTGAAGATGAGGGGAATTCACCAATCACAATCCGCGCCTAGGGGTGTTTGATCCCCCACATTTTGCCGATTTGCGGAGAAGAGAACTTGCATATGTACATCATACTATGTAAGACATGGCAGCTACGTAATGTTTAAAGGTTTATTTCGGACTGTGTTCGCCTCGGTATATTATTCACTCTGTTGTATGAACAATACTAGACTATGTTCTTTGACCCGTAAAACGCTACGATTTAATAAGAAACAAGTAAAAATCAAATATAAATAATTAACCCGGAATATACTTTTTATTCGAATAAACACATTTTTTATTTAAATAAACATTTATTAAAATTTTTATTTATAAATGCATTTATACTTTTATAAAGTTTATAAAAAATTTATTTATTTAAAATGTTATTATTTTATAAAATACGCTTTAACGTTTACCTTTAATTATTTACATAAAAATATGTAAATACATAAATATTATGGTAAAGTTATATAATTAACTGGGCTATATTAAAAATTATTAAACCAAGTTTAATCATTAAAAACTTTATTTAATTAACATGTAATTATTTATATAATAATATTTTAAATATTTATATTTATTTATTTGTTTTTTTTAAAAAAATTAATTATATTACCATTAAATTTAAATGTTGTTAAAAAGGTACAATAAATAAAACCATTTAAAATTTCGATTAATTAAAACGGGTTTTATTTAATTTATTAAAATTAAACGTAAATTATAAAATATATATATGTTATATTATTATATTATTTATTAAAAAAATTAAATAAACATATTTATTATATATAAATTATAAATATAAAATATATTATTAGTTATTTAATTTATTAACTTTATATATTTTAATATTTCCATTTAAATTATACCCGTAATTTATTTTTAAAAATTTTTTATAATAATTAAACTTATATAATTTTATAAAAGTTTTTATAAAGTAAATTTTTAAATTATACTTATTTTTTAATCTTTTTTAATAATAATAAAAAATAATAATTTTTTTTATTATTTAATATATCGGTATTATACCATATTTTAACTTTATTTATATGTTTTTATTTTTACAAATATTTTATAAATAAACGTTATTTTTTTTATAATATTTGTTTTTAATAAATTTTAATTAATGTTATTTTTATAAAGTTATAATTTTATATTAATATCCGTTTTTTAACTTTATAACATTATTAATAATAACTATTATAAATATATATTAATATTTATTTTTTTATTTATTATTTATTAATTATTTATTAAATATATTAAATAATTTTATTTAAGTTTTTTTTTTAATTTTAAATATTAATTTTATAAAGTTATAAAATAAATTTTATAATAAAAAGTTAAACATATAATTTACTTAATTTATTTAATTTAAATTATTATAAAAAAATATAATTTATTAATATATATAAAAAATATAATTTTAATATACGTTATTTAATAATTATTATAAATATTTTAAAATTTTAATATTAAACGTTTTAAAATAAATTTATTATAAATTTATTATTTACTTTTATATTTATTATTAATTAAATTAATAATATAAAGTTTTTTGCGTTTTTTTAAAACTAATTTTTTTTTAATAAAATAAATTTAAACTTTTTAAAATTATAACGGTTAATTTTTATATATTAATATTTTAAAAATATATAATTTTAATTACCATTTTAATAAATTTATTTTAATTATTAAAAAAGTTTTTTATAAAATAGTTTTATTTTATAATTAAAATAATAAAAAACTTAAATATATGGTTTTTAAATATGTTTTATTATTATTATATATAATTTTTAAAATATATTAATTTTAAAGTTTTTAATAATATATTTTAAAAATATATTTTGGTTTAAATTTAATTATAATTAATATTTTTAATTATACCTTATATTTATATACTTTATAATTACGTATTTTATATTAATATAAATTATTTTATTAATTATAAAATATTTATTTTTTATTATTTTTTATTTATTTTATAAATAAAAGTTTATTATTTTTTTAAATTTAATAAATACGTTTTTTAATAAAAGTTTAATAAAATTATTAACAATTTATTAAGTTATAAAAATATATATAAAATTTATTTTACTATTAATTTGTTTTTTACAAATAAAATAAATATTAGTTTTAATATATTTAATTTATGTATAAAATTGTAAATTTTTAACAAATATTAATACTTTTTAATTATTATTATATATAATTATAATAATAACTTTATTTTTTTTAACGGTTAATTTAATTAATAATTAACATAATTAAATTATTTTTTTTATAACATTTATTATACTTTTAAATTTAAATTTACAAATAAAAATAACAATTACCGGTTATTTTTTTAATAACCAATTAATGATATTATTATTTATATTAAAAATATATTTTAAAATTAATTTTTTAAATTATATATATTTTATATAATTAACATTTATTTATTTTATAAAATCTTTTAAATTACTTTAATATATAAATTTATAATTTAAAGTTTTTTTTAAATATTTTAAAACTTTTTTAACCGTAAATATATATATTATAATAAAGTTTTTTATATAACAATTTAAATATAATATAATATATATAATATTAAAATATATACTTATTATTACATATATAAAATACCTTATAATTTATATATACCATTTAATATTAACAATAATTATTACATAATTATTTAAAAATTTAAAAATTTTTAAAATGTTTATAAATATATTAATAAAGTTAAACTTTTATTAATTTAAATCTTTAATAATTTTTTTTAAATACGCTTTTTAATTAAATTTAATTATTTTATTAAAATAATCCTTTTTAATAACTATTTTTAAATAATATAAACAAAAATTTAAATTAATTATTTTAAACTTTTTAATTAATTTAATTTTAATTTTACAAATTTTATTTTTAAAAAGTTTAATAATAAATAAATTATTTATATAAATTATTATATAAATGTAACTTTTAACAAATATTTTTACGTTTAAATCAAATGTTTTAAATTTTAATGTTTATAAATATATTATTAATATTTAATATTATATTTATAAAGTTTATTTTAAATTATATAAAATTTTATTAAATTTATAATATTTATTTGTACCGTTTTTAAATTTAAAAGATTATTTAATATAAATATTTTTATTTATATTTTTATATAAAAAAGCGGTAATAATATCCATTTATTTTAATTTTAAATTTAAAATTACCGTTATAATAAATATAACTTTATAATTTATAAATTTAATTATTAATGTAAAAATATTAATATAATTTAATTTTTTAATTTATTTAAATCTTTTAATTATTTATTTAATTTTATACCAGGTAATTTTACCGTTTAAACCTTTTTTAATTTTATATAACCATTTATTAAATAATGGTTTATACTTTATAAATAATTTATATAATATTTATATATGGTTATTTATTAATAATTAATATTTAATATTTATAGTTTTATATTATTAATATTATTTAAGGTTATATTTAACCTTTTTATATAATTTAAATTTAAATTTAACAGTTATTATTATTATATTAATTAAATATATAATATATTAAAAAGTTTTATTTATTTTTAATTAATATTTATTAAATAATACAACATTTATTTATTACTTAAAATTATATTTAAACGGGTTATGTAATGGATTATTTTTATATTAATTAAGTTATTATTTTTTTTATTTATAAAGATTTTTAAATATATATTATAATTTAAAACGTTATAAAATTCTTTTATTATAAATTGTATATTAAAACTTAAATAACATAAAATATAATAATTAAATGTAATAAAGTTTATTATAAAAATAAGGTAAATATGAGGTAATTTCCGGATAAGTTTAATTAATTTTGGTTAATTTATTAACGGATGTAAAAATAATAATAATAATGATTTTAAACGTTTTTTTAACGTTATAAAATTTTTAATAAATATATATAAATATTCTTTTTTAAATATAACATTATTAACGTTAATAACTTTATTAAAATCTATTAATAATATTTTATAAATATATATATTATTACTTTTATATTTTAACATTTTACATATTATAGTTTTATTTTAAAATATATTTAACTTTTGATTTTTTAAATAATAATTATTAGTTTTAATTATGATTAAATAAATTAAATTTAAAAAATTATTATATTAAACTTTATAAAAGGTTTTATTCAAAGCGTTATAAGGTAATTTATTCATTAAATATATTGTTATTTACATAATAATAAGTTAATATTTATTAAATATATCATTATTACATATTTATATTAACATTATTTTAATTTTATTTTTTAACTTATTTATAATATTTTTAATAAAGTTTTTAAATTATAATTGTTTTATAATTATATATTAAATAATTATACCTTTTTATTAACAGTATTGTTTAAATTTATTGTTTATATATATACTTAAAATATTTAAAATAATAATATAATAATAACGTTTAAGTTTTTTTTATTATTTTAAAAAATCTTTAAATGTTAATAATTAATTTTTAAAGTTTTTTAATGGTATAATTTATATTATATATAAATAATTATATATAATAATTAATTAATCTTTATTATTATTAACGTTTATAATGTTTATAAATATGTTTATTTTATTTAAATATAATGATTTTAATTTATAAATATTTTATTTTAATATATTTGTATAAAGCTTTTTATTTATTTTATTTTTTATATAAATTTTACAAAAATAATGTTTTTTTAAAGGTTTAATGTTTGTAAATATATTTATTAATTTTTTAAAATTTTAATTACTTAAATAGTTTAATTTTTTATGTTATATTTTTAAAGTTAAATTAAAAATAAAGTAAAAGTAAAAAGTTATATTAAAACTTATTATATTAAAATTATTATTTTTTTAATTAATTATATATAAACTATTTATTTTAATTATTATTAAAAATACTTTTTTACTTTTAACGTTATATGTTAAATTTTATTAAAATAAAAATTTAACATTTTTTTAAATAAATTATAAAACTAAAATAAAGTTGTAAATAAAATTAAAGTAATAAATTACGTTTGTAATTTTAACTTTTTCGAATTATTTATTAATAATAATTTAAAAAGTAACGGTATTTTATAATTTAAATATAATAGTTTTTTTATTAATGTTATAAATATAAAAGTTTTTTTATAAACGTAAATTTATAAATAAAGTTTTGTTGTAATAGTTTATTTAATTATAATTATTATTAATTATTATAACTTTTTTTAATTTAATAATTAGTTTTTTTGTTTTAAATTTAATTATTATTATAAATTTTATTATTATTAAAATATTATTAATTAATAAGTTTATAAAAATAAAATTTAATATTAAAATAATTGTAAAATTGGTAAATTTTAACGATATATTTTATACTTTTATTATAAGTATATTTTGTTATGGTTTTTTAAGTAAATAATTTTAAAAGATTTTCAATAAAATATTTGGTTTTAAAAGGTTAATTAACGGTTTAATTGGTAATTTTTTAAACGTTATAAACGTAATGGTGGTAATAAAAACTATTAATATGTTAGTATTATTTTGGTAAAATAATGTAATAATTACGCCGTTATTTTTATTAGTTTTTAATTTTTTAAGTTTGTTTTTAAATTTATTACGTTAATTTTTAAAAGTATTTTATTAAATTATAACTTATTGTTTAACGTTTTATAATTATATAATAAATGTATATAAAATTATTTTTATATTTATTATTAAATTTATTAAATGTTATAATTAAAATAATAACGTTATTAATTATAAACATATAATTAAAGTTTATATATTTAACACATTTTCCAAGTAATTATTATTTAAGTAAATAATAAAAATTATTTAAATCGTAACATTTTAACATTTTTAAAGCTTTTTATAACATTAACTTATTTTAACTTTCGGTTTTTTAAAGTTTAATATCGTAAAAAGTATATTATTAATTATTAATTAAACGTATTTTTATTTATAACGTAATAGCTTTAATTAATTTTAATTTCGGAATTTAAACCTTTAATTTATTTAACGTAATATTATATAATATTTTTAATTTAATTTAAACTTGCGTTTTATTATTAAATTTAATTTAGTTTTAAAACTTGGTTTAAAATTAACGTAAAGTTACATTTATATAAAAAATGCAATGTAATATTATTACGTTAAAAGGTTTATAACTGTTATAATTAAAATGGTAACGCCGTTAATTATAAACATGTAACCAAAGCTTATATGTTTAACATTAAAGTAATTAACGAAAATATATTTAATATTTTTATTTTTAATCTTTTACGTTTATTTTTTTTATTATATTAATTTAATAATGTTATTTATAATAATTATAATTTTAATAATTTAATTATTATTATTTTAAGTTAAAATAATGTTATAATTTTAAAAAAATGTAATAAAAAACGTGTTATATTTTAAGTTTAAAATATTAAAAAATTTATTAATTAAATATGGTTTATTAATGGTATAAGTTTCGTTTAATTTTTTAAAATTAAATTAAATTTAATATAATTTTAATAATAACGTAATTATAAAACTTTTAATATTAAATAATATAATATTTTATTTAAACGTTAAGTTTTAAAATATAACGTTATTTTATAATTTATACTTTTTTTTTAAAATTTTCCAAATTTTAATTATAATTATTTTACTTGTTATTATATTTTTAAAATTTTCCTTTAAATAATATTTAATATAATTATAAATTTTATTTTATTTATTTTATTAAACTTTAATTTTTTTACGTAATTTAATTAATGTAAAGTTTTAATTTTTTTTTAAAGTTATTTTGTTTATTCCTTTTAAAAACATCTTTTTATAACTTTAAATTATTAAATAATTTAATATTTTTTGTTTAAACGTTAATTATTTATTTGTTAAATTTAATTAAATAATATTATTTAAAATTAAATTGTTTTTTTTTTATTTTTATAATTATTGTTAATAAATTAAAGGTTATTTTTTAATAATATAATAAACTTTATAAATTTTACTTTATAAACTTATTTTATTATAAAATAATTTTTTAAGTAATAACTTAAAAAACTTACAAATAAAACCAAGATTTATTTAAAATAATTAATTTATTTTTTGTTTAATAATTTAAAAGTAATTATTTTTAATATAATTTTAAATTTTTTTAGTAAATTAAATAAAATAATAACTTTAAAGTTAAAATAATTAACGTTTAAATTTAATAATACAAATATAAAAAATATTTTACTTAAATTTGGTAAATATAATTTAATAAGTATAAAATTAAATATATAATTTATATTTTTAAAATAAATATTTTTTAAAAAGTTTTTTTATTATAATCATTTAAATTTTTTAGCAAAATGCGGGAAGTTTTATTTATTTAAATATTTAAAAAATAATGGCTTTTATAATAGCTTTTTTTTAAAATTATACCGTGTTATATTATTTATTTATTAACAATAACAATTAAAATATATTATTAAAATAATATTAACTTTATTTCGTATTTATAATTTTATATTGTTAATTTTAACGTTATATTAAAAGTTTTAATATGATTATAATATATATTTATTAAAGTAAAATAAATTTTAACATTATTATTAATTTATTAAACGTTTTAATTTAAAAATATTTTATAAACGGTTTTATTAATATTAACAATAAAAAAATTATATAAAAAAATTAAAGATTTTTTACTATTATAACTTTAATATTATTAACTTTAATAGTTTATTTTTTTATATATTAAAAAAAGGATTTTAAAAAAATAAAACCGTTTTTTATTTAATTATATAATAAAAATCGTAATAGTTTAAATTAAATGCGTTTAAATGGTATAATAATTATTAAATAATTAAGTAATTGTTTATATAATTTAAATTATAAATTTCCGGATTTATAACTTATTAAAATTAAACGTAAATTATAAAATATATATATATTATATTGTTATATTATTTATTAAAAAGGTTAAATAAGTATATTTATTATATATAAACTACAAATATAAAGCGTATTACCAGCCATTTAATTTATTAACCTTATATATTTTAGCATAATTAACATCCCTTTACACCATATCATTACAATAACATCATTTCCTTTTTAACTTGGAAACTTAATGATTTCCAAATGTATGGGAAAGGTGCAGAAAAGGTAAGTATCCAAGTTAAAAGTAAGGCAGCCAATCATAGAATTTGTTCAAGCAGGTCACTGTAACATTAGGCATTTACACCCTATACCATACCTTTAAGCGATCGAATCGAAATTATTTACAGCTTAGAAAATACTCTTCGTGCGTTGCGATAATATATAGACTAACTATTTCAGATTACAGAAAATACTAATAGAAAGAGAGGTTTGCTACTAATTACTTTATAGTGTTCCTCAAACCCAAAGTCGGGCGATTTATGACGAACTACATCAACAACCAACAAGAAAATATATGCTTGGGCATCTATCAAGAAGACAACATATATTCCATTTTAAGAAATCTAGAAATTTCTTGCTTACGAAGATAGCCCTATCACAGGTAGTCGCAGATACCAATTAATATGCATATAAGATGGCTGTGCTTACACGCAATACATCGACAAATACACCTAGGTCCCTATGCGTATATAGGGCAGCCGTGCATAGGGGCAAGATATATATATTCTTTAAGAGTCGTTGTCGGGTTTCTGAGCCAACCTCTAGCGAAGAATTCCGATACTCAATTAATATTCTATGCCTAGCTCACCATGGACACCGATCAGCTATGTCTTCCTAAAAGATGTTCGGTTTGTGGTGCTAGATCTAACGATCTGTTTACTGCATGGTCCAACCCTAAATCTACGCCTTGTCCCTATCTCTTAGACTGGAGAGTCGATTGGGATGATTTTATTCATAACCCAATTCCTAATTTTGATGTTGGCTGCGTGGTCTGCGCAACAGTTTTATCTATATTGGTTGGGACATATAAGAAGCCCAACTACTCCTACCTTCGCCCCCAGATCACTTCTACTACAATATCAATGGGCGAATGTGAAACGATAATTCTTGACATAGAGGGCCAACAAAGTATCCTAATCAACCCGTTAAGTGAGTGTTTCCGTACCCAATCTTCCTCATAGTTCTCTTTGTTTAGCTAATTTAGGCACTTATCTATCTTAAGAAAATTCACTGTCGAATAGAGAATACGGGTCATGCTACAATTTCCCTACTAGCAAAGGTCCGATTGAAGCTCTAAACCTTGCAAGAAGATGGCTGCATTCATGTAAGACGAGCCATGAGGAATGCGCACTCGCATCAGAACCTTATGTTCCATCCAGACTGCTCGATGTCACCTCCCGGAATCCTAAACTACTATTACGTTGCGAGATACCAAACGATTCGCCCTTTGTTGCCTTGAGCCATTGCTGGGGCGATTCTCAGCCTCTCAAAACAGTTAACAGCAACGTCGACTCGCACAGGAGAGGAATATCCCTCGAAGCTCTCCCGGCAACATTTAAGGATGCAGTTAAGATTACGAAAATACTAGGGTTACGGTTCCTCTGGATAGATAGCCTCTGTATTGTACAAGACGACAAATGGGACTGGGAACAGGAATCAGCCCAGATGGAGAAGATTTACGGTAACGCCGACTTGGTATTGGCCGCTTCTGCTGCATCCTCCGCTCACGATGGCTTCTTACGAGATCGGCCCTGCACCTCCTTAGGTCGTGTTAGCGTCAGAGTAGACTCTAAATCGGCTCCTGTGGATTCTATCTATCGTATAGCTTTTGACCATATCAACCATCGAGACGAGCCTCTGGATTGCCGAGCCTGGGCTTTTCAAGAGAGGCTTATGGCTAGGAGATATCTTTCTTACGGCACCGATGAGATGACGTGGAATTGTCGCAAGCACTCATTATGTGAATGTGGCTGGAATTCTTCTCAACCTTCACACTTTAATAAACTCAACCTTGAGCAAATGTTAGGATTGTTATCCCACTGGGGCCTTACAACTCTTTGGATAAACAGTATCGTTATACCATATACCCGAAGACGACTCACGGTACAATCAGATAAACTTGTGGCCCTCTCAGCGGTGGCTTCTAGGTTTCAGTCCTATTACGGTGGTTCTTACCTTGCAGGTCTCTGGGAAGAAGACCTTATATATGGACTTCTCTGGAAGACCCGAAGCGGAAAGCCGGAAGAGTTTGAGGCTCCTAGCTGGAGCTGGGTTTCTGTTAACAGTGATTGTTTCTCCTACAACATGTGGGCAAAATATAGCACGGCCCTGGCTAAAGTTGGGCGCACTTCAGTGAAATTATCGACAAAAAATATATACGGTCCGGTTTCCGGTGGATCTATTCAACTTCGTGGTAGGGCAGTACAAGCGAAACTTTGTATCGGCGACGCACCTAACAATTGGAATGGACCACTGAGAAGAGCGTGTAAGATTTGTGGGACCCAATGGGCTATTGATTGCTGGTTGGATATGCCACTCGCCCCCTACGGCTCTATATTGAACGATATCACGGAAAGGGCAGACGTTTCTGCCAGGAGAATCTATTTCGTTGAAAAGGATGTCATTCCCAAAGCCCCCGCTACTTATTCGATTTGGATACTTCTGATGGCAGTGAAGGACATGTTCGGTGAATATAATGGATTGATACTTGGTCCCTCGCCGAAACAGCCGGGATGTTTCGAACGCCTTGGGCTTGCTACTTGGCCCTGGGGAGGTTTACCCTGTAAATGGGTTGCCGAACACAAAGTCCGCAGATTTATCGTAGTTTGAGTACGATGCTTCGTCGGGGGTATGCTTGATGATAAATTCAAGGATGAGAAATAGAAAAAAGGTCAGACCTATTTCGTTTATTTAATAAAACATGCGGCATTGTTAGAGCAGGGTAGGGCTGGCTAGAACCATATCATTAATAAAACGTGATATTTGATTGTATCTACCTATCGATAAATGAATGTCTCTAGACCCTTCAATGTACTTAATATATCCCTTAATCATAGTAGTTTCTTTTACCCCTATCCCATACGAGCCTTCCTACATTCCTCGCAATGTACTCCGCCTCCCCTCAAGATTCAGAATGAACGTTTGACGAGAGTCAACATCAAGAGGATATCCTCTTCTCGTATAATAACATTTCAATTTGGGTGATGCTAATTGCAGATTACAATGACAACCCTTCCATACACAGAACAGGTACCTAGGTACCCAGCATGCCAGGCGGCTGCTACATGTAGTATGTCCGGAAGAATATACCCAAGGAGCAGCCGCGCAACAGTCTCCTGGCAGTCGATATCATTCTTCCTGAGTTCGGGATCGATAGTTGTGAGCATAATTACCTCCTCATGCACCACCGGAGCAGCGAAGGACATTGAATTTTTTTAAATAGAAATGCCTATATCGTGTTTCGAATGTCGTTGGAGCTCGGTCTATGTATTCTCTATTAGCCAAATGAAGAATAAATTAGGATAGGAAGTACTTCATAGACCTCATACAAAAGCCATGATGACTTTAATTCCCAATCCTGCTTCCTTGCCCAATTAATAATTACCTAAACTACCAGACAGCACGTCTTCTAAAGGGTTCCTATCCAAATCTAGTTCACATGCCTTCCCATAGCATTTTGTCCAAGTCAGGTTTAACGTTATTGATATCGTATAGATATATCGACCGTAAGGATCTCGCAGAACTACGATCTTAGGGTTGTCGAAAATCGAGGAGTATTGGATTATATCCCCTCAAGATCCGTACCGTTTTTCTTGAGTTTATATTGCAAGGCAGAAAAGTCAATGCCATGAATCGAACGAAGGAACAAGTAAATATGGCCATAGGCTACCTGGAATCCTCATCGCGTTGTGTGAAATATGGTAGTTGGCAATATATCGAAATATTAAGGGGGAATATGGAAATTTTAGAAGATACCTTGCAGGCAATATGATACAAGGCTCTAGTCCTAGTCTAATGATAAGGCAGCAGCTTACTGTTGGTGATTATGCGCCTTACATACATAATATTGCCTTGTCCCAATACAATAAAGCTCAATGTGTTAATATTTCTCCGATATGTAGACAAAAGGGGTAATAGAACAAGGGAAAGGGGGCTACTTTTAATAGCTCATGATAATCAACTACAAAATAATCAATTCAATCTTCGAATATTCCCTTCACTTCGGAATGTATTTAATCATACGACTTAAAGGTTGTGGTGAAAGTATCTAAATATTATACCGACAGCCTACATATGTACGCGCCAGCCATAAAACTAACACGCCGGGTGTCCATTGAACATGCCGAGGGCGGCATATGCTCTGTAGCGGATGTATACGCAAACCTTCATCCCAGGCCTGAAATTTCTGGATGTTACTTCAATAAGGCTATAACCATCTCTATAGTATCGCAGTTAAAGGGTTAGTATAAAGCGCGTATCCAGTATTATGTCTAGGTATTACCAAGTAGTCTTTTATTATTCTAGGATTTCTTAATATCTCGAAATTGATAGTAAGGCACGTGTACTCCCAACCGAAATAGCTTGGGAATTGATGATTGCCTGCCTACCTCCTAAGGTATTTAAGTAACAAGCCCCTTATTAGACAGGACAACCGACGAAAGGCCCCTAAGGAAAATATTGCCAAGGCTCCCCGTAGAAAATGAACAATATTGATTGTCCGGAAATTTCACCCGGCAGTCATTAAACTCGTATCTGGTAGTAGGGCTGGTGATACCTTGGTCCTGTTTCAACAGGCCAGCTACCCAGCCTAACAATTAGGAAAGGAGATTTCTCCAGCCTGACAAGATTTCCGTAACGAAGAGTCGAAAAAACACGTCACCAAAACAGTGACCTCAAAGGCCTATTTATTTATTTATTTATTGATCATTCCATTATTTACATAAGTATCATTTCATATTTATTTATTTATCTACTCCCAACCACAATCCAAACAGAACAAAAAATGGGGGCGCCGAAAAGATTGCTGTGCCGGACCTTCTCAGAGACCTACCTCAATGACCCGCCAGGCCATTCGGGACAACAAAACAATACATTCGGAACCCTCAACTCACCGCAACTTGGGAATTGCATGGGAAGTAAGCAGGTGGCGCACAATATAGGCCAAATCTCCCAACCCCTTTATTGAGTTTGATCGGAGAAGCCGATATGACCAACAGGTCGTTAGAGCTTAGAATGTAACCGTAGAGGATACGAATGTTTTTAAAAATAGAGACAGAGATAAAGACAGCTACATAGGTGCCTAAGCAACGTACCATGCCGGGCCATAGCCGCTCTACACTTGGGCCTCGAAGATGATTTAGGTACCTCTTGGGGGCATTTTACAGGCCTACCTGGTGGACACCTAATGTATCGTGCTTTACGAGCCAAAAGGTACTTAAAGGTATATTGTAAGAACGCGAGAGAGAAGCGAGAACACGACTCTGTTAAAGCCCGCAAAGCTACGGACCTAGCTAATACTAAACCACCGATATAGCCAGAAGCTCCTTGTCCTAGGTACCTAGGTATTTTAGTAGTCTAAAGGATCAATATATACTACCTTAGCTATGCTCAGCTATACCAATACTAACGGCAGTTTAGAATCAATACCAAGCATCCCTGAATCCCTCACTACGACCTATACAATGCTTGAAAAATGCCTCGTAGCAACAGCTAGCTCTACGTCGTCTTATATCGACCTCACTCGACTCTCAATACGCAGGCTGATGTCCTAAACGTGCGAACGTACGTATCAACCCCTTAACATACCTAATCCCCTCGGTGTCTAGCTTCGTGTCCGTAATGTAGTGGTACCCGAGATGCGCAAAGCTATATTCTTTAGAGTCCTAAAAATATCCGTAGAATAATTGTCGTAATCATTCTCTCATTTTCATAAATACCTGGGTGGATATTCAAGTAAGAGACAAGTACATAGTTTAGCAAGACCATACACTACGCACGTAGAACCAGGGGGTTTGTTTATGTAAAACCAACACGCAAGGCAGTCCAGGCGGCCTCGACACAACGGCCGAGTCGGGTACATACAAGTACCCCCTTTTTGTGTACTGTGTCCATTATCTAGCCGGATGACTCATTTGATCACCGACCTATATATATACGTAGCAGCAACAGAAAACACAGACCGAACTATGCAGATAGATGTCTCATATGCGATTTATAGATAGATCTAGGCAGAGAAGATGCAGGGGAAGGCCTGCCCTGGCTACATGTATGCAGTGAGCAAATCTAGCTCAACATTATTCTGTTAGCTCTCCTTGTAACGCAGAGCTGCTGCAAGTACACGAATGTGCATGCAGCCCCCGCCAAAAGGCCACATATCCAGGACTCCTTGTCGAGAAAGGATACCTAGGAAGGATAAGGGACCTCGGCGTGCTGGAAAGTCTGCCTAGCTGACCGACTGATCGAAGGAACCACGGCATCTGTCTACCGTAGCATAAAACGTAACCCTACCTGCCGTCAAAGCGGCAGCCCTACCATCCATCCATGCGTAACATTTCCAAATAAGTAACGTCCGAGGTAGAAAGTCAGACCAAGTGCAGACCAACTAAGTCCTTAGCAATAAATTCCGACACCCGGGTCTTCCGCGTACAATACCCTACTCCTATTCATTCTGTCCATATTGACGACTTAGGAAAGGTGGAAAGAGACGACCGAACATGAAAGAGGGAACCAAACCAAACGTCTAAAGTATCTATCTAGTCCTGCGCCACAAGATCTCTTAATGAACATGATACGATATCCATACAGCCACCAAGAAACGCCTTGACCGGGGTAGTACCCTGGTCGGTTCAACGCAAGTGGAAAACGAAGTAAATCAACAAGCATAGCCTCATCGCTCATCTCAGCATAACTTAGAGAAAATAACAAAACAAGCAAAACAGAGTAACCAAAACACCACCTGTCTCGTCTATCACGTAGTCCTGGTATGCAATGATCCGCGGCCGACCCGGGGACCATGTAAAGCATACCGCCTTCTATGTAGTTTATGTTCAGCCCTACGCCATCCACCGCCGTATATCGGAAGGAGAAGTGCCACTAAATGCGGCAGTGTGCAGCAGATCAATCCGGGGTAAGAAAAGGGAATAATAGAAATTGAGGGAAAAGGCGTGAGGGAATTTTGTTCATCCTCGTTTCTAAATTTTGCTTAGAGGCGAGGTACGAAAGGAATAGTCAGGGCGTAAACTTGTCGCTAAACCGTGCTGGATTAATGTAAGTACCTAGGTAGCGTCGGTGGTTGTAATAAGCCAAGTCTCATGCACCTAAGATGCTGAAGCTGGGAGTCGTGTTGTCGCGCAGCTACATAATGTGGCTGCTTACTTGTAGCCCCTCAGCTTGCGTCTCTCTGGTTCGCAAGTCGTCTTGCATTTAGCGCACTCGAAACCCTTGCTATCGATGGGGATGCGGCTGAGGCATCTGGCACAGCGCCACCACTTGCTGTCAAAATTGCGACTCTTCCACCATTCGCTGTTCTCCTTGTTGGAGTTGCGTCGCAATAAGTCTTCCATGTGGTAGTCACGGTAATGCTCTCGGCAGTGATCGAGTCGATAGAATGGCTCTTTAGATCTCTGGCATTTCTTCCAATCGCAGGGGAATGGCTTTTTCTGGTTTGCATCGCGATGTCTGTGGAGGTAGTGCCGCTGAAGATCTGCTTTCCGTTTAAACGGCGATGCGTTGCAAAAAGGCTCAAGGCAGACGTGGCGTCCTGAGACATCGCCAGCGGCCGAGGCGCCACTAACGGGAGGCGACCTGAACGAGTCTGTTAGAACATAGATAACATAGCATGCGTATATTCTATAGCGACACTTACATATCAGAACCACTAACGGGGAGGGTTTCTGGATAAATTTCTGTCGGTGTATACATAGGCCTCAGTTTCCAATAGGGGCCTTGCCCTGAATTGTCGCTGGCAACGAAGTCGTAGAACTGGTACTGAAAGTCTTGCTGTTCCACTTGGTTGTTCGCATCGTATCCTTGCTCATCCGATACATATGTTCCTCCATCTTGCACATTCGAGAAATCATAGCTGCCCATATTTTCAGAGCCCGGTGACACCGCAATATCGTATTGTCCATTGCTGTTTGCCGAGTAGTTACTATATTCGCTTCCATGTGACACGTTTCTAGCCATAGCTGCACTGGTTGGCCAGTAAGACTGGTCACCGTATCCGTAATCAGTGCCAGAGATGTATGTGTTATCCATAACTAAACTGGTAAGCTGAGAAGGTTCTTGTTTTTCTATGCACCGTTCTATTATACTGATGTCTTCGTTGAATAGACGGACATATGCCACATGGGATGAAGCTGTACTTATACCGATAGGAGGCTATCCACTCCAAGGGACATGACTCAAATGGCAAGGTAAACTTATTGTTGCTAGGGATCAGTATGCAAAGCAGTTGATGGAATAGAGTTGACAGGTGGTTGAAAATATAAAGGTGTGGTAATACAAAACTATCAGTTGCGACCTGTGGTTAAAGATGTTCATTGGGGAGTTGATATAGTCTCTGTTATCAAAGTTGCCAAAATCTTACTCCAACTAATACATGGTGATCATTTATTGGTGCAACAACAGTCAACATGCGTCGGTAGGACAATTAAGGCTCAAACTGCATATTTTTCTAGGTGAGGCGGACGTTGAGTCTAGTTGGGGCTTCGAGATGCGTCGATAGATGTCCGGCTGAGATGTTCAGTTCCTTCTAGGAGGACGCGGTGAGGTAAGTAAGGTAGTCGACTCTAAGCAATAAGCAAGAACGCGTGCTCATAGCAGATGGTAGCATCGTCCTTGGATAGTGCATAAGGACATCTCGGATAACATCCGAGCTACTATATGTTTAGTAGGTTATAGATAAGCCATACCGAGGCCGCCGCCCCTCCGCTCGCGGGGATGCAATTAAGCTACGCGCGCGTTGCGAATTAGTCTTCAAGTTATTCCGGGGTATCATGCGAATCCTGTGGAATGTCGAAGTGAGACATCCTGTTTGGGTTCGGTGAGCGTATCCTATAGGTAGCAACTAGCTTGGACCGCGGACTCTGGAAGAGAGGGTGCATCACATTCTAAGGCAATGCCACCCATATGTGGACCATTAGCCAAGAAGAGTTCAGCCCAAACACTCGTATGCCACATGAACGCGGTCTGCTCCCGTGGGTAAGGCTGACAAGTGCAATAAGGATGTGGAAACATATGTGCAAGTGTAAGCATTCGAGCGAATTAGCGGAAGATCACGAGACGGGATTGGTAGATGGAGCTGAAAGCAGAGCTTGGTTAGTAACCCACAGCGGCAGATACCCGTAGATTCCTTGGGGTAAGCAATATTAACGACCAAACGCTGACAGTTGGCCATCAAGGCAATGCTGTGACCCCGGGGATCTATGGACGTCACGAAGGTCGTCTTGAGGGCTCTCGATGAATCCTGTGCGACATTTAGTCGTCGTTGGTGCCTGTAAGACACGTACGACACAGCCACCAGAGGGTAGGACTTCAGCCTCAATAGGGACGAGCTATCGAATAAAACGTGAGCTAGGGACTACAACGCTTCTTTATTTTTTAGGCAACCTGTAGTTCGCCCACCGAATGCCTTGCCAACGCAGCGCTTCTGCTCGCCTGCGATTCGCTGCCCAGCTAGCCCCCAATCGTCCAAAGATGAGAAAATTGGAATGCCACGGCACGGTGCCGTAGTTCGTCGATTCTGGTCCCGTGCCTTAGACACGCATACAGTAATTGTATATATGTACCTATGTATGCATATCAGCTAGAAGTGAGGCTTCTGAGGGGAATCTGCAAGACAGAGGCATGGCCATCTTTTCTGCGGCTGCGTCCCACTTAATAGAGATCTGAGGCCCATGAGACTCGGTCAAGCGAGCTGACCGAAGTCCACTTTCAGAAAAGCCAATGGGCGAGCGGATATCAATATCTCTATCCCGATATAACGATGTCGAATTGGCAAGGCTCAGCTGTGAATTGCGTCTCGCCTTAATGGTTCCCCATCGACATCGGGTTGATTATTTTTTCTTTCTAATGCAGTGACGCTTTCTTTCCTGCATTCTGCAGGCTAAATCCCACGACACGGCCATTTGTGCAGGGCTTGGCGTCCCTCAGCCCTCAGCACTCAGCACTCAGCACTCAGGTAGTAAACATCGATGCAGGAACCGATAATCAAGTCCCTCAGGGATTAAGGCAAAGCACCACGCGAGAAGGGAACATTTCGCAGGGAGGTAATTCGGTGAGGGGCGTGTCATCGCAGCACTTTAGGAACCAGTTGCGAGAATCAAAAAGAAGGCAACCTTCAAGTACATATAGTCGTGCGCGAGACACGGGTGGAAGCAGTTGGGCAGCCATGCATGTTATGAGTTGGCGAGATTACATTGGTGCCACGACCTTTGAGATTATAGCTTTTCGTTAGGCTTCATATGAAGGGATAAAGGTTGCCTAATTGTTGAAAAAGAAATGAAGTTGTAAATGTAAATAAATGAAGTTGCAATTGTAATTGAGAAAGTAAATGCGAAGTTTGGAAATAACCTTTTCACTTACCAAGAGCTTGGCTCCACTCGGTCGGCCTACCTATCACCGACATTATAGGGCACCTTCCTTCCATTTTCTTATGACTCCAAATATCATAACTGCGCTACTGTGTATAACAAGCATAAGGTTACTCTAGATGTGATTGTGAATCTTCCACATATGTATGTTATGTAATGTGTAACCTTATGTACATACATGTATGTGACGTCGACCATATATAGAGGAATACGTACCGATGTCTACCTCGGTACCTTACATGATTACATGTAAGTACCTAATACCACCTGCACTCAGCAATGACATCTACATATAACAACATCTCCAATTATATATATATATATGTATGTTGGAGATGAAGTTGGAGATTGTTGGAGGAGTCAAGGCTTTGAATGCAGTCAGACTACATCCAGCTAATGGGGGAGCTTCTTGGATAGAGTGTTCGCCTCGTTAGAATTGGAAGTATACATATATCTAAGAGCGAGCATAAGGCTGTTGATTCCAATCGAGAAGCACGACTACCTAGATAAATGAATAAATTCATTGGCTCCGAGTTCGCAAGGAGTAGGTAGGTTAGACATCTCTGTAAGTGATGACTGCAAGTGTGTATGGCACCACATACCACTACTACAACTCCCTACCTACCCCTCTGCTTAGACGCAACACGCTCATTAGATACCTAGGTAGGTAGGTAGCCCTCCCCTAGGCTACCAACAGTAACCTCGTTGAATCCAGCCCAAACATTTGTAGTAAGAGATAATTAAATATCCCATCCTTTCGTATGTTCCACCATATCCAGAGTTGCCTACTCGAGCGTGACCAGGCAATCTGCACGAGCGAGGCTAGAGAATGGACGAAACCAGGGAGGGAGGCAAACAATTCGGAAATAGCCTTGTGCGTCCATACCAGCGTCATGCAAGGTAACGTACTGTAACACACCATATTCAATCGCCAATGAGGCTCTGCGACGACAGCATGTGTTGCCTAGCCGCCGGTTCGCGGCACAACCCCAACCTGACTGAAGGCCGACGAGAGCTGCGAAGTCCACCCCAGTCGGATTCTCATGCCCACGTTAACAAAGCGGCACGCGTGCATCCCCCGCAACCAGGTAGCCGGTCAGTAAGCCTGCTGCTTGAAGTGCTCATAGTAAAGTTTCACAAAGAGCTCATGCTGAGCAGTGCGTTGGGACTCCGAGATATTATTACTGCGGGCCGACGAGGAGGATCCTCCGAACTCCAGCGAGAGCTCTTTGAAATTACTCGCGATGACCTCGTACGCCTTCAAGTTGATAGGCCTCGAGCTGAAATCCGACATGGACAACAGCCCCGGCGACGTAGCCCCTGTCAACGCAGTCGAGGGGCCCGCACTCGTCGTCGGAGAGAGACTTCCAGGATCCGACACAGACGAAAGGTCGCCCGCGCCATGTCCAGTGCCCATCGACAAGAACGGGTCGATATTATCCCTCGGTCCAGGCCCTGTCTCGGACGATGGGCCCAATGCCCCGGAATGGAAATCGAAAGGCGGGTCCGCGGGCGCGGGCGGGGGGCAGAGATTGGAATAGTCACCGAGCGCTTGGCCGAAACGAGCTTCGTCGAGGTTGATCGCGTCATGCATGCGCCCGCGGGCAAAGGAAGAGCTTCCCGGCTGATCGAATAGCGAAGCTTGGCGACCCGCCTCGAGTCTCTTGTGTTCGAAACCGCTAGGCTCGCCTGCTACGCCGCTAAGGTTGAGAGAGGAAAGAGTTGATTGATCTTCTTGATTGAAGGCAGAGGGTTTGAAGAGTAAGTTTGACGAACGGTCTGCGTCTGGCATGAAGGACGAGCCGGCTGGGGATCTTAGCGTGCGTATGAATTCACGAAGAGGGCCGTCGTCTTCATTGACGGATTTCCTTTGGATCAGGTTTGATGAAGAAGAAAAGTCTTCCTGTTTCGAGTGCATCAACGAACCTTGCGATGTATATCGAGAATAGTCTTCGGGCTGTCCGTATTCGCTATTAGAAGCAGCTGAGGACTCATTGCCGAAGGGATGAGGCTTCTGTGATCCATCATCGGGATACAGACACTGAAGAGACTTGGTTGAACATCTAAGACAAGGCTCCTCTCTCGAACATCTTTCCCGTGCCCTTGCACACTCTGTACAAGCCCGTTTTCTATTGAAGGCGTGGCTGTTTCTTTGGGCGGCAAGGTGCATGAGTTCGTGGCGGGTTAGAATGTCGCTGAAAATATCAGTGCAAATCCATCTTAAAAGTCGAAAGGTATAGTGATATACCTCCTGAAGAATCGCTTCAAACAGATAGAGCAGATAAATGGTTTGTGACCGTCGTGGCTGCGTTGATGTCTCTTAAGATGTTCGGGTCGTTTGAAGCTGCTAGGACAGCGAGGACATTGATATTTTTCTTGAGCCTCACCTCCAGGGGAAGGGCTTTTACGCCAATTAGTTTCTTCTGTAAGACTATCTATTTCCATTTCCATTTCCATTTCGGTATAGACATATGATAGATTCTAGCCTAGCCTTCGAACTCATGATGCTTGCCCCGACGTATTATAAGCCATAGCAATCGTCTATGTATGCGACTTACAAATATCGAGACTAGGCCTATCTAATGTAACGTGCGGGCTAGAAACGGCATGGGTTTCTAGAAGCATTCTAATTCGGTACAAACGTCTTTGACGATCGTAGAGGGCCAAGTTAGTAAGTTGGTGGTGCGCTTAGAGCGAGGGCTCGTCGGAACATCTTACCGATTGATTAAAACCAGTGAGGAGACGAGGACGTCATTGGTCAAAGCACGCGAGGAAACAAGGCTTGACCGGCTCACCTTGAAGCACGTTAGAGGGATATCCATGCTGCTGACTGAAGGGGCTCGGGTTAAGATTGCGAATGAGGACCGATACAAAAACCGAAATGATTGGCCGAAGTTAAGGCTATACTGTTTACCTATACACTCTTTCGCGGAGCACTTCCGTTGACATGCGAAAGAGTAGTCGGAATGAGTATTTGCATTGATGGGAGAATGATGGTTAAAACCAGCTTGTTATTAGTAGCCGTCAGCAGATTTATTTCTTTTCTGCGGACAATCTTTGTAAGATATTACACACTTGTTTTTATTTTTCATTTTCCTAACCCCCCCTCTCCTCTCTGTCAATAACTCATAGAAGAAATGAAAAAATAACTCAACAGAGACAACCCCTAAGCTACCTCTTACATAGCTTGTATATACTATACCACAAAAGACTATTCCATCATCAGCTAGCTGCTACCACAACTAGACAAACATGATTAAAGCTGAGATAATCAAATCGTATCCGGATTCCAGTTTCAACTAAATCTAGCGTACCATGGCTGGCACCCATACTAGGAGGTAGCGATAAGGCTCCGAACCTGCAGCTTGCCCGATGGGGTATGCAAGGGGTAGACATGACGATAGCGCCGAACGTGCCTATTCCAACGTCTTTCTACTAGCAAATCCCACGCTCGACTGGGTAGTAGCGGAAGGACGATGTTACTACGACACCGGGTGTCTCGGGTTCTTCGTCGTCTTAATAGTAGCAGCCAGCCCCGGCCCCCCTTAGTGTTAGCCCCTTAGCAGCCCAACTCTCATGTGACCCCTGCCACCACGGTTCGCGCGGAGATAGTAGGGCACGAAGGTCAGTTCCTTCTTCTCCTCAGCCACCACCGTCTGGCGGAGGGATAAGCCGGGTTCGATGCCGGACTTGGACTCGGTCCGATCATCTATCTTGCGGATCCAACCGACCGATCGGAGGGCAATGTAGTGTTCCCCCATTTGGTTCGTCTCCTCTTCCCTCTCGGTGACTTCAGAGTCGGATTTAATCCCGACGTTGCGGAAGTGGTCCTGCTCCCATGCATTGTCGACATCCTCCACGCAGTAGATTAGCGGCCCACGAGCGAGGGTAAGCGTGTTCTGATTGGTATAGGGGTGTGGAGAGATGAATCGGGGCTTGAACCCGTCGATCTGGATCGAGAAGGCCCTATTCGCCCAAGTGTAAGCGGGCGGGAGAACCAGGTAACCCTTCTCGACCTCTGCAGCTTTGTGGCTCGGCGTGAGCTGTCCAGACATTAGCGATATTGCCTCGCGGGCCTCTTAATCAGGGGCAAACCGGGCACCTACCGTGAAATTCCCTCGCGCCCAGGAAGGAATCCTTAACCTGATAGTCACGCCCGTAGACGCCGGGGCCTGCAGCTGGAATAGCGTATTCCCCTCCCACGGCCAATTCGACTTCTGTTCGAGTACGATCTGTTGGTCTTCTACTTGAAACGTAACCTTGGCCGTTGTGTATAGATGTACGTTGACGTAGGCATCCTTTCCGCTGCCTCCGTAATCCCATAGATATCCCCCGAGGCAGCCAAAAAGCCGCATAACATTCGGTGGGCAACATGATGTATCAAACCAATCCTCTCGGCGGCTTTTATCAGACTCCGAGCTCGCAAGCTGATTTACGTATGTGAATGCGGTCCCCTCTAGACTTAGCCCTGTCATCACTGCATTGTAGAGACATAACTCCATTATGTCGGCGTACTTCGAGTTCAAATCAAGATGTAATAGGCGCTCGGCCAACATTATGACGGCGATAGACGCACAAGTCTCGTTATAGCACCCACCTTCGTCGGAGCTCTGCGGGAGAAAGTAATCGATGCCAAACCCTTCCCATTGCCACATTGACCCGATTCCCCCGGTGAGGTACATCTTCTTATCGACCATATTGTTCCATAGCCTGGTAAGGGCTTCAAAATACTCACTCTTGCGTGCGTAGGGCCTCACTCCAAGTTCGTCTAGACATAGTAGATCGGCAACACCAGTTAGGACTACAATACTAACGTTAGCACCTTCTATTCAAAGAGAATCTTGTCATTGTGGCAATTCAGTATAGATAGAGGTGTCATTGTCCCAACGCTTGACTGGTAGAAGGCACTTCGCCCCCTAAATCACGATAGAACACGCCTAGACCCCACGGTCACTAGACACTTGGACGCCCTTGACGGCCGGTAATGATCGGCATTAAACGAAAGACGTCGAAAAAAAGGCTGAAAAGGGGGAACAGCTTCAGAGAAATACTCACGATACATGGCCCTAACAGCATGACCTTCGATAGTCTTCTGTTCTAGGATCGGAACGTGAGCTTGGTTATACCAACCACTATCGTGCATCGAGTAACTGTCTGGCCGTTGATAGGGGCTTTCGCCACGCTGTCGTCGTTCCCACTCGTAGTAGTGGAGGCCATCCTGGCCTGTCGGGTTGCCACGCTCCTCTATGAAATACTGGGCCAGCTTATAGGCGTCTTCGTTCCCTGTCGCCGTGTATAGACGCAGAAGCGCGAGCTCCGTCTCTGGATGACCTGGATAGGCATGTTTCTACGTAGAAGTCAGTCTATACGGTGGTTCTGATGAGAGAGTTCGCCGCTTCTCGACGAGGAAAGGGGCAAAAGATACTGACCTGATCCGGGCCCGGGCCGATAACCGTGCTGATCAACTTGACGTATTTCTCCAACGGTTCTATTAGGAGGTTGTTCTTGTAGTAATTGCTATGCGCCAACGCCGCTTCTATCAGGTGTCCAGCACAGTACCTTCATTGCGCGAACAAGGTCAGCCAACCATCTGCCCCTGAATAATCTCGAATTCCATAATAAGGGGGAGAGGGTTGGACGAGAACTCACAGCTCATGCTTATCCCTAATATTCGACCACCTGCCCTCCGGCTCTTCTATCGTAAACCACGTATTCAAATACCCATCCGGCTGCTGCGCACTACGTATCATATCCGCAAGCTCCCGCACCGCCGCATCGATCTCGGCGTCGTACTCCTCGCTGAGCAAATAACACGCGCCCTCGATCCACTTAGCAACATCGCTATCCCAATAGACAGGCGGCGGGCACGGCCAGCGGGATTTATCGTACGTCGGCTTCTTCTTCAAGCTAAACGCGTCGTATTGTCCCGAGTCCTTCATCCGCTTGAGCTGCGCTTTCGCCGTCGCCCGCCCCACCGTCGTCCGCCGCGCCCGCAGCAGCGACGCCCCGGTGAACTCGGTCTGCGTGAACTGCGTCTGCGGATGTGCCATGGCTGCTATAGCGTCGGGCTTGATATTTAAAAAGATGGAAGAAGAGGAAGCAGCACTCGGTCTAAGTCTGAATTGTTGCTCCTCACAGACATACGGCCGGGCAGCGACCTGTTTAAGAACAGGAGCAGCGGTCTTTTCTACCATGGCTACGCAGTAATAATTGGTGCTACGTCGCTACGGGAAATATGGGAATCAGCCCGGGAATCGGAGTTGCAAGAACAGTTACGACAATTCGGTTCACCTCACCGCGAAAAGAACGAGCAAGGTGGTTTGGGCATGACATCGCGAAGTCCGCTGTAGCAACCCAGTATAAACCCTCCGGCAGGCGAATGAGGGGAAAGCCTCAGCGCTGGGGGCAAGGTCACTAGACGCATGCACGAGGCGAAGAAAGGAAAGATTAGCGGCCAGCTCCATCGCTGTAATGTTACCACGAAGCGTATTTGAGGTCACGGATCTGGAGCAGCGAGGGTCCCGGCAGATATCTCACCCAAGATTCGGTGCTCCATTGAAAAGCGTTTCGCGGGAGTCGTGGATTGTATGTACAAGACAGCTCACATATAAGCACGGCCCAGGGGTAACCTCGTTGCAGCTTGCATCGGAGATCGATGGAGGGGGGGCCTAGGCCTTGGACAAATGGGAGCGGAACACGCCGCGGGCACGGCTTCTGACATATGGAATTGGGCTATATATTAGAATTGGCATTAGAGCGATACCGCATTTTGCTTTGCGGTGAAAGAAAAAAACGAACTTCGTTCTTCGTCCGTGGACTTATAAGAGAAGAATAAGAGAAGCACGAATCGTAGGCCCTTCTAGAAACAGGGCCAGGGACGTAATAATGCTAGCAGCGTAACTCTAAACCCAACTGCTTGGTACCTGGCGAGTCGACCCTATGTAACTACGCAATGGGAAGACATCCGATAGGCCGGTTGTAGCCTCAAATTTCATGTCGCTAACCCCAATCATGGATGCCACGAGACCTAATAAAAGTCATATGACTATCCCAGCAAAGCGTCAGCTTGTCTGTTGGACGCCGACTCGGACGCTGCTCACATATTTTATTCGTGAGCAGACCGCAGCCGAAGACGGCACGCAACCTAGGGACCGATTTTTTGCTTCACCGGTCTTCCTCGACTCGGCGTATAACTGGTAGACGGTTGAGCTCAAAATTTTGAGCGGTGAGAGGAAACAACACTTACAAGTCCTCGATCGTGAAAGTTAGCAAAGCGAATATACGGCCAAGGAACCTACTTTGTCTATCTGTGCCAGACGTATCATTCATTGGGAAATTATTAGTAAAGCTAAATAGGTCATTCCGCACTCGGGAGCATCGCACAGCATTGAATAATTCTAAGTGAAACCACCGGGAAAGAACCAGGCTGTTCTTGTATGTATTTCCTTACAGATATTACGACAAAGGCAGACTATTTGCCACGGCTCTGCCTCAACAGTATATTCCATACAGTAAGCCTTGCGAGGTAAAGGGCCCCTGCCAGTTGACCATCTACTATGCTTAGGATAGGCAGCAGGGACTAAGATATTCATACGTCATCTTCGAGAAAACGATAGGCAAATTTAAAATCTGCCTTCCTGCGGTTCATCCTGGAACAGGTTAGCAATAGATTCGTAAGACCATGTCTGAGCGTAAAGGAGACATATTTCATGTTGAAAATAAGATAGCAGAAACATAATCGTAGGATACGTACCACGTCGACTCGTAGTCAAAGAAGCGATAGGTGCCTTGCTCGAACTCCTCAGTTATGCTCTTAGGCTCCTCATGTCGTTGAAACCAAGTTTGGTACTGCTTATGAAACCGCCAACTTTGATCTTTAAGCGCCTTGGCTGCTAGATACTGTTGATAAGTGCCCTGCTTGTAGTAGAATACATAGAAGAGCGTATCGGGTTCTATACGCGAGTATAGCCTGGGGTCTTCGAATATTGGGAGCGGTTCCTGCGGGTACCCCGATGCTGAAGGATATCGGGTATCAGGTCTATATATCCGGGTTGGCTCAGAGTCGAATGCATCGATCGAATTCAGGTTCGCCTGAGAGGCCGCCATCATGCGCAGATGTGACGGGCTATTCACCGGCAGTGAACGCTTCTTCGTCACTTCGAAAGACTCTACTAAATCCTGTAACGAAGCAGGGAGATGGTATATAGACTCTTCTTCCTTCTCCTCAATAGGCTTAATACCATTAGCGATGCCATTGGATTGAGTTGCTATATGACCGGGTTAGTAGGATGTAAATACTGCGTATACAATACGATATACCTCTCGAAGATTCAGCGTGATCCGTAGTAACGGGCGCCTTACCTGCAGCTTTCGAAGACGCCTTCTCTGGCTTCTTCGGAGCAGCGGCCGGGATAGTTGGCTCGGAGACCTTAGGTTCAGGCACGCTTGCTGGAACAGAAAGGCTCCCCAGTTTTTGTTCTGACGGAGCCGGTTGTAAGAAAGCTATACTTGGTGAATTTGCAGCACTCGTCCTCGACGGCGCAGCAGGAGGTAAAGGTGAAATACCCGGTGTAGCTGATATTGGTTGCGATCCAGGTGGTGGAGGAAGTGGCGCGATACCAACATTGTTTTTATCGCTTGCGGCAGCGGCTGCAGCGGCTGAGGCATATTTGAGACCCTCTCCAGCCGGCCGTGTTGGTAATGATGCAGGCTTCATACCAGCATTGGCGGTACTACCATTAGTAACATTCGCTAAGGGGTTGTGTAATGTTGCTAGAGTCGGGAGAGGAGACTTCATCTGTGCGGAGGGGCGCCGGCCGACGGCGGCAGCAGCATCGACAGCACTTCGTGACTTTCCGGGTAGGCTACCAGATCGCGATTCCACATCCGCAACGTCTTCCTGTATAGATTGCGTATCTTGCGACGAAACTCGGTCATTGTCCTGGACCATACCGTAAACGTCCTCCTCTTCTTGAAGGTTCAACTCGTCATAAAGTCCTTCGTCTTCGATATAATCATCTGTTGTACCATCTGTGACGTAATAGCGAATACTCTCTTCTAAGTCGTTCACTTGTTCCGTGTCGACGCCCCCGTTATCGAGTGATCTACGAATCAACTCGAGCTTTCCCTGGTGCCATTTATGCCTTTCGATTATGTGCTCAATAGCTGCCATACGATCCGCCTTGGCAGCGTGGCTCTTGCCCTTCTTCATTGTCGCTTGTATCGCCTCTCCTTCCGCTTCGAGCGCCTCGATCTGCTGTTCCAACTCGTCGACCATACTACTTAGGAACTCGCCCGCTTCTACCTTAGCTTGCTCTTTCGGATCTAACTTGGCGGCTGCCGAGAGGCCTTCTTTCGAGTACGCCTTGGTCTTCATAGCTTTTTCTACAGCCTTAAACCGTTCCATTTGCTACAACACAGAGAGAATGCGTTAGTGATACTACAGCAGAGCTTGCAAAATTCTCTTGCTCTAGTACATACCGTCTCTATTAGTTTCCGATGCTCCAGTAACGGGGCCTTATCCTTGATGTCATTGCTAGCAGCCCACGTCTTGATTTGGTCTCGTAATCTCTGCAGCTTCTTTATTTCCCGTTTGAGGTTATCTTCCAGCTTCTCCTTCTGGGCCGTGTTATTTGACTGCTCGATCTTCTCGTAAATGGCATCGAACTCGGCCACTCCTTCTGCAACTTTCTTGAAGCATTTGTCTATCTCTTGTTGTAATTTCCTTGCTGCCATTGTGTCGATGTGTGCTCAGGAATGAACCCGAGCGAATAGGTAGTAGGGCGAATACGTAGGGGCTGGACGCGAAGGCCGTATACAGGGCAGATTTCGTAAGGCGCAACGATGTAGTTGGTAGGTAGGTATGTAGGTAATTGTGACTGTGAAAAGTCTAAGTGAAACTGGCGCAGGATAGAACCCGGTCGAGGTAACCTCTAGGTTTGATCCCGTAAATCATTTAACGGTATCGCACTGGTTTAGCGTATGTAGTGCGGCGCTCGTTACTGGGACCTATGAAGGTAATGAGGAAAGAATATTGGAATATTCGAATATCGCGACTAATGGGTATCATTCGTTTGCTTTGTCCGGCGGGAAGGTGGAAGAGGAAGAGGAATAAGTAATGCAATGTAATGTTTTAGTGATGTCTAAAACATTGTTGTTTGCTGACTACTGTAGGGTTTATCTGTTATCTTGCTTGTTATTAGAAAGGCTGAATCTTTTCACACGGGTTTAGATGCGATGATGAAAGCTGCACTAGGGCTGTGCTGAAATCGCAATCTACAGCCTACTACAGCCTACCGCACACAGCCCGTAGCCTGCCTTACATGTACATAATAACACCTGCCCGGCCCGGCTTACCTCAGTGCCGTTGCTATGTTACGTAGGTATTTCCCTGTACCATATCGTACTTACCCCAACGTTATCTCTAGGGCAAAGTTACAGGCAACAACAAGAGTTATTGTCCGCCTCACGTTTAAGGGGTGTAACAACTGTTACGTACCTCTATATCGGTATTAATGCTAGGGTTCGGTAAGAACATTGCGGTTTTTATATCCTCACTTAAACCGAAACTGCGGTAAGATATTACCTATACGTAATATTCCTTAATTTTTATCTATATTTGTTAATTAGGTACTCTCTACCGTGCACTTATGCATTGATTGTTTACATTTTGGTCTGATAACTTAATGTCCATTTGACATTTACCGTTTCAATGCTCAAAGCTCAAAGCGGGCCTTTCTTTTAGTGGATCATGAAGTCTAATAACGTACTAAGACTTGACATGCCAACTGGCAATCAGACGACAACTTGTTTTCTACAATTAGTAACACTAGCAGCATTTTACCTTAGGTAGGCATTGCCGTATTATCCATCAGGACTAGTATTAGGTAATTAAAGATTGAAGATAATATCAACTAGTTAGTTACCTCTAAAGTGTTTCGCAAACACATTATGCACCTTGCAATCCTCAATATAACTCATTAATATTAGTATATTCGGAGTCATTTATTTGAGCAACATTCATATCGTTTAAAATGAAAGGTCGGTACTTTAAATTCAAACATCCACCTTAACTTATTATTAATTGTTCATATTACTTGCAGCTATCCTACAGCGCGTCCTGTCTGCTTCCGTGACGGTAGAAAAGGAGGTCGTATCGTCTATCGGAAAAGGAGTTTTAGTCTTTGCCGCAGTGGCCCCCGGTGATACAGAGAAAGAAGCAGATTCCTTAGCAGCTAAAGTATTAAAGCTGAAGCTGTGGGACGACAATGCGGGGGGAAGAGTATGGTGACATATTTATGCCCCATTCTTTATTTCTCCTTTGTCTCATACGCGTGTACTCCGTGGTCATGTCTAACAAATACTTATTAGTGGAAAAAGAGTGTGATGGATATCGGCGGTGAGGTCCTATGCGGTGAGTTCTAAGTATTTCGGTAAAAAAAAATGGAATTATTACCGCCTAACAAGGACTTCTCAGTGTCCCAATTCACCCTACTTGCCTCTACTAAGAAGGGCAATAAGCCCGACTTCCACGGAGCGATGGGAGGGGAGGAGGCCAAGAGACTCTACGACTACTTTTTTGAAAAGGTCCAACAAGGCTACGCAGCCGATAAGGTAAAGAACGGAGTGTTTCAAGCCATGATGGAAGTTGCCTTAGTGAACGATGGCCCTGTATGTCTTGAATTCCTCTGTGCTCCCAACTCCATGTAGGGTGAGATATTAACCCGGGTTTTAGGTCACGCTGGAGCTATCAGCTGGTCAAAAACCTACATCTGCGCCAACACCAACACCTACGCTAAATCAACAATAACGGCTAGTTATCCAATAGCTCTTGTTTACAGCAACGTAATGATTGACTTCTCAATACAAACTCGACCATTATATCCATTTGAGTATTTAGTACTGAAACATTATAATCAGAAGCTCGTAGTCGAAAAGAACCGCATCCTAAACCTGTTATAGTGAGGGTATCAATATTAATGCAAATGCCGCATGCAATGTGATAAAACCAAAAACGCCCAGATCCGCCCGATTCCGTATTCACGAAGAGTCTGTCAACTCCTCTTAAAAGAGGGTGTTGAAGCGCTACGCCCATCTAAAAAAAAATCCGTTCTGGGGTATTACCGTCACGAAACTCCGTGGAATGCTTGCGGTTGTTAGTTCAACCGTCGTTCTTCTTCGGACGCCTATTGACCTTCCGGCTTCGCCTCTTAGCAACCACATTAGCATCCCAAGTCCCCATGAAGATATCTTCGCATTCATCCTCGTCGTCTGAGTCGAACATGACGGGCTCTACATCACCCTCCGTTGGCTCGGTTTCCTGCTCGGTTTCAAACCCGTGAACATCGCCAACCCTAGTGTCTTCCCAGTTCCGGTATACGACAACTCTTTGAGTCTCGAGTATGTACTTCCCGATCTTGTATTTCTGCGACTCTTCCTTCGCGTCTATGTATTTCCAGCCCACCTTGGCGTGACAGACTGTACAAGAGATGTCTGCGACGACATGCGATCCAGTAACCAAGAGGCGGGTTTCTGACTTGCCAATCTTGATGTTAATAAGGTCTCCGGCCTTCATGCCTCTACGTAGCGGTTGGTCCTGCGTTGAAACTAGGAATGCCCGGCCGTAACGGCCTGTGAATCCCTTACTCACAATTTGCGAGGCGAATGCAAAATCGGAAGCACATGTAGAGCACCTAATGGTGTTGGGTTGTGTTCGTGCAATAGACGTCTCTAAGGGTGCCAGGGATGGTTGGCTCCCTTTAGACCTAAAGTTGGTAAAGAAGTTGGTAGGTAAAGTAAATGAGGGTATCGATAGCCGCCTCGTAGGACTTGATGGTGTCGAGTCCGTAGGAGACGAGCTCAAAGACGGTGGAGTATCGGCTGGTGGGCTTTCGTGACTCGACTGCGAGCTCTGTCGTCTTCGGCGAAACGGCATAGAGAGACTAGGGAGTAGGTAAACGGGAAACTTAAGTCCCTCGACCTCCTCTCGAACCGGTGCAGGCAGAGGAGGCGGGGACGGAAGCACCTCGTTAAACATTATGGAATACATGTTACTAGAGTTGTAAAGTAGCCTGTGGTATATCTTTCGATATAATGAGCATGAACCATGCTCCGTTGGAGAGATGTGTATATTTCAAGTACCTGACTTGAATAGTTTAAGTTGAACAGTCAAAGGAGACCAGCTCAGTCGTCGGAGACAGAAAAGTCGAGACGTTGGAGTGTAACAACAGCTTAGCCCCGCATGCATGAAGCAGAAGAGCAACGAGCAATGAGCAACGGACAGCAAAGAATGGTTCCATGCTCTGGATGGTTGGGCAGACATGCCACATCTTAAAAGAGCTACTTACACTCCCGGAATATGCGGGTGATATCCATGTCAGGCTTCATCCATGGATGCTATACATGACATACCTATGTATGTAACGAGTAGACTTGGTACATATTTACCAGCATTATCATTTAGAGTTGATCCCGTGTGCATCGCATCATCGCATCATTCTGAGGGAAAGGTGCACTCACACGCTCCCTTATCGGAGATGCCCCCCCTAAGCTTTATCGTCCATTATCGCCCACCCGACAAGGCTAAGAGAGCGGATAGAGCGGGCTACTGTTTGAAAGGTGACCCTTGCATGGCTCCTGCTACAGCTATAATAGGAATAGGCTTGGGCAGCTTCAATGCTAAGTTTAATACCTATGTAGATGGCGTCACACTATAATATTACTTAATATACCTGGGTTAAGTTGCTTCCATGATACAACATTAGGTAATTACATCTATAGCTGTTGCATTCGTGATGTTATGTACTTGATATACCATCTTCATATTTTGTGTCTACATATTTTAGCATCTATTTCAAATAATAGTCTAGTACACTATCTTGAATGCCGCGTTCACCAAGGCCTAATCGCTAGGTTAGTCAGATCTTTAGAACATAATATGCACCAGGCAATTCTGACTGTACTTGATCATAAATAGACAATTATTAAGTGCTGCATATGTACCTAAGGTAGGCTCTGGCCAAAAAGATCGACCTACTTCTCCACGTGCTGATTCGCGAACACCTAACTGCCTCTCTATCGCCAAGTGTGGCATCAGTCTTACGCTACCACATGTACTACATTATAGCCACTGACGATGTAAGCCCAAAGCCGAGTATGTGGAGCCAAGTCGCCGCCATGCGAGTCAGTAGAGCTAAGCTGCGATATGACTGAGTCAACCGAACGCCGAGCGCGGAGTAGCTATCTTCGCAGCAAGATAGTAAAAAGCTGGAGTAAAAGTAGAAGAGAAAAAGCGCAGACTAGCCAATATAAGGTTGTGTTAGATCTATAAATTATATTAAATAAATCAATAGGTTATCTGCGTATCAAAGGGGTTATCAGACTTAATATGCGAATTAGCTCCCTGGCTTAATATAAGTAAAAGCGACTAGATGACAATACTCTTATACTGAAAGTTGTTCATATTACCAATGTATACATACATATATATTAGGTACCTATCGAGGTTCAAATCAAGGTCTGATTATCAGATCAAACAGATGTTCATAGCAATCGCACGTTTTGATTTATGTATGTATGTCAAAGATAAAACATTGCTGCCGGTGGGCTGATCGGCTCTGCGGATTTCTGAGAAGTTGGTGGAATGGAGCTGCCAAGCTGCACAAGAATCGGCTACCAATCACCACGCTCCCAGCCTATTGGTTCAACCGATATCAGATTAGCACGTGATCGACATGCGGGGTGGCGCGGCTACAATGCAGCAAAGTGATTGGTCCAGTTGTAAAACTCTAGCCGTTTCCAGAATCTAGAAGCCACTAGCCCGCTCTTTTGGCAAATGCGAGTGCCCACATTGACCGCTGTTGTCTTCTTTCGAAGATATTTGACTTGAGAGTTGCCGCCTCGTCCGTCCGCCCGCCCTACAATTTTCATAAGTCAATCTTACAAACTTCAACTCAACCATACACAGACCGTCAAATCCAAAACGACTTAAGAGCAATCCAATTGACTCAACAGCTAAACCAACCACAAACCAAACTTGATTGTCAAGGACAGATAATTATTTCGACAGCGCACACCTATCAATTACGCTTACGCTTTTCGGAGTTCTCCCAAAGTCCCGATTCATCATTTCGACCAGTCAACTCCATTCCTACGATAAACCTGGATTCTATCATCAGCTATGGCGCCAATGAAAAACAATAAAAATAACTATCTTAGTAGTAACGGCGAGGCCGTGGCCCGTGAGGTCAATGTCCTCGCCAGTTGCTACGTCGTCGACCCCGCTGCGTCCCTAAAGGGACTTCACTACTGCACTACCGGGGCTGCAGGTATGTCTTTGTCCCCTAACTAAACCCCAAACTTACCTACCTATATCACCTATATCACCTATATCAATCTAGACTTGTGTACTAACCAATATTTTCCAACAGGGGCCGAGTGGTATTCCTGAGGTCCCTATCTCAGGTCTACCATCTCCTCCGTCAAGTCCCCCCCTCGCGGCCATCACGACGTCTAACGAGCTCGCTCTTCAGCCCAAGAACAAGAAGCGCAGCCGCAACGCACCGATTAGCCGAAGCCGCCGAGGGGGGGCAACACTTCAGATCAGGGAAGAATGTGAGAGATTCTTTTGCGAGACCATGAAAGCTGTGTTCCAGGGTGAGTGGAATGTGGCCGGTAATGGCTCCTGCCTGACTGGTGTTAATTACGCGCTTACACCACCTGACGACTATCCTATGAGTCAGTCGTCCTTCTGCAACATTGATACCAAACTCGGAGTCTATGTGAACGGATGGATGGAATTTTGGGATTATGCTGGAGGTGCTAGCTTCCGAGCCTTTATCACAGAAGATGGCGACGAGAAGTCCTTGTTTGCATTCTTTGATAGCGGGCTCGTAGGCCGCGATCTCAAGCAAGCGTATGTTATTTACTTTCTATCGTATCATTTGGGGCTATGCTGACACCATCGCAGACTCATTGCTTTGATTGAGTTAGCCGATGGTCCAATCGAATGCTCGCATGTCGTGATCTGCGTGGACCGTTCGATGCCGCACGAATATGCGAAGGCATTGATGAAGAGTCTTCAGTGGGTTGGTTTCGAGATGACCACCTTGGACCATTGGGCCAAAGACATCGATGTCATTAGCGACAAATGGTTATTCATGGGCATGGAAGTCTAGATGTGGTATTCTGGACTCTAACGATCGTTCAACCTATTTCGATTTTACGAAGGTGCTAAGGGTTATTCGGCGTCTAAATACCTACATATCCTTAAGGTTAAGGTTGCTTTCTTTTTTTGGAGTTCTCGGAAGGCGTATTTACACCCCCATTAGCCTTGGCGTATGGGTCGTTTCTATTGCATCTGCTGCATTCATACCATAGGCGTCGCATCGGCTTAGAGGACCGAGATTGAAAATGGATCAGTATTGCGAAGGCAACGGTATAGTAGCAAATTACTATCAATAGACAACGAGCTTCTAACTTTCCACTTCCATATTCTAAACCCGTAACGCCTATCTACTAAATGCCGTAATGCGATGAATGCGCCAGACCCGTTAGCTCCCTCGACCCCAGATTTCATAATTCCCCTTCGAACTGTCTCACTTCCAACCCCTTTTCTGCTAGATAATCTTTGACTTGCTTGACAGTGTACTCTCCCCTGTGGAACATGCCTGCTCCCAGCGCAGCGTCCGTCCGCGTCTTCTCGAAGACTTCCTGAAAGTGGGATGGGTTGCCGGCACCGCTGGACGCGATGACGGGAATGCGTATCGAGGCTTTGACTTGGTTAATCAACTCGAGGTCGAAGCCCGAGTTGGTACCGTCGCGATCGATGCAGTTAAGCAAGATCTCGCCGGCACCCATGGCCTCTACAGCACGTGCCAATTCCACGACGTCCAAATCACGGGTCTCGCGACCGCCTTTGATCGTGCAGGCGTACCAGCAGTACTCCTCGCCGCGGGGGCCTGGGAAATTAGTGCGAATGGTGGCGTGGCGCGTGGCATCGACCTTGGGCACGTAGACGCGCTTAGGATCGACGCTGACTACGACGGCTTGGTTCCCGTACGCCTTGGAGATCTGCTCGATAGCCGTGTTACCGAAGAGCTTACGCCCAACGGCGAGGTACTCCTCGGCAGCGAGCACGGCATCGGAACCAATCGAGACCTTGTCTGCGCCACTCTTGAAGTACATAGTCGCGATCTCGAGCGCGCTGACCTTGGTCCCGTCCGTATCAACCGTGTCGCGGATACCACCGCCGACAGTCAGCGGGACGAAGACCGTCTCCGAGGTGCGCCGTAAAATCTCGAGCATAGGCAGGTCGGCTAGCGGACAGTCCCGGAAGCTGGTGATGTTGAGGAAGGTGACTTCGTCCGCGCCCTGCTCGTAGTACTTCTTGGCCATCTCGACTGGCTTGCCGAGGTTGCGCACGTCGCGGTTGTCGGTCTTTTCGCGCACGTCGTATTGGTCGCCCTTCGTCACGACGAGGTCTCCTTGGTCGTTTGTCCGTACGTCAAGACATGCGATGATTCGTTTTGTTAGGCCGCCTGTTGGTGCTGGTCCGGCTACGTCTTGGCCTAGTGTCTTTGCGCCTTCGCCTGTCAGGAATGCTTTTAGCACTCTGAGTCCTGCAACGCCGCTCTTCTCCGGGTGGAACTGCGTCGCCAGCACGTTCGCCTTCGCTACGGCGCCCACAAATACCTCCCCGCCGTACTCTCCCGTCGCAACGGTCCAGCCTTGGCCCTCTAGGTCGCCTTTAACGTGTGGGTACTTATACGAGTGGACGTAGTAGTACTTGCTTTGCGGGCTCAGATCGTATAAACTCTTGCCGCCAGCATTGGCGCTATTCCAGCCGATATGCGGAACAGATTTTTGGGTGTCATCGAAGCGGTCCAGAGAACCTTTTATTATACCCAGACCCGGGTGGGCAGGATCCTCAACTGAACCTTCGAATAGCGCTTGAAGCCCGACGCAGATTCCTATAAACGGCTTGCCGGCTTCGATATGTGCGCGAACGGCAGGTAAGTATCCGGCAGATGCTAACTGGCTTGTGCAGTGGCCGAAGTGGCCAACTCCGGGCAGAATCAACTTCTCTGCGCGCGCGACCTCATCCGGGCTACGGACCCATTCAACGCTGTATCCGCACTTTTCGATGGCGTTGACGAGAGACCGTACATTGCCCGCGACATAGTCGAGCAAGTGAACTGTAGGCATAGCGGGCGAGATCGGCAGCGGCGTGTAAGTGTAGGGACTCGAGAGCGCACGAAAAGTTTTGCAATGTTTAGGGAGATTAGGTAGGGGAAGTTAGATTTTAGGTACCTACGTAACTATAGTTTATAGCGAAGTAGCTGGAAGTTAGCGATAACTTAGCGGACCTCGAAGTTTATCTACCTCTACGCGAGAGCTAAAGGGACATAGGAGGTAGTTTGGCGGGTGAGTCAAAGGCAGCTACAATGGGAATTTTCAGCGCGGATGAGGGGCAGGAGGGGCAGCTAGGACAGGAGCGATTGCGCTTGAACGACCCCTCCAAGAATTACCTAGGTACCTCCTAGCTAGGAAACTTAGCGCATAATGCCAGTGTTGACCGCCTGAGCTACCGCTAAAAATGGCAAGCACCTCATTTCTAAACTTCATGACATTTCACTTAAAGGATCCGAGCTATCAAGACGCAACTTAGCTCTTTAAAGACACATATACTAGGGAATTACAAATTACAATTACAAAGTTGATTTTCAGTTCCGTGTTACATGATAACCCGACATCTCAAATGCGTTTCTGCATATCCTTAAGCCGTCATAATTCCGTCTTACAGATATCCGATGGCTAGGAACGGTATAAGTGAGGCTGGTCCTCGCGTTCCCTACGGAGCTCCCGCGACTTGGCACAGCCAACTACCCGCTGAGGAGGATGAATCTGAATGGGAATATGAATATTCTAAAACAGAGACCGAGGTAAGTATTTTACTATAAGTATTTAGATTAGAGACTAACTTATATCAGAGCTTCTATGTTACTCTAGATCTCTCTCAAGCAGACTTCACTAGCCGTGATGCCAGTGTTATTAACAGGCCGGGCTATCGTGGTGGCGAGAAAGCTGAAAGGGCGAAGTTATACTTGAACAGGAGAATGAGTCCAAGTAACGGCATCGATGATAGCGACGATGAGAGAGATCTATCGCGAAATTCAAAGCCGAAAGAGTCTCAAAGTGCTGACGATGGAGATGACCATGAGGTTCAGATCTTGGACCTCGAAACTACTAATCCGATTATTTCGTATAAGGGGCGTGTTTATTCAGGCCAATGGAACCAGAACGTCGGCACCGAACTCCTCATGGCAAAGCGTGACAACGATAACCCTCTTCCGGCTCTCCGGCAGCTGGATCATGATGTAGATCTCTTAGCCGCTAGCTGCGCAAGAATCAACGTCAAGGAGAAGCAGCTCAAGCCCAAGGACGTCACTCTGAAACGACAACGTGATGCGATTGCGTCTAAGGAGCGGCAAACCTCCCAACCTGCTGTCCCTCCTGCCGAAAAGTGGGCTGCTCCGGAAAGAGTCGCACAGGGTAATTTTCTCGAGAAGCTCATCGCGCTTAAGAAAAGGTTAGGCGAGACGGACGAAGTCACTGTAATTGCTAAGAGCATGGAAGTGAGAGCCCAACACAACCGAAGCAGGAAACTCAAGCAAGGCCACCGAGGCAAATTCAATCTTCCTCACACTAGGGGCCCGAGGAGAATGAGGGTGAAAGACGCTGGCATTCTTAGAACGTTATCGATTCGCGAGGGGTCAGCCGCAACTTCGCCTTCGCCTAGCGTTGCTGATACTATGGTTTCTACGCCTACCCCGCATCATTGGGATGAGCTGGAAGAAGGGGAGCAGGGAGAAGAGAATGAGGTGATAGATGAGAATGAAGAGGATGAAGAGATGGATAGGGTCGAGTATTATGGATCGGGAGGAGAGGGAGATGAGAATGAGGACGTGGACATGGATGAAATCTAAGGATTCTTCCAAGCATGCTGATCGGAGTATCGTACTAAGCTATGTTCACTCTTACTGTAGTACTTGGAGGTTTAGTCAAGAGCCTCTGAAGTGAGAATCAATCTTTGTGCTTTAATTTGCCTATTCTTAAGTATTCTTGTCTGCTTCCTGTGGAGTACTTCTTCCTCGGGGGTTAATACATGCGATCACGCATTTTTCAGCTCATAATACAGTAGTCACAGACTACTCGATGATCCTCAAACCCCGTCAACCAGCCATGGCATTTAGTCAAGTAATTTTTATTAATCAGGTTACCTAACCTGTTCTAATTACTCGTTGCCCAATTTCGTCCCAGTACTTGTTGCAGTTTATAGTCTAGAATTCATTCTGGAATTGATTCTAGAATAGATCGTTGATACTCTTGTCGGCATCCTTCTTGATAAGATCTATCATTCCCTACCAAGTTGTTATCAGATAAGCTATTACTCCAGCTAGAAGCCAAATACCAAAGCAGCGGTGAAGACTGCGGGAGGGAGGGGACAAAAGGAAAATGAGATAATCACCCACCTGAGGCATGATCGGCTTTCCGTCCTTGCCTTTCACGTATCGGAACGGCATCTCTGTGCTCTCGTGCTCGTTGAACTTGAGCTCGGGGTAGTCGAGGTAGGGTATCTTGTTCAACGTGACTGTTTTTTCTGGTTAGCTATGTAGACTCGCGATACTTCCACTCGTTCGCGAGGTAGCTTGCTATGAAAAGAGAATGGGATGAGGATATAATGGGGAAAGAAAAGTGAGAAGTGTGAGGTGAAAATTAACTTACACTGCTCCTCAATCACCATCCGCGTCACCCTCACCGCCGTATCGGTCGTCATCTGCACGGGGCCCAGCCTGCGGCCCTGGTATCCCTTCTTGCGCAGTTCGGACGTGCGATCTGTTCATCATATTAGTAACTTAACTTTCATCACCAATCCACTATCCTCCCTTCACCCGCCCATCTCGAAATATTGGCCTCCACCCTCCACCCTCCCCCCCCACAGCAAAGAAAGCCCACACATACCTCTCGGCGGATCATCGCCCAGAATCCCCCCAAACAGAAACACATCGAAATCCCTCTTATCATCCGGACTCAAATCCCTATCCGCCTGCGGATCAAGCAGACACACCCTCTCCCTATCCTCCTCGTCCGTGTAAATATCCTCGATGCTCCGACCCTCGGCGATGAAGGACGGGAACCCGGTCAACTTATACGGGACCTTGAACCCGCGCGGCAGCGACGACAGCATAAAGGTGCTCTGCGCCCGCTGCGTCTCCTCCGCGATCGCCGCGTACTCCAGCTCCGACCACGGCCCTAGCTCCGCGTCCAGGTGCTCCACTACGTATGTCTTGCGTTCCGGCATCTTGGTGGGCTGGGACTTGCTGCTGCTGCTGCTGCTGCTACTGCGTGCGTGACTGGGCTGCTTATAATGTGGGTAACTATGTGTGGAAAAGGAGGGCGGGCACCTTTTATATTTCGAGATTTCTCTGGATCTCGGTGTCTATTGCTGTGTTTTGTTTGCGTACTAGGTATGTATGTAGTATGCTGCGATGAGACCCAAAGCCTTGGTAGGTTATACGCCTTTTACTATAAGTAATTTCGGTACGAATTCCGCTATTGCGATTTTTATCAACTACTTATTAGGTAAACAACTTATAAAGATTTAGAACTTATGATGTATCTGCTGACCCGTTCGACTTGATTGTATGAATGAATTTATTGGCTCCCAAGAGGGAAAGCCCAAACAAAACAAAGCCCTGATTTTGCACCGATTGAGAAAATCCCACTAAACTGAAAGAGCGGGAACCAATCAAGTCGACACAACCAAAGCTCCTACGTAGACGCCCTTATGTCATTTGAAGCTAGACTCAGTCACTGTGTCTATCACTATGTATACATACACGGAATGAGGAACTAGTTGTAAAGACACACTTGAACTTATTAATAGGCCTAGACACAGGATTCTGAGGCTAGACTGATCAAAACACTACCGCATTATATACCCTTCTAGTACCAATTCCATGCCAAACTGACCTTAATCATCGTGCCTTTTAATGCCCTTAAACCCTGCGCCCGTAGCCAGCGACTACTTATGAAGATACACCGGGGAAGCTCTCCCCTCGTAGGACCATTGTAACATGGTGTAGTTAGTATATGAATTTAAGCGGTTGACTTTCGCGAACCCTTGGTTGGAAGGGAACCAAAGTCCTTGCTCTTACGCTTCTTCGTAGGTCTGCTCGATCCCCCCTTAGGTCGGTAACCGCCGTCATCGTCTCTTTTCCTCTTCCCCTTCGCCGGCGCATCGTAACCCGCATCATCATCCCAGTCCATGGATTCGGCAGCTTCCTTCTCTTTTTCCTTACGACTGACAGCTGATTGCCTTTTATTTCGTGCGGTCCCGCCGCCCTTACGCTTCCGACCGTCGTCTTCTTTATCATGGCCATCATCCTTATCTTTGCCTTTGTCCTTATCTTTTTCCTTCTCAAGATCCTGGAGGAACGTCTTAGGTGCATGTCTTCGCAACCAGTTGTAGACACTCGTCGGATTGCGCAGCGCGAAGTTAGCGGCCGGGTTTGGGATCTCTTTGCCAATGGCACTAGGCGCGAGAGTGGGCTTCGGCTTCAGGCCCAATCGCGTATCGAGTTCGTGGAGATACTCGTCAACGTCATCGGCCGTTAGAAAAGAAGTAGGGTGTATCTGAGGATCTCGAGGTTCCAAGTCATCCAAGATTTCTGGATATTGCTCAACAGTGGCGGCAAACGATCTATGTGGAACGTCCTCCTCTAGTCGCCTTAGAGATCTTGTAGGCTTTTGGGTTGCGTCTGAGTCGTTATCATCATCGTCGTCTTCTAAACTAAGGTCTATCCGTCGCTCGAAAGGGATCTGGGGCGACTCGTTGATATCAAATAACAAGTCCAGTAGGCGACTGAAGGCGTGGTTAGTGATCGCATGTCCATTTGTCGAGATAAAGCGCAAAGAAAGGGATAGTTCTTACTCGTTCTCGATAGCTAAACGCTTAGCAGTTCGCATGGCCTTTTGTTCTAGTTTATGCAGAGTCTCGATCTCCTGCATTTGGTGGTCAAACTTGATGCGCATCTTTCGATACTTCTTCTTCCACGATTTATATGACGGCCTTGTATCGGTCATGTGAAGGTCGCTATGGTCGACATCTTTGTCGAACTCGGCCTTAACTGAGCGCTCCATTGTCTGTCCAGGGAGCAGCCGTCTTACGCGATAGAGACGCGATAAATGATAATGTAATGGTTGTAGGGGGAAAAAAGGGAATTAAATTAGAGATGGTAAGAATTTGGAAAGGTTGGGTTAATTGATTGCGAAGAGAAGTAATGAGAGATAAAAAAATTCAGTTGGGAGAGAGGCTATCCTAAATGATTACGACAAGGCGGAATTGTCAAACATGGCCCATGCCTCCCGAACGTGACTAAAAAACAAGAAGACAATGAGAGTTGGGGGTTAATGTTTGGTGGATTGAAAATTTAGTGATTCAAAAAGTGCGGGTGCATTCATAAAAAAGAGGTTATGTGTTATGGCAAGAGCGATCGCATTTCCCTCCTAGCCTGGCACACTGCACACTGCACACTGCACACTGCACACTGATACCGCGCATCTTTCCTTCCAGCAACACGCGTTCATACCATCTCCTCCTTCTTTTGGGGGCTAATAAAAGCATCAGTTCTCCAGATGGAGCATTTCGCTAAAACCACCCCTAATCAATTAAACATTCCACACCTTAAGCTATCGATAACATAGCACCCCCACCGTACCAAACCTAAAAAGGCCAAATTCTAGACCCCACCAGCCCACCACATCGCTATCCGTCTTTACAGCCAATAGTTATCTTTAGAAATATTCACAGGCTGACCTTTGCAAACGACGAAAAGTAAATTGGAACAATTAATCAGCCAAATATATACCGTTGTATGTTCCGACAAGTATTCAAAATGGCTGAAAGCGCAGCAAAAAGATTGAAAACCTCGGGTGGTGGTAACGGTGTCAAAATCGGCACCCACAACGGCCATTTCCATGCTGATGAGGCCCTCGCCGTTTACATGCTACGGCTGCTTCCTACCTACGCCGACTCTTCCCTCGTCCGCACGCGCGACCCAGCTCTACTAGAGACATGCCACACCGTCGTCGATGTAGGCGGTGAATATGACGCCTCGCGCAACCGTTACGACCACCACCAGCGTACATTCACTACAACTTTCCCCGGCCGACCAACTAAGTTGTCCAGCGCGGGGCTGGTGTACATGCACTTCGGCAAGTCCATAATCGCCCAGCACCTGAGCAAGTCTGAGGATAGCGACGAGGTCGGCGTGCTATGGAACAAGCTCTACGAGTCCTTCATCGAGGCTCTCGACGCCCACGACAACGGCATCTCGTCGTACGACCCGAAGAAGTTAGAGGAGGCTGGCATCGAGAAGGCCTTCAGCACCGGTGGCTTCACCCTCGGCGCTATGGTCGGTCGCCTAAACCCCAACTGGAACGATCCCACACCCTCGGACCCGGCCGAGGCCCAGGCCGCCGAGGATGAGAAGTTCCTTACGGCGAGCACGCGTATCGGCGAGGAGTTCTCGCGGGACCTCGATTACTATGCGCGAGCATGGCTGCCCGCGCGCGCCATCGTTCAGGATGCTTACAAGAAGAGACTGCAGTTCGACCCCGAGGGCCGCGTCATGGTGCTCGAGGGCCAAGCCGTGCCTTGGAAGGACCATCTATATACCCTGGAAGAAGAAGAGGGAGAGTCGGCTAAGAAAGTTCTCTACGTGCTATACCCGGAGAAGCCCGTCCCCGACGCCAAGTGGCGGATACAAGCCGTGCCTGTCACCAAAGACTCGTTCCAGAGCCGAAAGGCGTTGCCCGAGCCGTGGCGGGGCGCGCGCGATGAGCAGTTGGACGAGGTATCTGGGGTTCCGGGTGGTGTATTTATACACGCGTCGGGATTCATCGGAGGAAACAAGACCTTCGATGGTGCTAAGGCGTTGGCCGAGAAGGCCTGTGCATTTTGAAGATAGAATTCCACTTACCAAGTATGTAGAGGAACTGGAAAAGTGTGATAGCCCTCTGGCATATACCCAGCAGAAAGACAAAAATCAATGGAAAGCTACAACCTGGCAAGTGAATACTGTTGAGAACACGGCACAAGGACCTGATATTTCCCGAGATATGAAGCCTCGTTATTAAAACAACTATCTGACACTGACACCAGAGCAATGCCTAACCCATGTTGCATTCACAGGTAAGAGTAATAAATAGCAGCAGTTCCAAACATTAGGTTAGGCAGTCAACCAAGCCAGAACATAGAGAGAGAGAAAACAAAAGAAAAGGAACCAGGGGTCTTAGCGAAAGTTCTCGATTTGGGAATTGGGAATAGACCCTAGAAGAAAACGACGACGACGACATAGCGTCGTTCCATCCGTGATATTTTTTGCAATTGCGAAAATTTCCCTTTGCCAGTACCACGCGAAATCACCGTTTCCCCAAACGCCGCGGGAGGATAAAAAATCAAAAAGAAGTAACTAAAAAAAAGTCCTCGTAACCCATCGTCGTGAACGGGAGCCGGCTACTAGCACCTTTTGCACCTTTCTCGTCTCCCTCGCGCGCAATATAACGCAACGCAACGCAACGCAACTACTCGGTCGTACAACGACGGGCAAAAAACGTACACATACGCTCCCCGTGGCCGTGTATGATAGAGCTGGGGAGGAGGGTAGAAACCCTTTAGATAACGCGCCTCTTTTCTTAAGTAGCATCCAACGCTGTTCATCCGCTGTCCTCCGTAGAATCATCTCGTCTCACCTCATCCTACATTGTCCCGCCCCAGTAGCAGTGTCGCCTTACTATCATCTTATCTTCGGATCGGGATACCTTTGGCAGCATCGCCGTTTACCGCGGTACCGGTAGCCTCAGCATTCTTAGCGTTATTCTCCTTGTCGCCATTCTCAGCGGCATCGTTCTCGTCGGCGCTAGTCTCGCGGTTGAGGAAGCTGCTCTCCTTGACGGGGCTGCCGGTGGAGGTGACCTGTTGGCTGGTGTGAGCGTGCAGGCTGGGGTGGTGCTGGTGGGCGACGGTGCTGCCGCCGTTCTGGCCGTTGGGCGACGTTAGGTGGGGGATGTTCTCGGGGACGGGGTGCTGGCTGCCGACGCTGCCTGTGTCGACGCTGTCGCCCTTGCCCGCCTTCGACATGGCGTAGTCTCCGCTGTCGAAATACTTGCGCTCCTTCAGGTGCTTGGCGAAGTGGTCGGATTTCGACGGCAGCTTGCCGTACAGGCGGAAGAGGCGTTGCTCATCAGGGGTGAGCGACTGCGATAGAGGGAGTTAGCATCCATGTTGGTGGTATTTGTATGTGGGGTTATGTGCAGCGGTGTCATGTGGAACGATGGAGATGATGTTCGGTAGTGTAGTAGAGACAAAGACGTGAGACTTAAATCTCGCCATAGTAAACCAAATATTAGGATGATAGGCTTAGTTCCGTCCGTCGTATCGTCTACCCCCCCTGGTTTGGGTACAGTAAGTGGGCATCCAACCCAACAAGGAGTAGAGTAGATGGGTGTGGTGGGGAGGAATGTAAGTGTGAATGGAAAACTGACCTTGACGTCAACCTTGTTCTTCTGGTGAGGGTTCATGGTGAAGTACGCGAAGGTCGCCTCGATCAAAGGAACAAGTCTTTAACAGACGGGTTTCTCAGTGCCGTTGGGCTTGCGAATGGACGGTGGTGTTGAGAAGAAAATGTGGTCGAAAGAGGGTGGGAGGTTTCGTCGTAGTTTCGTCGTAGTTTGTATTGGAAGTTCGTTTTGGGGGAGGGGAGCAAGAATACCTAAGCCTAAGTGCCCCAGTGTATCTTTCAAGTACAACGAGGTAGGTTAGGTACCTAATTACCTATCTAACATTAAACCTAACCTCACTTAACTGACTACCGATATAAGTAACGGCAGGTGTAGGTGGTGGGATGGCTGACTACCGCTACGATTGGGGGGTGACGGAATTGTACCCGCTAGCGTTGCTCTTAGTTAAGACAAAGACCCAATTATAAGCACAAGCCGCTTAAGTAAGGACAAAGTACCACAAAGTATTCAGATACCACTGTTTGTATCTATGTAGTGCTTGTATCTGAGCATGTCGCAGCACGATGTGACCTATAATATCCGGAAGTTGCCGCCCTCCCAAACTCTCAAAAAGGGTTCGAAGAATAATCAGGGTCCAATATGCAACTTCGAATTGTTTGTTTATTAACATACGACAGTTATTAATCGATTCGGAGCATTTTCATCCTTGCATTCATACCCTCTTTCAACCTACCTATCAATCAATTCAACTCTGTCTTACCTCGTTGACTCTGCCCACCTTTATGAGTCAGTTCCTGAGCATCGTCGCCATGGCAGCCCATCTTCATTAATACCGCTGATTAATACCAGGGCATCTATCCAACACATCCATGACGACGGCCTCGTAAGGACTGACTGCGTGGAAACCGTTCGACAGGTCTGATCCGACGTCGTAGTCACCACCATCCTACAGCAAACTGGTCACACCTTATATTGGTGATATTGCGGTCGGACCAGCAACTCCTTATCTAGAAAACGTCGTGATCTGACGAGCAACTCATGGCACCAATCAGGGACTCTACTACAGGAACACAACAGCAACCCACGTTGCTTTCTACCTTGCTAGATGAGGGATGATAACGAAATATGATTATTGACTGATAGGATAGTACCGGCGGTATGTTTATGCAGTAGGTAATGTGATACGAAACTCCTCATCTATTAGTTGAGCCCCAAAACTGAACAGATATCTGGTGGCGATGGTAGTATTATTACCGCTCCTCCTTTATAGTTCATTTAAGTTTATGCAAATAGACTTGTTTATAAGACAGACCGGCTGTTTGAGACATAGTATGAAGTTACTTTCTGTCCCTACCTATTTCTCAAGAATCATAAGTATGCTTGACAGCCCGTTTACAGATATTAGTTAAATACGATCCCATACTAGTTTATTGCTCAATTAATAGTTTACGAGTAGTCTGACTTTCCTTCTTTTATTCTAAAATTCTAGTATCATTTGTACATATCAAACACTCATTCTTGAGTACAAGTCTTCCAAAGAGAGCTTCTCTACTAGCAGTTCCCTTCCTTCCCTTTCTCTTCAACTTTCCCCAGCCGCGAACTTATATCCTACTTCGTCTCAATTTTATTCAATATGCTGTAATGAGAGGAGGGATAGTTGCTCTAAGTGGTCGCCAACGTGAGAGTAATACTAATCAGCTGTTTCGATCCGCTCTTTAAAGCATATCGGGCAATCCCTTGCGGTTATCCGGACATTGGCCTGGTCGCCTATGTTGATATCGTCCTGATTATTTTCTGGGACTTCTCCATTGTGATCTATCGTCATATGGGCTTGGATTTCCTCAATGCTACTAAAAGTTTCAGGACACCTCGTAACACAGCACCGTTGCCCCCAGTGGACTTGTTTCATATGAAAAGCCCAATCGGAGCGGCGTGAGAATTGGTGATCGGCGGTAGGGCAAGGCTCGAGACATATATAAGGCTTTAGGTCCCCCTAGACATGTTCCCTACACATATATAAGTACGGTAATTTAGATGAGAAAAAATTAGATGATAGTGAATATGCATACTCCCGCTCTCCCCTTGACTGTACTTCGATCATAAGAAAGCACAATTTGCACATAAATGGACCGTCAATATACTCCTCAGGCACTTGCGGAACGTTCAGTCGGTCCGGTTTGCCGTTAGGAGTGGCACATGAAGTTCCAGAGATCTTTGATGCAGCGACTGAATCTTCGATCGAATTACTTAGTAGATTTGAATCCTTTCTAGAACCTCTGAGGTGCTAAAAGGCTGGTGAAGTGACTGTTCTCGCATTGTCGAACTTATCATTGGCGCTAGCATCACCCTCTAGGCCTCCAGAAACCTCACTGTAATGATTCTCCCAGTATTTCAAGTACTGCCGGCGCCATATTATTGATTTCTAAAGCCTTTCGACAAGTCTGTAGTCTAATAGCGGGAATCTGTCTATCACAAGGCGAATATCCTGTTGTTCGTAGTCGGGTTGATCGTGTTGAGCTGGGTTGGCAATGGTGATAGACAGCTTAAGAAAGCAGTCAAGTACATGGCCCATATCTCGGAGGACAAGATCAATTGTAGGCTTTTTCAACACATTGTCTTCCAGGAAAGAATCCTCCAACTCTTCATCGATTGGGTCTATAGGTCCATCTTCGAAAATACATTCCTTCGACTCTGATGAAGTAGCTAGATTGCTTTCAGCGAAAAATGTTGTCGTAATGTGTAAAAGCCTTCCACCTCCGACGGGTACCTATAGTACATCAGCCTCAGAAACGGAAATCCTAGTTGGGGGCGTCCTAACCTTGTCTTGGATGCCGCTGACGCGATGTCTTCATGCTGGGAGGGTCACTGACCTCTGTAAAGCTGTACAAATAGAGGATCAGCAATCTGTGGGCTATTTTGGATACGTTCGGCACGAAAAACGCAGATTTTGGCTATATGCTTCTTCGACTAACCCATCACATCTCCGAAGGAAAATCACACTCCGGCAGACTATCGACGGGAGCCAAACGAGCTTGCCACCATTTTATTACCCTGAAATGATCAAGATAGCACTCACTCTTTCTATCAGTGTCTTACACCTATACGACACACCGTGGCTGGCAAAAAGATTGGATTAGATGACATTGTCTTCCACAGCGATGACACCCGATGCTCCCATAATGATTCTCCTTATCGCCCCTTTGTTATAAAAAGGTACACTTCAGGGGATACCTCTACAACCACTCAAAACAGCGGATTACTGAAAACGCAGAGGCCGGTTCATCTCGTCGTATTATCACTAGGGGCTTTACTTATACAACTAATCGTCGGAAAGGTAGTTGAGGAGCTTGACGTTATAGATGACATGGATGCGAAATCGATTATATCGAAGCGAGAAATAGGGGGGCGACTGGCAGATTGTGTTCTGGAACAGGGCGGTATGAATTATCTAGCAGCAGTTAACTGGTGTCTTGAAAGCGTATATACTGTATCAAACTTGCAGCATGATGGCTTCTGGCGGGATTTCTTTGAAGCTGTCGTTGCTAGACTGGAAGAGGACGTAAACTCATTGGGCACAAACTAGAACCAAGAGTGGTTTGGTGCGATAGATGAATATACTTGCAAAATCCGTACTGTATATTATTTACTATCAATTCTAAGACCAAGAACTTCAAGTATATGAAGACAAGGGCCAAAACTATGCAGGAAAAAGAAAATCGCTTTCCAGGTGTATAGGTGTAGGCCTCGTTTGATTGTGTCAATTATTACCCATATACTACCTCTTTTCGAAATTCATAAATGTCTAAGAGTTATGATTTTGATACTTCTTAGGTATTCACTATTTCAGCATGCGGAGTTAGCAGTTTGATCCCGGCGATAGGACTCACACCCTTTCCACTTTAGTATTTTGGCTCACGGAGTTTACCTAAACGGTTTGGTTACCGGTGATAAGCCATGTATAACGTTGATTTTGATATTTCATTATGTGGAGCTTAACACCTAAGTTACCGGTGATAAATTTTATATTCTCCCCCCCCCTATTTCGGTGTCTATCCGGTTTTATGAGCTTTCTCCGAATCATAATATCGAGTACGCCGGGCTGAATTGAGAAATACTAAGATCCTATTGGTAATTAATCTCTAATACCCGCGATATATGCTTTATAGTATTGTAGTAAACTTGTGATTATTATGAGAGAGCTCGTGTACGTCACTATCCCTACAACGCTTTCGTAGAATACCGTAAAGACATAAACTGGAATGTATTAGTTTTAAGTCCTATGATTTAACTTTTATTTATATTATTATTCCATCGCGTCTTATGTGAAGTTAGTGACGGTTATCCCTATTTAGGTACTCATGTCGTCCGGCTTTGTGGAGATAAGGAGCATGGGATCTATAGGAGGTAGTGATTGAACAACACCGTATGAAGAAAGAAAACCAACCTTTGGAAACATCATGCCATAGTATCAAAGACCTCACGGAGATATTCGTAAGGGATATAATCCTTAAATGGGAAATGCTTGCCGCAGACTAATCGGAGAAACTTTGAATATATCCGATCATCGCCGGCTGAGGTAGAACGGCCATTCTTATATAAGGCTTCCAAGATCCGGTTTATGAGCTTGAGAATATGTCCAGAATCATCTGTCTCTTCACCTTTTCTATAATCTCAATCTCACCTTCATCTTAACTTTCACTATGGCATCCGACCTTCCCACCGAACATCGCGCCCTCGTGCTCGAGGCCATCGGCGAAGGCTTCAACCTCAAGAACATCCCAACCCCCCAGCCCGGCCTGGGCAAAGCTATCGTCAAAATAACTGCCGCCGGTATACTTTCTTACCACCGCGAGATCTATAGTGGTACTCGCTACTACAACTTCCCCAAGCCAATCGTAGGCGGTATCAGTGCCATTGGCCGCATCGTCGCCGTCGGAGCCGACGCAACTCTCCTAAAGCCAGGTCAGCTTGTGTATGTCGACTGTGTGATCCACTCGCGCGATAACCCCAACGATCTGTTCCTCACAGCTATTCACGAGGGTCTAAGCGAGGGCAGCAAGAAGCTGATCCGCGACGTGTGGCGTAACGGGTATTTCGCTGAGTACGCCCAAGCGCCCCTGGAGAACTGCTTTGCCCTTGACGAGGCGAGATTGTGTGGTGAACTAGGCTACACAGTCCCGGATATCTTGTATAGTTGCCACATGCTTGTTGGGTTCGGCGGATTCCGGGATATTGACCTGAAGCCTGGCGAAACTATCATTGTGTGCCCGGCCACTGGGGGCTATGGAGGCGCGGCTATACAGACAGCTATTGGTATGGGAACAAGAGTCATCGCCTTCGGCAGAAACGAGAAGGAGTTAGCCAGGCTCAAGGAACATGTGCTAAGGGGCACACCAAACGCCAATATCGAGACGGTGAAGATGACCGGAGACGTGATGGCGGATGCGGCCGCGTTGCGGGCATTTGGCATTGTTGACGCTGTCCTCGATTTTACACCACCGCAGGCAGCTAAGTCCCAGCATGTCAAGAGTACCATCTTGGCTCTCCGTCGTGGCGGGCGTGTCAGCTTTATGGGCTGGAATGAGGATCCTATGGTCCCTACTGTCATAGGCATGGATATTTCCATAAAAGGGAAGCTGATGTACGATCGAGATGATATTGTTTTATTTTTTAAGATGTTAGAAAGGGGCTTATTCCCTCGCGGCAAGAATTTTGTGGACACGAAGCTCTTCAAGTTGGAAGACTGGAAGGAAGCTCTCGATGTAGCCGCGGAGCACATTGGTATTGGAAAATTCGTGGCTTTTGCCCCTTAAGATTGTGTCTTGGTCATTACGAGGACCTACTGGAGGTATGAAGGAATACATAGGCAAATTGATAGACTGATATATGCGGTTAGTATAGATAAACTATAAACACGTCTCTTCTCATTATTACTATTAATGTCATTATGTAATGTAGGATGTATCCCTTATGTTAAGGGTATAAGTGAAGTGAATCGTTAGTTGAAGCGTTTTATATGTGGGTAAGGGTCAAATAAAGCACATGAATCTAATTAATTTAAAATGCAAGATTTGATCTAGATCGTATTGAGTATTAATATAAATAGATCTAGCATCTAAGGCGATGCGATCAAGTACTCAAGAGCGACATAGCTAAAGGCAATAGGAGGTATACATGTGTTATTAGCCAACAACCTACAACGTAGCTTACTCAGCTTCAGTTTGGGACTTCCCTATTATTATATTGATATTACTGCGGTACCTATCAAGTATACTTCTGTAGTTAAAGACCTTTATAGTAGAAACGAAGTCAGTTCAGTACCTTGAGTCTACAGCACTCGAATAACCCAACGTACCACGCCACCCACCATGACTTTCGGCTACAGTTACCCGATATCTTTAAAATATTCTAAATACTGGCGAGCACGTAAAACCTTTAAACTACTATAAACTCTACCTAATATTGACACCCTACTGCTGTGATGTCCTATCTACAAGCTGGTGGATCCGGAGTCGAGCTCCATCACCGCCGAAAAGCCAGTAAGAAACGAATGTCCCTATCTCCACTCTGTACGAGTAAACCGACGGAGACCTCAAAAATTGCCTCCTCGTCGCTTTCGTTGCTCTTGGCAGAGACAACTATGCTTCCAGCTGAAAGCTGAGGTCAAAAGACGTGGCAGTAACACAGACCCTATCGCGGCTTTAGAACCCCTCGACCACGTAGTGCGTAATTTATACAAAGGCTACGATTCGTGAGTTATTTACCTGAAGCATCGTCCCTCCTGTGTGGATCGACGTCCATCTATCGAATAGCTAAGAGATCTGGCAGCGGGATCAACCTTATTTCGATTTTATCTTCAGCGCAGATCACTAGTACTCTATACTTAGGTCTCGTGTTGGTTGACAGCAATGCATAACTTGTGCAATGAGGAATAAGATTATGTTTACGTCGCTTTGTGAACCGTTCAACGTGTATTCGGAGCCGTAAGACAGCTTCGTTGAGTTGTGTAGGTATGAAAGTCGCCTTGATAATCGGCCCTTTGATATCTACTGCCAGTATCAAAACTAATAAATTTCCCAGCACGATGAAGTTACGAAGGAACCCGGCCCTAACAGCAAGTTCAGGAATATCGTTATCATTAATATTTCATTAATCTTCCATCGTGACGCTTGCTTGAAGTATTGCTTAGAGCTACCGTCATCATGAAGCTCTTACGACTTGGGCTCGTTGCCTCTAGTGTTGGACTCCCGTTCGCATTCGGGGCGATCCGCCGCGACCTTAACAAGAGGAATGTCGAAATAGCCCAGATTGACCATGACAGTCGCATCGATCAAAGAAGCCAGGAGATCCTCTTCAAAGAGGCCGACTCCGACTTCGAAGATGTTTTCCGGTGCGTCGGGGGTACCGGCAAGCGTCTCACATTCGACGCGGACCAGGTATTCGTGGCTTGCTGCGCGCCTGGCCAGAGACTGCTTGGGAGCGTCGATACCGCGTTTGACTGCTGTTCCGAGGGTCACGATTTAGTTGGGAGCGACCATACCGGCTATAGATGCTGTCCTATAGGCCAGTCCTACGACGGTATTAGATGTGGCTGGGTTTGCAGTGGTGGAAAGGTTATGGTGGATGGCCAGTGTGCCTGTCCGCTGGGCACGAGTCCGACCGCAGATGGTGGCTGCAGGGGACCAATAGGTTGCGATTCTGGCATCACTACCGGTATGTGCTAATTAATTCTCGCATATTTTATCATAACCGCAGAGAAATCTAATCGCTCAATAGGAAAATGCTACGCCTTCAAGATGGAAACCGGGCATACATTCGGCTACGACAGCATACAATTACACTACAGCGCAGCCGACCACTCCAGCCAGCACCGTATCGGGCGCTTTAAGATCTGCGGGAACGAAATCTGCACCATAGGCCGCGCCGTGAACCCCAACGACCCCGTACATATCAAAGACGTGCAGGGGACCGCGCACCAGAGCTCAGAAAGTCAAGGGAGTCAGTGGCTTAATGGGGCCTCGGACGGGAACCATATTGGACGAACCTCTTTATATGGCGATTCCGGTGTGTTCACACTTACAAAGTGGTCATGCGGCAAGTACTGTCTTGGAGGCTTCGGGAAAGGAATCAGCTACGCGTTCCCGAGCGAGACCCCTTCGATCACATTTACCTTGGACAGACAGGCATGCACACCTATCGAGATTATCGAAGTGCCCTGCGATATCCATAAAGTCGAGAATAATTGCATGTGGGAGAAGGTACCTGGAAGCTGTGGTCCAGGGGATAGTAACAGTTGCCGCTGTTCTAAGAGTTAGAGGTTCTACTTGCAGTTTATATAGGGGCATTTGGTTGGGTTCGGGTTATTATGCATTGGTGATTCATGGCTGGAGTCTGGCTTGGTTGATTGGATTTGGGGTCTATCTTTTAAGATTTTCATTTGGGTAATTATCTAGCATTATTCTCTCCGGTAAACAATAGCATATTATAGTTGAAGGACTATTATACACTTATCTAGCATACTCGTTAAATAGATCGTAGCTTACAGCTACTGGGTACCTATAATAATCAACAAGCCTTAAGATATGAAAGGGGGTTCATTGGACATCTGAGTCTGCACTACCTCGGATAAAGTTAAGGGGAAAGAAGCCTTCAATGAGTAATAGACTTGGCCTTAATTTAATTACGCAAAATGATGGCATGGAGTCATAGTTATTACGCTAATACCAAGATACACTCCTATAGACGATAGTAGTTTATAACTTGCGCTTGTTTTAGAGTAGTATATAGACAATGTGATGGCGAAATCAAACAAGCTGTCTATGGCGTTAGATCCTGTAATTCACTTCTGTCCAGTTCTATATAGACTACCTAAAATAAGCCTCTTACGTCAAGTACCTTACGGGATTTCAACGCGAATCTTCAATAGTGAATTACAACATGAGGTTAGCTCGTTTGTTTGGCTTCCCCTCTTCATGACGTGATTGCTAGTGTCCTATCTGAGAGACCGAATGGAAGCTTTAAGCCCTAAATTAGGCCGCAAATTACGACTATAGCACGTTATATCGTCGTTGAAGCTCAACTTTATACTAGTATCCTATATTATAACGTCTTTGATAGTCTTCGGGATCTTACCTACTAAGCTTGGTTCCTCCTCTAGCCCGAAAAATTACTTGGAACCGCGATAGAAGTACTATCTAAATTCACAATCTCATCATACACTTGAGAGGATGATCGAGTGGCAACATTTAGGATAAGCGTAGTTAAGGATAGCATATTGTAACCCTCGTCTTGTATACCTAAGGTATTTGACAGTACTTCATGATAGTGCTAGCAAGTGACAACGAGAGCAACGGCAAAAAGACGAGTATCCACTTACACGCCTTTCTAGGTTGGAATCCCTATACAGATGATTGATCGGTACCTACCTAGGTAATCTCTAGGTAAACTTATCGCGTGTAAACATACTAGGCAAGTTTTCAAGGAAGATGTATCAACACTTTCAGATTCTGTTTAATAATAGGAGATATAAATACTAAGTGAAACCCACCTAGACTTCTTGTCGTTCGCCGGCTAGGCCCGATTATGCCAAATAAATAGTTAAGCATATATGATTACGAGTCCTAGTACGTTAGACTGCCGGTGAAGTCATGATCTAGACTTTATTAAGCATGGTCTAATGGTTGATCCCTCGGGAGGCGTTCAATAAGGGTCGGTATCTCCGTGGGACGAGGAGTATTGGCGGGAGCTAATATGTAACCTAGATGAGTATGGGGCGTGGTAGCAAATGCAGGTACTCTGTAGCATACGAAAGAATATTATTAGGTAAGTGAGTTATTTGTTTGTTGGACTTATGTCGTGTGCCGTCTTGGAGACCCCCTCGCCAAGGAGATGTTATGGGACGATAATCTGCGTGGATAGAGAGATGAGCAAATACTAAGGTATAAGAAAAGCTATGCTTTACCTCATAGTTATCAGATCTTCTAGGTTACATCTCGATGGAGACTCAGCTCATGAATATCCTTCATCCTCTTTCCCTATCTGTATGTACGTGTTTACTTCAGCTTGGATTAAGTCTAGGCCATGAGTACTTCTTAGATCTAATGTGTGAATGGAAGCTAAGATCTGGATCCGGTCTATTGGAAAAGTTGGAAATTCATCGCTGTGACGATGTTGGTTCCAGAAGTTGGGGGTCCCATATGGCAATTTGTATGTACCTAGATATGTCATTGTATCTATCGTACCGACCCTTTCACATGATGGATATAATTTCTATTGGTTCATGATTGGATCGAGGCTGAGAGCTGGGCTCGTAGCTCTGACCCCCTAAACTCATGGCGCAATAAGAACTACCTGTCTTGGTATAAAAGTGACAAGGAACATGAATTTTAGTAGACATTTAGTAGAGATTTTGGTATCACAACCCGCATAATCCCTGTTACAAGGGCGCGCACATCATCGGAGACCCACATCTCGCCATCTACAAGAGCTCTCGTTCGTCCAACTGAAGCCATAACGGCCATAACTGGTCCTCACCAAGAAAATACATGAGAGTAAATCCTAATTGCACAATGCTCCTTCTTCGGTGCGCGATCCAGAATCGTCAATCTTCGTCCGGGGGTTATCCATTTCTTCGGCCCTTTCTCGCCTGCAGATATTCCCGTTGTCAATTATATTAAATACGACCGCATCATGCAGTTCATTCCACCTCCCTGGAGAGCACGTTGATGGCATTTGCTCTAGCTTGGTTATATTATATGACCCTTTGCAAAGTCAATTTCCATCAGTAGTCGATATCTGGACTTGGGCTGGTGTGTTGCGTTGTAATCTTACCGATTTACAGCGTAGCTTTATACTGAGGACCTTCAAGGGGCGCGCCCCGACATAACCTTCGGGTTCATATTTGGTACCTACTGTATAAGACTGAAATATGTCTTCTACTTTAACCAAAGTAGGCCATGGCTTTGCCTGGTTCTTTAACCTGAACCTCGACCCTTACGGGCAACGTGAGGCTGAGCGCATCGACTCGAGAGACGCGTCTCAAGCTCATCCTAATGTCGAGCCTTACGACGAAAAGGACCCGACCGCGGTCGACTGGCTCGTGAGTGTTACACCAACGCCTCGAGGGATCTTCCAATATTTCTACCGCCTATTCCCGTTTCTTCACTGGATTACCAGATACAATCTGACATGGTTTATCGGTGATCTAATTGCTGGTAAGCTTAGGATCTACCCCTCTACCGCACGGGCAATACTGACATAATCCGGCTTTAGGTATCACGGTCGGTGCCGTAGTCGTGCCTCAGGGCATGGCTTACGCATTGCTTGCGGAGCTTGAGCCTCAATATGGCCTCTACTCATCCTTCATGGGTGTCCTTATCTATTGGTTCTTTGCAACTTCTAAGGATATCACAATCGGAGTATGTCACTAAATTTCATGGTATCCTTGGTCCGTTGTATTAAAGATATGCTTTGCTAACCCCTCCCGAAGCCTGTCGCGGTCATGTCGACTGTCACCGGTGACATTGTCAACAGAGCAGAGGCAGCTATCCCTGATGTTCCGGGTCACGTTGTGGCATCTGCGCTCGCTGTCATTGTCGGTGCTATTGTGTGTTTCCTAGGGTTGGCACGGCTTGGTTGGATTGTCGATTTCATCCCTCTGCCTTCGATTGCTGCCTTTATGACTGGATCCGGAATCAGCATCGCGGTCGGACAAGTACCCACGATGATGGGCATGAACAGCAAAAAGAAGCGATTTTCGACACGAGATCCTACTTATCTGGTTATCATCAACACCTTGAAGAACCTCAAATACACCACTATCGACGCTGCTATGGGTCTCACAGCTTTACTCATGCTGTATATCATCAGGGGAACTTGCACGTATCTAGCTAAGAAGTATCCTCACCGAGAGAAGACACTCTTCTTCGTCTCCACCCTCCGGACTGCTTTCGTCATATTGCTGTATACTGGAATTAGTGCCGGTGTCAATCTTCACCGCCGGAGCAACCCTCTTTTCAGTGTTCTCGGCGAAGTTCCTCGAGGTAAAGAATACCACTTACATGATATATCTATTGTTTAGTGCGTGGCTAATAAATGTAGGATTTCAACATGCTGCGGTTCCCAATCTCGACCCCAAGATTCTCTCCTTCTTTACCTCCGAGCTTCCCGCAGCCGTCATCGTTGTCTTGATCGAACATATCTCCATCTCGAAGTCGTTCGGTCGTATTAATAACTACGTCATCGACCCTTCGCAGGAACTGGTCGCTATTGGTGTCAGCAACCTCTTAGGTCCCTTCCTTGGTGCATATCCGGCTACTGGATCTTTCTCCCGCACTGCTATTAAGGCTAAATCCGGTGTGCGTACGCCATTCGCCGGTGTCATTACTGCGGTCGTCGTGCTCCTTGCTCTCTACGCGTTGACGGCCGTCTTTTGGTATATCCCCCAAGCATCTCTAGCCGCTGTAATTATCCACGCAGTCTTAGACGTTGTGTCTCCACCGAATGTCGTGTACCAATTTTGGAGAATCTCCCCCTTGGAGGTTATCATCTTCTTTGCTGGAGTTTTGGTAACTATCTTCGACGGTATTGAGGATGGTATCTACACCACAGTTTGCATATCCTTTGCCGTCTTCGTTTTCCGCCTATTCCAGGCAAAGGGACGGTTCCTCGGTGTCGCTACGGTTCGAACTATTGGGGACTTAAGATCCGACAGCCGTACTAGCTCAAGCCAGACCTTGTCTCAGGATCAAAAGACCCCCTTAACGTTGAGGGAAGGCCACATTTCAAGCGAGCGCAATCTATTTATCCCGCTAGATCATGAGGATAACTCGAATCCTCGCGTACCCGTTTCTCATCCCTACCCTGGCGTGTTTATCTACCAATTTTCGGAGCTATTTAACTATCCGAATGCAACTCGCTTCTTGGATGGGCTTACGGCAGGAATTTTCAAAGCGACGCGAAGGACTGATCCAGAATCTCTCGGAAAACTAGGTGTAAGTCTGATATCCCTAAGTCTCTATTTACATTCGCTAATGTTACGCTAGGACCGTCCCTGGAATGACCCCGGTCCTCGTAAGGGCAAGGTTGTTGTGGACGATACGGCAGAGCGACCTACTCTTAGAGCTATCATTCTGGACTGTTCCGCCGTTAATAATGTAGACGCGACTTCAGTTCAAGCCTTAATCGACGTGCGTAACCAATTAGATAGGTATGCCCAACCCGACACGGTCGAGTGGCACTTTGCCAATGTTAGGAACGCTTGGACTCGTCGCGCCCTTGTCGCCGCTGGTTTCGGGTTCTTGCAACCTAAGGGAGACGCTGAAGCTGGCCATCGCTGGAAATCCATTTTTAGTGTCGCCGATCTGGCAGAAGCCGCATCACCACTTTCTGGAGAAAGTCACCTTGGAGAAAAGGGGGCGGTCGAGAAGCGCACGAGCCATGGCGACGAAGAGATCGGCGTGCAGCCATCTTCGATCACCGAAGACGAGAGTTCCGCTCGCCAAGTGCCCGTTTATGGCCTTAACCGGCCGTTCTTCCACGCAGACGTGCAGGAGGCTTTCGACGCGGTATTAGAGAACATCGAATACCGACCCCATGTTTTTAAGGCCTAGGTGCCTCGTGTAGGAAAATAATGTTGTATAAGCTATGAACCTATATACCCCTTAGAGACTATCTCTGTCGCTATTCGACTAGAATATGGTCTGTCGTGTTGCGTAGAAAGTCGAGTGGCGGAAGTAAAGTTTTGATGATACCTGATTTTGTACGATAGTTTCCAGTCTTGGATACTAATATTCCCCATAGTTTGATTAAAATATCAAATATTTCCAGAATAACACAGCCTAAATACGGCCAAGCTAGGGTACTATATCCTACACAAGGACCTACCTTTGATTACCACATTTGCTTTTTGTTTAATACCATCTATATCAACAGACTATGTTATTGATATGCCTAAAATGGGATTGGATGATCCCCATTATTTAAAGCCTACCTAAAGTATAAGAAACGACCCCGAAATATAGGATTAGTAGATACAAATTTCACTGCGAATTTGGTTGAGTCGTACGTCTGATATACATGTGCCTCAGTTTGCTAGGTTATATGTTATATATAATTTATAGAAGAGTATGTGGAATATCTACCGTAAACATCCACACAAACCTCGCCTGCTTCAAACCTTACCCTTCAACTCAACCTCCTTCACATCGACGGCAGCGGCCTCGGCGGCGGCGCGGAATGCCTTGGACCGCTTTCCGAGGACGATCCAGGGGGCGTCGGGGGCAAAGACCACAGTGCTCATCTGTTCGAGGGGTACGCGCTTGGTCTCGGGGAGCACGAGCCAGAAGAACAGCGCGTTGGTGGCGTTGCACACCGCGAACAGGGTGAAGTACCGCCAGCCGACCGAATCGATGGCTACCTTGGTGATTTGTCCGATAAGCGTGTTAAAGGCGAAACTTATCATGGTTGCGAGGGATACGCCCTTGGAGCGCGTGTGCGTGTCGAAGATCTCGGCCGGAATGATCCAGGAGAGCGGACCGCAGGCAAAGGAGAATGATATGTTGAAGAGCCAGGTACTAGTAAAGCCAGCGTTAGTTACCTATCTTTCCAACGGTAAATAGTAACGATAATTACTTACACAATAATAAACCCCCACCCAGCAGTACCTCCAGAATTCGTATCTGGCGGGAACTGGGAAATCAATATGGTAACGATGATGAACATAATGCAGTTGACGACGTTTCCGACGATTATAGTCGGTCGACGGCCGAACTTGTCGATGAGCAGCATACAAAAGGCTTGCGCGATTAGTGCAAGGATGCTGTTGATGGCCTGGTACTTGAGCGCTTCGTCGGCGGATATGCCGATCTGCGCGAAGATGGTGACGGAGAAATACTGGATCGCGGATACGCCTGTCATCTGTGTCGCGCCTTGGATGGCGCAGGCGAGGAAGAGGCGGCGGAACGCGGAGCTGTGGAAGAGTTAGCCAACGCACAACAACCTCCTACTTATTCATGAGACAGAGCAGGTACATACGGATTCGTAAAAAGCTCCATATAGCTCTTCGCCTCATGCTCGTGTTCAAAGCTGATAGTCTCCTGGATCTGAGCGAACTCAGCCTGAACCCAGGGGTCGTTTATATCGCCGTTGGAGTGGAGCTTGGCCAGGGTGCGTAAGCCCTCCTCGGCGCGGTCGTGGTCGACGAGCCAGCGCGGACTCTCGGGGAATAGAAGAATGAGCGCGGCTAGGACCAAGGCGGGTAGGTTCTGGATACCGAGCGGGATACGCCATTGCGCGTCGTTGGTCAGGTTGATGAAGCACCCCCAGGAGATCCAGCCGGCGAGGAAGGCGCCGATGCCCAGCATGAATTGTTGTAAGCCCGTAACACGGCCGCGGATGGAGGGGTGGGCTATTTCGCTCTGGTAGACGGCTATTAAAGGTAGTGAGGTTAGTATATCGACCCTGCTAAATCCTCTACTCATTGTTGAATATAAGGATTATATCTCTAAGAAGGAAACTCACTATGTGGGATCATTAGCATGTTACGTTCTCTATTCATATGTATATATATATAAATCAAGGGACAAGCTTACCGAATAATCATAGTCAAAAACCCAACGCCCAAGCCCGCAATCGCTCGTCCGCCATATAAGTAGTGTATCGTCTGCGCAGCAGTCTGGATCGCCCCGCCAAGAAGGAAGATAATAGCACCCAGCATGATCGTCAGTCTCCGGCCGAGCATATCACCCGCCGGTCCCGCGAACATGGCGCCGAAGAAAGCACCGCCCGTGAATAGAGAGACGACGGCTCCACTGTAGTTATATGATTAGGACCAGGAATCGGAAGATTACCTAAGAAGTAGGGATGCGGAAGACTGACTCTTGAGCTGCGTTTGATTGGAATAGTTCGGCGTACGATGTACTCCCTACTACACCCGCGATGACACCGAGATCGTAACCGAAGAGCACCGAGCCCATCGAGGCGAAGACGCCGACGAGGAACTATTTGGCACGAGGGAGTTAGTTATGACTTCTATCGTGCCAATTAGACTCGCTAATACACGTACCTGGTAAGTATGAGGCTTCATCGTAGCAATAACCGCATACAGTCGTCCTGGATATTCTATATCTGTCTAACCGTCCTCCACTTACAAAACGAGGAACCAGAATCAACAAACAACAAGCATCAACTCAGTGAACAAGCACGCGCCCATCTCGGCCACAAGACGCCGACATACTTATATACCCCTATACATATGTACCTCCCTCCAAATCCCAACCCATGGGCCCACCGTGGAGAACCAGACCCCAGAGCTTGATACTCGAAGGAGACGACGGTTCCCCGTTCCGGGGCTCTGGGGGATTTCCTTACTGGAGGGAATTCTCCAGCGCACCGTACCCCGAACGAAGCTCCATGCGCGCCAATCAGGGACCGTGACTTCGCCAAGGGGGCCCCCCTAGGAAAATCCGGGGTCGTGATGCGGAGAAGGAGGAGATGAATTCCCCAAGGAAGGGGGGTCGGTGGACCCCCTTGCTCCTCTGCGGGACGCCGTATGTGGTGTACGAACACAAGGGAAAACACGCCGAGGCCCTCGAGTCCAAGCAACGGTGAGTGGATCGCTACGAACAAGCGTAACTTCTACGCGACACCACCCGATCCGATCGGCATGGTACGATTGCATTTGCATGTACATGAGCAGCTGAACGAGTCTACGAAGCGCCATTGGGCGGGAAGACGCAGAGCTGAAGAGCCTAGCATCGAATGCAACTACCCTACAATTTGGCGGCCAAGTCTCATTTCCACGAACCAGGTATCTGGGAAATCTCGTCTGTATATGAATCGTTATATTTCAAAGCAACAGAAAGCATAAAAAAAAAAAAAAGCCCAACTACCGCTGAGGTATCTAAGCCGGTAACGCCTGATGTGCCCTTCTCTATGGTATAACCCTTCGTCCTTTATGAATGCCAACTTCCCTTCCTTCCCTCTGCAATGCTATGTATAATCCGGCACCTCCATGTTTGACATACTTTCTCTCTGCCGAGATTCTTGAATTTGGGCCCTTGGGGACCTGTCACGTAGTGGTACTGGCCGAATAGTCTCCACTGCCGTTTATCATTGAGACCGTACAACTTGTCGCCCCAAGTTCCTCTATAATGAAACCAACTCGTCGGCTCATCAGCGTTTTCCTTCACTGGTTCTAGTCCCTCATTATCTTTAGTAGTGGTATAGTCATACCAATAACCTCTGAGATTCTTGGAAGGATCCCATAGTGGGCCTTTATCCGTGACGTCTTTGAGGATCCCGAAGGGTAAAACGTATGGGTGATTTCCAGGCGTGGCATACATAGCATGCGACCCAACGGCGCTATATATGACTGGTCTTTGTATCTCAGTCTCGTTTCCTCGCTTCTCAACAGCGTGCCAGGCGTAGGCTTGACCGCCTTCGTGCTCGCTAAAGAAAACCGCGCGGGGAACACCGGACTCAAAGCGGATCATGCAATGCTCCCAATCACCGACATGGTTCCCGTATCGTGTACCTAGGACCGTCTGACCGAGGTTATAGGCGTAAAAGAAAAACCAGAAAGCATCCACGATACCGGATCCTTTGTCTACCAAAACGAGAGTAACAGGCGCACGAGAGTATCCCGACTCATCAGGTTTATTCTGCGCATTCTGCGCATTCTGCGCGTCCTGTGCTTCTTGAGACATGAGCCTCTGCTGTTCACGAGAATGAAAGACTTGAGACCGCCTTGCCAGCCGTTGCGACTGTGGTGTGCCAGCAGGAAGCTTCCGTGGGTCTGATATTCGGTGTAAGGGATGATCGCGATCTACATCGAACCACGTCGTATCGTCGCTAAGCTGTTTACCAGGCTCCTCGTCGTCGTCATGCTCTTTATCGTCATCCTCGTCGTTAAAAGCGATCGGCCTATTCATCTTGCTGTGAAGCCAGCGCGGGCGTGACTCTACATCATCCTTGCTGTTAAGGTGCTGGAATCCTAGCTCGGAGCTCAACTCGTTCAAGTTGGCTAAAGTGAGGGGCTGTGACTTGTTGAATGTCCATTTGTCTTCGTCTAGGTCCGGTACCACATGTTTGATGTGGTCAGCAATGTCGGAGGGCCAGAAAAATTCCTGCGAATAGAGATGAACCAGGGGTGCATAGTTCAGCACATAGTCTGGTATCCCCTTCAGCTGCCCCTTTTTCTTATTGTCACTCTCCTCTCTTAATATGGCAACCCCTTCCTCTCCCAGGAGACGCCTTAGTTCATGACGATGACCATCGTCTTTATTCTTCGGCTTCGCTGGAGGATCTTTCCTGAGGTGCAGCAGACCACAGAGGCTAAACCAACGACAGGCCTGACGATCAAGCCAATATGGAGATGTATTGATCCACTGTCGGTCAGCCTCTTGCTTTTCCTTGTTTGGTGGAACGGGATTGAGAGCTCGAGGTAGTACGGTGACAACTACGATGACGACAGCAAGCACGACGGCAGCGATGGTTATTCGGCGGAGGTGGTACATCGAGAAGGGAAAACGTCGCCGATGCGCATAGCACGTCGACGGAAGATGAGGTGGTAGGTAGTCGGTGGTCAACGATCAACGGTCAAGTAGATGGTAAATGAAAGAAAGCGGTATGACCGAAGATACCGAAGACAAGAGCGCGCGTACTTGAGTCAAAAACGACAGTGATTCGAATGAAGGTCGGCAGTTAGAAGAGAAATGAGAGGCAAAAGTATGTTAATAAGTAAAAGGAAACACCATCAATTGACCCCCCATATTATGTGAGACTATTTAGAAAGACAACTAGTACATAGTCCAGCTGTTGTGGCTAGTTGATGGTAATGGGTTAATCATGTTGTGTGGAAAGCCGAAAGAAGGAGTCCGAATACATGCGAATACATGCAAATATGTACATGCGGCCATCGGCGGGGCTTAGGTACCTCCTAGTTTGGAATTCGGAGTCGCAGATGTCTGTTAGCTGGTACCTGTGCCACACATAGAAACTGTATTAGAAACAGATGTATAACTGATCGGTCCTCTATTTTTAGTCCCTCCTAAGCCCCTCCTAAGCCCCTGCATAACAGCATGGTTTCGTGCCTTAGAACCGCATTAGGGGCCTAACACTAACAGAACGCAGTCTGGGCAGGGACTAGTATCGGACTGATAAAGCAGTGATAGTCACCGATGATAGCCACATTACGCCACCACCAAGTCCAATAAGAAACCCACATGTGTCGATTTATTCGTCAAGAACTTGACTTTCCACTCAACCTACTTCGGAACGTCACGCGGAAGAATAATGCGACTGTACTACATGAAAATGTCTTTATCTTCTAGTCACGACTTAAATTTATAGAGTCTAGACGCCTTCTGTCTGACCCTACGAAAATGCATAGATGCATCTGATACAGGTATTTACCATACACATGCGCCGGCAAAGGGATGCGCAACAACGGCCCACGTGTAGATCATTGTTGCTGTGACTTGCTTATAAAGGATGGGCATATGTAGTGTACTGTGAAGAAATCAAGTCTTGAGCCCAGCACCAGCATGGTCATTGAGTTTGCCGTTTTCCGTGAGACTCGACAGATTAGACTCGACATTTACTAGCCTGCATCAACATCAATGACGTAGATGTAGCCGTTTACAAAAGCAACAAGACAGGATATCCCTTGACCAGCTAGGTTAGTTAATTAGCTGCAAACCCTACGCAATTCGACCCAACACTCGAAAGCCTTGTTTTTGGTTGTCAAGTGGTAATTCACACAGTGTTAGGAGTCTTTAAAGGGGATAGTGAAGCGGTCAAGCTAGGGGATTCCCTCCTATTATATAATGGTGCGTAGAGTGAGGGGACAACAGGCAGCTTATAGTATTAAGATATAATAGTAACTCTATAAAATCCATATCCTACCTAAGAATATGCAGACCTGCTGCTTGGCGGCCACCTCTAGGGTGTCCCTATTCTCTCCTAATAATATATGTTGCAGATAACAGGTAGCCATTATTAACCGAGGAGGTATTCAAGGTATTCATTAGAGTCCAGCCATTCTGATGCTGGCAATGCGTCGAACTGTAGCTCTGCATCGAAAACCATCCCGTCTGTACGGATAGTAGAGCCGTTGAGCGGATTGGTTGTGTATAGGCAGGTTTGATCACTAAATTATGCCGCCTTGCGAAACTCTCAGAAACAGCATCTACTGTATAACCCCAGTATAGAAGCGCATTGACAGCAATATCGTTAATTGTTCCTGGGACTTCGTAACACATCATACTGTTAATCCTGGGCTTACTTTGCTGCCAGGCGATTGGTAGCATGATGATGGAAGCACTTTTGCCCACTATCCCAACTAAAAAGTTTTTCCCTATGACATTGATATATAACATGGTATCTTTATCGTCCTGCCATCTTTCTAACTGGCCCAACCAGTCGGGCTCGTCGAGCTTGAGCCAAGCGATCCTGTTCGTAAAATCGCTATCATTATCGAATAGATCGTACATTTCCGCTAATAAATCCTGAGCAGCAGGTGCTAGTACTTATCGCTCTAAATAACAACAGGGATAATGTCTTGCAACAACCTCTGGGAGCAGATTAGGATAGTTAATGGTTGGCGAAAAGATTGAATTTTCAGGGAACAGACTACCGCGTGAAGAAAATAGGGATAGGGAGGGGTAAAGGGGTAAGAGTTGAAATATGCCTTGCGAGCGGCCTTACATCAACGAAATTCGCTAGGCTAGACCCCGACTCTATAATAGGCATGTTTAACACTGGGTTAATTGTACAAAGTGTAAATTATCAATTTATTGCCCAGGCAGCGCTCATGTTAGATTATTGCAACAGAATCATGGTGGATAGAGTACCCGAACTAGTACGGGTGAATATCGCAAGTATGACGGACAGGATAGGAATCCCCCTTTTAGCCCAACGTATTGCCCTCGGTCCAGACTATGAGGCTTTTATATTCCGCAAATTTGACCAGCTCAGCGCACGAAATCTCCTCCACCTAGAGAGCAGACTTGGGTATCTCGAGTATAAACTAGACCAAGCGGATAGGCAAGCTGAACATGGACTAGATAATGAAACACGCCGTTCTATCCGAGCCTGGGAGGCCTTCGAGGAGAATGCAAAGGATAAAGATCGTCCAGGGCATGCTTGGATGAAGATAGTAGAGGAAGTTACCTAGTAAAACGCTGAGAGAATATCGTGAGATGAACTTCACAGTGTGAGTTATATCAGCTGATAGTCAACGATAGAAGAAGCATTGCTGCGTCAAAACCAAATAGCGGCGCTCGAAGGACCCAGGAAACGGGCTTTAGATGTTGTATGCGATCAGTCTTATATAAATGTATATGACTCTTTCGGGAACAAGTCTAGTCGACGGCCCATCCTAGCGGGCCTCTCCGAGAAACGGCTTTCCGAACATAATCATCGAGATCTTGCCGCTCTTAGACGGACGCCTGATAAGGATCTCCTCTCACGATTCTTACAAGATCATTGGATGTTTAAGGTGCCACTAACACGACTCCTATTTATGTAATATGCTAACAGCTAGAGACGACAGAAATCACTGATGGGGCCGAGCATATCAATGAGAATCATGTTGCTTGGGCAACAGCCACAATTAGCACTGTCGTGGCAGCCTCCTGCTTGGAGCTATAGTACTTCTGAGTCTTCTAACTCAAAAGAACGCACAGCTGGGTGTCATTGCCATGTTCACGGTGCTCTTTGCAGCCAGTGTTGGAGTCTTGACGAATGCACGAATGGCAGAGATATTCGCCTCAACGGCTGCGTATGCCACTCTACTTGTTGTGTTTATATCATCATCGCCGTCAAATCCAGGGATGGGGATCTGTACTTGTGTACCTACACACTAAGTTTAACTACTGCTATACCAAGACACTAGCAATATGCCCTGGGATGCGAAAGCGACGTTGGTTAGTACCTGACCATAGTAACCCTCACTAACTTATATATCTACATGAGTAAATCTTCTGGCCCCTTCTTGACGAACATTGTATACGGGATAGCAACGATATTGAGCTAACAATTGCCAACCATCTTACATTTAAATTTACAAAGACGCGGCCTTTAGAGGTGCCGTTAGGCAGCTTCGACTCCTAAAGCCATGACAATACTGTATCACTATATGCTATACAGGACTTAGATCTTATATTTAGGCCAGGTTAGGTACCTCTAGACACCTACGGATCTTTGGCATTGACGCAACTAGGTAGTATATAGGTAGGCATTTAAGAACACGGTAGTTTTTATGCATTTACTAAATGGTAGGAGGTATCTAATACAATTACGACCATATATAAGTTATGGTAATAAAATGCCTTTCGTTAACTTTGTCTTACTACTTCGGACTCCTTTACTACCTAGGCACTTTCCAAGACGTTTCTCATGTACTCAACCCGCCCCTCAAGTCTACCAATTCAATATGAAATTCCTCTGTTTGTATGGAATGGGAACTAATTCGACCGTGCTCGAGTTCCAATTAGCTCCCATTATTGTGAATATCGACCCTTCGCACAAGTTCGTCTACGTCGACGGTTTGGTGCAGTGCAAAGCTGCGGAAGGGATTGAGGGCATCTTCCAGCCGCCTTTCTACTGTTATCACGGTATGCCGACGCCGAATGATCTTTAAGCCGCTTTTGACTATATATGCCAAGTCATAGAAGATGAGGGTCCCCTTCAATGGCGTCATCGGGTTCTCTCAAGGTGCTGCTTTGGCCGCATCTTTGCTCCTTAGTCGCCAAGAGACAGAGCCGAACCCCCCCGGATCTATTTCGAATAGCCGTGGTCATCTCTTCAATCCTACCGTTCGATCTCGAGAACGACCTAAATACTGAGAGTCATAAAGATATTACTTTTCCTGATTCTGACATTGTCGAGATTGAATTAAGCTATCTTGAAGGGTTCGTGGAATCGGTCCAATTCTCCGCCCCCGTCGACGAATCCTCATCTAAGATTGGAATTCTTCGCCGATATAGTACCGGTATGGTTAAAAGCAAGATACGGATTCCTACAGTACACATAATAGGTGAAGGGGACCTGTTTAAACCTGCTTCGGTAGATTTTTGCTCGGGGAAGGCGAGTGTTGTCAACCATTCTCTTGGCCATAGACTTCTACGAGATGCTGGTTTCTCTCGCCGCTGGGGGATAGTAGATACTGTAGTTATATTAAAGTCTAAAACTTAGAATGTTTCTCGTCTCCCTTATGTATTATATTAGTTGATATGCAAATGCTGTATGTCCCAATTTCGACCCAGATCCCGATTCGGTCTCGCTTAAGTCATTACATAACTTTCATGACCATCCTTCCCGTTCATGAGTGTTATCTTATTTAGTCACTTAGCTTTCATTATGTATGCGACAAGATACACACTATAAAGAAATATCGTCGCCACTAAACTACCTATAAATAATCTCTTCGATTGGGGCGAGAAGCAACTAGGTAAGCAGGTATGGGTAAGCGATTCGCCTATACCTAGAGCAGATTAAGAGCAGGTTGAACATAGGTTTGGTCGTGTATTTGGATCTTTCTAAAAGTTGACGTTGTCTGTTAAGTTAGAGATGGATTTATTTTTCAGACAGCTACTTGTCGCCATAATGCATCTCTCCCGAAAAGGTGCAAGTCAAAAGCAACTACCGGGTTCTAATAACAAGGCCGCCACGTTTATAATCCCGGCGGCCAAGCGTGAGGCGGCCAATCGCATCCGTCCAACTGCGCCTACCGAGTGCGAGCTTCAGTTACGCAAGTGTGCGAGTCCGAGTCAACAGCAGACGCGCGCACAGCCCCAAGATGGCGCCAAATTTCTACGCGGCCTTCCAATAGCAGCCGCTTTGATAATAACGCTCCACCGAAACAAGGAAACATACAAGACTGCCTGTTCTTCCCCAGTGGAATCGTAGGATGATTGTAGATGGCGGCTTATGTCACTAAAATCTACGCGACGGCGTAGTAGGTTTCGAGCTGTAGTTGATATGATATAGTCGGTGGAATTGACTTCCGGCTCGTGCATTCAAATAGTTGAGGCGATGGCAACGGAGTGGAAGATCTTATAAATGTAGACTACTGTACTCTCGTTTGATAACAAATGTTCCGGTGTAACTATACTGAACAATAATTACTCCTTTTCCGATATTAATCTAGTATTCTCATTCATCAGGTTTATTTTCATCTCAACACATTTTTTCTGTCCTTTGACCCCCTATTATCATAGGCCTTAGTCCTCTATTTAAAATGTCTGGGTCTCTACCTCCTGGTGTCATCACCTTCGGACCCGATGCTACCTGCACGCTAGATACCTGTCCGATCGAATGGACTGTTTACGGATACCGGCCTTCTCTGGCCGCTAACATTACCTTTATAGCCCTCTTCGGCCTTGGGGGAATTATACACGCAATCTTTGGCTTCAGACGGAAGACATGGTGGTTCATGGGCTGTATGATCGTCTGTTCTATCAACGCCTGCATCGGGTATGGCGGTCGTGTCTGGCTATACTATGAACCATTTAGTTTCAATGCGTTCCTGATGCAGATGAGTAAGTGGACCTAGTGTCCTCATTCCTTTCTAGTAATCTCATGCTAAACCTCGCAATAGTTTGCATCACGATTGGGCCTGTGGTATGTAACACCGTTGGTTCTTTTTCTCCGTTCTATTTGGCTTGATTCCGGAGCTAGTATTTTCTTGTTAAGCTTATCGAGGAATCATCGCTCCCGAGACATGCCTGGTCTCTTGAATTGTTCATTAAAAATGCAGCTATTGACTCTTATTACAGTGGTATTGTGCTGCTACCTACGTGATCCTCGGCCAAACGTAAGTTAGCCTTGAGTCTCCTATATGGTCAACTTGGGTAACTAACTTGAACCTCCGTCACACAGTATCACATACTTTGCACCATCTCTTAGTCGTGTAAAGCCAATTTTCTTCTATTTTGGATTTGTTACTTGCGACATCATATCCCTTGCATTGCAAGCCGCTGGAGGGGCTTTATCAAGCACGTCCAGTGGATCAAACCACGTTGGAACCGACCTTGCTCTCGCAGGCCTAGCTTTCCAAGTCGCAACTATTGTCACTTTCTGCAGTTTCCTTCTCGACTTCATCATTCGGTATTTTCGATCCCCACAAGGACGCAAGGCAGTTGCTATCATCGGCCTCCGATTGAAGATCTTCTTTGGATTCATGTTCCTTGCCATGCTCTTAACTGTCGTGAGAAGCGTGTATCGCCTTGTTGAGCTGCATGAGGGGTATAGCGGCGAATTGATTAGGGAGGAAGGTTTGTTTATTGGCTTGGAAGGAGTGTAAGTATGTTTCTGCCTCTTCGATTATGGAAGGCTAACATCCATGTAGGCTCGTTGTCGTGTCGTTCTACTGCTTATCCATAGGTCACCCTGGGTTAGTGTTCAAGGAGAGCACTAAGGAGAGCCTCGCAGCTAGTAGTGAGGATGACGTGGAGTTGTAATGGGTACTTGCAGTTGCTATTTACGTGCTATATGCGAATTAATGCCATGTCAGTGTGTGAGAGTGAAGATACCACTGAGTTACAAATATGAGTCAGTTCAAAGGGGCATTATAATATAGGTAGGCAGGACATTCCTATTAGCCTTTGCTATTCTTTGGTCATAGGGATGGCTTATAGATAGAATCCGCATTATGTGACGATATTATCATTTTGTAAAAAAATGGAATTAGTACTTAAATACTATATTATCATTTTGTAAAAAAATGGAATTAGTACTTAAATACTATATTATCCCTTGGTTTATGATGTAAGATCGATTATACAACTGCGAAGTTCATTTCGTCTGTCTTGCACCGAACATCTATACATGTTACGTGATTTTAAGCTCGCCAATTCCTACCTACCAACCCTCTAAGGTAAACCATGCCCCTATAGCTTAGTTAAGATACCTAGGTACACTTCGTAGAAGAAAGAAATATTTCTCTCTGGGAACAATTGCATTGTCAATCGGTGGCTTTGTTTCGTGCTCTTCTAACATTTCTTCAACGCTTTTGTATTGCGTGGGAATGATAGTCAGCATAATAAGAGTGTTTCATATAGTTTACTGAGTACCTTTTTTTTCAAACCCGGATTCAAGGTCAAGTATAATGCGTTTTTGGTGTATTAATCTCACTCTTTGTTAATCAGGCAATGAATTATAAGAAATGAGTTCACTATTAAATCGTGTCGAGGACCTATATTAAAATTGATAGATAAGAGTCTACTCTAGCATCACACCACTTTAGCAATCATCGAATCGTAACGGCTAGATTTATATTAGAGTCTAGCAGTGATTATAACCTCATCTTCAACCGTCATAAACCCCTTAGGAACTATGAATAACGACATGTCTGGGCCCTCCCAGGAGGACAAGGTTCCCCAGGAAAACGAGGTTTCTCAAGAAGACAAGGTCTACCAGGAAGACAAGGTATACAATACGGTTCGCAGATTGCACGAAAACCGCGTGGCTATGTTCAATGCCCGCAGCCAAAGAGTTACATCCTCCAATCACCCCAAGGAGGAGGAGGAGAAGAGTCCTTACAAGGCGTCCGGTACCGGCGGGGACACCTTCATGGGGAGCAATGAACCCTCTAGTAAGTAATACAAACAAGATATGAAAATACAACGTAGTTGAAGCAGGTGGAGGAGGGTGTTTTGATCCTAGATTCCATGGCACAAGGTACAGTTCCTGTCAGGATTTATACCCTTTGATAGATGTCATACACAGAGTGAGTGCCTATGATAGGTAGATCAGGTAGTAGATAGTATTGAACTAGTAACGCCTGGCATTCTATCCTCTTACGAGGGCGCTGCGCGCCCCTTATATAGTAGATAGACCCCTGTAGCTACCCCTAACCCACTTATACCCTGACAGTTCCCCCCAGGAAAGTGCAATCCAGGAGCCAGGTTCCGAAGGTAGCTCTCCCCTAATAGGCTTTAATAATAAAAATATTTATTGGAAAAAACTCTTTTTAATATTGTGATCTATGTTGGCAATAAGTGTACGTAGTAAAGATTGGAAGTTGTGGATGAGTACCTCTTAAAGCTGACATAGCCGTATTTATTTCTTCGTGTATAGCCACGCTATGGCTTGTTTTTCTGTGTTTTACTTGTAGGATATTGTAATGAAATCCGTATTGCAGTTTCTATTACTTCGTAATATGAGCACTGCCGTAAATTATACTCTATGGTTATGACTAGGTTCCTCCCCGAAGCTTGGTTTCTCTTATGATAGATCCATCGCGTTCGATGAGGCTTGGCGTAAAAGTGTAGGGTTGCCTGCAAAGCTGTCCTTCCCAAGGTGCCTGTTTAGAAACTCCACCACATCGTCCATCCCAGTCGGCGAATGGAACCAGTGTCCTCCGTTGGGATATTCTTTCCATTCAACCTGTGCACCAAATCCAAGTAATGTATCTCGCAAGCCTCGGCCATTCTGAACCAGGACGAGCGGGTCATCGACGCAGTGCTCGAGCAACACAGGCGTGTTTTGTATGACATAGCCGTGGTCCGGGACACTTTCCAAACCGAGAGCGTTTCTAATGCCGGCTAAGCTACGACCGGCAAACGGGCATCGGCACGAGAATCCAACAAAGGCCCCGAGCCTCCCTCCCCCTGCCGGGGGCACATCCAGGTTGAACAGGACATGCGCGCTCGTCGCACCGCCCATGCTAATGCCCGCCAACACCACGCGATCCCAGCGGCCCCCAAGCAAAGCGGCCTCATCGGCAAGGATGCGGCGGATAGCGGGCACTACTTCTTTAAGCCCGACGGCCTGTAGGTCCTCGTTCGCCGCAAAATCGCGCACATCCCACACGTCGAACCATTGCGGCCACGTCTCAGGCGAGCTGGCGCACTTACGTGTCGGGGCTTGGGGAAATACCCAACGAAATGGCGGAAATGCGTCTGCAAGAGTGCGACCGCGCGAGTCGCGAGAGTGAGCTAGTGAGGCTGCAAAGTTGCGCGGGTTGTCGCCGCGGCCGTGTAGAAATACGACGGTGTGGGTATGCGGCTTCGAAGGCGCTACAGTTATGAAGGGTATATTTATGGCTGTCATTATGAAAAAGAAGGACGAGAGAGTACCTAGTTAGACTGAATATTTTGATATATACGTGCACCTAGTTTGCCTGCCTGGTAGGTTAGATACCTGTTAAAGACTTATTATGTAGTTAAAGACTAGGGAAATGTAGGGTCGAGATTCATTGGCAGTCGCCAACACCGGACGCTACCAAGGCAGGTTATATACCCCCCCAAATAATAGGTAGGTACCTAGATATTGTATGCAAAATGTTTTGGTTTTCATTAATCTACCTAGACTCTAGACCCCATCCCCGCTCTCCCAGCTCATCTTCTCAACGTAGAGTTGAGGTAAATAGTTTCCAAACTCGGCAAACACTTTATAAATCATGTCCTTGTATCGTCGCGTCCATCTAAATCCCTCGAACATTGCTTTTGTGTAATCCCAGTACTCGGGGTAATACCCCGCAAATTCCCAATCTACGATCCCCGTCACGCTCCAGCTGATGCTTCCATCTAATTGTAGACTCTGGTCAACCAAGATGTTACGCGGGTTAAGATCCACATGCGTGAACACAATTTTATTGCCACGGCGAGCAGGGTCGTCTGAGAATCTTAGCATCTGACTGAATGCTGCCTCGTCCTCAAAAGGACCAACAGGGGCCGCACCATTAATGCGGGGATCCCTGCACGCTTCGCCCAGAGTGTTGCATATGGCCTTGTCTGAGTTGGTCGACTGGGGAATATCTCTTAGCTGGGATACATAGTCCTTGAGCTGAATTACAATTCGTTCTATATCTCTTTCCGAGAGAACCTTTTCACAGCGTGATAACGGAAAACCAGGGACTCTCGTCATGAGGAGATAAGATGTAGGCCAGGAGGACGGGTCATTTATATTTGCTTGCTCATCAACCATGTCAAGTGCTTTTGGGGCCGGGATTAAGGTATGTTGGCGGACCACCTTCAGCGCATTGAACTCGTTGCGGGAGCAGTCAACTTCTGTATTCCACTTCAAGTACAACCCGAAAGGCAATCTCTGGACGGGGGCGTAATCATTGGATCGCCCGTATAAACGTTCTCCAAGCTTTTGCAATACCCTATAACAAAATATTCTGATTTTTGAGGGGACTAGGCGCCAGACCGTGAAGAAAGAGGCCACGAACACACTGAAAAGACACCAACGATTTTGCAGCGTTATGTTTGAGCGCATTACCGAAAGACCGGGTTGAGGTAGGGTTTCCAATGAAAGTCTTTTGTGGAGATCGAGATATTGAATGCTTTTGCATAGTCGAGCCTGGGAGCCGACGAAGCGGGGGTCAGCCTTGATGATGCCCGATCGTGAATGGTCACCCAATAATGGACGTGTGCCATCGACCTCGATTAGGTCCTCTGGTCCAATAGGGACTTGTTCGACTTCATACTGTTGCAAACTGTTAAACGAAAGTATAAGTGGGAGTCACCAGTCGCAACTCACCTCAATCATGGATGGGTACAACCTGTTTAACCTGACAAGTCCCGAAGCAAATGCTTTGGCTGCGGACTTTCGGACTAGCCAGTGGTTATAATAAGGTGATACGGGATCTCTTACATAGGATATCCACCAATCCCGGTAAGGCGGTCCAAAGAAAGCACCAAGCATGTCGAAGATGCCGGCCTGTCAAGATAGATCGTTAGCATTTCCATCGTGGTAGCTAGCTTCAAGAGTGGTAGATATACCTTGTCTGCAGTCCACCCAGACGGAATCAAGAGAATCGGCGCGACGATAAGGGGATCACGCAACGTGCCAACTTTCCCAGTCACGCAACACTTTCCGCCATCTCGTCTTGCGATAGCATGCTTTTCGGTATCATTAGGCTCTGGTGGAGCACGACCATTTTTGGTAACTATGGCTGTCAGACCGGTGGCAGAACAAACCGAAGGAATGAACTTACTGGACTCGATGATATAAGACCAATCATCCACTAATGAAGAAGCCTCACCACGCTGCAACCTATCTTTCATATACTGTGCGGCTAATGCAGGATCGAGAGCCTCGGAGATAAACAATTGAAGTAGTGGACCCAATGGATATGGCAGCCCTGTACTTTCAATAAGTGACAGCGTGCTCCTCACTAGGTCATTAGGAGCGGCCATGCTAAAAATAAGCCAGCTAGATTGCGAGAAATAACAGCCAAGGAAGATGTAATGTTTATGATAACTTCAAAGAATGTTGGCTTAGAGGTTTGACGATCAAGATAATTCCTGAGTTTAAATAGGTCATCAGGTATATCGAATTATTTTCCATGTGAAAATCAAAGTGTTAATGTCAGGAATATTGAGGCTATGGTCAAATCATCAGGGATTGTAATTGTAACGAAGCGCGCGCTTAACGTGCCGAACGAAATATGCCGAGCAAATCGGGCCGCCGCTTTCGCCATCATCGTAACCCGATAGACAAACAGCAATCCGGAAGTATTAGCCTATCTGCGAAGCGATTACGGTGTATAAAAAAGAATATTGAAAAGGTTAAAGGATCAAGGAGTTTCACGAAATCAACTCCTAAAACCAAAGTTCTTGTGGTGCCCCGTGTGGTTGCCTTGGTTAGTGGATTATCTTCTAATTTACTTGCACTGTGTTACCCGAAAAAGACAGCTGAACGTTGCTTGCCGCCCGATTCACAAGTCGGACCGGTCCGGTCTAGTTGGTACGCCTTACCAGCTTTGACCAGTCTTGCTAGCATTACGCAGCTCAGCCATTATTAACCAATTATGCCTCGTGTCTTATTGTTCATCACACAATCTAGCACATTGTTGGTGATTGAAAGTGTTCGGTTGATCCAACGGACCAACCTGCAGTTTCAGGAGCTTCTTGAAATAAAAAATCATCTCCGTTATACATGCACTAAGCCTAAATGCCAAGATACCTACCTAGGAGGTAGTTAACTACCAACAGAGATATTCATATTGCCTCGAATTGCTGGGAAAGGGTATATAAGTTGACTGTAATCCGGCTGCGGTGTAAGAATGGAATCGAATAAGCATCTCTCACAATCAAAAGTATACAATTTCTACAACTCTTATATACAGTCCTGTCTTTTCAAGTTTTCTTGATAGTATCATATACTCCTCAGACTTTGAAGATTTTATTTTCTTTCTATCAAAAAAGGACCCTCGAACTTTTTCTTCTACAACATGTCATCCAAGATATCAAAAAACTGCCTATACATTACCCTCCAGTACCTTAACCAAGTTAACGGACAGAATAAATATGCAAGTCTTAGTCGAATCAAAGCATTTTTAGTGTATAGTTCTAACAGTTGGCACAGCACTGGGGCTTATTCATCTGCGAAACCTCAAATTCATCTGGGGTTCTTCTACACGCCTCCGACAATGGTAGACGTAACATGGACCTTCGCCTAGAGGAACGCCAAAATGCCGAACCAGCCCGATCCTCAACCATGGTTGTAGTCCTCAAGATTGCAGATTCGCCTGGTATAGACATCCTTAGGCAGTGCGCTGCGTCTGTCCACCTGATGGATCCTCGGTACCTCCCTCAAGGAGAGAATGAGTGGACCTGCCGCGTCTGGGTCAAGGAAGTTCTTAATTCTTTACATAAGTACCGCTATATTGAACTTCCTATGGACGTTGGTTAGTAACGAGAGCGATGTGTCGTATTTTAGACTTGCTAATGTGTCTCACAGATTCAATCGAGCAGCACTGCCAGTACATGGCCGACAGCAACATCTGGTACACGGGCAGTGCGAAGGTTTTCAATGATCTGAATTGGATGACTACGAGTATCTCAAGTACAGGCACATATTCAGCTCCCAGCGCTAGCTATGGTGGTAGTTATTACGAATCATAGTCTACGGTTACCCGTTCGGCCGGTGACAGTTACTATGGATCGTCGTCTACGGCGACTGATCAATCCAACAGTCGTTATTACGACTATAACCTTACGGGTTCAAGATCCTACTACTGATCTATCTATATGTACCTATACTTATCTATGGGCGATGATGTCGTTTTGTTTTATTACCTAACACTGGATGTTGGAGCGAACTTGAAGATGGAGGATTTGTTTTGCCGTGAGAGGGGCATTTGCTATTTCATAGAGGTACTGTGTATCTAGGTAGTCTTTGCATAGGTATTCATTTTTGCTTTTTAAATCTTAGACCTTAATCTGTGGCGTCAATAATCGTTTTAGTGCTCGACGTCTAGTGTCAGGGTATAAGTAGGTTAGGGGTAGCTACAGGGGTATATGTACTATACAAGAGGCGCACAGCGCCCTCGTAAGAAGGTAGAAGGCCAGGCGTTACTGGTTCAATACTATCTACAACCTGATCTATTTATCCTGACACTCACTCTGTATATGACAACTATCAAGGGTATAAACTATCTGATATCTAGCCGATATTAGTATTCAAAGATTATGTTCAGAGGAGTGAAGCCGGGTCTTGCTAGATGTCACAGGCGTTGGGGTATACAAACAGAGGTCATTTACAGACTACAGTTTAAGATGTTTCTATGTTTCTATGTTGTGAAGGTATAATTTGCATGAAAGATAAAAGATTGCCAAGATGGGTTTTTAAGACAGGTTTTCATGAAATATATACTCTCATAAGTGATTATCGATGATATTTAACTTTGCAAACCCTTACTTACTGTGGATTCTCATTCATAAATCTCCTTTCTGATGTTCCAACCTTTTTTATTTTGGTTGTTGGCCGATGATTATGAGTGCTGACTAAGCGCCCTCCCTTCTTTCCCCGAGCCGCTGAATCGCATCTCCTTTCTGAAACAGGAGTTGCGAATCTCAGTGCATTGCATTCCTTAATGAATCTTATTTTTCCTTATGTCTACCTCAATACAATTTTTACACTGGCTTAATTCGGCCTTCAAATTTTGATCGGGCACTTGGGGGAAGAGTTTGCCTATATAAAAATGAGAAAGGGGTGCTCCGCGGAGATATCTCGTCCGGAGAAGGATCCACTTATTCGGCATTCGGGAGACCGAGTGAGGGAGCACCCGTGTTACAGTGTTACTTGGGCCAGCGCGTTGGACTGATCCATTTTGGGAATTTTGTTACTCAATATGACGCCAGGTGGACGACCAATTGGTCATCGTGTCTCAATTATCCCTGACGAACCTTGACTATGTTAGTCACGAATTGTAAATATACTTCTTGGTTCAATCCCTTGATGCGCTTTAGTTCTGTTGGATTGCTGCTTTACCTGCTTTACCCATAACACACCATTCATTCATCTTCATCTATGGAATGAGAAAGAAAATTAAATGGTAAAATGCCATTGGCGCCAACGACGTCCCGAGTTGATAAATACGATCTACCTACCGCCGACACGCCTCCGCGTTGTTGGCGGGTCGCTGTCGTCGCTGGCATCTTCTCGTCGTGCTGAAATATCTTTTGGCTTCGCGTTCTTGACACCTAAACGCTACCAACTCCAACAAACCCGATTGGCCTGCTTGAGACGCAAATGCCTCCCCAACCGACAAAATGGCACTTCGAAATCGACCAGTACCTTAATCCATGGATACCAGCTGCGCCATGGAATCATCTACCATATCCCATTGCCCATTTCTTGGGCCATAGGCCAGAGCATCAGCGACCGTTGGGCAATATTGCGATGATTTTTTGGGCATTTATTGGAGTTTTCTGTTCCCTGACCATCATCGAAGCGGTGGGCCATGCCATCCCCTCTTTTGAGGAGCACGGTGCTCCTATGATTATCGGCAGTTTTGTGAGTTCCGACCGGTTATTTTTTTGAGATCTGTCTCATATTAATTTGCAGGGGGAAATTGACTAACATTTGACCCAAGGGCGCCGCTGCGGTTCTCGAATTCTACGCCATCGAGTCTCCTCTCGCGCAGCCTCGCAGCGCGGTCCTCGGACAGTTCTTTTCATCCCTAATAGGCGTTACCATCAGGAAACTCTTTGCGCTAGGTCCTATGTCAAATGAGGTTACCTGGGTCGCCGGCTCGCTGAGCTGCTCTTGTGCTGTCGCGTTTATGGCTTTGACTGGCACTGTGCACCCGCCTGCGGGAGCTACAGCTCTACTCGCTGTAATTGATGAAGGTGTAGCTCATCTAGGATGGTTTTTGATACCAGTTGTCCTGCTCGGCTGCGTCTTGATGCAGTGTGTGGCTTTGTTTTTGAATAATATCCAGAGGCGGTTCCCCGTCTACTGGTGGACCCCAGCGGAGGTTGGCCGCGGGAAAAAGCAGCAGCAGCCGCAACAGCAGCAAATACCGGATGGGAAGAGAAGCAACAGAGATAGCAGCAGTGACAGTGGAGCTATGCTCAAGATTATTACGACACGTCATATGGAAGAAGGGAAAATTGTTATAGAGCCGTCAAGGGTGATTATAACAAGGGGACATGTGGCTATTCCGGACGATATGTACTTATCGCCCGAAGAGAAGATGTTTTTAGAGGAGCTGAGCGAAAGATTATAAATTATGAATTAATATAAGCTGTTCTATTCTAGTATACAAGATGAATAACCGCGTGTACTTTGTAGTAGGTGTTACCTACTGCCCACCCTACCGAAGTGGAATTTGACCTCATGCTTGGTGACCATGCGAACCTGCCGTCTTGTGTGGTTGGATTTGTAACTCGTTACACGACAATTGCGTCGCTCTGCCATCGGAAGGTTTCATCGTGACACCCGCCTCGGTTCGGATGCTGATATATTGAAAAATATTACCCGCAGTGTCATTAGCCGCTAGCACACTCCGAGTCTTCCCCGAGAGACGCCTATGTTGCTGGTACCCACCAATTCTTATGAGGCTCTGATCGGGTTTCCGGGAATCTGGATACGAGGTAAAAGCAGTAAGACAGCCAGCCGGAGTACCCGATCACGATGCGAGTGGTGAGGTAGCCCCTGTCGAGTGCGTTGCATATTACTCGTTGACTTAGCTATTGCAACATCTAGTAGACGTACTTACATTGGCTTTAAGATGTGATTTTAAGCCATCCAGCACGGTGTTATACTTGGAGAGTTAGGGGCATCTCATCTTTGTTACCCCGTAATATCCTGTCGACCAGAACATGACAAGAGTTAGCGGTGGGCTGGTCGCTAGAACGAACCAGGGGTACACGGATCATTAGAATGTGTAAGAACGGATAGTAACTGATAGTGGAACGCTGCTAAAAGAAATTTTGAATGCAGTATCCTTGATACTGTCATAGTTGATGAATCAACAGGGGCATCTCTAGGATGGTGAGATGACCTATCATATTCAGACTTTTCTGAACGGGGGAGGGCGTGGCCAATCCATAGAAGCCTGCTAGTTGCAGGCCGCCCTCTCAATACCCCCTTAATGTCGTGTTGCCCGTTTCAATTCTTCGAGGCGTAAATCCGTCTCACTCACCGGTCCTTCTTTATCTTTGGAAAGCCTTTCGTCGTGTGCTTCTTTCCGCAAGCAAATTAAACACTTAGTGTTGACCTCACGCACCGGACCTGGTTTCTGGTGAAAGCAATTAGCTCCTCCTCTACCAGGACAGGTGTTTTCAACTTCATAATTGATACTCTGATGTTTGCAGAGTTTGTGGAATGTTTTGTTAACCCAACACATGGCGAATAAGTTTCAATGTAGATGAGAAAATTTGGGAAATGCGTAAGAAGACCTAGGCTCAAATTTTTAAATGTAGTATAACAATCAAGGGATTCTCTAGTAGCCAAAAGCTGGCGGCACATAGGACATTATATACTTTATCGGCACTGAGGCCTACACGATCTGCTTCCGAACTATCCTTCTGTTCGTCAAAGAGAATAAGGCACAATGGTACACAAGAACGGATAGCGAATGTTGTGTAAGAACAATTGGAGAGAACCAGACAGTTTCTGACCACAAAAATTACACATAGCTTATTCAATGGATCTGAGTTCGTGAGATTTATATCAATCTTTGTCAATTTCCTTCTACCGATGAGGATATCGTGCTCATGATGTAAAAATGCATCTATCGGCGCTCTAAAGTACAAAATATTAGGAAGGTACTTGCTATCGAGGTCTCTCAGAGTCAGTCAGCGCTACGCTGGAAACAATCTCTTTGCCGTGTGAGAACGATTTATGAGTACGATAGCACAATATCAGAGTGAAAGAAAATGCAGTTTCGGGACCCCCCCAAATAATGGCCGCGGTTGATTTCCTCTCCTTCTTCACTAGAGTCGATTAAAGCCAGGAACTATGAATTTATTGGAATTTTGATACCAAGGAAGAGAAGTTGCAGCCGGAGAATCGAATTATTATTTTATTTCGAATATATCTAAGCTACATGCACGTTTCTACATCTAACCTTAGGTTACTGATGACTGTTTTAACTCTTGTAAACACTACAAGTACCGCCTAATCACTGCTAGTGTTCCTATGCCTGAACTATTTACTTCCACTTTAAGGGGTTGAGTTACGATGTATTACATTATTCAGACGGTTTGTAATCGTACATTACTATGAAATTTAAGCTATTTCAATAAATATTTATATTGTTAAAACTTTCGTACAACGTGAGTGTCGCTGTAATAGAGTTTAGACTATCCTCTTATAGTTAGATAGTGATCTCTAGGTAGAGCAGGGGGGCTGATGCCCCATATATTCCCTCCCAAGCGACTTCCTTATTGGCTGTATTTAACTCAACGAATCAACAATTCCTACATAGCTTCTAGCGTCATGGCGTTTACCTTTCTGCTCATTTTTTTTTTCTTCTCTCAAACATTTCTTACCTTCCTCCCCAGGTATTCGGTTACAGCAATCATAATTCGGACAGGACTTACGTTGCGGGTAATAAGTCTATCTTAGACAAGACCGAGATTAGTCAAGCAGATCTTATTTGGACGCTTCGAGTTCGTGGCTTGAAAAGACTGGTAGCACGCGCTTCCATTGCTTCACAGTCGAAGTATGGCCGACGATATTGCTACAGAGGGGGATAAGACCCCCGTAATGATCAACGCAGATCACGAAGCAGGGACTCAATTAGAGGAAGGCCGGCCTGCTCGCGTCGAGTACGACATCGAGAGAGTAGAGGCAGTTTATAGGAAGTTAGATCTCCGCATCATTCCAGGTAATATCACCGATTATCCTTCGATGGCCTCTTAAGCTGATTCAACCGTAGCTTTCTGGATCCTGTACTTCCTCTGCTCCGCCATACGCTCTAACATCGGCTTGGCGCAGACGATGAATTCGGACGTCGGACATGATTTAATGACGATGCTTGGGCTTTCGTCTAACGATGTCTCCACTGCATTGGCTCTCTTCTATGTATCTTATGTCATTTTCGATTGCCCCTCAAATCTCGTCATGAGCAAGCTAAGCCCTCGAGTTTGGATGGCTAGAATCGTTTTTGCCGTGGGCGTAATAGGGGCTTGTTTTACTGCCGTCCAGGCTGCTTGGAGCTTAAAGTAAGTCTAGCATCGTCTCAATTCCCCTCTCCTCGAGTTGGTCTAGGGTACTAACCATTGGCATAAGACTATTGCGATTCCTGCTTGGTATGGTGATTGCCGGCATGTGGCCTGGAATGTCCTATTACTTAACTCTTTTCTACCCCCCATCTCGGACTGGTAAACGAATCGGGATGTATTTTACAGCCTCTCAGATCTCGGCCGCCGTGGTTGGCTTGGTATCGGCGGGATTCCAACTGATGGACGGCGTTGGTGGCCTGGTCGGTTTCCAGTGGATGTTCCTTATTTATGGGCTTCTTGCTGTGCTCCTTGGTTGGACTCTACTATGGTGGCTACCCGAACGTCCGCTACCCCCAGGACAACGAAGGGAGCGCTCGAGTTTCATGAAATGGCTTCCTCCGACCCCCGAAGCTCTGACGGGTGAAGATGCTCTAGTTCATTACGAAGACCTCAAGCGAGTCTACCACTCAAGACCCTGGACTCTCAAGGATCTAGGTTACGTCCTGATTGACTGGAGGCTTTGGCCGCTTACTCTTATGTATTTCGGCGTGGTGGGAGTCGGGATCGGCACTCAACTTTATGGCACAGTGATCATCCGTGGTATTAATCCATCATTCACTGGGGTACAGCTCAGTCTTCTCTTCGCCCCCATTTGGATCGTAAGTCTACACTTGCTAGATATATGCCTCTCGGCTTCTAACTTCGATAGATGGACTTTTTCGCAATTCTGCTCGTCACTCCCATCTCGGATCGATTTCACCGCTTACGTCCCTTATTCTTCTCTTGTGCTGTGTGTATCCAAATTGCCGGCCTTCTCACTGTTACCTTTGCTCCTACCTCGAACCCTTGGGCAAGGTATGGAGGTCTTCTCATGGTGGGCTTCGGCCTTGGTCCTACGGTTCCTATCTGTATGACTTGGACCAACGAGATATTCCAACAGCGTCACGGGGAGGTCGGTGTAGCTGCTGCGTCGGCACTGGTTTCGGGTCTTGGAAACCTCGGTAGCATTACAACGACATATGCGCTATATACAGGTTGGCCGGCAGACGCCGCTCCCGGGCCTCATCAGTACCGCCGAAGCAACTTGGTCATGATTGGTATTTTATGTGTCAGCATCCTAAGCAGCATCGTCATGTTCGTCGCCCTAAAAATCATTGGTAACAAGCCCAGCCATAAAATTGGTAGCAGTGGGAGCTCCACAATCCAAGACGGTGCGGCCCGCCGTGAGCTTCAGCAACGCGGGTTCGGTCGCATGTGGTGGCGGAAGAGAACGTAGCTGTATACTCCAGTATACTCTAGAGATGTGCTATTCTCCGCTGTGGTCTTCAACAACTAGCAGCGCAGCCATCAGAAACTACTTGCTCTTCGTGATCTGGACAGTTCAACCTGTCATTTATACCTTTCGCTTCAATCTCACCCGACTTTTTACGACTTCTTAATACGAAACACTCCCATTAGAGGTTCGATACGCGCATGAAATGGAGAACTGGAATTCTCAAGGCGAAAGTGCCGTTGCGCCATCGCTAGGATTGGCGGATCTGGATGAAAGACGGGAAAGGCGACAATGCTGGAACGCTATCGCTTTTTACCCGTCTTGTGGGAAGTGGCGCATACAGAGGTTTGTTTTTGGTGCTTTTCTGGTAATTTCTTTGCTCTTTTTTGGGTTTGGCGCATTCATATGATACCCCATCTGTGTTTTGGATACGCTGTCATTCGAGAGCCTCAACCAAAGACTCGCCAGCGACAGTGCTTCTACGCCATCGCTTGGGACGGCGTGTTGCAGCCGAGGCGGGACCGACGACAATGCTTCTGCGCTATCGTTTGGGAACTCGTCTCGTGGGCATTGCTTACACACGTTTCTTCGAGTATTTGGAATCTTCATCGTAGGATAAGAGGAATAAGTAGCTTGGTTCTTCGCTCGCTACCTCACTATACATTACTAGGCAAACACTTTTAGCCTCGCACATATTATCATAACCCCTTCGTGCCCCTCCGACCCAGAGTGATTAAAAATTTCTATCTTCAGACGCGAGTATTAAATATGGTATGGCATCATCAGCATGGAATACCGTCGTGGTCAAACGTCAATTGCAAACTAATGTCAATGCCCCAGTCGGCCCCCCTTAATCATAGAGAATTCGGGTCCTAGGGGTTCTAAGATGCGAGCTTCCCGTGGCTTAAGAAACATGGGCTCGGTAAACTCCAGGTACTCTTTGTAGTACGGCTTGGTTATTTGGTGCTTTGAAACAGGTTAGATTTGGTTCTTACTCGTCCCATTCAACGGCTCTGGGGTAAGACAACGGAGACTAACCTCTAGGAACCATTGTATATCCTTTGACCTATCATCTGGTTAATACATATTCTCAACACTCTTTTAGGGTGGCGGCGTACCAGTTTTCGATCCAGCTTAACTTCCCAGGCTCTTCCACGGACTTATAAACTTCGAAGAAAAGACATTCGGGCTCGGCAGCCACAACGTCGAAGATAGCCTTGAACGCAACTAAAAACCTTTCGACGTTCTCGGGTGCAATGTGTACTGTCACCTGAAGGCTAATACCCTTTGACGGGGGCGTGGCCTCACTCGTTGTCGCCGCACTATCATCTATTCGCTCCTCGTGGACTTCGGTGTCCATTATTTCTGCTGGTGATTCGGGAGACTCGATCGTGCTGAGAGGGGTGACGACGGCATGTGTAGACTGTCTCTTTACAGCCTTCTTTTCGCTTTTTTCCCTCTTACTTCCGCTGCGGCCAAGAGAGATGCTACTATTCCTCCAATGCTTAAGCATCGAGCTTTTGATACTGCTACTCATCTCGGATATATAGTTGAAGAATTTCTGACCGCTATATCAGATCTATAAAACGAAACATATTCCAACATTAAAAGCCTATTTAAGCTGTACACCCTCAGTATATATGCTTCTAATGCTACGTTGGAGAAGATGCTTGATGGCTTAAAGACCAGGGGCGGAATCGTGGAGTGCCAAGGAATACTTGGTATCTTGTCAGCGACCGGGCTCACGATCTAGAGCCAGGATAGCAATAGGTAGCGGGTTGTGGAACCGCTACGGACATCTGCAAGGGACTAATTTTCGACTTTCGGACTCAGCTTCTAGCACGAGCAGATTCCTTCTAGAATCCATGCGATTAGTTTCATACACCAGCCTGTTTCCGAACGCGATGCAAACACACGTTCACCAACAAATCTATGCGCTGCTTCGCTAGCATAATCCGACATGGGACGTTTTTCTTCTATTCGTTGAACAATACGAAATCCAACGAATCAAAGGCGCCGCTACGAAGCTCTCATTTGCGAAACAAAAGAACCCTCCAAAAGTCCCGCTCTTCCTCATACGTCAATGCTAGTCTAACCCGATATATCTAGCCGAGTATCTAGCCATGTCATAGCTCGGAACTTTTATCAGTCTTATATGTCGGAATTCTTTCCAACTTAAATGCCTTTAAGGTACCGTATAATAAGTCCATGATTTCTTCAAATGGTACAGATTTACTCCTTCTTATGGACTTTGTGCATTTTACGACGCGGAACCGTGTATACCTATCATGGATCCTTTCCAAATTTCATGAACCTGAGGGTCCTGGAGCGCATGGTAACGTTGTCTAGATTATCTCTAGACCGGGCGAAATGATTACAAGATCGGCAATATACTACGATAGCTTCTAAGCAGGATGTTATTACTGGAATTTCGCAGCTCGCTTCAATACTCATCTATTAGGTCACGGGGTGGACCAAGAAAGCATAGAAACGGCGCAGTTGTTTCGCAAAGGACTTTAACTTTGAATTATCGAGGCCGTTGGATGAGACTGGACTTTGCTATACATATCATCTAGAATTATGGCAAGTATCTCCCGTGAGGAATAGGGAGAGTCGAGGTATAAGTGGATTTGGGTTCGACTCCTATCAGCACTGTCTAACGACTTCGCTTATGTTTAATCTGGGAGTACGCGAATGGAAAACCACGACATCTCTTGTAAAAACATAATGTAAGGGCTGGCCGAGCGCTCAGGTTGTGTGTATATTTAACCAACTAAGGACAGTGGGCTTCCTAGTGCCAGTAAGGGCAGGGCTAAGTTGTCTGGGAGGATGGGCGGGTACCTAAGCTTCTCCTGGCGCCCGTGGCTCCGTTCGTGATATGAGTATACATCTGTGTTTTGATTATCGTCTTCCTTGACTCGTTTAGTCTTCTCATTTCTTACCGGCTGGGACCGAATATTAAATTCACACCTTTGAAGACCGTGGCGTTAGGAGTTTATGTGGTTTTAGGTGAGTAAGAAGAAACCGTACACAGTCAAGGTTCGCTAGAGAAAATGCCTTCTCCTTAGCTATCTATCCTATCTATATGTATTCCTCACTTTCCCCTCTTGCACATCTTGCCTCTTAGCTGACGCTGCATCTACAATCCTACCCGCTAGCGCCGCAATACTAGACCTCGCATCTAGCAACTCCTGCATATTTATCTTCGCCCCCAGCGCCTGGTGGAACCAGTTCCGCAGCTCCGCCGCGATCAGGCTGTCGACGCCGTGGTCAGCCACAGACCGCCCCGGATTAATATTCGAGACGTCTACGAAGAGCATATCAGCTACCGCCGTCGAGATGGCGCCCGTGACAAAGCCTACTGTCTTGAAACGCTCCGGAGCCTCTGCGGTAATGTCTGCATCGAATTGCCGGCGGATGCGACTGATAGATGACTTGCCGGCATTGTCGTCGCCTCCTTGTGCTGCTGCCACCCCGGCGTCCGAAGAGCTACTTGTGCGTCGGTCTCTTCGCGCGTCCTCGAAAGCGCGCATAATGAGCGAGACACGCCCATCGTCGTACCAGCGAGGCATGGCGTTCCTTGACGGCCGGGCCGGGCCCGCGTCGCGTGCTTCATCCTCTTCGTCACGCTCCGTAGCAGCCATTGCGGCCGGGTCCAAACAAGTGAGGATATTAGAAGCGGAAAGCAGGTCCTCGGCTTGGCCAACCCAGTTGTTGCCCTCGCCGTCGTTGATGGTCAGGCCGTCGTTAAGGAACGCCGGTTCTAGCCGGGCAAGGAACTCCCCCTCCGAGAGCGTTAGCCCCTTGTTCCGCGCAAACATCTCCACTGTGATCGAATCCTGACCTAGCTCGCCAATACCATTAACGAATCCTAACGATATGCTTGTTGCGGGCATGTCGAGCCGTCGGCGATACCTCGCAAATGAATCCTGGAATGCGTTGGCGGCCGTGTATGCGCTCTGCGTGGCCAATGCGTAGATGGACTCGAGTGAGGTGACCATGACGAAGAAGTCCAGCTGTCCACGGGGGAGAGACAAGGTCGCTTCGTGCAGATTCTTGCTCCCTTGGACCTTGGCAGCTAGGCTGTCGCGCCATCGCTGGACGGTCAGTTTATCGAAGGAGAGGTCGAGATAGGAGACAGCGGCGTGAATAATACCCTTGACGGGGGTATTTGGGGAGACTAATGAGATACTCTCTATGAAGCGCGTTACTTGAGACCGGTCGCTGATATCGCATGTCAAGGGTTGAATATTGATACCACGCTCACCAAGCGTGTTCACGAGATTTTGCGCTACAGGGGAACTTTTCTCTATCCCGCGTCTAGATAAGACTACCAAGTTGCGAGCTCCGCGCTGGCACATCCATCTAATAATGGACCTTCCGAGACCACCGAATCCTCCCACTACGATGTAATATGCCGCGGGATCGAACTGGACATGCTGCTGGGACGGTATTGGGAGCATTTTAACCGGTGTCTGCGGATCCTGAAACGTCACCACCAGCTTACCGACATGCGTACCCTTAGAGAACCTTAACAAGACCCGGTCAAGCTTAGATACGTCAGTGACTGAGAATGGGCGAACGGCCCTAATAAGCCCATCTCGATAATAGTTATGGACGGCTTGCATTAGCTCCTTGCCGAGCGCGGGGTCAGCGTCGAGAACAAGTGAGAGGTCAAACGAGGAGAAGTTAGCACTCTTGCTGAAAAGCTCCATCCCTAAAGCCTTGGATTCCTGTACATCGGTACGTCCCACGTCAACTAGGTGTCCTAGAGGTGCCAGTGCTTGGATGGACGCGTGCAATACATCTCCCCGAGCCGTACTAAGTATTATGTCGAAGCCACGGCCGTGAGGCGTCATACGAGCGAGCTTTTTGTGTAGAGCAGACGCGCCGTCTCCTGATGCGATGGCAATGACGTGCGATTCTGGCAGCTTCATCTCTCGGATTAAAAAATCTGCCTTCTCGGTCGTACCCACCATGGCAAAGACCTCGGCGCCTTTCGCCCGCGCAAGCTGAATGGCTGCGAGCCCGAGTCCGCCAGTGGCGGACTGGATAAGGACCTTATGTCCTTGCCGTAAGCGAGCAACGTAGTCAAACGCGTAGACAGAGCTAAAAGCAGCGGCCGAGTCAAGTGACAGTCTCAAGGAGCATCCGTTTGAATCGGATAGTACCCATTGTCCTTTCTATACGAGACACGGGCTTCCAGTCTTCGAGTACTACGCCAAGTACCCGGATAAAGCTGCGCGTTTTGCGAGGGCTATGGCTGGGGCAACTAGAATGGGCCTCCATATTAAAGAACTACGGGACTGTTTCTCCTGGGGAGAGCTCAAAGGCACTGTTGTCGATGTTGGCGGTGGGAGCGGCCATGTGTCGATAGCTTTGGCTCGAGTAAGTATATCTAAAGCTCAATCTGACCGTCCCCTGTTCTCCTCAATAAGTTACATGTATGTCTTACTTTATTCTTCGTTCTAGTTGTTCCCACATCTCAAATTTGTCGTACAAGATGGCTCGAACGACATGCTCGCCGAAGGCCGCCCGCTCCTGACCGACGACGTTGGGGGACGCATTACTTTCATGCAGCACAGCTTCTTCTAGCCACAGCCAGTCCAAAAGGACGATCCCGCGGCGGCATACCTATTCCGCCAGTGTACGCATAACTGGTGCGATCGAGATGTCGTAACCATGTTCCGGTCCTTCGTTCCCGGGCTGGAGTCTTCCGGGCCGGCGACGCCGCTATTGGTCAACGATATCATCATGCCTGAACCCGGCGAAAAATGGCCACGGCTGTTAGAGCGGGATATTCGGCAGATCGATATATGATCATGTTGATTAGCTATGGCGGCAAACAGCGCTCTAGAACGGAGTTCGAGGCGTTGCTGAAAGAGGCGGATGCGCGATATGAAGTCCACAAAGTGCACGCATTTGGACCACTCGGCTTGCTGGAGGTATATCTAAGACAGTGAGTTAAGAGTTGATTGAGAGGGAAGTGGTTAGGAGTCGCGTCAATCCGAATGTGAAAGGCTCGGTTAGAGCGAAAAGAACAAGAAAAAAGGGGCAGAGTAAACTTGAGGTCTCATTTACAAGCTGCGTGCGAAATATACTTTTCGCTACATTACATTCTTTATTAAGAAGCTATCTTGTTACAGTACAATTTAATATTGATACTTCTAATTACTGGGCAACTCTCACTGTAGCTCAATATTACCCAATCATACATAAAGCAATACTCACTTGATAGAGATGATTACCATGAGTTAAGAATGAGAAAGCTACTAGGTATAGCTTTAGGGATGCTCGAAACTATTACTATATAAACAAGATCCAGTGTAACTCAATACTACATTATTATCTGCATAAGACATCACCTCCACTATTTTCAGTATTAATAATAATGCATCAAGATTGACTAAAGATAACTGGTTCTACGTTGTTAAACCGGCCAATTATATTTATTATAGAGGCATATCGCAAGATCTTTTCCTTTTATGTCAGTAAGTGGCGTGGAACCTTACGTTATACTCTACAGGTTACTAGGGGGGTGATGTCTTATGCCAGTTGAGGGGATAGGCCTCGGGGAATTCCCGTAAATTCCGGTGTTCCCCGGGAATTAAAAGCACATCGTACATATTTCAAAAGCGAGAGAAAATATAAAAATAAACCTCTCCAACCCGGTAGCCCTGTCCCCCTTCTCTCACAAGCAAATTGTCAAAGTATTCATCAGCTCAGTCTCAATATACCGCAACATGACGAGCATTACCAGCGCCGTTAACACGGAGAAGTGGGGCAAGGAAACGGAAAAGCAGCTTGGCGCCGGAGACGACGATGCATGGAGAAAGGACATGTATATGGACACGATCCCATGGGAATACGGCCGATTTCGTGAGGTTCTAGAAAAGTATAGCAAGATCCCTCCGAACGAAGTCGAAGCGGAGATCTTCAAGATTGTAAGAGAAGAACATCCTCCCTACCTTACCAATCAATTGCTCTTTAACCTAAGGCCGTCTCTCCTAACCATCACTTCACATCATATAGCGAGACAAGGCTTGGGAAGTCGTCAAGTACCCCTGCATCGGTTGTTTTACCTACCTGCGTCTCCTCGAATTCGGCGATGACGAACCGGAGATGCAAAAAGCTCTCGAGCGGCTCAAGGCGCCTGGCTCGCAGGATACTTTTCTCGAAATAGGTGGTTTCATATGCCAGACGATTCGACGGCTCGCTTTCGAGGGCGTCGATTCGGCGCGCCTGTATGGAACAGACTTACATGCCGAGTTCCTCGAGCTGGGATATGAGCAGTTCCGCGACCGCGAGACTTTGAAAGCGACCTTTGTTGCAGGAGACATGTTGCTCCCAGAGGAAGAGTACGCGGCTAGCTCTCTGGCCGGAACGCTCGACGGGAAAATCTCCATCATACATGCGTCGAATTTCTTCCACCTATTTAGCTGGGAGTCGCAGTTGGTCATCTGCGAGCGCATTGTGCGTTTCTTTCGGCGCGGTTCCAGCGCAGAAAATCCAGCCGTGTTGTTCGGGGTGCATATAGGCAGAGACAAGCCAGGTGAGGATGAACATTTCAGGATGTTCCTGCATGATGAGACGACATTCCAGTTGCTATGGAACGAGGTAGGAAAGAGAACTGGTACGTCCTGGAAAGTGAGCTCGGAGTTCCCAGCGTTGCCGCGCCCAAAACCAAATATTTTTGGTAAAGATGCGAGAGTGTTGCGTTACGTTGTGAGGAGTCAGATAGTGAGGTAGTTAGTGAGATACCTACCTAAGTATAGAAACTAGGAGGTAACATGGCAGCTGAGCTGATTGTAAATGGTCCTATGGACAGCTGACTATAGAATACATGATGGTTCTATCGTTCTATAATCTATTACCCCCAAGCTGGTTTCCCCTCTCTCCGCATTATACATAAAACAAGACGTAACATCAGCCTTCGTTACATGTGTCCTATAATCCTACCGTCTTCTGCATAAGTGCCGACCGAGAAGCGTAGCACCAGCCTTGCTTACCTATATTCCATAGTCCTACCATACTTTCTACGCATGATGACTGCGCTGCTGGGCTACGCTCCGATGCAGAGACGGCAAAGGACGGCGCGAGGAAACCCGGGCCATTAGATATCAGAAAGATCTGGCAGCCTTTAGGAACGGGGCGACCGAGGATCGTGGTGTCGCGGATAGTCTCACGCGTTGCTGGGACCAGATTGAGGCGCAGTGTTTCCTCGATAAATGCGTCAAGGTAAGGCAGCCGTGTCCGTCGCAGCTCCTCGAAGGTTGGGGGCCGGCCCTCTGTGATGGCCTGCGGGAGAGCGGCGTACAAGGATTCTCTAAGCTTAGCTTGCATATGCCGGTAGCTGGTGAGGCACTTAACAAGCCAACCAAGTGCGCCGCCCGTAGTGTGATTACCGGCGATGAGTTCGCCAAAAAGCTAAGGGGGGACGTTAATCAGCGCAATATATCCAGAGTAGCCTTACCAACTCTAAGCCCTTACCATGCACCACCGGCCCAATAACGCCGTGCAAGAACTTCGGTGCCATAAGGTCCTGCATATGCGCTCTATTACTCCTAAAGCCATCCTCACGCGTAGACGCGCGCATGGCGGCATGGAATTCGCCCAGGCAGCTCATGCTATTGGTAATAAAACTAGACTTGTCGAAGTCGGCGTCGCGGGCAGGCGCTGTGCGACGGGCGAGGATATCGTGCGCCTCGCGAAAGTCGGCTAGTAAGACCCAGGGCCGGCAGAACGGGCGCACGAACACTTGGCAGAGCGGCGCGCCGGCCTTGGCGACCTGTGCCGCGCACCAGGGGCCGAACTCACCGGTTGTGCCGACGGTGCGCGCCATGTCGGGGCCGTCGCCTAGAGCGAAGATGCGGATAGGGCGTTATAGGGGATTCCGGGGAGGGGTTTGGGGAGGAGCTGGCGGTAGAGGCCGTAGATGCCAATGATGAGGAGACTTGAGACGAGGTACCTTGTTGGCACTCCCATGGAGGGCTCGCCAAGAAGAATACCTTCTCTGAACTCCATAGCTGTTGTAGTCGTGCTGTAAAACTGAGTCCGATAGAGAGCTCCTGTGAAATGTAATTTCTTTCAGGACTTCCAGTTAGGATTTTCTTTTATCGCAAGAGTCCGAACCCCGACCGCAACATTTAGAAGCCATGAGATTATTTCAAAGGGCGTAAACGTGCAGATAGAAACATCCATTTACGTCAATATAAATCCAGCCACAAGCATACACCATCTCCAACCCCTCAGGGAAACCTTCACGACGTCCGACAGCGACGTTTACCAAACTCTAGGCCCCAGGTAGGTAATATTGATGCAAGTCAGTTACCCTACAATAACAAAACATAGCATAACTGGCGTTTCCAGATCTACGCCGCATGAGACTCCCCCAATATAGCATTCCCGTTATACCATAGTATCCAAAAGCCCGCGAGTATATGCGGTAGCATCCCGGAGACGGAAGGATTGGCGCGGGGGCGTTGAGGAGCGGGGAGATGTATTAGCAGATAGGTACTCTAATGAATACCAATTCCTCTCAATATAATTGGTAGGCTATCTGGTAGGGTAATGCTCGCAAAATATACCTACTATTGTCCGATCGCCGTCCCCTCCGAGACGGCCGTCTCTTCCCATTTGATTAGGCATCTCCCTTGTAACTGTAACATATCCCCCTTTTAAAGACATCTATAGATAGTCCTCTATCATTTTCAACATCCTCCTAAACCACCCCCCAAATCCTTCCGTACGACCTCTCTCCGAAGGGTGGGCTTACGTCTTCACCTCAGCGGCAACGCGCATATCACCAACTGCACTTACCCGTTCGAACTTGCCGGTCTTCTTCCACTAAACGATCGAATCCCAAGTTATGTCAGATATACTGTAATAGCAAATATACCAGTACGAAATTACCCAGTGGTGTAGTGGTGTGTCTGACAATTAAGAGTCTCATATATATGCCTGAAGCCGATTAAGTCCTGCAATCCCTCACCACTGGGTAAGACGGACGACCACTTGCAAAAATTATATGCCAAAAGCCTCGGGTTCGATTCTACGAGCAAACAAGAGCCTGGAAGCAGAAAAAAATGCTCGGCTTGGCCGTGATCGGTTAAACCCGAGGGAGTGTGTCAAATATTTTTGGATTTAATATGATTTATTGATCTGAAGAACTATATTTTTTTTTACAAACACGAGATATTTCTGAATGTCCTAATAGCACGTGACTGAAGGCCATGTGAATGGATATTGGTAGATCTCACACATATACACTATTACGAAAATACCAACCTTGTGGTATGGTGGTGTATTTGACAAGTCCATTCTGTTAAAATATATTTCCAGTTAACGCTTCTGCAGTTTAGTTAGTAAACATTACTGAAAATAATAAATCGTGTACCTTGATGAGCGGCATTATTTGGGGGAGTCTTAAAAAAAAACCAGGGTGATTGATAAGAGTAAGTGGCTCAGTATGGCTTCATGTGTCACAATAAACTACTAGTAGGTTGGGTACCTATCTGCTTTACATGAGACTGAGAGTAAAGCTAAATTTGGCGAGGTTTAACTTTCAAGTATTTTGTCTTCCATATCACGATCATTTATTGAAGTTCCTTTAGGCTTTAGATGATTCCCGTAATAATTTTAGATTTTAGTACTATCACAGCCTAAGATGTAAGATATCCAAATACTCCAGAATGAGACGAGGTCCTTACGTTAGGGACACAGGAAAATATATATAAGACTGTAAATGAAGATGTGATAAAATATCATATTGAAATACTCGTTTCTTGCCAGGAATTAAGGCAATAGCAACTAGCAGTTAGCAATTCTAAGAAACCGCAACTATCAACATTAAACTAAAGCACATGCCTTTTTCAAAGAAGGAGAATAATAGCAAAGAAAAATTAATTGCTAAGATTCCCGAAATCACAGCAACCGATAGTTAACGATTTCTTGGAGATCACAACTATCACCATGATAATAAAGCCTCCAGGCTCCCTTTCTTCTTTAAACTCACCAACCTAATAATTGGCGAACCTCGTCCCCTGAAGCTGACTTGACACCGGCCCCACGGGTGCCCATTGAGGTCCAAATCCCGCCCAGTATCTTTCCGGCCTCCGCGGGAAAAACGCATGAGCAGCCGGGTCCCTCGACTTGGCCGCGGCATTTGCCAGGATCAAGTCCATAGTCGTCGAGCTTTTCGGCTCGTTTGCTTTGGCCTGCCAGGGGGGCTGAGGGAGAAAATTCGGATTCCCTACTACCGGGTTGAGGAACTTTTTCTCCCAGTCGGAGACGTTATTAGTTCTAACATCCTGGCGGGATCTGCTCGTGTGTGAACCCGATGCGTATTCGACTCCCGGCTGGGAATGGTTCCTACGCGATCCATTGCGTAGGCCTGGGAGGTTTATAATGTGTGGTGGTGGTATATTGGGGAGGGTAGGTCTGGTGGTGTACTGTGGATATGAAGTCATTTTCAGGGCAAGGTGGGATAAGTAAAAAAGGCTGACGCTTATTGGCGCCGTGAGATGATATATGTATAAGTCTTATTACTGCGAACAAGTGGACTGTTTCCACTCACATCATGAGATCTCATTCGGCTCTGAACATGCACTGAAACCAATGCATACTCTTGTGTCGTTGTTGCCTTGTTCTATCTAGTCTTTATAACAACAGGATTGTGTCATTGTTTAGGGGCAAACAATAAAAAGGTTTCCATTGTTCTTAATGAGTCAAAATTCTGTGTGAACAAGGGCTAATGGCCGTCAACTACCACAATTTCGGAGGAACTACTCACGGTACGGCAAGTGTTCATTGCTAGAGCTATATACGCCGGACGAAGATATGGTAGTAGCTGTATAAGTCTCATGTTAACGTCTTAGTGCTGCTTATATGCCTCTTAAGTCTTGGGTAAATACAACAACGCGGATCCATCGCGCATAGCACGCCTAGAGTATCCCCTTGAAGATGAGGAGCTAAAGGTCCTATAATTCTAGTTTATCTTATTACCAAGGGATAAAACGAAACCGTTAAGATGTTGACGAGAGTCCAACTTGGAAAACGACTCGGCATCGGCCCGACTTTTATTCCGAGCAGTTATAAACCCTAGCAAAAAGTATTTGAACCCACAAACATTTCTTTCCTAGTCACCAGTCTAATAAATAGGTAGACAAAAAGGGAAAAAAAGATAGGGTTGCTAGTCCCAGAAGACTGGGAAGCATCAGGAATTGAGCCCGATGCGGGGGTCGAACCTTTAAGGTGATGTTAGCATGCAATTGATTGTGAGAAGAACCACTGTTGTGGATGGATGAACTTACCCGCAACCTTGAGATTAAGAGTCTCACGCTCTACCGATTGAGCTAACCGGGCGATGGAATGACTCATGGTAAATACCGATATAATGGAACTGGCTACGGTTGGTTAGTCCATAATAGGGCCGACTAAGATCTTCTGGGCTTTAAGGCAGGCTTTTTTTTTTTTTTTCCTTTTCTGTCGGTATAGACGCGGATATAGACGTACGCCCTTTATATTTAGGATAGCTTCGTATTCGCTGCTAGGGGTCCCATGGGGGTAAACTTGATAGAATACCAAATACGAGGATCGACAACGACCTATCGTCCCCACAGCTCGAATATTTCGTGTAAATAGTTGGGTGCGTCACTATGTTCTTCTGGGGATGTAGACAATTGATTATAGAGATACTATTCGCATAAGAGCATAGGAAAATATACTTCGGACGTGCCTCGCTATGCTGTGGATACAAGGCTCAAGTCTGAAAGCACGGAGAAGTAATAAATGAAGGCTGCAAACTTGAGATAAAGAATAACGTCCCAGCGATCGGCATCTAGCCTCAGATACAGAGCAAGCACACATCAATGTGCTTCACATCGAGTTCAGTTAAATCATATCTTAGGCTATGAGATATAACTAGTCACGAGACCTCATCCGTCCTGCATCTAGGCAGTAACTATTCATGCAATGGCTTGACAAGAACATAACTCATCTAACGTATTCGACATGCTGTTAAAGTGATGAAAGCATTACCCTCGTCCTCTACCCCTTCCGCGGCCGCGGCCACCTCGACCACCTCGATTGAAATGACCACCCCTACCGCCTGAACTACCTCTGCTGGGCGACTGATTGAAGGTTGGCGGACGCGGAGGTAGAGATATAGGCGCGGATGGCAATGAACCCTGATATCCGTTCCTCTGAGAGGGTGGTGGCGGTCCTGGCGGAAGAGGTGGTTGCCAAGACGAGGTACCGTTGCCTTGAGAGTACGAAGGTAGAGGCGGAGGCGAAAACTCTCTCTCGTTCTGACGTCTATAACTCTGGTCGTTATTACGACGCGATCGGGGGCGATTGCTACTTTGCCCCAAGGATCCGATATTGCTTGCTATCCTAATCTGACTTCGAGTCTCTGCCTTTCTGACGGGCGCGTGAACAAGCTCTTCTTCTGACTCTTCGCTAGAGATGAAGTGAGTGTGTGTTTGCTTTCTTGCCCTTCCAAGAATGTGGAAATCTTCTTTTCGGTCCACACCGACCCAAGCGATAGCGATGTTCTGGCTATTCTGGTCTATGTAAAGAAGGCGATTGGCTTGCGACCACGTCGTCTTTCCTGTCACCTTATCTCCCCTATCCGGCAATCCACATTCCGGCCCGTAATGGCCTGCGCCGCCACAAGTGTAGCAGAACGCCGGGACATCCTTGACCTTCATATGAGAATCAGTGATTGGAGCGAAACTCCTCCATATTTCGGTGCACCATTCTTCTGCGTGCTCGGCGCCGCATATTGCACAACCGCCTTGCTCATCCGACGTGAGGGCGAGTTTTTCCTCACAGCTAGCGCTGCTATGCCCTAATTGGCAGCATTTTAAACACCTCTGCTTTGTGGGACAGCCGAACGCAGCGTGTTCTTGGCTCCCACAGAATTTACAGTTACGTTGTGGACATTCATGAGCATGATGCCCAATTCCGGAGCATGACAAGCAGTGCTGAGTTGGATCTTCTGCCCACGGGAAATACCTTCGTTGTTGCCGTAGTTCGTACTCGTCACCTAATACTTCCTCTCGTTTGTCTGTAATGGGGGCAGTATCTTCTTGGCTAGGCTCCTTGGCCGAAGTGGCCTTGTTTTCTTTGGTATTTCTACCTCTCCGTTTTTGGAACTGCTTAACCTTTCTCTCAACTAGTTCCCCAAGGCTAGCATCATCTATAGCCTTTTGAGCCGCACTTGTAGCAGCGTCAGCATGTTTTTTAGGGCCCTTGAAAAGATTCGCTCCTTTAAGGTTTAGATGGCTAGTGAATCCTTCTTGGACCACTTCGGTAGATACGCGATCAACTAGCTTCGCATTCCTCTCGAGAAATGCAAGAATCCAGGTCTGGATTCTGTCATTGAGGAAGTCGGCCGTATGAACAGAATGCTTTTTGGCTCGAAAACTCAGATGAGGTAGATACCATGTATTTCCATCGACGGTAAATCCAACGGGTGGCTGATCCTCAGGCGATTCAGTTGGCGGTTTATAGTCTCTATCCCTCTCATCGTCATCATCTTCTTCTCTTCCACCGCCAGCATATTGAGCACCCCCGTCCCTACGATCGCGCCGCGAAGATGTGGAGGACAACATAGGTCCTTCTCTAGCAGCTGAGTTTGCAGGAAATAGGTGTGCGGCTGGCTTCCCAAATGACGTTCTTGCACCTAGACTGAGCCCTTGGTTCCAGCCTGAATGTTGAACAGGCTTGCTCCCGGTCTTGTCAATGAAGAAAGATTGGTCCGATTCATCGGACTCCTGAGGCTTAGCCATGGGGCTGTCAATCTCACCATCCTCGGAAGGCTCATGCGCAACGTTGTCAGGGGCATATGTTTTGGAGGGACCTGCTACAGCCTCGGTGATGGGTTGAGCATGTGCTAGACTAGGATTTGGACTCGACTCTACTATTTCGCCGTCGTCTAGATCAGAGTCATTACCACTATCGGGATTGTCCGTTTTCTGTTTCTTCAATGCTGGTAACGGGGTGTCCTTCTGGTGATCTTCATCATCAGATGGGGATAAGCCCTTTAGCTGCTCTCCATAGTCGCGCGACCGCTTTTGGCTCGATAAGCTACTGGGAGTACCAATACCGCCCTGGCCGGAGTTAGGGGCGGATGCCTCGGTAGCGCCGCTCATCACAGTTTAGTGAAGGGGCCGCGATAATAAAGAGTAATGATGATGCTGTGGATGAGGAATGGGGGGAAAAAAGAGTGAAGCCCACAGGCGTGGAATACGTTGTGTGGGGCAAAATAATGCAGTACCAGAGTTTACCTGCCGTAATCTTGCCACAACCGCCGCGCTCTTGATACGAGCTGTAGGTCGAAGTTGCGCAAGACTGGTAAAATGATAAGATAGGTTAGGTACCTAAGGAAATATCCCTTTCAAACAAACCCTTTCCTCTCTCAAAATAGCATAAGGTCGCATTCAGATCTCGGGGACAGGAGTGATCTTCCCTTGCGAATCGCAACTTTGAGAATGCGTCGTTAAAGGTTTCGGAGGTGGATAGGTTAGATAAATACGCAGTTCATCAAATTGATGAATGGTGATGATGCGGCTCTTCAAATGTTTTTCAGAAATTCATGCACCCTGGTAACGTCCAGTTGTTACTTGGTACATGTACCGTACCGTGTTAATATTTATACGATTAGGTACTCATACCGTACTGCCAGGGGCAATAATGTATGTCCAGGCGGCAGCAGATTTCACTGTGGCGATCTATAAATTGAAACGCGCTAATCATGTAACCAGATGAGAGTAACGTTTAGCGGGGCTGCATACTGCTTTAGTTCGATAGGTTTATTTATCTAAGCAGATATAGCCTAAAAAGATCAAGAATTCTAGTCGAATTCCGCGGAGCCCGACAACTTGGGAAGGAATGGAAGACTACATCGAACATCACGTGATCTCGTGAGACTCTCTGTGTACCCCTGACCCTTATATCGAGTACCTAAGGCGGTACCTTCAGAGGAAAGCTCAAAGCAAAATTACCTACCAGGTACTTAGATGACCGGAGACCCATCAAATCCCCGAAATCTCCAGCTGCAGCCACGCGGTCCAGGCTGTGCAAACTATAGGTACCTAGTACATATTACTAGTAGCTAGAAGTTGAGAAATTGGGGGTAACTCATTGGTAATTGGCAGTCGTTCCCACTCCCTTGTCCAATAGAAGTCTCCAAATCTTGGCCCTTGGCCCTTGACCCTTGTACCCATCCCGTAAACCTGTCCTTGTTCAAATGCTGCTGATTTACTTCGCTGCTACTCTTTGATCATCACCTTCCATAACCATTCTTGTCTCTAGGTATTACCTGATCCTACCTAACCTCTCTCTCTAACCTCTTAACGTTCTTCTAAACTTCGTGATCTTCCACTTTATTCGTAATACGCTTCAGCTAATTGTATTCATCGTCAATCAATTATTTCCGCTCTTCGTCTTTTCCCAGTCAGGGGGTTACGGTATTAGAAACTCCCGTCGCTCCATCTTGCATCATCTCGCATTAGACATTCGATCCCTCATGTCCTTTACGACTCCTCTCCTAACACGGCATCTCTAGCTTCCTTACCCTTCAGCATCGGCTGCATTCTCTGCGATACCCTTTAGACTACTCGGTCTTTTACTCGGTCTTTTACTGTTCCGCCTCCGCGTCTAACACTCGACTGGCTAGTCTCCCCTTTCCTTCGAGTATCGTCACAATAGCAATACTCTACTCGCATCCGATCTCCTCGATACGCCGAAGAAAAAATTAGGTATCCAGGTCGAATTGTCTGGATGACGAATAAATCCGAAAATAACAATTCGAATTCTCCGCCCAATACCGCCAAAGTGTCTTCCCCAATCCTCATTCCCCGCACCGTCTCTTACGACGTTGGTACAAATCCTCCAAGACGGGGAGGTACCACCTATCTCGATATGGGTGATTCTAAGTCAGCTAGGAGGCGGAGATCGAGCAGCATCCTTCAGATATATCAGGAACCGCAAGAGCCGATAGAGCAGTTGAACGACCAGTCCACTCTCCCGAATCTCAATGCGAACTGGGTCAACGCTAAAGGTATGTCAAGATGTTGTAATATGAGGATATACTTCCTAGATTTATTATAGTCTTTCTGGCCTAGCTATTCTGGCATTGGGAAAATTTAACTAATAAGGGAATATCAACAGGGGCGTGGACCATCCACATTGTTCTGATCGTTGCGCTCAAGATTCTCTGGGATGTTATACCCGGTGTCTCCCAGGAAACGTCCTGGACTTTGACCAATATTTCCTATATGTTCGGCTCCTACATTATGTTCCACTACGTTCGCGGCGTACCTTTCGACTTCAACAGTGGCGCATATGACAACTTGAACATGTGGGAACAAATCGACGATGGCGCACAGTACACCCCCGCCAAGAAATTCTTGCTTAGCGTTCCTATTGTGCTCTTCCTCCTAAGTACACACTATACCCATTACGACCTCACATATTTCACCATCAACTTTCTAGCTGTGCTAGGAGTAGTTATACCGAAACTACCTTTTGTAGGTTCCTAAATACCGTACCTGAGCTTCAAGTAGACATACTAATATGCCCATCTTATAGAGTCACCGCATGAGAGTCGGCCTATTTTCCGGTGTGCCAGAAGAGTAGAAAGACGATGGTACCTAGCATATCTGTACTGGCGTTTGAAAAATGTTTGTGGGTTTGGGAGGCTGCGAGTCATTACTGGGGATAATACATAAAAGTAGAGGGGGTAGGAGGTGATGGTAAAACCGAACATCGATTATAAGAGCAAATTAGTCAAGAAAACATCATATCCTACGACCATGTATATTGCTCCTTGTTCCGATACATCTTGCTTAGCTGAGCTCTCCTCTTTTCAACCCGAACACAATCCTCTTGAACATGACTATGATTTTATTTATGGTGCTAATAGTGTAGATTCCGTGATGCCAATACCTGTTGAGGTTATGATACCACAAATGCAGCGTATTATCATCTGTCTTGGCCTAATATGGAAATTCTCATCTCCTGTCTAGCTGCCAAGGTAGCCGCATTTGATCATTTATCCCGTGAAGCATGGTATTGTGCAAACTCAACACAAGGGTTCACCTAACACAATATAGATTTGTAGGCTCTGTGCTACCCGTAGCTTGACATGGTATATGGGTCTTCAATTTATGAGCCTGCTAATTATAACAATCATAACCGCTTCATGTCAAAGCGCCACAGCTACCTAACTTATCTATATCTCTACTATTGACATTTTGACATTATGGTTCATTCACCTCTCAAATGCATATATATGGTGTGAATAGATAGGTACCTAGACGGTGATGAGCATTCAAAACCCAGCCTATTTCTCTTTCGCTTCTACCGTTTGCCTTATGCTCTAAGCCGCTCTCTATGGCAACTCTTCACTACGCCTGGAATGTCGATTTCATCTAGTCAAGAGTTGGCTACTGGAGATGAGAAGCGCAATGACCAGCGGCATACTGGTTACTATCTATGGCCTAGTGGGATCTACCTCCCCTGTTGCGAAGGGTCTGGATGCTATCGTCAATGCTTCGAAAGTGGGTTCGCCCCTCATCCCCTATATACCCTTACACCATCGAGTCTTACATATTGCAGAGCCCCTAATCCACCGTATAAGCGAGGAATAACGCGCGCATCTGTCGAGCAGTGCCTAATCACCCCACCCAGAGCTCGGTCCATAGCCCGGCGAAGACACGGAGGCCGAGGAGGATTCGAATACTGAGGATCCACTGCCCGGCGATACGCAGCCGGTCTCTTGCTATTTCTCCTCCTTAACAGTCCTATCAACATATTGTATGGTAACAACGCGCCGTTCATCAAAAAGTGGACGGCAGCTATGTCCGGCTCCTATATCGCCCTACCTAATTACCGCTGTGGTAGTATGAGAAGTGTATTTCTTCGACCATTTCTTTCATAGTATCTTTTCTTGTAACCCTATACGTCAATGAACACCATGACCGACGTCGGACACGTCCCAATTCACAATACTACCGAAATCATAGATGGTCGGAGTTAATTTATGATATAAGCGCTAATATGTAATGTAGTCTGGTCTAAGATGATGGATGTATCAGCTGGCGATATAAGTTGCGAGGGAGGGTGAGGCTAAAGTTAGATAAAACTTTGGATACACCGACCAAGTTTTACGTAGATTTGGTTATAACCTCTCGGATATACGAGCTTTCGGGCGCCGCATCGCTGTTGTATTTGTATGACGGTATGGTTCTGTATAAACTACCTACATTGGTGATCATAACTTCCTAGGAAAAGAAATCGGGACAAGGCATCGTGTAACTAGTGATTGAGACTCGGCTCCCCCCTGTCAAAGTCGGAGATAATCTTATCTGATCCGGGCTGCATGACTCCTGGAGGTCGGACTTGGCCTGTCAAAATAAACCCTACTAAATAACGGGGTTCAGCTTTCGGCTCCGGGATCGGTGTAGGATAGAGTAGGAGCTCTTTCTCCTTGGTTGCCTAAGTTAGCATGGTTCGTGATACATGTACCGAGGATCATGACCAAGTGCATGACCACCTGGGCAGGTATTATACTAGTGGGGGTGACGCCATATTACTCACTACGTATAAGTAGGTTAGGTACCTCCTAAGGTAGCTACGGTAGGGAGTCACTTCCAAAACTCGCAAATTCCATGTCAGCTGTCAACGTTTAAGTGCCGCTATCACCCCAGAGGTCTTGATAATTTCTTCATTTCTTTTCCCTTTACAGCACCGGTCGGCGAGTTTACTTCAACTTATTATCTTCAAAGTCCTCCACCAACCTCAATGTACGTATCTACCCGTATTGTTATATTCCTCACTTCATAAAGAATAGGTAGGTACCTACCTTTGTCAGATATCTAACCATCTTATATTAGACACCGACCAATATAATAATCATTTAACCTATAAATACCGGCAATATGAAATCTGGGTACACGTCTCTCTACGCCACCAGGGTGCTAGGTGATCGCGTTACCTCATATTCGGAGTTTCAATCACTTCGGATTCCTCAACCTATCAAAGACTACCATACCCGAATCTCTAAGGAGCGCGATGACTCCAACTATATGATCTCAACCTTCGAGTCTCAGGCCCTTGTCTTCCTTGCTCGAGCCATTGGCGCTAAACGAGGTAAGTTTATAAATGACACACTGAAGTCTACCTTACTTTGAAATATAACTAACGCAGTTGGCAGTCCTTGAGATTGGTGTTTACGTTGGGTACTCGGCTAGTATGTAATATCCAGATCCATTCCCCCTTTTAGCCCATCTCAGGAGTTGGTGCTCCAAAATCAACTTCGCTTAGGACCAATTACTCCGAGACTCGGCCGAATCCTCTCAATTTTTTAATTACTAACGTCGTAATAGTGATTTGGAGCCACGCTGTCGGTCCTCAGGGTAAAGTTACTGGCCTCGAGTGCAATGAAGAGTACGCCAAGTTGGCACAGGAGACTTGGAAGGATCAGGGTTACGAGAATATCGATGTACATGTCGGTCCTGCCGCTGAGACGTAAGCAACCCTATTTCCCCTCCTCTCCCTCCACGGCATACAACTAACCTAATATTCTTGGATACCAACAGTCTCACCAAGCTCGCTGATATAAGCGAACCTTATGATATCATCTTCATCGACGCGGACAAGACGGGCTACAGCGGCTACCTACGCCAGATCCTGGAGATGTCGGCTCCAGGTGCTAAGAATCGACTCCTCCGGCCCGGTGGCATCATTGCAGCGGACAACACGCTACGCCAAGGCTTAGTTGTCGACACTACCCCGGACAACCCCTGGCGACCCGCCGACTTCGATAACCCCGAGTCCTTTCAGGCCATCGCTGTGGCTGCCATTAACGAGTACAACGACCTCGCGGGTGATAACGACCGTTTAGAGACATTTCTAGTCCCTCTTTGGGACGGTCTGCACTTGTCCAGACTGGTGGACTAAGTTGGTCATCGGAATTTTCTTCATCATGGGGAACTTGAGCCTGCTTGATTGCGATATCGCGGCTTCATTTGCATTAGCATTTCCGAGGCTTTTTCTTTAAAGGAAATAAGAAATATGCTCAATCGCCTACGAAAGTACAGAATGAGATACACGCCTTACATGATCCGTTCGCTCATAGGCTCTATAGTTAATCAAATTGATTGCGAAATATTAAAACTTTATTTTTATTTTTAAATATTGATGTCTGGAACCTAGCTCGCGTATGACCCTTGACTCGTTAAACAGTTAATGCATTAGTTCCTTTTTTATCACTTGTATTCCAAAATATAAATAGTCCAGAAATTTTAACTTAGGTGTTTTAATATTATTATTAAATTCGTAATATGTTTAATTTTTGTAAATTTACTTGTGTTAAAATCAATTTTTTAAAGTTTTAAATGCCGAAATATTAAAAACTTTATAACTTTTTAAAATCCGGGTTATACGATAAATACTGTTATAATATATCGTTACTTCGTTTTTAAAATTTATATAAAACTTATAATTTTAAATTATCTTATAAATTATAACTTAAATGAGCACAAATAAATCAAGTAAATTAATAATAAACATTTTATATATTTAAATACTTTTTATATATAAAAATCGGAAATGTATATAATTATTACTTTAATTGTAATAAAATTTAAAATCGTAATTTTATCGTTATTTAATCAAACCCACGTTAAAGTTAAACTATCATTTAACGTATATAAATAAAATATCATTTTAAAAAAAATTAAAATTTTTTTTTTTTTCATTTATCATTTTTATATTAACTTTTATATATTTCATTAATATTGCCACAATTTTTTCGATTAATTAAATATTTAAAATCGTTTTATAATTTGTAATTTTTTTTTTACCATTTTATTATATAAAGTTTATAAAAAGTATAAATAATATAAAAATATTATATAAAACGCGTTTTATTTAATAATATTAATTATTAAAACTTTTATTTAAAAGTAAAATAATTTAATTAATTTTATAAAAAATTTATTAAACATATATTAAAATATAATTAATTAATTAAAAATTAAACTTTAATTATAACGTAAAAAAGCTAAAATTTTATTACGTTAAATATATGTTTAATTATTTATTATATATTTATATTTTACTTTTTTATTTATTATATGTTTAATTAAATTTTAATTTTTAATTTTTTTAAATTAATATTTTAATTATAGGAAAAAACCGTTAAAACTATATAAAATATTATATAATTTATAATATTTAAATTTTATTAATATAGTTATATTAATAATAAAATATGTTTAAAAAATTTTAATATTATATTTATAAATTTTTATAATTATTATTTAAAAAAAGTTAAATTTATTAAATAAATATAAATATTTATTAATTTATTAAAATATAAATATTTAAATTAAAATAAATAAATTATTTTATAATTTTTAAAATTTATAATAATATAATTTTAATTTAATTTTCCGGTATATAATTATTTTTTTACCTTTTTATCTTTTTTTTTCTTTTTTTTTTTTATCATATTATTTATTAATAATATTTTACTTTATATTTTATTTTTTTTAATTTTTATACTATTATTTTCATTTTAAAAATCGATTTAAAATAATATTATTATAATTTTCTTTTTTATTAAAATATTTTTTTATTTAATTAATAAAAATTTTAACTATTTTAAATTTTTTAAATTTAATTATTAATATTTCTTTAAATTAAAATATTATAAAAAATTTTTATATTATTAATATATAACTTTTTTTTACGTTTAAATTTTAATTTTTTAAAATTTAAACTATTTTTTATATTAAGATTTATTTTTTTTTAAAAACGTTAAAATTTATTAAATGTATAAAAAAATAAAATTTATTAAAAAGTTTTATATTTTTAATAATAATATATTTATTTATTATTAAAACTATTAAATTAAAAATAATAATAATAATATAAATTTTAAAAAATAATAAAAAATAAAAATTACGCGTTAATTTATAACGTTTTAAAAATTAAAACTATACTTTTACGGTTTTATTTTTAAATTATATAAATTATTTTTTTATAAATACTTAGCAAAAATATTATTAATAATTTAATTTTTAAACTAAAAATTTAATAAATATATATTTAATAAAATAAATAATTATTATATTATATTATAAATTTTAAAACTTTTATTAATAATAAATATTATTAATTTTAAATTTAAATAATATTAAAAATTAATAATTTTTAAAACAATTTTTTTAACAAATTTTTTTTTAAACAGTTTATTTAATTATTATTATTATTATTAAATTTTAACAGTTAAAATAAACCAATTGTTATATTTATTAAAGTTAAACGTTTTTTTTTTATTTAAAAAAAAATGTTTATTTTTAAAAAAATCTTTATTTTTAAAAAAAAAGAATCAATTAACGCGGTTTAAATAAATAATAAAATTATATATTTTTTTTTAAATAATTTAAATTATTTATATATTTTTAAAAAAAAAAATTTATAATTATTTATATATTTTTAAAAAAAAAAATAATTTTAATTTATTATTAAAGTTATGTTTAACCTTTTTTTTTTTAAATTTAATAATATATTTTTCTTTTTTTAAAAAATTAAAAATAAATTATTTAAAATTAAAAAAGTGCTAAAAATGCCATATAAATCGGAATAAAAGTTTAAATAAAAAATAATTACGTTTAAATTTAATTATTATTATTTAATATATATTTTATGGTATTTAAAAAAGGTTAATTATATTTAAAAATATATTTAAATAATTAAAATATATATTTATTTTTTAATAATTTCTTATTTTATTTATTTATTTTATTTTATAACTTAAATTTTAACATATTATAAATATATTAATTAAAAAAAAATAAATAATATATATATTTTTTTATTTATTAAATTTAATTATAATATTTTTTTTATTAAATAATTACTTTTATTTTTATTATTTTATTTTATTTTAATATATATTATTATATTTTTATAATTATTTTAATTTTTTTTCTAGTTTTTTATTATTTAAAATTAATTTATAATAATTTTATATTATTTTCTTTTTTAATAAATTTATATAATTTTAATAAAGTTTATATAAAATATAAGAAAATTTATAAATAATTTAAAATAATTGTTAATTTTTATATAAAAATATATTATTGTATTTATTATTTACATTATATTTTAAAAAAAGGTTAATTATTAAATAAAAAAAATTTAAATATATTTTATTAGTTTAAACATTTTTAGTAATATAAAATTAAAATAAATAAATATTTTAAATAACCATTTTTAAAGTTTAATAATTTTTTATAATTTTTTTAAACTTTTAATTAATAATTTTTAAAATAAAACTATTTATTACATTTTTTATATTTTTTATATTTTTTATATCTTTTATAACTTCCATAACTTTTACAACTTTTATAATTTTATTATAAAAAATAGTTAAATTTTACTAAATATTATAAAATTTGGTTTTATAATAATAATTTTTTATAAATAAAAATCTATAATATTAATATTATAAATAAATAATGTAATTTTTATAATGTATTTTATTAATTTAATAAACATTTTAAAAAAAAATTAAAAAAAAATAAAACGTTTAATTTTTATTATAAAAATAATAATATTTAATTGGTAAAAATTTATAAATTTTTTAAATTTTTATAATTATTATTAATTAATTTTAATTTAAAATTTCGAAAATTTTAGAAAAATATTTAATAATATAACTTTATTTTTACTTTTATATTAATTATATATAAATTTATTAATTATAATATAAATAGTTTAAATTTAAATATTTTTTAAATTTAAAAAGTTTTATATTATATAATTAACTTTTTAAAAACAGTAAAAATAAAACGATTTAAATATGTTTAACTTTATTTTTATAATTTATAAATAATTACCTAATATTAATTAAACTTAAATAATAATAATTTAAATATAAATATTTTAATATAAATTTTTAAAAAAATATATACAAAAAATCTATATATTAAAAAATATATTATAATTTAAAAATAAATATAAAAAATTATAAATAATTTAAAAAACTTAAAAATAAACCACATTTAAATTTATTTTATTTTAAAACCAAATTTAAATATAATTTTTAAAAACGGTATAAATTAATAGTAAAAAAACCTTTTAATTATTAACAATATTATTAAAATCATTTTAAATATTGTAAAAATAAATTAATAATAGAAAAAAATCATTTTTACCAAATAAAACGTTTTAAAAAAACTACATTTTTTTATATACGTATTTTTATATAATATTTAACATATATACCTTTTATTTATATATTAATATAATTATATAAAAAAATAAACTATAATTTAAATATATAACTTAATAATAAAAATTATAAAAAATAAAAATTAATTTTACGGTAATATTTTTATTATTATTTCTATAATTACAAATATAAATTATTAATTTTATTTATATTTAATCAACTTTTTTAACAATATTTAATTAATATTTAAATTATTATAAAATAAAACGTTTTTAAATAATTTAAATATAAATAAAAAAACTTACGCAAAACTTTTTAAAATAATTTTTACAATATTATTTTAACCGAAAATATTAACGTAATTAATATTAAACATAATACATATTTACCGTTTTTATTTATTAATAATAAAAGGTTTATATTTTATTATTATTAAAATTTAATAACTATTATTTATTATTTTAACCAACTAATATTATTCGTTATTTTTATTATTAATTTTAATTGATTAAAAATTAAAAATAAACTTTTTTTAAATTAAACTATAAATAATTAATTTAATATTAATATTTACATTTTTAATTAAAAATAAAATATATTTTTTAATAATATTATAAAAAAAAAATATTTTGGTAAATACTTTAATATTATTTAAATTATTAAATATTAAAAACAAAATTTATTTTATATATATTATTTAATTTTTTTATTATTAAAAAACCACAATTAATTTTTAAAACTTAATAATATTAATTACGTTATATAAATAAAAATTCCAAAATTTAATATTAATTTAAATAACATTTTATAAAAAATAATATTATTTAATATAATTTATAAATTTTATAACGTAATAAATTTTAAATTATTTTATATAATTAAAAATTATTATTTAAAAAACTTTCCAAAACTTTTTTACGCCAAAACCATAATTAATTTTAATAAATATTTAATTTATAAATAAAAACTTTATTTTAAAATATTTAATTATTTAAAACTAATAAAATAAAATAATAATTAAATAATATTTTATAACTTTTTTTTTAACCAAAAATATTAAACACATATTAATATTAAAATTTATATTATAATTAAAACAATAAAATATATTTATAAATATATTTATAAAAACAATAATTATATTATAACTTATATACGTTAAAAAAAACTATTACCGCAAAATAACAAAAATTAAAATTAACCTTATAATAAAATTAATAAATATTTATATAACCATTTTATTAAACTTTATAAATTAATTTATTACATTTTTAAATTTTTAATTTATAATATATAACCATTTATTTAACCTTTTATTATTTATTTATTAAAAATAAATAAAATAACATATAATATTAAAATTAACTTTTAAATAATAATTAAAATATTAAAAAAAACTTATACAATTTTAATTACATAATTTAAATATAATAAACACCATAAAAACAATTGCAATATTTTATACCAAAATTTTTTATATATTTTTCGGTAATATATAAAAAAAAAAAGAATTAAATACACATAAAATATATAAAAAAAACTTAATTAAATATATTTTATTTATTTAAAAACCGGTAAAAAATTTTATTTATAAATATTTTTTACTTTGGTTTTTAAAACTATATATTAATTTAATTTAAAAAAATATAATAATATTTAATATTTAACATTTTAAAAAATATATAAAACGTAAAAATTTTTAAAAAATAATAATTATTAAAATAATTTTTTTAAAAAAGTTTAAATATTATTTATTAATAATTAATTAAAAGCCGTTTTTACATATAAATTATAAAAAAATAACATTTAAAATTTAATTAATATTTAAAATAAATTTAAAAAATTTATATATAATAATTTAACGCAAATATTTAATAAAATTTAAAATTTATTAAAATTAATTAAAACTATTTATTTAAATTATAAATTATATATAATTAAAATAATTGTTATAACTTTTAAAAATTAAAATAAAATTGGCTTTTTTTTACTTAAATTTAATTAAAAAAAATTTTATATTAATTATTTATTTAAAAAAAGTTAAATTATAATTATAATATTAAAATTATTTTATATAATAAATTATTTTTAATATTAAATAATAAATAATATATTATTTATAAAATTATTATAATAATTATTAAATAAAATTTTTTTTTTATATATTTTTATTTTTAAAGTTTAATTAAAATCGGAAAAACTTTTTTATATTTAATCTTTTATTATTATTATTAATTAAAAAAAAAAATTATATTATATATAATTTTATTTAATATTATAATGTTTTTATTACCTAGTAAAAAAACTACATATTTATAGTTTAATATTTTTATTATTTTAAATATAAATTTAATATATATTATTCGAAAAAAATTAAAAAAAGTTAATCTTTTTTAATAAATATTATTAATTATTTAAAATAAAATTATTATTTGGTAAAATGTTTACATTTTTTAAAAAAAAACTTTATTTAAATTTTTTTTATAATTAAAAAAAATTTAAAATTATAAATTATTAATATTTATTTATAAAATTTACTTACATAATTTTAATTTTAAAAATTATATTTAATAAAAAATATAAAAATATAATAAAATAACGTTAAAAATATAAAATTTATTAAATAATTTTAAAAAATTTTATTTAACTTTAAAATTAACAGATTAATATTATTATTTAATATAATAAAAACGTTTAATAAAATATAAAATTTTTACAATTATATTTATTTAAAACAAATCTTAAATAATATATTTTATAATTTAAATATTTTTATCTTTAAATTTATTTTATTTATTTATAATATATTTATATAAAAAATTAATAACAATTTATTATTTAAAATCTTTAAAAAATAATAAAAATATTATTTAATAAATAAATTTATTAAAATAAATAATTAACGTTTTAATAAAATTTTAATAAAAATAATTTAAAATTTATAATTAAAAAAAATACTATTAATTAAATCAAAATTTAAAATTAATATTTTTATTATAATATTATATAATTTAAACTTTAATTCCGGTTTTTATAATAAAATTTAAATAATAATAACTTAATTAAATAAATATAATATAAAAGTAAAAATTTTTAAAAAAAATTTTAATAATATTAAATATATTTTTTTAAAAATTAAATTAATTTAAAATAATAAATAATAACTATTTATATAATTTAAATAACAATTCTTAATAATAATATATTTTATTATAATTATAAATAAATTTTAAAAATAATTTTTTAATATAATCGATATTAATTAAAAAATTTTAATATTTATTTATAAATAATTTTACATAATTATATTAAAAATAAAATTTATTTAAAAGTTAAAGATTTTTAAAATATTAAAAATAAAATTTAATAAATTTTTAAATATTATATATTTTAAAATCTTTTAAAAATTAACAAATAATTATATATTAATATTATAAAATTATTTAATTTTTTAATTATTTATTTGTATATATTTTATTAAATATTATATTTAATTTAAAAAAACTTATTAATTTTAATTATTAATAATATATTTATAAAAATTTAATTTTTTAATAAATATAATTATTAAAAATATATTTAAAATCAATTTTATTATTAATAAAAATTGTAATAAAATTATTTAAAATATGGTTTTTATTATAATTTAAATTATAATCATTATTATTTAAATTTATAATAAATAAAAATAAATTTAAAATAAAATTAAAATTGGTAAATAAAAAAAATAAATTAAATTTTATTTTAATTTTTAAAATTATATGGTTAAATTTAACGTTATTATTTTCGAAAAATTTAAAAATATTATTGTTATTATTAAAAAATAAAAAATAACTATTAAAAAAACTATTATTATTAAATTTAACCCTGTTATTATTATTATTATTATTATTATTATTATTGTTATTACCGTTATTATTATTATTAAGTTTTAATTATTTAATATATATTAAAAAAATTAAATTTTTATAACATTTATAAGTAATAAAATATTTAATATTACTATTATTATTTAACTTTATTTATTTAATATACGTTAAAAAGATTTAATTTTTATTTAAATATTTAATATTATTTTATTTAATATAATTATAATTTTTAAATATTTAATTATAATCACGTTTTTTACTAATAATTTTTTAATTATTAATTATTTTAAATAATAAAAAAAATAGTTTTTTTATAAATAATATTTTTTATATTTATTTTATTATATTATTTTTATTTTTTTAAAAAATTAAAATAAAATATAATTTATTATTAATATTATTAATAAAAATAATTTAAATAAATCAAATAAATAATAATTTAATAAAAACGTAAAAAATAAATTTATAAAAATAATTATAAAATAAAATATATATTTTTATATTAATGTTATAATATTTTTTTAATAAAGTAAAAAAATATAATATTAAATAATATTAACTTTTAATTATAACGTTAAATTTTAATATAAAAATAAAGAAATTATTATTAAATAATGTATAAATATTATAATAAAATTAGATTTTATTATTTACAATATTATAAATAATATTTAATATTTTTACAATAATAAATTAACATATTTTATTAATTTTTAATTAATTTTAAATAATAATAAACATAACGTGGTTTTTTTTAAATTTTATTAATTATACCGTAATAACATAAAAAACACATTTTAAGTTATTGGCAAAATCGGTACGAGTTAGTGTATTAGCTTTTAAATCTTTTTATAATTTAAATATAAATTTATTAAAAAAAATTTAATAGTTAAAAATAAAAATAATAAAATATAGTTAAATATTTATAATATAAATTAATATTAAAAATAAATAAAATAATTAAATAAAATAAAAAAAATTTATAATTAAAATTAATACAGTAAAAATTAAAAACGTGGAAATAATAAATTTTAATAAATATAATATAATTTATAAATATATATTATTTAATAATAAATAAATTTAAATATATAAATAAAAATAACTTAGTAAAATTTTTACTTTTATTTTAAATATTTTTAATAATAATATAATAAATATAATAAATAAAAATATAATAAAAAAAACTATTATTAATAACGTATAAATTAAAAAATATATATAATAAATTATAATTAAAATAAAAAATTTATATAATTTTTTAAATATAATTAAATTTATTATTAATAAAAAATTATATAAATTAATATTAAAATTTTAAATCTATATTAAATATTAATAAAATAAAAAATATAAAAAATTAAAAGTTAAAAATAAAATTAAAAAAATAATATTATAATATATAATAAAAGGTAAATATTATTAATAAATTATTAATATTTTTTAAAATAATAAAAAATAAATTAAATATTTAACTTAATTTATTTATATAAAAAATTAATTATATAAAATTTATTTAAAAATTACGTAAATTTTATTTTATATTAAAAAATATTAATTTTTAAAAAAATACTTTTATTTACGTTTATATAAATAAATAATAAAAAAATTAAATATTATTATTATAATTTAAAACCAATTTAAATAATTAAAAAATATTATTATAAATAATAATATTATTTATTAATTAATTTAAATACTTAAGTATTATAATAACTTTTTTTAATTTTTTTCGGAAAAACTTTTAAAAAAAAAAACTAAACTTAAATTACTTTTAAAAAAATACGGTAATTTTTTTTTATAATATAAAATAATAAAATTTATTAATAATAATTTTTAAATTTATTTAATATTTTATATTTTAAAGTTAAAATAAATTAACTTTAATTTAAAAAAAAATTAATTAAAAGTTTATTTTTTTTTAATTTTCTTTTTTTTAAATATATTATTAATTTTATTATAATTAAATATTATAATATATTTAACGTTAATATAATTTTATTTAAATTTTATATTTTATAATAAATTATATAAAAAAAAAAGTAAATAAAAATAAAGTTATTTTATAAAATAAATTACTATTTAAATATAAAAAATATTAAATATATATATTAAATTAATTAAATTATTAAATAGTTTAATTAATTAATAACCGTTTTATAAATTAAATATTAATTTTTTTTTATTTTATTTTGTAATATAATCTTTTTTATAAAGTTATAAATTACGTAATTTTAATTAAAAACTAAAAAGATACTTCCGTTTGCGTTTGCGCGGACGGGTAATGCAGCTAGTAGCATAACATTATATTAACAACCCTTTCGAGAGGGTTTGACAAGATGGCTACAAAGTGGGCTTTGGCCATTTATGATGAATGATGCTCTCTCGTTTCTTCCGTCCCCAATGGACGAAAGGCTTAAAAGGTAGTTGGTCATGTTAAGATGGTTCGATTTATAAGAAAGCAGATTACCCTCAAATGATACCGTATGCCCGAGTTTACGAGGGGTTATTGTGTCGAATTTTTTCCATGGCCCAAATAGGAAAGTAACTCAATGGGCAGTATCTGGCACGTGCGCAATTATGTAAACTCGGGCATATTGTGCAGCCCGCAGGGCTGCCTCCAGTTGAGTTATGCATATAATCTTTACTTAATAATGTCAACGGCCCCTTACCCTCGAAGCATCGCCAATTTTAAATCATGCGTTGCACTTTTTTGTATAAAAATAGCACTGAGACTTGTCTTATCGTTCAAGTCTAACTCGTATACATCTCTAGTGTAGTGGCTGAACTGTCGTGTAACATTGTCATGCGAGGGTAGCATATAGATAGGTACCTCCTGGGCAAAGCAGAGTCAAGGTGATGCCTATATCATTCGTGCTACCCATACTAGTCAGACCTGGCGAGTCAGACCTATGTTGAAGCGCATTTATAGTCGTCTTAGTCAGCGGTCTCAACAAGCCAAGTCAAGCAAGTTTTTATTAAAAGCCTGGCCGCACCCAGTTCAAGTCAAATATATGACTTTTTTTATTTAATTGACGATAATTACGGACTGGCTTGGGTCCCGGAGCCGGATTAGTCTTAGTCCGGCAGTACTGATTTCGAACCCACATAAGGCCACAAAAGCCACAAAAGCCACAAAAGCCACAAAAGCCACAAAAGCCACAAAAGCCACAAAAGCCACATGCCTAGCCACATGCCTAGCCACATACCCAGCCACACACAACCACTTACAGATCCGTACCATTGAATTAAAAATTCCTTCGTAACCACCAATTATACCACGTAAATGTATATAAAAGTGGATCTGAATAGCTTCAATTTAACTGGCAACTAGTCAAATAAAAAAAATAAAAAACTGACTCGTTAAAATATGCCAAAAATAGATATCTGGCCAGTTCAGGTCAAGCCAGTGCAAGTCAGGTCAAATAATTAACTGACTTGTTGAGACCGCTGGTCTTAGTATCCTCGTGCCCAGTTTATGCTTACTAGTAGTTACCCCTATCTAGTCTGCTGGGGCCGCCGAGTAAAACCTCGACGCGTGTGAGCTCAGCCCCATCGATTATTGTAACTACCTGAAGTGTATCTAGGCGCCACTTCACGTTTGTAGTGCCGGTATAAGTCCTCATAGGCTCCCCACGCTGTTTGAGATATTAAATGCAACCACCCAGTCTTACAGGTGAGTAAGCTGGCCGAGTTTCGTCGATCTAGTGCTAATTCGTTTAATTCCTGGCCCTCGCTCTGAGCCTCTACTACCTTACGTTTCAATTAACGAAACGACTATAAGTAAATCGAGAAAGAACAATTGTTTAACCAATAACCGTATTTTATTATAATAAAAACCCTCGTATGAAAGGAAACTATCATATTCTATAATATACTAGAAAATAGTTGAGCCCCCGATATATAGTAGAGATGCGCCGCCCCCAACCGCCCCACGCATATCTGTACTTCCCACCTTTGCCAGCCGCATGAGTCCTATGAATCAAGTATATGTTAAGCAGACCGATAGTTTCATTAGAATGTCTGGATATCTATATGAAATGGTTGGTGACACGGTCTATGGGGTCTAACTCATACGAGAACCAGTAGTCTATTTCCAATATATAGGTTGACGCGAATATAATACCCAGACCATAAAGACTGCAGCCCTACTGTTTCACTCCTACAACATCGATTCTAGTTGGCTCTGATGTGCATAACACGAGCCAATACTAACCGCGCGATCATCGACTACGCCCCAGCCCCGTCGGGTTTTGTTATGTAACATGTTTCTGTGAACTGCGCCGGGTGTCCAGAAATAGATAGGCCACTTGCCCTAGATTTATTTCACAGTGGCCATAAACAGGACGCTCGCTGTAAAATTTCTTTTTCCAGGCTTTAATGGTAAATCTAAGAGCTGGCATTTAGAAACCTAGACAACTTACCCAGCTGTGAATTGTCGATTTTTGGAGGACGAAGAAAGGCTCGCGATACTCTAGACTTGTGTGGGTAAAATGGTCGCTTTTCTTCCGCATTACGAGGCCAAGGGCTCCCATACATCGCTGATCGACGACGTGACTGGAAAGGAACCCACAGGTGTCAATCCCCTATTAAAACTTCGGAAGCACGGGGAAAACGATAAACCATACGATAAAACAGGCGGCGGTAACAGTGGACCACCCTCGACCTCGAATAAAATATCATCTACTACGTCCAGTTCTACAACTAAATCTGCCTATGGCGTTACATATCCGCATTCAGCTACGTCTACACTTGTATCTTCCCCTACATCTACACCTGTGTCTGATTCCACAGGGAGCACATTACCTAATGATACAAGCCCAAGTCCACACAACACGCCATTAAGCAGTGCAAACTTGAGTCCACAGGCCGCGTCATTGGAAAGTGGAAGCCCGAGCCAGCAAATTCCCACCTGGGCCATTCCAGTAATCGTCATTGTCGGGCTAATAGTACTCGTATTCCTCGCGTCATTAGCTATATTTGGCTCCAGAGAGCGGCGAAGGAAGAATGAGATAGGAGGCAAAGATTCAAGCTACGCGCGTGCCCTAGGTCGGGCAGGGGCTGTGGCCACCGGTTTGTTCATCCCGATTTGGATTGTCAAGCGGTGTCACAGGTCCCAGAAAAAAGAGAATCAGGAACAGCAGGAGATGTACGACTCGCAAATCCCGGCGTATGGGAAGCTTGAGCAGAATCGACAGTCAGAAGAAATCGTTGCGAGTACACCCCCCGTGCGTCCGGCAGAAACCGCGCTCTCACCGGCGACGCTAGAAAGGGGGACTTCGGTGGTTTCATCACTATCATCGTCTACTCGGAGTCAAGGTCGATATGAGAGATTGGATATGCCCCCCTCGCCGATGTCGGAGGATGGACTGTATCCCTGGAAATCGAATGATCCATCAGAGACGGCGTCGGGAAACCTTGAGAAACGGGAGGACAGTACAGGGCCGGCGGAAAGGACTAGAGTGGAGACTCCGCTGGCTCGAAGATCGGATTCAATGTCAGAAAAGAGGGTAACAGGAGGTTGATATATTGGTGATCAATCAAAGAAATGTCATTCAGCGAATTGAATTAAATTTTGTTCTTACTAGAAGGACGATGAGTATTCTCGGTATAACTTCCGCTATTAAATCCAGAGGTCTAAGATATCAAAGGTTATAATGGTTCCAATTTCTAAGACCCCTTATTCCCCTTAATATAGTCTCAGGGGTAGGGAGACAATCATGGATGGTTGTATAAAATATATGAGTTATCCGTATGTATCGTTAGGATGCTAGTTGTCACCAAAGAATCACTTATTTATTTCTATGTTTCCCACATAGTTAACTGCAAATAAGTAGTGATATATAATTCAAAGATTTATGACGGGGGTGATCTATGGCGGAAGTACTAGTTCTAAAGTTTACACCTGTAATCTAAGAAGGATCCCTTAGCTTAATGAGAGAAAGCGGGTAGGCTAGAAGACTTTATACGTAGAGTGACATCTTACATTTTCACAAGAAGCACTTTGAAATGTCGATTAAATTAAACCACAAAGATACAGCTAGCAGAAGACATTATACAGATAAGAACATGACATAGAAACCTTTCCCTTACACCGATCTGTTAATGTGAAGAGACACATGGACGTAAGCTACTAAAATATCGGAGCACCTAATAACGATATAGCTTAAGTAGTCCTAGAAGAAAATAGGAGATATGGAGACTAATGAACCAACAAATAGGGGCTATAAATGAGAAGAGGAATACTAATAAAACGAGGGGTCACTTAAACTTTGAACTGTCAAGAACAATTTCAAGTAATTACGCAAATTCCCTATACATGAGTAACCTTAATATCATCCATTTATGAGGACAAAGCGAAATTACCAAGACTAAATTATGGCAAGCGTGGTAAATTCCGTATGTAATCTTGAGTGCGGCAAGACAAACATTTACGATATTTAAACTAAGCTACCAGCTTTCATCTTTCTTATACACGTCGTTAACATCATCAGCATTTGCACAAGTGGCACAGCACCTTAAGATATGGGTTTAGGATATCTCTATTTGTGGCTTATACCAGGTACTGGTAACCATAAGACTATAAAAGCTCAAAATCATCGCGAAATAACTGCCCATCTTGCGTCTCCTAAACACCTGCCCCCACTAAGAATACTTGCATATCTTCGTTCTGTGACAAGCATAAGCTCCGAACGCTGGCTAAATGCTTGTCATGCATGGTGGTATCCCCGTGGAGAGTGCTCATGTTAGTGCCGGCTAGCCGCACAGAGAGGGTTCCCCATGCACCTATGACATCCCGCCGCGCGAAGTTTCACTTCTTGGCGCTCCTGCATGTAGTACAACTCGATATGGGAGTTGTAGTTTTATTAATCGGTAAATCCCAGGGATGATACTGGCATCTTCCGTTTCCTATTTCCTTAGGACAGTTAGGAGAATGCACATCGTACGACTTTTCTGGTATTATCTTGCCGCAAAGTGTGCATTGACGCTGTACTATTTTTCTGTAGCAACCTTCCATGGCGGCTTGTGTTGCTAGATCGTCGTACCAAGAGCCTCTAAGGAATTACTGGATGTTATTCAGAATGCTGTTTAGGCTGGCGAACAAGGTGTTGGTGTGTTGGTGTAGTGGTGGATGGTTAGAAGAATGGAAAGGAAAGATTCCCTCTCTCTCTTATTGGGATGTTCTGGCTGTTTATATACTCGAAGGAATGAAGTTCCTGATTCAGGTTCTAATTCACGATGTTATCTGGTGGACCGCCAGATAATATCGTGACTCTTGTATTAACCGTGACAGTATGAAAACGTACAGCAAGTTTGCAATCTCAAGGTAATGATAGTCTGATTGTTATAATGTGATAGTCAGGTAGGTACTGCTATTAAATAACAACGTACTCTAGTAATTTCATCTTTAGTTAATAGTTATCAAAACTATATTACTCGAGTATAGATGGTACTGCTAAAGCTAGAGGATGGCAGTTATAGCTCGTGATTGTTAACTTGTCTAGAAAATAGTTGATAAGTTGGTAGGTGGGTAGTTTCTGAGTAGGTGAAGGTAGCTTATGGAGATTTTGGTCATTGAAATTGAAATTTTCCGTCCCGTTTATCATTGGACAATATTCATATAAACTAGAATGAGTTAAGGTACCTATTCAAGTTCAAGCTTTATGGTTGGGGATCCCGTAGCTATAGTGACTCAGGCACTGATTCAGGTAGTTACCGCTTGCATACGCATATATAAACAATAGCTACCTAGCTACATAGATACTAATTCTGTAATACTAATACAACAACAATGTCACCATTCTAAGAATTACATGATGAGATGATTTAGAAGTATTAGCTGAAGTATTGATAAACTCGCTGTCTTTAAATTGGTTGTTTGTCACCTTAGTAGTTAGGTACCTAGGTACTTTAGGTCAGTGGGGGTATTGGCCTGGGCACTTTATTTTAATGTTTTTATTGATGAATATAGCTCATATCTTGATAAGTGGCTGGCATAGTGCTGTCTATGAGTCGAATCATTATTTTAGATGTTAGATTGATCAGATGTTATACTGAGGATTGAATTTAAGGGGCATGTGAAGATTACCTAAGGTACAAGGTACCTAGGTAGTTACATAACAAAAAGGGGTATGAGTTATTAATAACACTGACGTAGTACGTAGTGTACGCCACAACTCAATCTCCAAACTGGTACATGTACCCACTCATCTGAATTAGCCAACGCACTAGCCGAATATAGCTTCGTGCAAGTACGTCTCCAGCAAGCGTACCTAGGTAATGGTTAAGTCGTGTCCGCCTATCCGTAGCTCGTACCAATACTTTACTTCATACGGATGCTTTTGGCATTTTACAAACTGAATTGCCAATTCCCCCTTTCTTTCCCAAACAATTCACCAGAAACAATATTCAGCAGCAACTTGCACAAGACGAGGAATCGTGAAACATCGAACTTCTTACATCGAACTTACACATTGATTCCTAGGTACCTTAGGTACATAGCCCCAAAGTTGCTGTGGCTGAGTTAAATGCAGCTATCCTGCAAACTGCAGTGGCATCAGCTTATGGGGAGTAAATAGGCAGACGTATTTCTACTTTGCTGCCTCACAAATAACACACATCGTCTTTCTCCTTACGCTCAGGAATTCTCTCGGCAATTGACGGAAATGCTACAACTTTTCTGAACACTAATTCGTACGCTGGTTACTACTGATCGTCCGCGACTTTGAAAATGGCAGGGATAGAGCAACTGGAAATCCACAGCAAGGTGTGCCTGGCCCTATTACTGGAGACATGAGACATGACGATTCCCGCAAGGCCCGAGAACTAACATCTCCCCGAACAGTCCTACATTGTGCGATGGGTTAAGGTCGACGAAGGCCAAACTATTTCATGGAGTGTCCAGCCGCATAAGAAGTCGATGTAAGCATATAATCCTTTGCCTTGTTCATTCATAATAACGTCATAGTCCTGACTTGAACGTGTCCTAGTAATTTTGGCATCGTTAAACACCCCGGCACCGGCGCAACAAACCCTATCTCGACACTAGACTTCTCAAATACCGATATTGAACATGTTGATGGCCAAGGAAAGGGTAGTCGCTTTGCGAAGAAAGATTCTAGCACGGCACAGGAGCAATTGGCTAGTAAGGGGTTCATTCCAGTGAAATGGTACGGAAAATGCGAGGCCGACAAAGTATCTATGGGAACATATGATGTGTTAAAGGGTCATGGGGGGATGTTCGGCTTAATATTCGACAATACCTTCTCAAAACAAACATCCAAGACAGCGACCTTTGTCCTTCTTACCTACCCTACAGGTGCACCGCCGCAAGGAACACACCATCTCCCAAACCTCCAAGCTAATTCCTACGCAAGTAGTAGCAGGACTAGTCTCGGAAAATCAAACCCGCATCTAGGGGATATCCCAGCCGACTCTACTGAGAGTTTACAGAGTCACTCGGCCGGCCGTCAACGGGCCAAGTCCATGGGTGCACGCAGTGATGGGGTGGCATCGTCAACTGCATACACGGGTACTCTACTGAAGAGGCGGAGAAAGAAGGGTCAGGGTTATGCCCGTAGATTTTTTTCCCTGGACTATTCATCTTGCACAATGTCATATTATCACAATCGGAACTCATCTGCATTAAGAGGAGCTATTCCCCTGAGCTTGGCTGCAATTGCCGCAGATGAGCGACGGAGAGAAATCAATATCGATTCTGGAGCAGAGGTTTGGCATCTGAGAGCATCTAATGCTAAGGAATTCAATGAATGGGCACGCGCCTTAGAAAAGGCAAGTAGAATCGCAAGGGGACTCGAACCAATGCTCGAGGAACCTTCTCCCGAAAAGCTTACCGTGGCAACTCCTAAGCAAGCCAGCCTGCCGAACTCACAGCAAGATGAGGACCGGGACTGGGAACAAGTTGAGACATTAGTTAGCCGTATTGTCGGTACGCGAGATGCTCTGCGCCGTTTGGTCAAAGATATAGCTGTACAGAAACAACCGCAACGCCCTCAAAGCTCACACTTATCGCCAGCTTCCCCAGCAGCTCTTTCAGAGAGCGGTGATGGCTACTTTGCTCCAGCAGCACAGGACAAGCGCCCATTCTGGAAGAGAAAGCAAAGCTCCTCGCCTCTTCCGCCAGATTCGTTGACACCAGCAGCCTCGTCAGCTTTGGCTGTTCCAACACCAGGGTCGGTGGCTACAGCTAGACCGAACGGGTCTAGCCACGGCGAGAAAGCGGAGCAAAACACACACGACCACTGCGCTGCTCTTCTGAATGACCTGGATTCAGTTGTCTCAGAGTTCACTAAGGTACTTGCTAATAGCAAGAGACGGCGAATACCAATGCCTGTTTCTTCGACGTCCAGGAGAAGTCTTGAGTCCACAGCGTCAACTGAAGAGTTTTTTGATGCTGAGGGAGGCGAAACGGATAGCCGAGCGCAGGTTATGATGATTGCTCGCCGTGAGAGCGATGAAGATTCCCACGAATCCGAGGCTGACGATGCTACTATTGATGACACATCTTCAACATCGTCCGTAGAAGACAGTGAAGGGAATACAGGAGCTAGTGGTGCCGCGGCTCTTTTCCCTGTACGACCCAAATCTCTGGCTCCATTACCGGTCGACATCGCTGTAGAACGACGAAAAACCATCCCCGCAGCTACTGTTCCGCCACCTAGTCTAATCGCATTCTTTCGCAAAAACGTTGGTAAAGATTTAAGTACGATTAGCATGCCCGTCTCGTCCAACGAGCCTATATCGACCCTGCAGCGTGTGGCCGAACAGCTCGAGTATGCCCAGCTTCTTGACCAAGCCGCGCAGCAGAAAGCTACAAAGGACCGCATGGTATACGTCACTGCCTTTGCTATTTCGAATCTCAGCGTCAACCGTGTAAAGGAGCGTGCCATGCGTAAACCATTCAACCCCCTTCTAGGCGAAACTTTCGAGCTTCTTCGCACCGAGAGTGAGGTTCCCGGTGGATTTAGACTTATCGTTGAGAAGGTCACCCACCGTCCGTTACGCGTTGCAATGCATGCCGATGCTGCAGTCTGGTCGCTCACACAAAGCCCCGCCCCGTCACAGAAATTCTGGGGCAAGAGTGCCGAGTTGACTACTGAAGGACGGGTTCGCGTAGCCTTGCGACTCCCAGATGGCACTGATGAGCTATATTCGTGGAATAATGCGACGATGTTCTTAAGAAATGTCGTCATGGGCGAGAAATACGTCGAGCCGGTTGGAACGATGACCGTATGCAACGATTCTACAGGAGCAAAAGCTAATATCGAATTCAAAACGAAGGGTATGTTCGGCGGCCGGAGCGAAGACGTTGAGGTCCAATTTTGCGATGCGGACGGAAGCCAGACTGGAACCGGCCTCGCAGGCAATTGGACGTCCTCACTTCGCGTTGTGGAGGGTGGCAAAACAACTAACAAGGAGATCTGGAAAGCTGGTCAACTCGTTTCCAATGCGCCAAACACTTACGGCCTGCCGGAATTTAGTGCCACGCTTAACGAAATAACACCCGTCGAAGAAGGTCGGCTACCACCTACAGACACCCGATTGCGTCCTGACCAGCGGCTTGCAGAACAAGGCAAGCTTGACGATGCTGAAGAGTGGAAGGTGACGCTCGAGGAGGCGCAGCGCGCAAGGAGGAGAGATCTAGAAGATAAAGGCGAAGAGTATAAGCCGCGGTGGTTCGTCAAGGTGCCCGAAGCGCCCGACGGGGAGGAGTTGTGGAAGTTGAAGCTAGGTAAGGAGGGCTACTGGGAGGAGAGGGCAAAAGGAGAATGGAAGGGCGTCGAGCGTATATTTGAAGCCCCAGCCTGATCGAACAAGAGCCTGGTCAGAAGTTTAGCCTTGTTCGCAAAATAGACGACTTGGTTCCATGTGAGAATATGCTGCGTGGCACGATTGTTGGCCGCATACAAGCAGTTCCGCGTTATAGATGTTGGTCCGGAGTTGTAGAGGACAGGTCAGGCGCGCAAATAGAAGGACTTCGTACACATTAGATCTACACTACAGCTTTGCTCAACAAGCAAGCAAACTCGCATACTCTGTTTTAATCTAGCATTAAGAATAGCCTGTCTCAACTACTGGATTCTACATTCCGTCGTCTTATTACTCCTATCATTCATAGCAAGACTAAGAGGTACCTAAGATAACGAATCTATGCTATGTGATAATCGTTGTGGGGCTAGGGTAGGAGGTCGTATTTGGTCTTCAACCGGGGATTTCATAGCTAGGGGTTGCTAGTGGATGTAACGCTCTTCACCAAACCCGGATTCGTATATTCCATAGACCCTCATAGCCAATGCGGGGAAGGGCCTGGAGCGCTCACTCGCCGGCAGCATGATACCCCGGTTAATCTGCCTTTCACGGGAGGATGCCTTCGAGATAGCAAAGGTTGGAATGCACTTCAATTCTCGAGTATAGTAGAGGATGCGCTGGTATAAACCTATAGTGAGTCTTCTGGCTTTCCTTAGCCCGGCGTGGGCTACGGATCTCTCGCCGAGTACGACGCAATCGGCCGCGGCGCCGGCTTTCACTTACGATCGTCGGTCTTTCCTCCTCAATGGCGAGCCGTATGTCATTATCGGCGGGCAGATGGATCCCCAGCGAATCCCGCCGGCATACTGGCGCGACCGCTTAGTTAAAGCTAGGGCTATGGGACTCAATACTATCTTTAGTTACGTATACTGGAATCTCCTTGAGCCAAGGCAAGGCCAATGGACCGGGGATGAAGAAAGTAACGACATTGCTAAGTTCTTTCGGGTCGCTCAGGAGGAAGGATTGAATGTGGTGCTTAGACCTGGGCCTTATATTTGCGGCGAGAGGGAATGGGGAGGATTCCCTGCGTGGCTTGCTCAGGTTCCGGGGATGCGGGTGCGGTCTTCCAACGAGGCGTTCATGGTGGCTGCGGAAAGTTATTTGAAGCGTCTTGCGAGTGATTTGAAGGACTTACAGGTAACAAGGGGTGGCCCCTTGTTAATGGTTCAGGTTGAGAACGAGTATGGGTCATATGGAGAAGACCACACTTACACGCAAGGACTAAGGGATATTCTTCTCGAGAACTTCGAAGTCCCGCTCTACACGAATGATGGCGGAGTGGATTGGACACTTAAAGGCGGCGAGGTCCCGGGCGTACTGGCCGCGATCGACGGGGACCCGAGATCAGGGTTCGCGGCGCGGGATCGATATGTTCGCGATCCTACTGAGCTCGGCCCTTTGCTCGACGGGGAGTACTATACCTCTGGACCCGACTTCTGGGGATCGGAAAGTCCCCATAACACTGCGGTCGGGAATCCGTCGCAAATCCAACAGTATGTGGATGACCTCGACTACGTGCTTGGAGCAAATAACTCGATAAGCTTGTACATGTTCCACGGCGGGACGAACTTCGGGTTTAGCAATGGTGCGATCTGGAAGAACTATACGGCGGTGTTCATCACGAGCTACGACTACGGGTCGCCGTTGGACGAGAGCGGTCGTACGACGGACATGTATTACACGTTTCGCGACACGATCCAGAAGTACGTGCCGGAGGGAAGCATTCCCGAGCCGCCGGAGAATATCCCTCTCCTTGAGATTGGAAATATTACTCTCTCCCCGGTAGTCCCATTATTCGATACGTTGGGAAATAAGACGACGAGCGTCTCGCCGCTGACGATGGAGGAGCTGGGTCAGGACTATGGATTCGTCCTCTACGAGCATCAAGTCACTGCTAGTTTTGAAGGGACCTTGCAGCCTGGAGATCGGGCTAGAGATAGGGTTATTGTTTATGTGAATGGCACGAGGCAGGGTGTTATCGACAGTACGTATAGTCAACCGGCACAGGTTAGCTTGTCGCTCCATCCAGGCGATACGTTGCAGCTGTTAGTCGAGAACCTCGGTAGGGTTGACTACTGGTCCCGAGAGTCCGGCACGTTCGTAGCTCTTGAGGACCCGTACAAGGGCATCAAAGGCAACGTGACAATCGGATCTGAGGTGGTAAGTGGCTGGGACGTGTACTCGTTACCTCTCGATGCACATCCCGCCGAAAACAAGCCTAGGTCCAGCGCGATAACGACCGGATCTCCACCTGTGTTCTTCCGCGGCAGTTTCAAGGTAGACGGTGGCAATAACACCGATCTAGCGGCGTTGGATACTTTCCTAGAAGTACCCAACGGCGTCAAGGGTAACGTCTGGGTGAATGGGTTCAACCTTGGGAGGTATTGGATCGTTGGGCCGCAGCAGTCGCTGTACCTCCCGGGAACACTCCTTCGATCTGATGCTGAGAATGAGATTGTTGTCCTCGAGTTGGAGCCGAGTATGGAGTCTTTGACAGCGTTTGGCTCGGCTGGGAGGCGGTGGGCGAATTATCCGGATCCTGACTACCCCTGATTCTAGAGCGTTTTACTACAATACGAAACTAAGTTGGTATATTTATAGAATCTTTTTCATGTCACATATAAGGCCTAATTGCTTGTTAGCAATTACGGCGTCGGTTTTGAGATAACTTATTATCATCGTAGAAATATGAGTTAGTTGAAGCTATCACTACTATGTTAGGATGAGTTTCTCCTGTACCCGTGAGATATGTCCTAGGTTGAAGATAGTCGCCATCATGAACGTCTGTGGGTAAAATTAAGTTCCCGTGGAGGTGCTAAGCGGTATCTCCCCACGGATAAAATAATTAAGTCGCATTGTCAGTATAAGGATTGTAACGTCTAAGTGTTCTGACAGTACCTCTGCCTACGCTTAGCTACGTGAAGATGTGAAATGGAAAGGGGTTCGAAAGAAAGGCAGCTAGCTATAAATTATATCGGTACGAGTACACTACGTATTTCATTCCATCACGTACCTGATTTTAAGGATACTGCTGGATATTTACGCCCTCTATTCAAATTACTCTTCATTGCCATTTGTATTTTACACCCACCTTGGGTGTTCATGTACGTTAGCCCCTAATACTTTTGGGTTATCCGACAACCTCAGTTTCCCCAGAGTGTGGCCTCTGAAACACGCTGCTCATAAGTCTACTGAGTCTAATAGCGCGATCCGAGCGTAAATAGTGACATATGTCAAAAGCCGTTTCTTCCGTGTATGCAATACACACCTCGATGGCAACAACATTGACAGCCAACTTCATTTGCAACGGACATCCGGGCTAATAATGGTGCTTCGGAAGAGTTGTATATCTGAAGTTCAACATCAGTACGTCAGCCCTTCCACCCTTATGGAAAAATACCTAACCTCACAAACAGCCTAATACTCCTAGTATACGTCAGTATGGCTCTCGTGAGTTCGCAAGTTTAAGCTATTCGGAAGTTGGATCACAACGAATGTACGCGATAGCTCTCGTGGCATCGCATAAGGAGGTCTGAGCGTCTTCAAGTAGCAGGAACTCGCCATCGAATATCGCCGTCAGGTCACCATTAAAAGAAACGATGGAGGCCCGTATCCGACACATTTGCTCTTCAAGCATTTTAGTCTTCGTTGTCTTAAATTCTTTCTCAGTTTATAATCCCAGCTTCGTACCTCGAAGACTCACGCCCTGCCAACATAGAGTTCCCATTGAATGCGATGCATAGGGGATGCATTCCTTTGCTCATCGCGCTGGCCCAGGTCACAGGGTCATCGGCAAAGACGGTGTCATATGACTGGAACGTAACTTGGGTATTCGCCAGCCCAGATGGATTTGGGAGGCCAGTCATAGGGATAAACGATGATTGGCCCTGCCCGATTATCGAGGCAGATGTTGGTGATTTCATCAGTATTAACTTGAATAACAAACTAGGGAATGAGACTACTGGCCTCCATTTCCATGGCATCAACCAAATAAATACGAACTCGATGGACGGCGCCGTTGGTACAAACCAATGCCCTCTACCTCCAGATCATTCTGTCAAGTACCGGTTCTATGTAAGTAGTGAAGGCAAGTATACTATTGGGAGGGGATAATCAGACTAATAATCAATATACATAGGCAGATGCTCCTGGTACATACTGGTGTAAGTAGAGGAAGGCTCTTGACAGCTGGGCCGCCCCCTATATTGACAATAGCATGACAGATCATTCCCATAGCATGGGGCAGTATCCTGACGGTTTTCGTGGCCCGCTCATTATTCACGACCCAGACGATCCTTTTAAAGATGATTACGACGAAGAAGTCATCCTCACCCTTTCTGACTGGTGAGCTCAAACGTATGCAATGGTAAAGTGCCCCTTCAGGTTGCTCACATATCAATAACATAGGTACCGGGACCAGACGCCAACACTGATGGAGGCGATGATCAACCCCAATAATACACAATTTGCGCCACCGCTTCCAAATAGCACCCTTGTCAATGATGGTGGTGATGGTCATATATCTGTTGAGGCTGGAAAAACATATCGTTTCCGAATAATTAATTGGTCTGCAATGTTCTCTACCTTCATCCAGTTTGACTCCCTGGACATGGATGTTATTTCGATTGACGCGTCGTACGTGCAAAGGCAAACTGCGCAACAACTGCGAATCTCTGCTGCACAACGGTTCGATGCTCTAATAACCATTCCCGAAGATGCAGATCGGAATTATCCGTATTTGGTTGCATTAGACGTGAACGAAGACTTCGCAGAGAAGAATCCGCCAAGACCTATTATATACCCATTCAATGTTACAGGAATGTTGGTTACAGATTCAAACAAAGATACGAGCGGGACAGTTACCGTCCAAAAATTCGAGCCTTTCGACGATACAACTTTCCAGCCTCATGATAACGAGAGCGTCTATGAGCCGGTTGACAAGCAGTTAGTGTTGAACTTTGACTACTGCTTCGACGTCAACGACTACCCTAGGGCTTGCTTCAATGACACCACTTACATCGCACAGAAGGTGCCCGCCTTATACACCGCAGCCTCGCTAGGAGAAAATAACACAGAGACTGCTGCATACGGCCAAGTCAACGCTTTCATAGTCGAGTACGGCGAGATCCTAGAAATCATTGTAAATAACAACAACGATGCCATTCACCCCTTTCATCTGCACGGGCACCAGTTCCAAGTCCTCGCGCGCCCCGAGAGTCAGACGGGGAACTGGAGCGCTGACGTTGCCATCAACGACATACCACCCCGGCGAGACACGGTGGCTATCAACCCCAAGTCGTATGCAGTGTTCCGCATCAAGGCCGACAACCCCGGGGTCTTCTTGTTCCACTGCCACGTTGAGTGGCATGTCGAGATGGGCCTGAGCATCACTCTCATCGAGGCTCCCGACAAGCTCCGCGATTATACGATCCCGCAGGACCACCTCGACGCCTGCGATGCCATGGGCATCCCTACCACGGGAAATGCGGCAGGGAACGAAGATTGGGCGGACACGGATGGGTTTGTCACGGTGCCTCCTACAACTTATACCGGGTACGTATTGCGAGATCTAGACCCGAAGAAATAGTGCTAATATATGCTGTGCAGTTCCATGTATACCGAGTCGAGCTGAAAGGCCAATTTGAAGCAGGTCGTTGTCATACGTCGAAGAAAACGCGAACTAGTTGGTGCCTGGGGTTCCATGTTTTGTTTATTATGAATGGGTATACTGTTAATAATTGTAGCACGGGGGAAATTAGTCGAAGCTCACCTGTTAGTCTAGGCTTATACCATAGTGAAATCTGATTTGAAATGGCAACACAATCATGATCGTTTTTGAGTGACGTAAAGGGTCCAAGTTCGTGTCTAAGCATCGCTGTCGCCACGGTACTTCGGATCGTCTTCTTTCTCGATGCTGATAGATTTCGTCTATTTCGAGCTGGGCATCGGAACTACGGAGCAGGAAGGTCGTATAGGTATACGGACTCAAACGTGGCATTCGTCACATTTATGCCTTGCCTGGCTATCTAGCAAGGGATCCTACCACTGCAATAACCCCTGGCGTCGTTGTTTGTCCCGTTCTTGGCTTTGCTCGCGTCCTAAGAGATTGCTCCTCGTTCTCTGGAATAAACAAGACTCTCGAGCATTCCCGACGGCCAAGGGATGCGTTGGTAATCATATCTATGAACCGACAGTTACGATTGGTGGAACTGTACTGTTGTCAGCCCTATGCCTGATTTTTAACCAACGTGGTGGTTTCAGCCCCACGGGAAGGATCTTAGCTTGGAGAAGCGTACGTACACTATGTACTCGGGGTCTGTGTGGAGGTGCGCGGTCTGGCTCTGGTGGTGTTACACAAGATATCTTCTCAGCTTATGCTTAACTTCCGTCAGCATTTTATTTGGCCTGCCCACCATAAGACGAGATGCAGAATTCGGCATGAGAAAAGGGGGCTAGGGTAGGACTCACGGAAATAGGAGGTTCAGCTTTTACCTACTACCTATGTTAGCAGCATTTCCCAGACTGGGGTTCCCTTGATCCGAGTCCGAGGCGGGCATAAAGGTGGCGAGGGAGATGGAGGGCGCCATCTAGAACGCCGATACGAGGTTAGATTAACTCTGCGTAATACCTAACCCTGTGCATCAGCGGGATTATTAATGATCCTGGAGACATGACTGGAATCAGGGTAGGTAGACTACCTATAGCGTCTCTTAGAGTCGTAGGATCACGGGCGAATGATAGTGTTACGATACGCATTTAATCCGATTAAGTTGCGGATGTCTACCGACTGTATTACTTGACCTGCCGTTGATTAAGTTATACCCCTGAAAAGAAGTTCCTAGGTTAGTGTAGGTATTAATATTTAGTAGTAACTACTAACTTGTTATGATAAGTTATGTAAACTATCGGGCTGTTTCCCTATACTCTCTAAGATGAAGTAGTATATAGCATTGTTATGCAATGATAGATAATGCCATCTACCAAGTTAAAGTGATAATTGCCGACAAGATCATGCCAACGGAAGTCTTCCTAGTTCCTTTGGGTTTAATAATCTCGATCGTAATGGGACCAATTACAAAAAGGTTGGGTTGAACGGCCAAAGATGGAGGGCTAGGAGATCTATTGCCTCGAGTCATTCTATAGAGTTAGGGCGAGAATGTGTGATTCATTAGATTGGACCTGAGTAGTTGGGAATATATCCGATATAGTTGATCGCGTGGTTCCATGCACGTTGATCTACTTGTCGGCCCATTTTAAGCCCTTGAAAAGAACCCGGCTAACGGGTTGCGGTTTTCTAAGTAGAGAGAAAGCATTGGGTTACATGATGTATCAGCAGAATAATACAGTACCAAGCTGGGCTGTATCACATAGGTCTGAATGATAGAGCTCTGTTAGGCAATCGGCTTGCATGATAAATTTGGCCCAGCACATCTGGCTTGATTCTGCACGATAACAGTCCGGAGGTCCGATAGTACCTATCATCGAGTGTGGGTGGCCAGACCGATGCTTCAAACTCCAATCATGTTTGCCATATCCCGTTGGTGAGTATGCCTATAGGTAAGAGAACAGTTCGGAAGAAAGTTTGCCTCCGGATGAATGGAATAATGTAGTTGACCTCGATGACGATATCTAAGCTGACATTTTTGATAACGAAGGAGGTTGCTAGCTATAAATCCTTGAGGAACAAAAAGATGCTTAGACTACTACCCTAAAGTCCGGATTGACGCGCATCACGGTACATTCTAGGGTATAATTTATCAAGATAGACAATGAGATGGCATAGAAATGCGATTTTTACGAGGATTCGCGTTACGAGTCAGCGGTTTTAAAGGGGACTTTAGAAAGGATTACGGGGTGTAGAAAGATAATTGACGACTTGCGGAAAAACAAAAGGATGGATTAAATGAAGATGTAAAAAGTACTTTGATACCCTATCCCACGTGGCGTTAGGTATGTGATGGTACCTTATGTATGTACCTTCTTACATGGGTCTTTAAGGGCTGGAGTAAAGTCTTTCCCTTAGGCAATGTTAGCCAGGGGTAAGTACTCAGGTACTTACCTAGCATAAAACTTTTAATTCAATTTTACAAATTCTCATGTTTATACGAAGATGTCTCACAGATGAGTGAATCAAACGCGTGATTTGCATTAGATGTAAGATACTTATAATAACCTAGTTGCCGAGTACAAGGAAAACTGTAGCAATACGCTTCATTTTATGCTGGATAGAACCTTGACCAGCGAGTTAAATGAGAAATGTATTCCTTCGTACGAAGAATTAATAAGAATGCAAAAATGGCGAACTGAATAGTTCTCATAAGAGACTTTGAGTATCCACTTAAACGCGATATTTTGTTATTAATATGCAAGTAATCGGAAAAGGTAACAAATCGGGACTCTAGTTAGGTACGTTAGGAGGTACCTACCTGTGTATATCGTTAAGTGCAAAAGACGTGACTTGGATTTTACTCATTCTTCCCACTTCAACTTTACAAACGATGCAACCAACATGTCAAATACTTTCCAGCCATCACGGACAACGCCAGGTCTAGAATTTTAAAATCTGGCATTCTCTATTAGCATGCTGGTACCCTTGTACTATTTCCCAAAGCAGCAAAGCTTAGTCCGTGGGTGCCGGCATACCGCTGCAAGTCCCCGTCTAAGTAAACTATGAGCAATGAATATCAACAGCTAGCCGGCTGAAGAGAGTCCCATGCACATGCACATCCACATGCCAGAGCATCATGAGCTCTTGAGTTCCATTAAGAGTTGGAATCCCGAGACAGTGGCGAGAGACATTGCACACATTATCTACTCCCTGTCATCGCAAAACATGGATAACCATACCATAGTCTCGGTCGTACTCGGTACCTGTTCATCAGTAGGTAGCGGGCGTATATACACTAGCTTCTAGGCAAACGATGGGATGCTGAAGATGCTCAAGATGTTCAGCTTGAGCTAAACTTCATCGAGAAAGGTCTCGATGCGGCTCTTTTACGTTGCTCTTGGTGCGATGCTAGTTGGCACGATTGTGTTAATACTTAGCACCTTAATGAGAATACTATAGAGACGCAGTAGCATTAAGATAGCAAGCAGTGTTGCTAGTTCTCAATCCGGTGTGCGAGAATTATCGATTACCATATATATCAATATCAATTACACTTACACCAACCGGCAGTGGCGCGAGTACAATAAGCCATTCTTCAGTGAGACACGATCATCTCCCTATTCTGACTGGGCTTAGTCTCACTTTGCCCTATTACAATATTCCGTTTTCAATTTGTTTTTTTCTTATTTTCGTGGCGGGGACTTACTGAATACGGCTGATATAGCACAGTTTTCTCATTCTCTTCCGTCCTGACGTGCATCAAAAGCTTACTAGTGCTGCACTTTTCGGCGGACATCCCCAACGGCCAGCAACGAGCGACCCACCGTCTGGCGCCCAAGTAAGATTAACAGTAATTCATTGGAAAGCCGGGAGAAAAGAATACACAAGCCTTGCCGCCCATAGTTTCGAAGAAGCTATACCTATTGTGTCAGATTCTCTAGGGTTTCTTAGTAGCGCACATCAGGGAGCTCCAAGTTAGTCAGGGCAGGAGAAACCATACCTCCCCGATCAATACGGGTCCGCAGTGAGGTTACCTACCTACCAGGCATGCAGCTTCTAGGAGTTGAGAATATATTGTCGGTTCTGGAACCATTCAGCCCAAAATAAAGGTCGAGATTGACGCGCTTTGCTTCCTACCGCGACCCGTACCTTCGGACAAGACATGGAATATCCACTTAAGCTGGGTAGCAGCCCTCACCCAATTACTCCCTCCCGAAATGGAAATATAATGCTTATCTCCCATGAATCTTCGGTCACCGAGAAATCGAATGACGCCGGACTGCTTGGAGGTATTGTAAGAAGACCAGGGTGTGAGTCCACAGTTTCCCTATGCACCCCCCCTTCTTAGTCTCCAGTCGTAACACCTGGGGTGTTGTGGTAGATATCACACATGGGACTAGGCACTGTCCTGGTGTTATATTTAGTTCAGGCTAGCTTTATCCAAGTGGTGCTGTGTTGATCTGATATATATAAGTGAAAGACACCTCGACCGCCGCCCTCGGCTTGGAATATCTTAACCAACAAACAACACTAGCCTCACCCATCACAGACACGATGGCGGACCAGATGGCTTTTCTACTCTTCGGGGACCAGTCCCTCGACACACACGGCTTCCTGGCCGAATTTTATAGACGAGGAAACCCGAGCGTCCTATCGAAAGAATTCCTCCGATTAGCCGGCGATGCTCTAAGGGACGAGGTGGACCGTCTACCCCGGGAGGGCCGCCGACGGATTCCGGTGTTCAGAACACTACAGCAGCTCAACGAAAGATACCGCCAGCAGAGGTTGAAGTTCCCCGGCATAGACTCTGCTTTATTATGCATAGCCCAACTGGCGCACTACATCGAGTATGGCAACTAGCGAGTTCTTGTTAGCTACGAGTTTTTACTAACGCTATTGAATAGTCGCTCCGAAAAGGAGCACGAAGATGTAACCGACCACAGACACACCAAACTCTCCGGGCTCTGCACGGGGCTGTTTGCGGCAACCGCTATTGCGTCGAGCTATTCGCTTTCAACGCTCCTCCCAATCGCTGTTCAAGTCGTCCTGTTGGCATTCAGGACAGGATCCCACGTAGCGTCGTTAGCAGAGAGGCTTAACCCCTCTACGGAAGAGTCAGAAAGCTGGACTTATGTGTTGCCTGCCGCCAAAGAAGCGGAGGCAAAGTCCATACTCGCGGAGTTTCATAGATCGGAGGTAAGACTCTCTCGATATTTGCTACACTTCATTAAATCTAATCGTCTTCAAGGGAATCTCTCAAGCCGCGCAAGCCTATGTTAGCGCCGTATCCGCGAATAACATTGCGGTATCTGGTCCGCCAGCAACTTTGAGGTCTTTATTCAGCAAAGATTTATTTGAGTCGAGGCCAACAGCTATACCAGTTTATGGCCCGTACCATGCGAAACATTTACATGGGCTAGTAGATATCAAGGAGATGCTTCGACTCGATGACGAAGCTGTCACCGCAGCACTCGCTGGATCCAAACCCCAAAGTGTTGTCATGTCCACCGTGACTGGGGAGCCATTCCCTGAAACAGATACTAAAGCTCTTCTCATAGCCGTGGTTCACGAGATATTGAACGAACCCTTACTATTCCACAAGGCTTTAAGTGGAAACGCCAATGAGGCCCGGGGGTTTAAGGGATCTCGAATTCTGGTGATTCCATATGGTCCGACTCAGGCTGCAAGCACGCTAGCCAATGTCCTGAGGTCGCAGACGAAATCAGAGGTCGTGCTTCGACCGCCTCCTCAAGTTTCTCGCGAGACTACGGTGACCTCAATTGGTAACCACGGATCTACGGGCAACTGTAAATTAGCGATCGTCGGTATGGCCGGTCGCTTCCCGGATTCGGCTAGTCATGAAGCCTTATGGGAGCTCCTTGAGAAGGGCATAGATGCTCATCGCGTCGTCCCAGCTGATCGGTTCCCGGTCGAAACTCACTATGACCCTACCGGGAAAGCAATAAATACCAGTCACACCCCTTACGGGAACTGGATTGAAAACCCGGGTCTCTTTGACCCGCGGTTCTTCAACATGTCGCCCCGGGAGGCCCTGCAAACAGACCCAATGCAGCGCATGGCCCTGACAACCGCATACGAGGCTCTCGAGATGTCTGGTTACGTGCCGAACCGGACACCTTCCACGAGACTAGACCGTATTGGTACCTTCTACGGCCAAACATCAGATGACTGGCGTGAGATCAATGCCGCCCAGGAAGTCGATACATACTATATCACAGGCGGTGTCCGTGCTTTTGGACCTGGTAGGATTAACTACCATTTCGGCTTTAGTGGCCCTAGTTTAAACATCGACACGGCGTGTTCATCCAGTGCCGCCGCACTCCAAGTCGCCTGCACTTCCTTAAGGGCCAAGGAATGCGACACTGCCATTGTTGGCGGTCTCTCCTGTATGACGAACTCTGATATTTTCTCTGGTCTCTCTCGGGGACAGTTCTTAAGCAAGGAACACAATTGCAACACATTCGACAATGATGCCGATGGCTATTGTCGAGCAGACGGTTGTGCGTCGGTAATCGTCAAGCGACTTGACGATGCGTTGTCGGATAAGGACAATATTCTTGCTGTCATCTTGGGAGCGCAAACAAATCATTCTGCGGATGCCATCTCGATAACGCATCCCCATGGCCCGACACAGTCTATCCTATCCTCGTCTATTCTAGATGAAGCTGGCGTGGATCCGCATGATGTTGACTACGTTGAAATGCACGGTACCGGAACTCAGGCTGGCGATGGCACAGAAATGGTATCTGTCACAGATGTTTTTGCTCCCGCTAACCGGCACAGAACTGTGGACAGGCCTCTATATCTCGGTGCTGTGAAAGCCAATATCGGCCACGGTGAAGCCGCCTCCGGCGTCACCGCTCTGATCAAGGTCTTGATGATGCTGAAAAAGAATGCGATCCCGCCTCACATCGGAATCAAAAAGGAGATTAACAAGACTTTCCCATCGGACCTTGGCGAACGCGGCGTAAACATTGCTTTCCACAAGACACCCTTCGTAAGGAAGGATGGAAAACCCAGGCGCGTTTTTGTTAACAACTTTAGCGCAGCGGGTGGCAACACCGGTCTATTGCTCGAGGACGGACCCCGCTACAAGACGGCTACCGTAGACCCTCGCAGCCATCATGTAATTACTGTCACTGCCAAGTCGAAGGCCGCTATGATCCGAAACGCCGAAAAGCTAGTTCAATGGATGGAGGAGAACCCCTCTACTTCTGTCTCGCACGTGGCATATACTACGACTGCTCGAAAGATTCAGCACTACTGGCGCATGAACGTAACTGCCACTAGTTTGGTTGAGGCCCAAGAAGCGATCAAGGAGCGCCTCAAGTACAACTTCGTACCTGTATCTCCAGAGCAACCTAAGGTAGCATTCTTGTTTACTGGTCAAGGTTCTCACTATGCTGGCCTCGGAAGGGATCTCTATGCACACTACTCTATCTTCCGCCGAGCTATCAACGAATATGACCAACTCGCTCGCATCCATGGCTTCCCATCATTCCTCCCTCTTATAGATGGTAGCGAATCCGAGGTTCAAAAGATCTCCCCTGTTGTCGTCCAACTCGGCCTAGCTTCTTTCGAGATGGCTCTGGCTAAGCTTTGGGCTTCCTGGGACATTCACCCTAGTGCTGTCCTTGGTCACAGCTTGGGCGAGTACGCCGCCCTCCACGTCGCAGGCGTTTTGTCCGCCAGTGATACCATCTATCTCGTTGGTGCTCGTGCTCAACTCCTTGTTGAAAAATGCACAGCAGGTACTCACGCAATGTTGGCTGTCCAAGGCTCCGTCGAAACTGTTACGGAGGCACTTGGTGACCGTGCATCATCGACTAACATCGCTTGCATCAATGGTCCTAGGGAAACCGTCCTCAGCGGAACGTCTTCTGAGGTGGCTGAGATCGCGGAACAGCTTGGTGGCGCCGGGTTCAAGTGCACTCAGCTCAAGGTACCCTTTGCGTTCCATTCGGCTCAGGTGGAGCCGATTTTGGATGACTTTGAGAAGTTGGCCCGTTCAGTTAATTTCGAGCAGCCCAAAATTCCAGTTATTTCCCCTCTCCACGGAAAGCTTCTCGATGGTGAGCCTATTAACCCAGCTTACCTTCGTGATCATGCTCGGGAGGCTGTTAACTTCCTCGGCGGCCTCGTCTCTGCTCAACAATCGGGTGTTATCGATGAGAAGACCGTTTGGATTGAGGTCGGCCCGCACCCTGTCTGTGCTAATATGGTTAAGGCTGCATTTGGTGCAAGCACAATTGCTGTACCATCATTGCGTCGCAATGAAGCTACATACAAGACTCTTAGCTCAACCTTAACTACGCTTCATTCGGCAGGTTTGAACATTGACTGGAACGAATATCACAGAGATTTCGATAATTCAGTTCGCCTACTCGACCTACCAACCTATTCCTTCGACCTAAAAAATTACTGGCTGCAGTACACCGGCGATTGGTCTCTCACCAAGAACCGAGGTGCCTTGGCTGCTCCTAAGGCCCTCGAGCCCAGCAAGCCGAAGCTATCGACAACTACCGTCCAGAAGGTCACTAAGGAGGAAGTTAACGGCGACATTGCTATCCTCGAGACTGAATCGGACTTGGTGGAGAAGAACATGCGAAAGATCTGTGAGGGTCATCGTGTTAATGGTACTACCCTTACGCCATCAACCCTTTATGGGGATATGGCTTTGACTATTTGCGAGTACGGCTACAAGCTTCTACGACCTGACACTAAGGATATTGGTATGAATGTCGCCAACATGGAAGTGCCCAAGACCCTCATTTTTAATGGCAAGTTGGAAAGTCAAATCCTGCGCATGCATGTCAAGATTAACGCGGCCGAGAATGTGGCTGACATCTCATTTACGACTGGTGAGGGAGCTAAGAAGACTGAGCATGCTGTCTGCAAAGTCTTCTTCGGGGATAACCAGCAGTGGCTGGATGAGTTTGAACGTGTTAGTTACTTGATCAAGGCACGCATCGACGCGCTTAAGGCTGCTGAGCAGCGCGGTGATGCTTCAAAGGTCGGGCGCGGTATTGCCTACAAACTATTCTCAGCCTTGGTCGACTACGACCAGCAATACCGAGGCATGGAATCCGTCATCTTGGACAGCGAGACTTGCGAGGCGACTGCTAAAATCGTTTTCCAAGCAGGGCCTGAATACGGAACTTTCCACACTCCGCCATACTGGATTGACTCTGTTTGCCACATTTCTGGCTTCATTGTCAACGGTACTGATGCCGTTGACTCCCGGGAGCAGGTCTACATTTCTCACGGCTGGGGCAGCATCCGGTTTGCTGAGCGTCTGGATGGTTCTAAGACCTACCAGAGCTATATCCGCATGCAAAATGTTAAGGGCACGAAGATGATGGCTGGTGATGCTTACATATTCGATGGCGATAAGCTCATCGGTGTCGGCGGTGACATCCGCTTCCAGGCTATTCCCCGCAAGGTTCTCAACCTTGTCCTGCCTCCCCAAGGCGCTGCCGCTGCTGCTTCTTCCCGCGCAGCACCCGCTCCTAAGCCTGCGGCCGCCAAGGCTCCTGTCAAGGAGAAGAAGCAGGTTACTACTTCTAACTTACCAGCCGTGAACAAAAAGCTCGCCCAGACCTCCGTTACGTCTCAAGTCATTGACATTATCTCTAAGGAAACTGGTGTTAGTCATGATGAGCTGGCGGACAACATCGCTTTCTCTGACCTTGGTGTTGACTCATTGATGGGTCTCACTATCAGTGGCCGCCTCCGTGAGGATCTTGAATTGAACATTGACTCACATGCCTTCAATGAGCACAGCACTATTGGTGCTTTTAAGAAGTTCCTCTCCCAATTCGAATCTTCCACGACAATTGTTGTTTCCGAGTCGAGCGGCTCAAGCGGTACCTCCGACAGCGACGATGATATCGAGTCGGACTCTGAAGTCACTACTCCCGGCGAGAGTGACAAGGGCTCAGTAAAGGGTGATGCTACATCTGGTGGTTCTGGGAACACCAGTGAGCTTCAGCAGATCGTGCGGGAGACTATCTGTGCCGAGATGGGTGTCGAAGTCGAAGAGATTGTCGCTGCTCCTGACTTGGCTGCGCTTGGTATGGACTCTCTCATGAGCTTGTCCATCTTGGGTATACTTCGTGAGAAGACCGGCCTCAACATTCCGTCTGACCTCCTGGGCCACAATCCTTCTCTGAAGGATATTGAGCGAACGCTTGGAATTGAGGACAAGCCCAAGCGTGCAGCACCTGCCCCGAAGCCTGCTGCACCGAAAACTGCGAAGGTCAAGACTGAGTCTAAGGCTGCAACCAAAGCTGACACTGCGGTAACAAAGTCTGTATTGGTCAATGATGCTTACCCTCACCGAAAGGCCACGTCCGTCTTACTTCAAGGTAACCACCGAACGGCTACTAGGCAGTTGTTCATAATTCCCGACGGCAGTGGTAGCGCCACATCCTACACCGAAATCTCGGAGCTTGGTGAAGATATCGCTGTTTGGGGTATGTTTTCGCCCTTCATGAGGACTCCTGAGGAGTACAAGTGCGGAGTCTACGGGATGGCGACCAAGTTCATCGAGGAGATGAAGCGTCGTCAACCACAGGGACCTTACGCCGTTTCTGGTTGGTCCGCTGGCGGTGTGATTGCCTACGAGATCGTGAACCAGTTGACCAAGGCTGGCGATGAAGTATCTCACCTGATTCTCATCGACTCGCCTTGCCCTATCACCATCGAGCCTCTGCCTTCCGGTCTTCACGCTTGGTTCGCCTCAATCGGCCTCCTTGGCGAGGGCGACAGCCCGGAAGCTAAGAAGATCCCCGAGTGGCTTTTGCCACATTTCGCTGCCTCTGTCACGGCTTTGTCCAACTACACGGCAGAGCCTATTCCCAAGGACAAGTGCCCCAAGGTGACCGCTATCTGGTGCGAAGACGGCGTCTGCCATCTCCCTACCGACCCGCGTCCGGATCCGTATCCCACCGGTCACGCTCTCTTCCTACTTGACAACCGAACGGACTTCGGTCCTAACCGGTGGGACGAGTACCTCGACATTGAGAAAACTAAGTTCTATCACATGCCCGGGAACCACTTCTCGATGATGCACGGCGACCTCGCGAAGCAGCTCGGCAGCTTCATGAAGGAAGGCATCCACCGTTAGAGCGAACAGGCTTGACATATCTCTTTCACTATTGTCTCCTATGCGTGTAAGACCATAACCTTGACAGTGTATATATGTTATCCCGGAGGGCTACGCTCACTTTCTTTTCTTCTTCATGTTTGGTACGGGCTTGGGACGATTCGGGCTTATAATATCGTCGGCTCGTTCGGTATGGAATCACTATAGGAAGTCGGCGCTGCGAGTATTCGGGTGTGAGGAATGAAGATCAGGACCTATTCATAGAAGTTTTGTCGCAGGCGTGGATCGTTGATACATACTACTACTGGCCTACCACGATGTATTCAATTAGCCCCTCTTTAGACGAGGATTCTAGCACAGCAGTCCTGGCATTTAAAGAAGCTTTATATATAGATTCTTTACGCTCTTTGATTCCGACTTGTTTCATACTGATGACTTCTTGAATTGTGCTTCAATTGTAACAGTCTCACTGCATTGGTATCGTTCGACACTTGAGATCAAAATCATTCGATTTGGCATAAGACAAGTCTCACCTATTGTGCTTTGTTTCACTTTTCAACGCATTCTCTCTGTCTTGTCAACTCTTCAGCATCACCACATTAGCGACGACGTTATGCGGTAACCAAAGCGTCAAACTCTCTCTTGCCCACGACCTTTTCAATCTTGCGGGGGGAGGGTTCTTACCTTACCCACTCCTTACCTTAGGTATGAATAAAAGCTTCCGTCTATACTGCAGTTTGTAACATGATTGAGGCCAATACTTGTAAGACTGTAAGACGTTGTAAGAGTTGCGCTTCAATTAGTATATTGAGGCTCATGAGAAACATTACACGATTCCAATGACACTGAACCAACCCTTCACGATCACCTCCAGCAGAAGAGAGCACACACAAAAATGCGCAGCTAGTCAAACGTCGTCCACGGATATCTTTCCGAACTTAGTAATCCGACCGTCCTCTCCCTCACAGCCGGATTCATGTCAAAGCGCACGGCGAATCGCTGTACGCCGAGCCTTCGATATTCCCGGCGTCGGGGGGGCGTCATCTTCTAGAAGCCTCGCATGGCTACCTCTATCCATCACCTCCGGTTTCCCATCGCACCTCGCCTCGCTTCGCCTCCGGTTAAATCGATTATTCCCGGTTTTTTTTTTCTTTTTTTTCTTTGTTTTCTTCTTTTCTCGATCAGAGAACCTTCTCAACTGCGACAGTCGTGGCGCTGCGTCCCATGATCGCAGAGCCTATCGTTGTCGCAGACATATCTATAACACAAAGCGCACGGCATATCGGACGGCCGCATATTGACGAGCCCAACGAGGGTCATGTCATGGGATGGGATGCACGGCGTCGACCCTAATCCATGCTGGACTTGGGATCCCCTTCGGGTACCCGTAACGCAGGGCAGATAGCCAGTATGGGTGTGCAACCTGACTATATGATCGACTACGAGGAGGGAAAAAAAGAAGAGAGAGAAAGGGGGGAGTAGGAGAAAGTCAGGACTGCAGGCTAGATATGACCTGTAACTGTTCTGTTCGCTTATATATGCCACTTCTACAAAACCAGCGTGCTCTACGATCTAGACCAAATCCTTCCGTCCGCCATCCTCAACGTTGAGTGGAAGGAGGCAAAGTGACAATCCAGTCGACTCGCCCACATACGTCAAGCATCTGCAGCCTCGAACAATGGGCCGAATAGGGGGCCCCCTTACGACGCCAGGAAATAAAAAAGATTATGCCGCGTTTCGCGCTTCGTGCTCTTCACCAACCGCTCAGCACTCTTGATCCGTCGTGGAGATAACAAAAACAAAAAAAAAGAGAAGTTTCAACTTCCAGTAGCACGGCAGGCTATCTCTATCATCCTCCGCATCGTTGCCGCCCTCCTCCTACTAACAGGCAACTAACTAACCAACCCACTTCCCCCCCCTTCCCCCCGCCAGAGACGAGGCGATCCGACGTAGCTCAGGCCACACGCAAGAGAAGACAAGAAGACGCTGGGGTGGCACAGCAGCGGGCGCCATGCGCGGAGGAGAAACACCACGTTTCGATGCCGCTCGCGCATGCATGGCAGAGAGGTACTTTGCTCGCCTGCCTGCTTTCAGGGCCAAAGGTTTGAATAACTAGGTACAAAGGGTTTTATTTTTTATTTTTTATTTCTTTTATTTCTTTTCATAAATCTCTAGTCCCGCCCCACGCGTGGGACGTCGAGCAGCAGCAGCAGCAGCAGCCACTCGTAGGTTTTTTTGCTAGGCCATCAGGGCGATAAAGGAGATTCACGTGTCACGACAGTAAATAGGCTCGCGAGCTAGTGACACGAATACCGCCGAGCGACGGCGAGAGGGGAGACGAGGCAAATAGTCTGGAGGGGGAATATATTCCTTGGGGGGGGTATGGGGGTGTGGTGTGTCTTCATCACGTAGTGTTAGGTAGGCATGTTTTAGAGTCAGCTTAGATTAGACATCTCGTCTTTTCCTTTTTTTTTCCAAGGCCTCGGCATTTGAAAGTCTCTGTCGGAGAATTTCAAATACTATTGGATATTTTGTTCCATTTCAGCCAAGCTTGTGAAACCGGAACCATCTTGCCGTGTCTTTCCTTTGTCTAAAAACTGACGTCAAGGACGTCAAGGACGTCGAAACGGGGAAGACAAGCTCGTTAGTTGCATTCTTCAGTTGCCTGTTTAGTATCACCACGGCCTGGCCAGATAATCATATTGTCATAGTGACTGAGAGATATCCCTAAATGTGCCCAGGATAGGAAATAGGAAATAGGGCAAAAAGCATATATGCTATTGTTGAGCCTCTCATGCGCCCGCCCTGATTATTCTACATAACGGATCCATGCATCGAGTGACATATGGTACGTTCCCCTGCTGGCCATGTCTACATACCGGTACTCCTCTTCCCTCTTCCCGGTGCAGATCCGCTTAGTCATTTAATGATTCGCAAAGGGATGTGGCAGACTAGTAATCACTCTAAACCAGCTACAGTTTGTAAGGTTTGGAGAGAAGGGTGGGAAAAACAAAGCAAACAAGAAGCTCCGGGTAGAAAGCATATCGGGTCCTAATCTCACAGGCTGACATGCAACGGCATAACCGGCCTAGTGGACACGATTGGTTCTCGTGGGGGGCATCGAGCAAGTTGTGCTTGTCTGTGATGCTACCAAAAATTAATTACACGTCTTACCTGAGCCGACACGGGGTATCACGAAATCTCGTACTTTCAAGGCGAGGAAATATACTGGCTCGTCTCGCAGATTCGTCCGAAGTTGGTTGGGATGCTGCGCGACCAAAGGGTACCTACGAGCCCTATAGAAAGAAAGGGCCTTCTAAAGCCAACTTCCTCATATCCCGCATACCGTCTAGCATGCTCCGAGGGTACGTTGTGGATGGACGTTCATTATCCTGTGATAGTGCATTAGCCTGGAAATAAACTTGAGTAATTCCCAGAGGCATGGGATAGCTTAGTTTAGTTAGTCAGGGCACGACAAGGTTCACAGTTGTCACTTTGACTCGAATATCACCGGAGCGTCGAGCTTCCGGCATCTTCTTCCGTTCGTACTATCCGCACGTGCAGTGCCATACCCGGCCACATAGCCGAGCCGGGATCGAAACCCGTCATGTCGCTAAAAGGATCTCGGCGTCGGCAAGGAAGAGCCCTACCGATGATGAGTGGTTGAAACTTGGTCGAATTACCAACCATTCCTCTCCTATGAGAGCTTGCGATGGTTTCGACCTCTGTCGAGGAACCAGAACTGTGCAGGTAAGTGGATCCAAGACTGCCTCTCAGATGTGCGCTTTAATACGGCTCTCCTCCTAGCTCGTCAGGGGCACCTGGAATAGGAGGTAAAAGCTTGATTTATAGATTAGCTTTGAGATCTAAAAGTCCAGATTCAAGGATATGTCCCTGATCCGGGCTTTGCCAATCACCAAGGCGATCTCGGGAGAGCTGGTTTAATACTAGAATCTTGAACTGCTAAGGCATGATATCCAACCGTTGGGTAAGCATTAGTGACTTTGATGTTCAACTATAGTCTATGCAATGCGACTAAATAGTAGATCACGACTTCCAATAGTCCACTGCAGCAGCCATGCTGTCCAAGCATACACAACAGCATCACTCATCCGAACTCATCGAAGACATACAGAATATTTATCGAGAGTGATATATCATTGGCGCTGGTATATCATCCACCTCATATTAAATAGTTGGTGTAGGGTTCGAGTCCCATATTATGATGAGCGATGACGAACCTAGTTAGATAGATAAGGTACCTAGGTAGTAATCAGTTCGACTTTGCAAATGTTTAGGAAGCTTCTTGATCCCGGTAGACTCATATAGTTTTTACTAATATTCTAAATGATCAGCTGTAAGTTCAAGTTGTTATTGTTAATGTGCCTGGATCAGGAAGAGTTGAGATAGTCAATAAAGTCCTACGCTAGGTAAAGTCTCTTGCTAGGGGGTTTTACTTAGCCGCGATTAGGAAAACGCTCATAAAGGCCAAAGGCAAACCAGGCGCTTGGAACTTAATGGCTACCTATAGAGTATGATTGAAACATGCGTAGAATCAAAGACGTAGTTAGCATAATGGCTATATCTTAAAATTCCTTGGCTGGAGCGTCTATTCTTCAAATCGTAAAGGCATCACGGCAGTATAATGTTGCAACCGAATTCGGTTAGAAGCTCCATGTACTGTTAGGCAAGGATATCCCGCGCCGCGCTAAAGTCGTCGAGATGGGGTGCGTCGCTAATCCGCTTTGAGTTGCTGTATCGTGTGTCGTCTCGATCTAGTTGTACTACAAATGAACAACCTCTAAGCTACCTACCTAAGGGTTAGCATTTAGATGTTTTCCCCTCTAAATGGTGTGGGCAACATCGAATTTGCCACGTGCCATGTGTTCATCCGAATTAAATACCACTGTTAAATCATTAGGACTAGTTCGAATGAGATCCAAAAGCTGTCTTTCCTCCATGGTAAAATAGCTTACTCCGATAGTAGCTTTTTTTGTCCGAACACGGTTCTCCGAAGTGAAAAGTATAACATCTTTAGGAGTCACTCGGCCTTAGCTATCTCTGAAGTAGCTAAGTGAGGTATTTGATGTAACTATTTGATGTAGCATCACAAAATCCGATGTCTGAATTGCCTATTGCAAACTTCTAGGCGATCCTTCGGGGGGGTATCGCTTAAGACGACGGGATAACTTTATCGACGAAATTGCTAAAGCGAATCGGCGTATCGAGTGAGTAGCTGAAAAGCCGCGTTCCTGGCCAAGCATTGCGTTGGAATGCAGCTAGGGATGAAGTGGCTTCGGGAACCGCTGTTACTCAAGCTACGACAGAGAGACGGGAAATTACTGGACAAGAGGTAGCTGAATGACAAGCCACAAGTAGCCCAACTATAACCGCTTCCTGGGATGTACCTGACCGAATCTCGGAAGACTCTACAGGACCAACCCAAATCAGCCACTGAAGTGTCTCAGTAAAGCCCCAATAATTTATTAATGGTTCTCTCCGCGCATCGCGTCTAGCGTAGACCCTGGAGGCGCAATCTAAACCAATTCAGATCGCTGGATCAAGCCAATTAGCCGAATGTAAATTCACTCAGTTACGACTCCGACGAAAAAAAAAGCTTTTCCATGACCGCCAAGTAACAGCATATTCGTAAACCTGCTCTAGCTGGCCTAGGCATGGAACTAAATGAGATAGGGGTTAGAGAATCGGATAGGCAACCCACGGGGTTTCAAAGCACGGACGAATGCTACCCAGATTTGTTACTCAAGGTAGACCTACCCGATTAACCACACCCCGAAAAGATGACGGAAGCACCCTACCTCGGCCGCTTCTTCGTAGGCAATTCGCTAGAGATAATTATGAGCTTGACCGGGTCGTCTGATGCGTGACGGAGGTCCGAGAAGCTCAAGGGAACGACGAGCAACCCCCCCATACCAGATGGGACTACTCTAGCGACGATGAAACTCTTATCAGCGGGGTGGAACTTGTAAAGGTAATGTAGAGGTTTTGTGAATCGTTGTAGAACGACCCGCGGGATAGATAACGAAGCCAATCATAAGCTTGAAAACGCCATGGTCGCTTAGTATGGCACACAACTCGATACTTCCTAGTGAGTTGCGATGGTAAATCCGGAGAATGAATGACACCGATTCTCCGGTGGCTGCTGATGCTACTAAGTAGGTTAGACTATAGGTAGAGAGGCAAGTGAGTCCTATAGAGCTTTCGTCATTAGGACTGAGGACCGGTAACTCGTGAGTGTGTTACTAAGTGGCACTGAAGGATCGGTAGGGCTGAGGCTGAATAATGAGTTGCCACGCAACTTAAAACGCATACACGATCCATCGAAGTTAATAAGGGGAATCGTACCGGAAGAGGCGGATGGTGAGGAAAGGAGTATCAAGTAAACACGACGAAGATACGATGAAGGATACACAGACAGATATACTAATTAGCGATGTACGGATGCTATTAAGAGAATACCTATGAGAAGAATACCTACGTGGGGTGGGGTGCGGTGAGGCTTCGCCAAGAGAATATGGAGTTGACAAAGAAAAGAGGTTGGATCGTGAATCGTTTTCCAATGATTTTCCATCTTGGCAGCTTTGAGGTTAACGGTCTTACGCACGGACCATGCATTATTAAATTTAAGTTGGGTACCTAGGTACTTACCTAGGTACTAATGTACGTTATGAACGTGTATAACAGGTAACCATAAGTCCATTACATCTGAATTCCGACTACGCCTTCCGAATACCTAAGAAATATGCTATTATGTATTTCATTATTCAGACGAAACTTAAGCCCCTCCTACCCCTCTTCTTATAATATTTTATGTAATCACATGTAAAGTTCCTCTCAAAAATTCCGATGAACCAAAAAAAAAATTTGAACTAAACGCAAACATCATCAAGTCAATCCGTCGCATCTGTAATACTATACCCAGGTAGTCAACCCTAATTTGGAGCTATTAAACAATTACTTTCTTCCTTTTAGATCAGAACTCTGCATCCTCCGAGTTTGAATTGCCAGTATCGGTTTCCTACTTCTTTTTTATCTGCTGTGAGACTGTTTCCTTCGGGCCCGAGCCTCATCTCCCATTACTGCAAGATAGCTCAGGGACCCGTCTGCTAAATGTTGACATCTTTGCATTGGGCCATACAAACCCACGGTACACCAAAATACACCTGCATAAGTCTCTCCCCCCTCTACTTCGACTCTATCCCGTTCCGGGTCGGACAGCTCTACCTATAGCCTCACTTGGCCATCCAGCCAGCCAAGCATTTATCGTCGATACCCTGTCCATGGCACACATCTTCGGGTGTTGTATCGACCGTCTGCAGGTAACTAACGTGCGTTACAGCGCTGCGGCTTTCTTATTACAGTACTGTCACTGCCGCCGCTGTGAGCATTCCTTCCCACGGCCGCCCTGCCGTGATGGTGATGCTGGCACAGTATCCTACGTCAAGCTGCGTGTTAAGACACGTAGATACTTAGCATATTTCTCGCTAGATTCACCTACCTAACCTACTAGCTAAATCTTCATGCCATCCTTATCATAAATCTACCAAGGTACAATCGTGGGGTTGACGCCGTTACACAATGCGTGTCGACTGCGAGCCGAGTTCAGCCATTACATCGGGACCAATCAACGGCCATGCTCCCCCAAGCTATTGACATTGTTCATTTTTTTTTTTCAAAGTAGAATCTGCCTGATGGATCTTTAGCAATATTCTACGTAGTCGGCTGTTCGATCCGACGATCTCTGGGGGGTATGCTCATCTCCATAGGGAGATATTACAGAAGCACTGTGAATTCCATTATGCTTTATAGATTACCTCTCAGCATTACTAGGAATATGGTAGTACCTGTCTACCTCTACTCTACCAGTTAACAGCCACCCTACCTTGCCTTCCTGTTCATACATGTAAGAGCTCTGTGACTCTGCTCAGACCGGTCACTTGTTAGTCCGTATTTTCATTCCCATCTATACTGGCAGCATTTTGCTGCACCTGGACGACCTTGTAACTCAGGCTCCTCCTCGAACCACAGCTATCCCCATGGCCACAAGCGCCGCCTGTCTCTATTGGGCCTCTGACACCAACCGGTTCTGACAGCCTACGTATTCCATGTGGGTCTATCTCTTACTACCTTTCCCTAACACCAAATCAGGTTTTAGTCACTCCCCTGAGCCTTTTTAATCGGGACCCTGTACGCTTTAAGCAGACTCCCTCTCGTCTGTCTTATGTCTCCGCATATATCTTATATATCTTTCATAGACACCCTTCTAGACCACTCAGGCTGATATTTCCGTTGCTTTTACCTTTCCGTTCGTCTGGTACCGGGCTTAATATACGTCGTATCTCCCCATCAGTATCGAACCGGCTCAGTTCCCTACTTCACTTCTAGCTTGGTCTTCAACTCGTACCATTGTAAGCTCTGTGTTACCGCATATGAGAGCTATCATACATACCTCCATTTTATAATACTACCCTTATTGCACCTATCCTCGTGTTGTTTCCAAATTCTGTCACACTCTCGTTCCACCTCAAAACCAAATTCCTGGCCAGGAAACTACCCGCTTATTCCGACATCGATACATATCGGCACCGCGATGGCCTCCACCAAAGCTCGCCAACCTCGGCTCCGAGCTTCATGCGATGGATGTTTTTTGGCGAAGGTCAAGTGCTCTAAGGCTCGGCCCATATGTTCCCGTTGCCTAGCATGTGGTATCGAGTGTCGGTACTCGCCTTCGAGCCGGGCAGGCAAGCCTAAGTCTGAGCATAGCGGAGGCGCCCATGCGAATGCCCCTCAGGACATGCAGCAAATGCATCACAGTCTAATAGAAGACAAGAACATGTCATATTCTACAGCACATCAAATTCCATCTGAACATATTTTCAGTTTCGAGCCGGGATGGACCACACCGCCTACCAGTGTTGATGGTAATATCAGTCGAAATCCTTCAATATCAGCAGGTCTTTCTTTACTCGGAGTCGAAGACGGAACCATGGGTGAGCAGGACCCAATGTCAGCTCCGCCTGAAATGTATTCATCCGCAATGCCTTGGACTCCACCTACAGACCTTTCGTGCGCTACTTTCAGCGATATTCCCGTCACTGGCCCTATGGCCGGTACTCAGATGCGATCTCAGTCGTTCGATTTATCTATGTCAACGCCGATAGCGTGGACCGATCCAGTCACACAAGATATGATCTCATACAACCAGGTGCAGACTCCGACGAGCATGTCTTCTAATTATTTCCCCAGTCCAACAACAACACCCACGATGAGACCAGTTGATCCACGTCATAGATCACCGTCGTCCACCATGAACGGAGGTTCCTGCACCTGCTTTACAGCCTGCCTACAATCACTTCAAGCATTGCATAACGCTTCTGCTCCGGCAGTGCCACCCTTTGACTTTATCCTGTCTCTTAATCGAAGAGCTGTCGAAGGATGCGCGGCCATGCTATCTTGCAACAAATGCATGAGTCGATCCGGTACACACACCGCTACCATGCTGCTTGTTACCGTGATTAGTAAAATCACGTCATTCTATAAGACTGCTTCTAACTTGTATTTCGATGCTAGCAGCATGGGTATGACCCAGAACAACTTAGGAAATAATGTGGGAGTCAGCTTTGGCGTGTATCAGCTCAATGGCGAGGATGGAAAGTGGCTCGAGCTTGAAATACTAGCTAGGGAGCTCCGCAAATTGGAGGAGGTCTACTCCAGATTCCGAGACGTGGTCTATACTGATTATTCCGACATCCCCGAAGTTACCAAGGCTATGATCGGTTATCTCGGCCAGAACCTTGGCTCTACACTCGAAGTTATCAGTCATAGAAAGGGCGATATGCCCTTTATTGCCTAAAGCTATAAGTTTTCGGCTTAAAATACGTTCTAGCACCATTACCACTAGCGCAAACGCGGCATCACAGCGCATGTTATCAAACGATATTACGATGTAACGCAGAAGAGGCCAAGACGACACACGCAGTGAGATAAACGTTTCCAGATCAGCTAATTTTAATGACGTCCTCGATTCTCTTGTCATCTATTGCATTTTTATTTATATATTCGATAGTACTGCTAAATTCAGTATATGAAAGGGGGCATTGGCGCTTTGAGGCGGGTAGTGTCCGGGTCAGAATCGCCCGTTCTTTTCTCACCAGGAGTATGGCACACACGGGATATTGGATGATTGATAGGAAAAGTTAAGCTATCACCTCGAAATACTATGTAGCATTTGGACGGTGGTTTGTTTTGGAAAGCTAGGCGGCGTTATGATGGGACGGTTACGATGATTACGGAGGGGGAGTTTGCTGTCATGGTGAGCATCAAACTATTCTCCTTTGATCCGCTCAGAGGCGTACTATGTATCATTATGATGCACGACAACGATAAATATTTAGTTCAAGATCTACATTTTGATAGAAAGAAACTTGGACTTGTAATTCAAACATCGAGTCCAGTACTTCCACACCGCCATTTTCTAGTGTGCAACCGGTTATTTGCCTCTACCAGGGTAATCGTTTTGTTAGCCTAGACAGCTAAGATTTGCACCGTTTTCAATCGTGATTTGTTGTTTAAAAAATCAGGGATCAATGACAAGACATGCAGAAAGTGCCGAGATATAAAGCTTTTGAGTTATCGTTCCCCACACGGAGTCGAAGGTAATTGTTTTTGCTCGAGTCTCGTGAGCAGAGTTGCCGCCGATTGTTACCTTATTCCATGTCACCTGGGTAGCATCAGTTATTTTCCGCACCCTCCTTACGGCCATCGCTTTCAACACACGAATTCTCTCTGGCGTGTTAAAAAGGATCTTACCGCGGCGGATCTAAGCGCGGGATGTAGATCACTAATGTCTATGTCTTAGAACTAAGCAAGACCTTCTCTAGCACTGCTTGGCAATTACAGCGGGCTCAACTATAGCTGTATACCTGCTTACATAGGTATATACCTAATTTAGATTTATAATCAGATTGCTTGATATATAAAAACACATTGTACGAATCTAGTAAAAACGTAACGAATAAACCCAACGCGGCTATGCCACTGACAAATGGTCGTCTATATGAGGAATAACATATAACCTGGGTTTTATTAGATATGATTGATCAAATGACGTGATGTAACCTTCCGATATGTGGGGGTTTTATTGAGCAGTGATCCGCGAAGTGATGGTCGAGAACCCCAAGATTCGGACTACACACGAAGGAAAAACTCCATTTTCTGCCATTGGCTCGCGTCATTTTGCTTGGTTACTCTGGAGCCGAGTTGCCAGCGTAATAGCATCTACTGTAAACTACATGCAATGTGTGTAAGTGGATACGAAGATCCGCGCTCTCCATTGTTCTACCTATTTAGGTATTATGTTTATTCTTAGAATAATTCCATACATGATCTGACATTAAACAAAGTGTAGTACAGAGTATTTATACCGTATACTCTAATTTGAGGCGTCAAGCCACTTTGGCGCGCTATCTCAGCTTGCAAAGACCTTTAACCTGTTATAATATAGTGTAGCCTTAGGGCGCCGTTTATTTTCTTCCCGCCTACCCACCTTATATCAAGAAGGCAACGTTGTGGTCGATCACGCAAACTAGATCCCAGCCACTTTTGCGTTTTAAAGCTTGGCCTGGCGAAGTTGCATTTAAGGCGCATCTGGCTAGCTGCCCACGTATGTTACAATATTTTGTTACTTCAGGATTTGTAACCCGAGACAACAGTCACAAGACAGTCAGTCATGCAAACATTATGATTGCCTGTATTGGGCAAGATTCGGGACACTTTTAAAGCGGCTGGTGGGAATACATTAGGTACCTCTGTCGATATAATTCAGCCACATGCTTGTGATTCCCACGTGCGCAGTAAGGAGTTCTTTTAATAGCTACTTAAGTTGATATCAGGGCTAATTTAAGCTTATAAACTGTACACTAAATAACTATGGGCAACAAACCTTTAAAAAGCTTAAATGACGATAGTTACATATGTACTTTTGCTTTTGTTTTATACAATAAGAAATGAGATATATTGTAAACAATAGGCTTATTAATTTTGGAATTCACATATGGACATACATTACCGCGCCAGGGTGGGAGGGAGACATGATTTTAAGGATTATATCACTTTATAAAATTATTTTAAAAATTTAAATATTATTATAATATCCCGACATTGTCACCAGGATAATATTACATATTAAATCATTTCGAGTCTTCGTGATAATATTTAATGAAAATAGTTTTATATTTAAAATAATTATAAAAATTATGTTAAATTTGTATGATTTTAACTTTTTAAGATAATCTTAGCCTTTTAAAACGATTTTAGCCTTTTAAAACGATTTCGGAGATGATTTTAGCTTTAAAACTATTGCCATTTTATATTTCCAGTTGTAACTGCTTTCTTTTGTTACGGCTTTATATATTATAATAATAAACCAGTTATTGTTTCCCGTAAAATCGTAATAACGTAAAACTTAACTTAATCGTAAAGCACGTAAACTTATAATCGTAATTATAATCGTAATTATAATTGTAATTGTAATTATAATCGTATTTATAAACCTGTAATTTAAATTTTATCGTAATAAATGATATTTTATATTTTCAACTATTCGTAATGTTAATATAATGTTATATATAAATAAATATATACGTTTATATGTTTTTTTCTTTTTTTTATTAGGTATATACATACTTAATAGCTTTATATATTTTTATATTAAAATTAACATAATTTCGAGGTTTTAAAATGATCTCCGGGACTATGTTAAAAGTACGTGACTATCTTTAAAAAATAAGTATCTTATTTTTTAAAACCCTTGTATTTTACATACAATCTCGGAACTTCGTGACCTTGTCCTTTTGAATACGATGTATTTTTACATAATTGTATTCAATTCAAAAGAATCACCAAATCGCATGAGGGTCTTATCATCAACATTACTCATTTATAAGATCGTTAAAAGCTGTTCACGTAATTGAAATCATTTCAAATCGTCAAAATCATCCCTGAGATCATGTCCTGATCCCACGTTGGCGCGTTAATGTAGTACATGAAGACTAACATACGCATTACTCCGCCGTATAAATGCACATAAACATACTATGTATATATGTACCTATACATGGTCCGTGTACCTAACCCACTAGCTTAAGATTAAACCCTTGTATGATCGTACTAAGTGGTCCTTACCCCGCTGCAACCCTTTTAAACTTTGCCCGACTTTTAAAAGGGTTATTGTGGCAGGCCAAGTTAAGGATATTTCCTAATTAGGCAATTCGTCTGTGCACCCACTAGTGCCTTTTAATTGTGGGTCCCAGGTATTGTAATAGGCTAAAATATGGGGCTAAGGTTTTAACTGCATGACTAATGTTAAGCTAGTTTTAATTTGGAAATTTTAGGTGGTACGTACCTTTGATAAGAGATAAGACCTTTGATAAGCCGATAAGAGGATAAGGCTTTTGATAAGAGAGATAAGAGGATTGGGGAAAAAGGTGGCCTGTGCACCAGGTTTAGGCTAAAAATTTAACCAATCACATTAGGTGGCCATATGCCAATACAAGGCCACATACAGGTCACATGTTCTTAGTGAAAAACTAAACCTTTTCGGGACAACGCCATATGACTTCTACAGGAAGCCGGGTTCGAATCCCACACGTTCCCTTGAATCCCACACGTTCCCTTTTTTACAAAAGATACATAAACAACAATGCAATAGATAGCCAGAGCATCGTGCCACCGCCGGGCCGCGCGAGGGAAGGCGCGAGGGGGGCGCGAGGCGCGCGTCAGCGCGCCGAGCGCCCCCCGAGCGCCCCCGAGCGCGGTCTGGCGTGGTGGCACGTGACCCTGTGGGGATTCGGGAGCGGCTAAATTTCGGAAAAACGAGATAAGGGGATGGGAGATGACATAAGGGGATGACATAAGCATGAGCCTTGCTAAAAGTCGGGCTCTTGTGGTTCCCCTCACGGGGGGGCCCTCGGTTTATCTCAAAGTTGGGCAGTCTAACTGGTTTCGTATTAGGTAAGACAGGTAATCCGCTAATCATGTACCATGTACCATGTAGATCTTGGGCAGCATCGTTTAAGTTTAGGTACCGGTAGTTTCATTTTACTCACATCACCAAAACTTCCACTTAATATAACATTCCACATTCCGCCTCTCATATCTTGCCGCATTAAATCATATACGAGATCTCTTAGCTAAGCTAGCTGAAACTTCTCATAGTTCCTGCGTACATACATCACATATCTATACATTTACGCCCACAGGATCATGGACCATGTCATAATCCAGCCCGACCGTACGGGAGTTGAAGATCCCATCGTGAAGGATCGCTAGATGCTCACTACCTCGAATTATGACACATTTCCAGACCAAGAAAGCCGATAGAAGTATATTATAATATATACTCTAAGCGGAAATATGCTTCTTCGCCATCTACGAATCAATGCCATCGTTAAGCGTCTTTGGGACCATTTCGTATCTATAGTGGATGCCTAGCGCAGGTCTCACGAACGAGGTTCATGTGAAATAACTAGCAAGCTAGGAAACGAAAACACTGCGCATGTAGAGCGAGTCACCTTAAGCGAGAAATTAAGGGCTATTACATGGTCTAATTAGACCTACGAATAGTCTAGAAATGACGCTTGCGGAATGCCCTCGATCCGCGTCTGAATATGACTAGTTTCCTGCACTCTTAGACTACCTACCGCTCCCGAACTAATGACGAATGATGTGAAACGGGCCGAGCCTGTAGAAGCGCCCGACTTCTTGTCGTGATACCCCCACAGACAGAGGCTTCGATTTTTGAGCAGCTTCTAGGCCACTTCAATCGGTTCGCCGGCTGACATCTGCAATGCGACCCTAGTTCCATGGGTTAATCTCACACCGGTCAGGCATACCACGTTTCGACAAGGCGGAAAGCTCTGGACCAATAGCGCTTCATCTGCCACATCTCTGGGATCTTCTAGTGGTTAACGAAACAAGTTCCAACGTTACATCACTAAATCTTACAAGCTTATACTAACCTAGAATAGGTACTACTGTGCAGGATACGCAGCACGCAGCACGAGATGGCTTTTTCATTACGCATGAAACACTCTTGTCCACTGGGGTACCTTCGAAGCCCGAATTCCAAGATGGGATGAACTCGCCTTTCTTAGCCTATCGGTTCACTTATCGATTGAGGCTATACAACTGCACAGCCGCCCGCCTGCTATGAAATATCTCATCCTTGGCGGATAGATTTCTCATAGCTTCGAATAGCTCTACTGTAAACTTCGTTTCGAGAGAACTAAGCACTCATACGAAGAATTAGCTTGGCTGCCCAGCGACCTCGGGTCGATGTTCTCTTACATTTGTTTGCTGTTGTGCATGCTGTCAAATCGGATGGTCTCTCACACCACCATACCAATTCAGCCCTTCTCTCTGCAAGCCTCCTAACGCCTCCTCTATCGGTCTATGACTGAAGTTCAGTATTATCGGTCTCCGTACACGCTGTTGGTAGGCAGGTATCACCCATCCTAACGTCGCTCCAACGGTATAAGCATGTTCCACTTATGGGAAATAGTCTAGTGCCAGAAATGTACCCGGGCAATTATCTGGCACAGGTATAGGGTGGTCATCCCCAGCCCCATCAGAGGTTGATTGCCGTATCCCAATTTATTCGTTGCAGGGGCAGAACGTCCAGGTAGCTTTGTTCTAGACTGCTCATGGTCCCCGACTCTTGGCTCTCAGCTTCCATGCGACATCACAAAATCGTCCCATTTACCCCGTTAACCAGGGTCCGTTGATGGGACGTCTAGAAAATGTCTTATTTTTGAATTCTTGAGTTGCAAATGAGTCATCATCAAAAGGTATGAGCTTTTGTACAAGCCCATTCGACCACACGTTTAACGAAAATAACGCATGCCTAGGCTTATCTAGTCAGCTATGTTCGAACAAATTTTTGATATTATTTATGAAAATATAAGCTTGGATCGGTCCCTAGCTCTGTGATACCGAAGGCTTTATCTTAGGGCAGTATACGATTGATCCGGGGATCAGTGGTGTTGAGAACACCTTACTAAGGCAGGATGGTGAGCTCGTTATTAATCGAGGCCCTGAACAAGCCTTAATAGGAAACCCGCAACGACTTGTCTACTCGTGTCACCTTACAGGCCGCGTATAAAGCGGCCCGTCGCACACCAAGCCAATAAGATACATTTAAGATACATTACGTATCATAACTACATCGCAGAATTTGTCCTGATTCGCTCTTTATGTGGTAAGCGAAATGTTTACAAAGAAATATTCAACCACTGTTATCAAGGCTCACTCGACACAAGGTGGATGACGGAATTCTTAGCAAAACATGATTCGAATTATTGTCAGTTTCCCTTCTAGAGATCGATGTCGCAATTGGATCGGAGTTAGGTACACTAGGAAGTCGGACTTATCCCTAGCAGTGTCTGTAGGCCTTACGATCCTTCTAAGATCTGGGTAAGGGCCCACGTCAAAATGCGCGAGTAAAGGTGAGATTACTTTGTGGGACATTGCCATCCAGGCGGTTATGAGGAATCAATCATTCGAGCACCGAATCCTCTGTACCTCCTACTCAACCCACAGGGGCGCACTCGCGGTATCCTTCCTTCATTCCCTTCTTCCTTCGCCTCTTTTCTGCATTTTCATGCCATTATTTCCGCACGGCGCTGGCGTCATGAGCCCCTCTTCCGCCTTACCCCATACTCATATCAGTCTTGCGTGCAATCATCCTCGTAGTTTCAGCTAATACACTGTCCCTAGCTATATTCTATACCGCTTACTTACCGATTCACAGTTGCCACTCTTATTCTACGATACACCATACAGCTGTCACTGCTCCAAAATTTCAGTCGTCAAATACCTATCATAAACACATTATATTATCTATTCCATACGTTTCAGGTGGCACCAAAGACCGTCCACTCATACGGATGGGCATAGTTAGACTTCTCCATATCTTTTCACTCCAACGTAAGCACCCAAAACCTCAGTGTAGCATTCTTGAAGAAAATGATGTACAGACTAAAGACGCTGCTCAATCTGATATGAAATCATCTAAAAAATGGGATTGTCTAGGTCACACACAGTAAGTCGATGCGAGGGCAGGATCGTTACGTTATGATAAGACATGCATCGCGCGTCTTACCTTATGAGATGTATCACTTTAGCTTACACACGCTTACATGGAAACTGGCTCTTCGGTCTTACCTTTACATCAGCTATCTCACCTCACTTCAGCTTCATTCGCTCGGAACACCCTCCGGAAATATATGGAATAAACTAGGTAGACAACGAGAAGCAAACTTGTAGGAAACTCGCTCATTTTACGTGTGGATGGCTTCATTTCACTATAACCCACCTTTTCATCACTTAACCGTTATCTTAATCATCTAGCCTCGGAGATCGAGAACAATTTTATAAAACCTTGAACGGAACGAACGGAAAACAGCACATTTTATCTTCGCGTGTTGGTGAGTAGGTCAACTGCGTTGCGTTTGAGACCTCATTCGGTGTTTGCTTTACTCGCTTGTGAACTAGATCGCGAGTCTGTCTTCTAAGCTAGAGACTATGATCCGAGAAGTTAGTATTGACAATAAAATGCCTTTTCTTGTCCTACTGCCTTGCTCGTATTAGTTTTATGGCGTATAGGTAACGTATATGACTCAAGCCAGATGCCCAGCGTAACCGATACGTATAAACATCAACTTTGGTACGGGTGCTGACGAAAACCGTGACTAGCATTAAATACCTAAATAGGTACCTACCAAGGTAAGTACCTATACAATACTTTCAAACTCATAGAGCACGCATATAGACTGTATCATCATCCTCCGGATTTAAACTGGATATCCTATCGGTCGCTTGAGCTGCAAATATTGTCTTCGGAGGAAAATACAAAATCCGAGTAACGTTATGGCTCATCTCGCCGTGATATTTCCGTAGGCATGTGGCATGCTATTGGACGATACTTCGGTCACATAGGCACTTTATGGAAAAATGCGTAAACACGAAAAGCGCAGCTATGAGCGTAGGTGATAAGTATAATAGTCTAGTCCTCGGATTCGTCAAACCGAGTAATATCCCATACATGTGAGATAAATGCTAACAGTTCGAATTCCATCTTTGCAATGCTTTCTATTTACCACAATTGCCATTCTACTTGTGTGATAACTTATTTTCGATAGCGCGGTGAGCTCTGAAGCGTCGTAGTGGAGATTAAGGGGGTGTGATTGCATTATCTAAGTGCCACCGCCCGAAGCACGGATGACTTGGCCTACAAACGGTCAGCATGGTACGAAATTAAGATAAGCTTGGCGGAAGGATCGAGAAAAAAGAAAAGAGAGAAAAAAATGCAGCTAACTCACCGTTGATCCATTCGCCTTCGTCGCTAATAAGGCAGTAGACCGCCTTACCGATATCGGCGGGGACACCAACTCGTCCTAGTGGACACATACTGGCAAGACCCTCCTTGATCTTGTCGATGGGCATGCCCTTGAAGCCACCGGGAACGTAGTGCCAGCTGTTCTCGTCGAACATGTCGGTCTGGATGCCACCAGGAGCGATGGCGTTGCAGGTGATGCGCTTCTTGCCGCAGTCGACGGCGAAGGCGCGTGTGAACCCTTCAACGGCAGCCTTAGAGCCAGCGTACAAGGCGTGATTGGGCACGCCGGCCATCTGCGCGGCAATCGAGGACGTAAGCACGATACGCCCACCCTCGCGCGCATGCTTGAGCCCCTGCTGCGCGACGAAGAACTGCCCCCGCGTGTTTAGGTTGAACACCTGATCGAAGAGCTCCGGTGTCACGTCCGTCTCCTCGGACCATACCTCCATGCCCGAGTTCGAGATGACGTAGTCGATACCGCCGAAGTGCGCGACGGCCTTCTCGAAAAGGGCGACCACCTCCGCCGGCTTCGAGATGTCGGCTTGGATTGCAACCGCCTTCGAGCCTAGCTCAGCTAGCTCCTTGACAACAGACTCGGCGGAACTCGAGCTGCGTCCGTAGTTGACAACGATGGAAGCGCCGCGCAGACCCAGCTCTAGGGCAATGCCCCTACCGATGCCGCGCCCGGAGCCGGTAATGAGGGCAACTTTGCCGGCCAGGGGCTTGACCTGGTTGCTCATTGGACCGGCGGAAGACATGATGACGAAAGCAGTTGAATTATGCAAGCAAGGTCTTTATAATGACTAATGACCGTAGAGCATATAAATGAGAGAAAGGGGGGGAGACTCTTTCGCAATCTAATCAAAGACGAAGAAACGATGGCAGTAGATGAGATGAGATGAGACGAGCGGGAGGAGGGGGTGATGACGTGTGGGTTTTTAGTTTCAGGTACTGTTATTCGCGTTGTCTTATAGCAGGCTGAACCCCAAGGAGCTCCGAAGCGCTGATTGTGCTACGCCAATCCGGGGGGAAGCAGCCAGATCCGTATGACGACGGACAAGATCGTGGCGGACGGGGGCGGAGTTAACGGGACGGACGGACGGACAGACAGACACAGGGACGCTCTTTGGAATCTAGGGAGGCGGTAAGAGAAGGGAGGTCTTACTGGAGGTTGAGGAGACCCGGATATTCTACTTACTATAGGTATGATTCTACTATGTGTTTTATAAGGGAGATGGGGAAGTACCCCGGATATTAATAGGGGAATATTACCAACGCTCTGGCGAGAATGTACACTACTATGCTCTTATCTAGATTGGTGTATATTAGTAACCTCGGTATATTCTCATCTCGCGAAGCGCGAGAGTTGATCAATCACCAATTCATCATCATATTTTTATGACGAATTCTTTGATATACCAATATACCTACACTGACTTGACCTTTAGAATGTGAAATACATGCCTATATCTAAGACATTACCCCTCGTGCCGTGTCATGTGACGTTATGCCTCCCTCTCCGCTCCCCAAGACGCCTTTCACACATTACGGACCTCCACGAAGATTCTAAAGGTAGGATACGGAGATGCTCTTGAGCTTGACTAAGTGACCGTTTCAAGTTCGCGACGCGCGGGTCGATCAGGCCTCATTAGGTGAAGTGAGCCCGGCCAACGCATATTGAAATATATTAAAGGGATGACCACAGTGGTTGAGGGGAGGATTCAACGCCAACTGATGAGGTCTCAACTGAGTGAAGATTGTCGCGTTGATAACCTCCGTCTCCTGGAAGCTTAGCCGGCGGCTCGTCTTTAGGGGAGTACTTGGCTTACGTGGCTACAGGTAGGTAGGTAGCTAAGGCTTGTCCGAAGTTACACCCCCATCGGACTTCCGGGCATAGTAGTATTGGCGAGAAGCGAGAAGCGAGACATCAAATACCTTCGTTGGAATACTCTGTTTATATTCAAGACACGACACCCGAATGGTAAGTGGCAAGGTCGAGGGATCTGGAAGATCTGGAATGAGAAGTATTGATTTCCGAGGAGTTGTCTTGTTAGTAACTTGGTTAAGAATGAAGACACATTCGACTAAGCCCAACGCTCTAACGAAGCACTTGGCGACCGGAAAATAGGTGCTGTTGAAGATGAATATGGGATAAGAACGCTCATCAAGCCATACCCAATGCGAAATAGTTTCAACTTTCAGCTGATAGAAGAATCCTCAACTTAAGTTGTAATATAACCTTATAGGTACGCATTTTCAAACTTATTCTAGTTATCATCATGCACACTTACGGCCGGATGAGAGGGTTGGATTAATGCTCCCTTGTTATCGGAGGAGCTAGACTGAAGCGCCACAAACGGTATGAAGCCACAGAGGAAGAGGGAGGGGGGAGGAAGAGGGGAAGTTCGTGATCGCGAAAGAGTTAAACCTGGCCGGCGCGATCGCATAATCATTCCCCCGTACTTTTGAGAATACCGAATCGTTTCTAACGGAACCACGTGGCTCGCGATATTCCTTTTGCCGGTTTACCGGGGCGATGGAGAAATAGTTCGGGTCCGAATAGGGAGCTAACGAATTGCGACTATTGGTAACTTGTAAGGCAGCAAACAATACTATTAATACAATACCACATCATGCTCGAACGATTTGGCAAAGTCTAGGCACAGAAGGACAGAAGGAGGACTATGCAAAGAACTTCTGTATGATTGGCGGAATGGAATAGCATATTTAATCATTACTATCCATCGTCGCCGGCCGCCACCACGGCCATCCTCTAGTCCTCTTCCTGTAAAACTCGCAATGATGATGAATTGAGATCGGTTTAAGCTCATAGCCGCATTGGACTTTTGTCTTGGTAACCAATACTCATTAGGTAAAGATCCGAATCCGAATTGCTACCCCCGTCATAACCCTTGTCCTTGTTTCTCCATACACCAGATGATGGGAGACAGGGATCGAGTATGTATATACACTAGGGGGTTCCAAGAGATTACTTACACGGCTACATTAATAAATACCACGTACAACGACATACCCACTTGTAATATGTAGGATGTGTATAGAATCCACGTTACATACTGAATTGGCAATAGCCTTTATGGAGGTTGCCATTTTCACGTTTCAAAAGGATGTATCAAGTTTATCGTTCGTTATTCACGAGAAAAGGTTTAACTACCCGATGTTGTTGATCCTTAGTAATAAAACAAGAGAAGCAGACTTCACGATACGTGTCGAAAAAACCCCTCCCTCTATCACTTTACATGATATCTATCACGCTACACTCATGTATGACATCTCACAGCTCGTGGGGGTTAATATAAGTGTTGTACACAGTACTGTTCATATCAGAGTAGTATTCGCCCTCTCCCCGGCTGATCTAAGCACTAGGAAGATAGTCTAATCCGAACTCCAGCATTCCGGGGTCTAAGATGCTTCTGCTTACATGCTTATTTCCCCGAGCAAAGAACGAGGGCCAGAATATTCGAAACTTATAATATAACTTAATTAGGAGTTAATAAGCCAAATATTCATACGTGACTCCAATAATAGCACGCCTTTTAACTTACTTATACTGAGGTAGCGAGTGCATCGAAGGTCACATATGTAGGTCACATATGTAGGTGTAACCGATGTCCTCGACCTGAGTACGAGGGGTGGGCTAGATTCTTCCGAGCTGTTACGGATCTGTAACAAGACTTGGCTGCATATTACCTTACTTACTTAAGAAATGTAACCCGTCACGGATGTAACTTAAGATATCGGAACCAACTACCGGCATCGATATACGCTATTTCATCAGACACGATATACGCTAATTGTCGGTGATAATCTGACACACACACACCGCGCGCGCGCGAGGACGCTACAGAAGACCTAAGCATAGCGGGGAAGAGTCCCTGCGACATGTTTTCCGAATAAGGAGGCTGAGGTCAGCTCACCCCTCGACCATACGGGTAATAACGAAAACACTAACGGCGGAGATAACAAAGCTACCTTACGAATGAACACTGAGAGAGATGGTTCGATAGGTTAGGCAGATGCTGACCACACGTGCATATTTAACCTGTATGCGTGTATGTACGTATACCACATCAACGACATGTATACCCACGCTACAGGCGGTAACCAGCAGCGCTAGCATCGTCGTTCGTGCCGGCGACCCGGGAGGCTACCGTAGGCAAAAGGGGGTGTCAGCCGTCCGGTTCGATTCCGAGCCGTAGACCTTCCACCCACACCCACGCGCACGTACGTAGGCACACACTAGCCAAGCAACTAAGGGTTAGTTAATCTATCTGTCTAGGCACGAGAACGGATACGCGCCGACAATACGAGATATACGGAATACGTGGGCGTGGGCGTGGGCGTGGGCGCACCAGCACCCCAAGACGGGCAATTGTGGCTTGGCCCGCCGTTGATTAACGATTAACGCGCAGCTGCCGTGTTGTGTTCCCCTTCTCGAATCATACCCGCAGCGCGCTTCGGAAGGGCGTGTCGTGGCGTCCGCCACATCACAGCTCGTCCTAGCTTCGGCGCAATTAGGCGAGATATGTACCCTGCCCTTGCCCCCGGGGGCCCTAGCATCTCGCCGGCGCCATGCAGAGGCGAGAATTTGACGGGAGATTAGCTATGGCAGATAGATAGATTGATTGATTGATAGATGGATAGATACATGGAACTATGGGGGGTGAGGGGGGGAGGGGAGGGAGATTGGGGGGCGGGGAATCGCGGAGATACTGGAGAAAGACTCCCACATGGGAAGCGAAGCCGAAGCAAAGGCAAGGAACGGACAGGACAGGACAGGACAGCGATGCTATGCCGCATGCCCGCAGCGTGCCGTGGAAGTAAGATTGATTAATGATCGATGGAAGGCTGACGTCGTGTTCGCATCGATAAGTCAAGATCGACCTCTCCCACCGTAGTCGAGGTATAGCGTCTGGATAGCTTAATAATACCCCCTTCCCGGGTTTATCGAGGTTATACTAGACCTCGTATACCTCATACAAGGACTCCTTGCTTTAAGTTAAGATGTGCAAGGGAAAAAAAAAAAAGAAGAAAAGAAGACAAAACAAAAAAATAAATTTTGGGAAGCCCCAAAGATGGAAACGAAGATTTGTAAAGATGTGTAATAAGTCTGTAATAATGCTACATGTAAATACCTATGTAAATATGTATAACGCTGAAATAAAGTAGTGAGAAAAGTAAGAAAAATAATTTCCCGCACTCTCAGGCTACCGTGAATTGACATGCTTGCTCCCATGTACGCGTACGCAGTAAGAAGTAAGATAAGATGAGGTCGGGAAAGAAGGCGGAAGAAGAAGAAGAAGAAAAAAAACCGGCTGTCTATTCCAAGTTCATCTAAGCAGACAAGCAAGCAAGCAGGCACAAGCAGGCAAGCAGGCAAGCAACCGCATGTTCCATCCATACCGTACGCGCCGAAACCCCCTTTCTGCCCCTGACCGGGGGCGAATATACACAGATAGATAGACGGGCAAGATAACTAGTCCCCTTACCCCCTGTATCTGTATCTGTATCTGTATCTGACACGTTATCCTGAGCCTAGTCCCAACCACCGTAAGCAATCGCCAATATCTGTCTGTCTGTCTGTCTGTCTGTCTGTCTTTGACTGATCGTCCCACTTCCGCCCAAGTCAAGCAAGAGATCCGATCCCCCTTCCCGAACGCCTAGGATGCCTTTCTTCCATCCATTTACTTTAACGTCACTGCGACGACGCGAAGCCGGTAAGCATCATGATCATCATCTTAGTCTGTCCTTCCCCACGCCCGGTATTCCCTTCCCTTCCTTTCCTTTCCTGTCCTGTCCTCGTGGGTATATGTGCCAGCGCTGGTGTACCTTAGTTTGCGCTATGCCCCTTTTATCTCTGATTTGATTCCATGCCCCTCCCCAGCCCGCCCCGTCCCACCGCTATTGTCACCTCCATGATGTAATGTGTATATGTATATATGTGTGTTATGTGTTGTGTAACGTATAATTTTAAGACATTGGGATTAGAAAAAGAAGAAGATAAAACGTTATATCGTAGAGCAATATCGTGAAGAGAAGACAAGATATACCAGCTAGCCTAGCTGTGTTAACATAAACTTGTAGCAGATGCCTGCACGGTAGCACCCGCGCCGGTAAGCCCGTCGGCTTGCCAGTTCCCGCTCAGCGTCACGAGTTTCCGCCTGACGCCGTCGGTGAACCGGGAGCTTACGCCGTCCTCGAGGGTCTTGACGGCGTACTCGAGCACGTCGCCCGGCTTCTCGAGGCTGGCTCTAGTGCCGTCGCGTTGGTGTGTTAGCACCGGCACCCCGTCGCCGTTCCACAGGTAGGTGATGACGGCGGGGTCCTCGGGCGTCACTTGGTCGATGGGTACCGGCGGCCCCGACTCGTCGCGCTTCTGGAAGTTGGGGTCGAGCCGCGACACGCTATCCGTCCAGAGGATCAGCGTCGCGCGGTAGACACCCGCGCTCCACCAGCTAGGCCTCCGGTCCCGCGGCATCAACCGCAGCAGGCGGAACACCTGGCCGCAGTGGAAGATAGCCTCCTCGCGCTGGGATATGCAGCGCTTGTGGCGCAGGGACAGTTCCCAGTAAGAACCGTCGAATCCTTCGCGCCGAGCCAGCCTCTCTATTTCCGGGAAATTTGTAATCGCGTTGAGGGAGATTAGGTGGTAGAGCACTAGATTAGTCTTGCTGGTCGCACATGTCGGGTTCGCCTTGTAGTAGGTAATAGTCAGCTCGTACCACTTCTGGAGCAGAACCTGGATTTCGTCGCGACGGGATTCGAAGGATGATTTTATGCCAGTCCTGTTACCTATACGCCGTGTACCCATGACATCCGAGAAGCATGACAGCATCTGTGTGATGTGGAATAAGCAGGACTGGAGGGGATGTAGTAAAAGCCGCAATTGATGTGGCGTCAGGCTGCCCTGCCTCCTTGATAGGTTATCATTCAGGAGATCCTGAAACAGATCGTAAAGGGAGGGGGTGAGCGAAGGGGGTGTGGTCAGAAGCTGGGGATTGACGTTTGCAGTACAGCCGTAGATGGATTGTACGGCAGCGACCCATTGGTCAGCGTTGGCCGACATCCATAGTAGCTCGGGACCAGGTAAGGGGGCGCAGAGCTCGCTGGTTGACAGCATTGGTGCCGTATCATGGAACAAGCTAAGCTCTTGGTCCACCATGACAAAATTATACACCAGCCTATTGAAAGAGATCAGCGTACTGCATAAGACTATTGGTTGAAATACCGGATGTGGTGGCGTAAGTAACATACCTATTTTGGGATTCTCGGTGTAGCCATGAACGCCATTGGAGCTCAGCATTGGTGGAGCTACTGAACGTGGGAATCATGGATGGCTGAGATTCGAACATTCCGGCGTGCTTTAGCATCTGCATGATATTTCGGTTAGGGGCATGAAGCTGTGTAAGATGGGAGATTGCATTATTGGATGCTCACCGAGAGATACATGCCGCGTTGGCCCATGGCTATGTCCATAAGCCACTTGTCTCCGCTCCAGGCTCCGAGGAGCGTGAAGAGCAGGGCGCATCGAAGCGCGGTAGGGTCGGCGCACATCTCGATGTCCTTCTCGATAATGTCGAATAGCGAGATGCGGCAAGTCTCAATCAGACCAGCTGAGAGAGCCCTTGCTTCTGCCGTAGGGACAGCAGAGGCGCCCTGCGCGATCATGAGCAGGACAAGAAGCGCCGCCGCCTGGTTATTCTGGAGCATCTCATTGGGATCGACGCAGCCGGCCGAGACTAGCGAGTAGAAGAAAGATAGATTTCGAACGTATGAGCGGAGGAAATATTCCAATATTTTGGAAGGCGGAAGAACTAAGAAGCTCATCAACCTTGAACATGTATAGCTCTTGACTGGGCTATTAACCCCTCCGCGATGAATTTCAAGGGCCTTGTGGAGGAACGTCTGCGTTATTGCGAGCATGTTATCACGAGTGCGAGAGGTCATGGGGATGACCGAAGCCATGTCGGTTGCATCCCAGTCGACTTGCTTTAGATATTGCTCCAGGGCACTCCAGGTGCCTTCTTGTCGCGATTTCTGTTCCAAACATTCTAAGTGAACGATAGCTGTTCTCGGACACGTATTTGAGTATATAGGTGGATTACACCGAGCCAGGGGCCAAGCAGCCTCAGCCGCGATGACAACTTCAAACTCGGGTATCATCGTATCGGTGGGGGTATTCAAGGTCATATCAACAGATTTAATAGCGGACTCGAAATCCCCCGTAGACATTATGCTAGTGCTTCTCGTGTGTATAGACCCTCTTGAGGAGCTCATATGTTCTGAATTAGATGAAATATCGCTAAGTTCGTTAAAAGTGGGCATGGGGACGTCGGCTTGAGTGAGAGGCATGTTATTGGTATACATGTCGAGGTCTAAGGGGTACTCAGACCAAACCAGCATGTCTTGATAATTCGGTTCTTGTGGTATAAAATCGTTGCCCAAGTGAAGAAAGTCGTCAAGACCCTCTACTCTTGGGTGAGGAGATGGGAAATCGTCAGAGCTCATTTGAGAGTTCGCCGGGGAGTTTTTCTTGGCGGGGCTCTCATGCTGTTGTATTCGTGGGTCGATTGTCATAGCATTACAGCTATTTTCGGGGGACATAGAGGTTTTTATTGGCGGATCCTGCTTGACCACACTTTGGTCTATATCCATAAAGGCAGGGTTAACTGTTGTGGCTGGTGTTGTTGGTGAAGTTTGCGGCGGTATTGTGATCTGGTTTGGAGTACTGCTCATAGCAGCTGTTGCTTGCGCTGCCCTCAAGGCAGCTTTTGAAGAACGTCGCGCAAACCGCGCTTGACATTCGAGATTCTTATCAGCGCACCGTGCGCATGGAACTCTCTTGTCGCAACCCGTCTTAGCTTGTGCGCAGTTAAGGCACGCAATGGGTGTTCGTCCTGCTACCGTCGGAACACCGCCCGGCAGGGGTTCCATAGGATCTCGGGCCTCATGATATGTTGAGTGATGTCTTTGTAATAAGTCCCTGTAGTAGTTCGATGAGCATATAGTTGAATATGTAGACGCAGGGTCAAAGAGCAAACCTTCGGGCGAAGGACAGTTGGCACGCACTGCATCTGTGCGGTTTTACGTTTGTGTCTATAGCACCGAGCGTCAGTTTCACTAGTCTCTAGAGCAAATGAGTATCACTCACGACTTGGGATATGTCTCTCTAGATGCTCCTTGCGCGTAAAGCTCTTTCCGCAGTATGCACAAAACACCATCGTGGTAGGTTCAGGTCAGGTGAGATCAAGATGGTTATCTTGGTCCAGTCTCGCTCATATCAAGGATGTGAACACCCGCGAAGACTCCCAGAGACTTATAAATCTTCTACCCAAAGAAGTGGTCGTAGGTAAAGTGAAAAATAAAAAACAAAACCAGGAAAGCTCGTCTATACAGGAGGAGAGAGAGGATACAAAAGGCTAGACACTAAATATCAAGGTGAGGGGGATGCAGGGGAGGGAAAGGTCAGGTTGGATATGTTAGGAGGATAAATGAATTCTAACGATATGTACCGTACGCAGTCAAACAATACATGTACGCAGAAATTACATCGAACGTGTATGAATCAGACTTATCCGGATTATGGCTTTCTAAATATGAGAGCGAGAGAGAAAAGGTTATCCATCTCGGGTCTATCAGCAAGACACAGGGGTACAAGAAGCTTACCCATGTAATAATGGGGAAGTAGAGAGTACAAAGTGTGAATGTAAGTGTATAAGTGCAAGTGTATGTGGACCAGTGGATCACCAGTGGACCAGGCGATGCAGCTCTCTTGGTCTTCCTGGTCTTCCTAATACCAATCCCTACCACCCGGGAAGGAGATTTGGATGTACAAAGGGAAGCAAGTATCTTAGACACGGGGGGGTTGTGGCACACAATTAAATGCCCGGCCTAGCCTAGACATTTTCAGCCGCCATCGAATACTTATATCCAGGTACGGCTCGAGAGCTATGACCCCTGCCCCTGGGATGGAGGGGGCAATATAACGATGATGTGCGCGAGTAAGAAACACAGACATCGTCCTGGAGACAGCAGAGACAGCAAAACGAATCTTGCGGTGTTGACTAACACGTAGTCAGAGCGAAAGGAAAAGATATATTTTCCCGAGCTAATGCGAGTGTCTAAGTTTACATTAGCTTATTGGGAGCGCTGTAACCCGATCTCTCTCTCCCAAGGAGACGGACACCACCAAGAGACCCGGTAGCAATAGAAAGTAGACGTTAAGGTCCTGCGGCACTAGCCAAAGCTTCCACCAAATCCGCACATCGTTCCTATGTGCTTATACACGTTAGGTAGACGTTAGGCATACCTTATACAGGTATAAGCGGCAATGGGTAGCAGAGCGTTGAGACAGATATGGCATTATCTTCAACGTAGGAGCCAGCTCGAAAGGGACATCAAGGTCGACAAGGATTCGATTAGCCATGACCATAGTCTTCCGCATCGCTGTTTGGTACCTAAGCTCTCAGGTGGTTCTAGATGCCTATTCGAGGGGAATCACTCGAAGTCGGGCACTTTTTTGACAGGCGGTTGGGTGAAGGGTATGATGGCGCTAGGGGTCATTTACCTAGGCTGTCATCCAAAGGTTGGCGCATGAGATGTAAGCGAGCGAAGGACACATGAAAAAAACCCACACCTATGATCGCCTACGATCGTTCGCCTATAGTAGTTCGCCCTACTCGCGCGATTGCGATTACAAGTGGTTGAGGGACCGTTCCAGGCTTGGTGGATTCGGGAAAGCTGTGCTGTATGGTGGTCGAGCTGGGAGTATGTAAGATCCAACCTCGTGGTTGCATACAGGGTTCCTAGTACCGAGACGTGCAGCAAAGATCTGCGCGTCCAAGGGCCGAAGCAAACCCTGATATGTAGCAACAGGGACCTAGTTACTTGATCGTTTTTATTTTTCGTTTCTCGGCATCATCCTTTTTCCCTACTATAGCTTTCTAGGCTTTTCTTCCAAATTGGTATTATGAAATGAATATAATAGACTAGCATCATAGCTGTTATTGGCGTTTTTAGTTTTCTATCGCGGACTTTTAAACGTAGTAGAACTGTTACAGTAGTGTTGTTCACGACGAAATAATAAAGTAACAGTAAAGTAACAACAAGCTGAACATACATACCTACATACCACACCAGTTATGGCACACATATATGACACACATATACATATTCACACACACACACACACACACACTTACACACACACACACACACACACACACACAATATACACATGCACGACTTTTTGACTCTTTTAAACCCCGGCTTATTGATAAGATGAACGCGTACGTTAAGTAACACTCCCCGATTAGTCCTAGTTGGTCCTATTCTGTGCCTCTATCATGCATCAGCCCTCTCAGCTGTATCGAAGCGTCGGTGTTTAGCTGCTGTTCGGGAAATCTTAAAGTGTAACCATGACTTTTTGTTCGCGTCCACATCACTGGTGAATCTTGCTTCCCGCCTCCACGAATCTCCACGAAATAAACTCGAGTCAAATTGGCTAAGCATCAATGTCCACTTAACGGACTGTTACAGAGCTATGTAATATCGAACATTCTAGGTTAGAGGTTTATTTTTTATATTTTTAACGTAATTTGAAGCATGTGCAAATAATCATGTAAATAAGCTCTTCTTCCTTTTCACCACATCTATATATCGCCGCAGTTCTCTTGCTACGTCAAGCTACATGTTGCATAGATTAAAGGGCCCGACATCTACATATGTATAGGTAGGTATGTAAGTGTGCCTATATGCACGCAATAGTACAATTTACCAAGTATACCCACGTATACATATAGTTTGCGCAACATCGTGCTTAACCGCGTGCGTGCAACTATCTTTACTTGAATACATCCCAATCTCACTACCAAGGTAGATCCTCGCGATGTTGAACGCATGTCGGTCTGGCGCGTTCGAAGGATCTCATAACACATAAGATAAGATATGAGTAGAGATGAGATTATATATTTGACAATCAGCTCTTGATCGCCGCCATGGTACCAACATCAATCTCATCGTAGCAAATCAGAAACAGCCAGTTTTTCGATGACCTTCATATAAGAAATAATAATCAGAAAGAGATTGGATAGAGATCCAATACACTGGGGCACACTCTGAAGGAATTCCCCTAATCAGGAAGGCTACTTATTAGTCCTTTTGCTAGTCCTGATTCGCCGTTTACATAGTAGTCCTTTCAAACAATAGCATAACCAAACTGTCGGGCCGCCCTAACCATACGTGTTCCGTGTCCCGTGTTCTGTGTATTCCGTGTCCCTGGTATTGCCTTAAATCTATTCTTAGGCATTCGCGTGGTATAATCCGGGTTGTTGTCATCGTTGGCACTATTCCTTTCTTCTTAGCTCCCCCCTCATCCCGCGGATTCCTATCAGCTTAGCTGTAAGTGCTTAGCTGTAAGTATGTATAATGTAATTCCCACGTCCCACCAAAGGCACGAGGTACAAGGCAAAGGTTGAGTAGACGAAAAAAGTCTTGGCTTCGGGAAATATCCAACTAGGTCGGCCTCGACATCTTTGGCGCTCCCTCGTAAGGTTTGAGGTTACTCTAGTACAACATTCGTTTATGATCAGTTGCCGCTAGTTGCAACAATACTGACACCTTGTTTTAGACTTTAATTCCTTCCCGCATGCTCGATAGATACATGATAGATTGACGCCTTATTAGCTTGGGCGTTTGTCCAAGTACAGCCAGCCTCTATCTTCCACACCCTACCTATACTCCATACTCCATACTCCGTGCATTTGAATTACATTCGAATTTCTGTGCAGCTAAAGTGGTGATTAAACCTTGTTCCTCCCTCACGCAATGGTTAAAAGGGGTCCATGCTGCGAATAGGTGGGTTGAGCTCATCTCGTGCATTCTATGAACTCAATGCGTCCAAGTATATACACAACGTATTTCCAGTGTATGCCCAGCGGAAGGCGGCTCTCTCTTGTCTCACTGAAGTGTTACGGCCTCCGGCTTGGCTTGGACAGAGAGTTCTTGTGACTTGTTCACGCAGTATAAACATATGGCCGATCCGTATAACTGCAGTCCTAAACTCCGTGCTGATCTCCGGGACAAGACCCGACGAGGCGTGCAATACTCACCACACTTACCCACTCGACGGCGACCGATGCCTCACCCGCAGATCAATATTATGCCTGTTTAATCTACCTAGTGCATGTGTTCATAAGTTATTCATACGTGACCATACATGACCCGACCGGAAGAAAGAATGAAGCGAAAGCGAGCCAAGTTGTGACTCTCTCCTGCAGCGATAGCACCCTATAGCATCCCCTTATATCCTAGTTAGATCCTGGACTAGCTATCCGCCTCTCCCGCCTCTCCCGCGTCATGTATTCCATTAATCGTTTTAGGCTTACGCCACATCGTCCAAGCGTGTCCACTCTTTCGTCGGGATAGTGCAAGACTCGTGCAAGACTCGGCGCCCCTTCGGACTCGGGGTGGATTTCAGGATGTAAAATGTCCCTTAATTGAGTAGAATACGTGTGAGGCGTCGGGATCTCAACCGCCGCAGCCACAGCCGTAATTTCCCCCCCCCACGAGCCTTCGTCCCTTTGGCCAAGGGAGAGACGAGGGAGATGTGTGAGATGTAAGGATCGGCACTCTCCCGTTTCGCAGTCGCTACGATGTCGGCGCATTGCAACGACTATGTACCATCGTCCATGGGCATGGCCTCGTGAGTCTCAATCTATTTTCCAATAGTTCGTATCCGAATACAAGACGGGTAGACCAACAGCAATATTGTCCATTTCAATCCCCGAGAAGTTGCGGTGACTTGAGAACATCGGGATCTGTGAATTCTCTGTGTATGTTCTGTCGTACAGCGCAGAAGCTGAGGGGTCTTACAGGAATTAAGACTGGACGTGTCGCACTACAGTGCTTTTTTCAGGGAGTGTAGTGGCGCCTGTGAGGATCTAGACAACAGAAGCTTCCACGCCTAGATCGCCCTAGATGGTAATCATTATCTTCTTCTTTTTTTCCCGCGATCCTCCTCTTCCGATAGGTCTCCTACCAGAGGGAAGAAGTAAGGGACATAGTGCGTATCCATTTTGCAGCGCAGCCGCAATCGCTCCTCTAACAAATACAGCCTATTGGGGCGAGAGGCGACGCCCTCTCGGGGTGACGGTTTAGCTGTCGGCGCCGCATTTCGTACAGATGCTGTGTAACTGGATCAGATAATTCCTTCGCTCTTTATCCTTGCTAGGAATATGCCGAACTAGCTGTGGGCGGCGGGGCTATGCTTCCAATTCCGATATGTTTTTTCTGTCCCCGTAAAAGCTGATGGCATACTTCCCTGTGAAAGGTCACAAGGAGTGGCTTGGATGCGTTGGTGGTCACTATAGGTATGGCATCCAAGGTATGCTGTGTATGCCCAAGGCAGAAAATAGAAATGGAGCAAACTAGTAATGTTCAACGAAAATAATCCCTTCTATTGCTTGAATTGTCGACGACTTGTAGTACTGCTTCGGGTTGTAAAACCCGAATGTGTTGTAAGGTAATGTGGCTAGCCATGGTGCTGATGTGGTCGCTCGGCATTCTATTCCTGCAAGCCTGCCAAGTTAGGTCTGCATCTTGGGCATGATCGAAGACACCAGTAGTGCTCGGATCTCATCCAACCGCATCCTCATTCTTAGGGTTAGAGTAAATCGACGAAGATGTTTCTGTACATCGTAGGCCGGCTAGACGATAATGTGAGTTGGCATAGTTGGTATTCAACAGTAGCAACTAAACCTTGAAAGGGAATTAACGATGTCCACGATGGTTTTCATATTTCCATTTCCGGTCCGATCTTTCGATTCGTCCTGGAGACTCGATCGACTTTATTCGAATTAGCTGAGGCCAAGCGAGGCGAGCAAAGTGAATAATCCAGCAATGTAAGACGGCCTCCCAGGCTGAAGTTAGTTACTCCGATCCATCCAATTCGGGCGCCGCTCAGGTAGGTCATGATAATGAAGCCATAGATCTCATTTACCGAATTCGGGACGTTGGGAATCCTGCTTCTCTCACTTTGCGAAAAGGAGATCCTTCGCGATAATGTTGAATGTTGAAAATATGCCGGCTTCAGCGCAGCATCTTTATCTCTTAGGACGCAACCCTCTTTTGTTCTTTGACGCGTAAGCAGGGACTCGGTTTTGACGCAGTTCTCGGGCAGCCATGTCTCCTCCCGTGTCCCGGACTCGAACGGACGACCCACCACGGACCCCCAACTTAGAGATGGGACTTCACTCCTAGAACTGAGCACTTCGCGGGAAATCTACCAATAAACTCCGCTATGCTTAGACTTTGGCCATTCCACTGATGGCCGATTCGAGCACAGGGATAAAGTATGGGGAAGATACCGTGCTCCACCGGGCGTCTTTGATAGTGCTTAGCCCTATGAGTGTTGGTGAGTTGGCCTACTACTTTCTTCATAAAGTAATAGTAGTCCGATTCAGCACCATCGGAAAGGACGGAGGTAGCATTCGCCGAATACTACTAGACCTCTCCGCTTGGATATGGATTCTTTCGATATTGCCAACATACCTAGGTACCTACCTAGCTAGCTATATAGGTATATTAGGTACTTAACTTAGTTAAGTTTAATAATATATATTTACTTACCTCTTGGGTGATATAAACGTATCAGGTAACCACTTGGTAGATTGTCTCAATTCCTAGCATAGACTCTAGAGATCATATACTATAGCACCTAATTAGCCCTTGATTAACATGAAAACTCTCTATACGATGACTTACGTAAATCGGCGATGCAACTCTAGGCATCGGTGCTCACTATGTCCGTTCGTCGACGTCTGATGCCGATTTACCGATCTATGATTCGATGGCGCCGGCACTTGGGACAGAGATCGAGTAATAGAGCGCCTTTTCCACCCAGTCGGGACGCTTCCCCCTCCCCTTACATCGCTTACCACAGATTTCGGGCGTGCTAAGAAACGACTGCATAATAAGCATACGTAATCATATGGAGGTTGCGTGCTGCTTACCTGTCACATTACTTCTGACTCTATCACATATACAGAACCGACGGGAGGTGGACTGGATTACTTCACCTAAGCACTATTAATGCAGGCGGGAATCGCATTTTATATGCCCGATATATGGTTCTGAGTCAGTAGAGGCTAGCGGCAAATAGGGGGCATGCTGACGTTTGTTGGCGTTGCTAACGAGCAGGAATAGGTAGAAGTATAGAGATGCCGCAGTTATTTGCGGAATTCCAAATGTCTTATGTGACTGGCCCATATTTCATATCTACATTAATTATTAATCAAAATAATTGTTGCTTAGCAGCGTAAAGACAGTTGTGGTGCCCGGTTTACTATAGCATTTCTTAATATGATAATTACTTGGAAAGAAACTAAAGTTTCTTGGGAACTAGAATTTAAGGGGCATGTCTTCTATTAAATAAGAAGACGAGCAGAACCCCGCGTTTCTAAACCTGCTACGAAGACTAAATATAGTCGCTCTTTGCTATCGACCAGTAACAGTCTCTAAAGCATACGGGTGGCAGCCTAAAACAATAGAATACGTCGTACGCAGCCATGCACATTATAAGACATCCACGTAGCTTGAATTAAACCAGAATACACATGCTGCCATGTTTATTATGGGCTTGTACTGGGCTTGGAAAAGGAGCAATTTGTTTGGGTCAAGTAAGATACCTCATCGGGGCTGGCGGGTTCGTCTATACGAGATGTTCTATAGATCCAAAGACAAGCACATTTTTTCCCAATCTAGAACGCGTACTCACTGTTTACGTATGACCCTTCTCATATGCAGGCTTTCTGCAATATGACGGCTCGCGGAAGCAAGTGGGCGTAAGTAGCAGGGGAAAATCCTGCCTTGTTCGAGAGACGGCAGAGCCTTGAATGCCTGCCCCTATCGGCACCGAGACACTTGCGGTGAGTATATGTGCTCCGTATTTCTACTGTCTGCAGTGTAAAACATCCAAATAATGCTGCGGCAAGCGACATAGCCGCGCGTTCTCGTCCGACTAACTTATGAGTTATCATATGACGGAGAGGAGTGATTATCTCGAGCCGAACGAACTTTCTCACGGATATATCTATACGAGGATATCCGGTAGATTTGGATCCCTCCGTTGTACACTACTATACTGATTCGACTATACGCATGCCCCGAGGACGCACGTATCACAAGCCGGAGCTTCATGCCACCATTTCGGACTCCGTGGGAGGGGGGCGGTGACCGGACTGGTTGAGAAAGAGTGGATAATAGGAACCACCGACGGCGATGGGAAGAAGAATAAACAGTTATGAACTATGGACGCATTATAAAGATACATGAGAAGATTAAAAAGGGGTTTGCCTTTTGTGGAAGAGGATATTTGATGGCTAAGAGAAAGAACCCGGGGCCGACTACAACAAGCTGCGATACAACACTACCGTGTTTTATTCAGAGAGATTTTACGACATATTTCTAAAGCGCCGACAATAGTTTCAAGACTTGAGAAGGAGCAGATAGGAAGAGAGGGAAAATTGGATATAGGTTGCGCGAACTCGTCCTTTACATACCGAAGGCCACACGACGATGACTACCGAATCTTCAACTACTATAGCGCCGGGGTTACATGGGGTAGACTTGGATACGTACGGACAAGAGATGAACAATGGACCTAAGAGTGAGCGATAAGAAGGCTTAGCTGCCTCAGACTGTCTGATGGAGCTCTTGCAAGGTGTCACTAGGGCACTGAAGGAGTTAACTCGCCAACGAGAGATGACACTTGAACAAGCATAGCTAAGGCCATACACCAAGGACCAAAAGACTCGATTAACCTAGTGCCTAATCACAGGTGGAATGTAATTAATTATGGACTCTAACACACTTCAATTTGATAAGAAGGATACAACAGCTTAGGATTGGGATGGCACATAGCTGGAAGCAGACGTCTACACCTGGACTTGCCGAAATCCGAACAGAGAGCCCTATGGACGACGACAAAGGCCCTATGGACGACGACAAAGGCCCTACAGAACTATCATAACGGCTCGACCACCTGTTGTCGCCGCACCTATACTAAGCTTGATTAGCCTAAAGAGGGGGTAAGGACCGAGCACTACGAGCTTCCCTATCCTTGATAGGATATATACCAAGCTCCTGGTCCCTAGATTATAGGCAACCCGAGTAGACTCATATAGGGTCATAGGATGTCGCTCTAGCACCCCTCGTTGGCGATCACCGGGCAAATACAACTATCAAATGGAAGCTATGGGAGGAAGGCTGCAAGCCACCACTCGAGTTATCCCTCCCAACACGTGGTGCTGTCAGAGATACCCTTTGATGGTTGTCATACACAGAGTGAATGTCAGGATAGATAGTAGGTATTGAACTAGTAACGCTTGGCCTTCTATCCTCTTACGAGGGCGCTGCGCGCCCCTTATATAGTAGATAGACCCCTGTAGCTACCCCTAACCCCCTTATACCCTGACAGGTGCAAACGTTAGCAAGATAATAGAATATTAGACTCACGTGCTGCGGATCTTTTATCCTTTATACACTACAACATAAAAGACGCCTTTACAAAAATACAGGTCTTGATAGCTTAAGCTTCTTTCTGACTAGTGGGAGGAAGACGGCGCAAATAAATCGCAAGAATGAGAACCGTGCTATAGTATCGGTCCTTAACTTCCTAAAGATTACTCAGTTAGGTATTCCAAATATCAGCACCCACTACTCTATATTCTACAAATACTAGCTACAAGCATCAGTATATAAATAAAATAACCTACAAAGTAAAACCACAAGATAGGTTGGTCACATAGGTCATGTTATTGCTAGACACCTCGTACTTAACGCATCACTAGACTGAAACACACGCTCCCAAGAAGAATAGATATAAAATTTTATTCATTTCTCTTTTGTATCAGACAAAGGTTTTGGCCATAATTGACCATGATATAACGAGACAGCATGTGTAGTAGTAATGTCTCGAAACCTCGATTTCACCCCTTAAATGCTTGAACAACCCTTACCTAACACTAGGCGTAAATTCTTTGACGTAAAGAGATTGTTTTACGAAAAATGGTACTCCATCTTGCGTCATTTCTTGTTGGCTCTATATTAAAGAAGACTGCCTCTAGGTAAGTAAATACCTAACTACCTACCTATACACCATAGGCATTATGTATTCATTACTTCAATCATAGCTAGTCCTATGAGTACTTTACAAATTGCCCTCGAACTTATTTCAAATTAACAATGCCAACGCCCGAACAGATGTAGAACCTAAGAACTTCCCTTCAAAACCTGTCAACTATATCTTGGTCCGCTTCTTAACTTTGCGATACAGATCCTGCTCATCCGTCCAGGCATCTTCGAAAGCAGTTGGTAGTTGCTTAAAATGCTCATCTCTGTGGCCTAGGTACCGTACCATTTGGAACGCGCCTGTACCAACTGACATAGTCTGTCCCATGATGATCTTCTCACTCACGCCCTCGATACGATCTGCCTTCATTCCAGCCGCGGCATCGAACAGGTGGTCTGCCGTCTTCTCAAATGATGCTAGTTGCAATACGCTGTCTCGCATCTTGGATAGACCGAACCGAGTAATACCAAGAACCTCACCCTTATACGTCATGACGTCGGCTAACAGCTCCATATGTCGCGGATCGATGTCCATATCGCCCATGACACTCGAGATTTCTGCGGCGATGGTACTTCGTGCTGCTTCGATGCCAAGGACGTCCCGACATTCAAGAATGCTGTTCGTACGGACCTTGGTACCGATAACACCTTCAGTATTTATGCACTGTCGGAGACCATAACCCTCGACTAGTACGGTATAGTAGTTGATTTTATTGTCTTTCTTGTCTTCTTCAGTCTGGATGATTGCACGGGTAGCATCTGGATATCCAGAGATTGGAACTGACGGCAATACACGCTTGAGGTGGCTCACTCGAACGAGCAAGTCAGCTGCCGCCTCTGCGATCGCCGCTTTGCTTTTGGGTGCTCGTTTGGCCAAGGAATCAGCGTCTGGGGGTCTCACGGTTATCTCAATAGTTGCATCTTGTTCGAATACTTCAATATCCGAATCTGGGATCTTCAGCTTCTTTTGTTTGTAAATGGCGCATTTAATGTCCTCAAGGCCGATACCAAGATGCATTCCTTCTAGGGCCTCAGTGTTGATATGAAGGGTAATAAATGCCCTGTGTGGCCCCCATTCGTCATCAACGTATCGAATAATATCCTCGATATATGTCTTCTCAATTCTTGCTCTCACAAGATGTGCCACCTCAATCTGTCTATTGTTTTGCAGGGGACAGGTGATAACTGGCGTGCTGATCAACTTTGAGGCGTTGATGATTTCCTTGATACGTGGTACACCTTGTGTAATACTCATTCCGGCAACACCAGCAAAATGGAAAGTCTTCAGGGTCATCTGCGTTCCTGGCTCACCGATTGACTGAGCACCCACTGCTCCTACTGCATGGCCCGGTTCGACACGCGCTTTAGAATATTTCTCTAGGCATAGCGCAATGAACTTTCTAACCGTGCGTTCGGAGACCTTTGCGACCCTCTCCGACGCTAGTTTTGGAACTGCGAAGACTGCGCCCCTTTCCTTCTTGTGTATTGTCGCTAATGATCCATTAGGTTTGGTAAGCATAGGTTCGAGACCTCCAGCTGCTCGGAATTTAGATAACTTCTTCGCTAAACCCTCCATATGCCCATAGACGGTGTCGAGGAACTTTCGAGCACTCTCATGCTCGTCAATAGCATAGTCGCTGTCGTCTCTGTATTCTAGTGGTTCTCCGTGTAACAATCCTCGTCTCTGATAGCGGTCGCGTTCCTTTTTGAGGATGGAGTCGCAAAGCTCCAGGATCTCAAAAGGTAACAACGCTTTATCGGAATTTTTCCAAGTGAGATTTTCGGCATGGGACCAAGTTCGAGCGAAGTTGACTGGCACAGCTTTACCTTCCATGTCGACGGGATCGAGCTTGTCTGCGCCGAACTGGAATTGTACTACACCTCCGCCCGAGGTTCTGACGGTATCATCATATTGAGTTGAAAGATCTTCCAGCGACTTCATTAAACGACGAGACATATATCCGGTTTCTGCAGTTTTGACGGCCGTGTCGACCAGACCTTCTCTTCCAGAAATAGCGTGGAATAAGAATTCGGTTGGCACTAGACCAGTGTAAAAGCTGTTTCGAACGAACCCCTTTGCCGGGGCTTGGCGGGTGTTCTTATGGAAGTGTGGAAGGGTTCGATCTTGGAAGCCATCAGCTACACGTTTTCCACCGATAATTTGCTGTCCGACAACGGCAACCATTTGAGCGACGTTGATAACCGAGCCCTTCGATCCAGACGAAGCCATAATCCAAGGAGCATTGTTTTTACTCAATGTCTTGATACAATAGTCTCCCGCGGCTTGACGAACTTTGCTGAGGGTGCCGGAAATCTTGTTTTCTAATGTTTCTTCCATACTACATCCTGCTGCTTTCTGTAGTTTATTCGCATTGAATTGCTCGATAAAGACATCTGACTGTTGGTACGCATCCTCTACGAGCGCTTGCTTCTGTTCGGTAAGAGATGCAGTAGGGTAAACATCGCCGATACCGATTGAGAAGCCACGATTCGTCAACACTCGCGCACAGAGCTTGGCTAATCGATTCATCGTCGTTACGGCTGCGTCCGGACCAAAATCTCTTAGAATGACATAAAAAATAGACTCCTTCTTGCCTGCCCCCACAGTGGACTTGTCCATCCTGCCGCACATGACTTCCGAATTTCTCACAACTAGCCAGCCATCGTTCGGGCACATATCCGGGGCCGGAGGCTTTTGGCCTGGCTGAAGTGGCTCTGGCTCGGAGAATTCTTTGCACTTGGCATCAAGGTTGACTTTAACTGGTGAGGCCTTGTTCGGACGCATAAGCATACTGAAGACTTGCTTTCCAGTCCAAAGTCGCTTAGGAGCAAAAATAGCTGGAGGGGGAAGGTCGAGATGAGTGACACCGTCCATCATTTGCATCACTACATAGGTAAACGTCCTGCGATCGTAGAAATTATCTTTGCTACTAAGCAGATATGCAGCTGTAATGAAATCCTGTGTTGCTGCAATAATAGGCTCTCCATTCTTCGGCGTCGCTAGATTGTGCTTTACACCCATGAGTTCCATGGCTTCAGCACGAGCCTCTTCCGTCTGGGGAACATGGAGATTCATCTCGTCTCCATCAAAATCGGCATTGTATGGTCCGCATACACATTCATTGAGGCGAAAGGTTCTCCATGGTCGAACTTTGGCAAAATGGCTCATAATACTAAGTTTGTGAAGTGATGGCTGTCGATTGAACAGGACAATATCATTGTCCTCGAGATGTCGTTCAACTATGTCTCCTTCGCGCAAATCTCTGGCGGCTGATTCCTTGTCTGCAAATCTTAAGGACACTTTGAATGCCTGGTCACCGTCTTGTTTTAGGATGGCCTGGGCTCCTGGCCACACGTAAGGGCCGTTTAGTATGCATTGCTTTAGTTTATTGATGTTTGCGCGGTTGACTCTTTCGGGATATGTGAGGTTCTTGGCGACGAGCTCGGGTACGGCAACCTGATTAATAGCTAGGTTTGGATCGGGTGAGATGACAGTTCGACCAGAGAAGTCGACACGCTTTCCGGACAGATTACCACGGAATCGACCCTGCTTTCCTTTCAAACGCTGGCATACACCCCTCGTCGTTTTCATACCACTACTCTGTAGACCGGGAACATCGCTGTTTACATATACCGCAATTTGCAGTTGCATATATTCCCACTGTTCCATGATGGTCTGGAGAGCAGTGCCCTTTTCCAGCGCAGCACGGATGAGACCACATGCCCATACTATGTCTCCAAGACGGGTTGTCAGGTCGTCTTCATTACTCGCACCCTCCTGGGCTACGGATGGTCGAATGCACACGGGAGGGGCAGGGAGATATTGCCATAAGAACATTTCAGGCCGTCCCTCTGAAGGATCAAGTCCAAGTAACTCGCAATCGGTAGGGCTGATCTGCTTAAACAAATTCAGAACCCTGAGGGGATTTAAATCCTCAAAAGCCTTCCTCAAATGCTTATCAAGGTCGTGGACATGTTTCTTAGCCTCCAGAAAGGAGTTATCAAACTCAATCTTACTTGGCGGAGGCTGCTTCTTCTGTGACGTTGACTTATTGTATGCAACGAACTTGTCATGGACAATTTTAAGAGCTCCAACTTTTCTAATTTGACCATTCACCGCGCCACAGTATGGGCAATTCTTCGTCTTTCTACATTGCGTATTGATCTTTTTGCATATAGCGCTTCGTCGCATGTTGTCGATAAAAGGTCTTCTCAACTCCTTGAGAAACATTCGTCGTTCTGGCTCCGTTAACAACACCCGTGAGCAGTCTTTGCATATATTCTGCAAGATCGTTATCGTAAACTTGATATAACCGATGTGAAAGGCCGGTAGAGGTAGTCGGATGTGGCCAAAGTGACCAGTGCAGTCTTGTAAACGAAGGCCACATGTTGAGCATATACCTGTCTTGCTCGACGTCCCCTAGGAAAGACTAACATTAGTACTAATACTAAGCAAACCATCATTAATCATAGTAACTTACCAGTCTTTTGTCAAGTATACCATTCTGTGTTGGTTCTCTGCCCCTGTCAATATCGTACATAGTTCGATCGGAAACTTCTATGACAGCTTGATTGACAATGTCTTGATTAGACTGGATGCCGAACTTGATCTGCCTGAATTTCTTGGGAAGTTTATCCACGACCTGGTGTTTGACCGGCGCAGCCGAGGCGGTGATAGTGGTGGTAGCCATTTTCCGTAGTATTTACGACGGGCGCGTCGCAAGAAAGCTCTTTCGCGAGAGGGGTCTTAAGGTCAGTCGGAATCAGGTATTTTGTTGCGCGCCGCAATCGCTGTGAGTAGGAGACGATTCATTCCATACAGTAGTTGAAGTAAATCGTTAGGATAAGGAGGATAAGAGGAGGGTACAGTAAAAAGACCACTTGCCGCCACGTTGAAGTGTAGAAACGAAGCTCGATTCGATGGAAATGGAAATTTTAGTTTCGCGAAAACTCAGGCTACCTGAGATGCGGTTAGAGTCATTCTAGTTCGTGCCCCACCATCCTATCGGAACTGATAACTTGATAAGGGTGGGGTAAGCTTCGCAATTATGGCTTAGTGGGAAAGCCTCACAGCCTCATAGCGGGGTTACAGGTACTTTTATGCAGCGCGTGCAGTACCTCCATACAGGCTGTTAAACTTTATGTGGTCGTCATAGGCAGGGGTTGTTATGCTGCACTAAGGTGTCAATTTAAGGCTGACAAGGACAACAAGGTCCAATTACCATGTGATACATTTGTTCCCACGTGTAAATATTTCCTACATTCCTACATTCCTACCTACCAGATAATACCAACATCTTATTCTCTACTCCCCAAACGGTCTATTAACGGTCTAATAGTAAGCTTTATTCTATGTATATTATATTACTTTTCTCACCGAATTGCCCATCTCGGACCCAATAATTCCCAACCTTACCGACCCTATCTAAAGAGTTATAAGCGGGCCAGACGACCGATCTTAATAATAGATTTAACATATCTGACACTTGGCTTTTTGAGTTCGAGTTTCTTATTTATTACTTTATTTAACCGCTAGTCAAGTTGGCGGGTTCGCTGATTTGTCTCCCGCGAAGTTTCAGAAGTGTCCGTCTACCCTTACGACCTGTCAACAGTCGACTCTCCAGCGTGTCTAAGAGGCGGATCTTCGGATGGCCCCCCGGCCGCTCCGGTAAGATGCCCCCAGAAAGTAGCGATGTCAATGCGCCCAACGACAAGAAGGAGGTCAAGAAGGTAGAGAAGTCGTATCTAGCTAGTGCCGTAGATTCTATCAACCCATGGACTACGAATCGAAGCACTACGCCGACTCCGAAAGATGCCGCACCGAAGACGAGTCAGCCGGTACCTACTAGGAAAGCCGAGGACCATAGCACAAACACTCTTTACGGTCAGAGTTTCAGAAGATATCCATTGGACTGTCCACCGTTGAATGTTATGTGGTTTCATGCCGTGGATGTGAGTAGCATATCTTAACAGTTCTCTACCTTACTCGCAGTCTTCTGACATCTTGTGTTTTATTCTCAGGTCCCCAAACGAAAACCCAACTTTCTAAAGACGAAGAAGAAAGAAGACGACGCAGCCAAGCAAACGCCACCGAAGAAATTCGTCGCATTCTCCAAGAACGATTCCAGATCGATCGAAAATGCCTACCAGAAACTCTTGGAAGAGCTCGAGGACGAACGAGGCAAGGGTTCGAAAAACAAGCAAATTCGCTCAAGCTCTCAACGTAGGAGAGCTGTGTCGTCAGAGGATGAACATAATACCAGTATTGATGGGGAGAATAGTCCGCAACAAGGCGGTCTACGAGTCCCGGTTAATGAAGACTTCTTATTCGATGTTGACATAGAACAACGTGAGTTGGCGCCGGTATATTGGTTAGGTCCAATTTATGATGTCCGCCGTGGCACTTGGTTCTATCAAGAAGGGTCCACGTTGCGACCCTGCGAGGAGAACCTAGCAGCTCAGCTCGAGGAAGGCTACTTGAAAATCAAGCCATGGACGTATCCTGCACCAAGCATCCGCAGTAGCTCCGGAGTGCAGGATGTCACCCCTAAACCATCCTCGGAAAACCTAAAGGCAACCGCCAAGTCGCAGACTGACAGTTCACTTAAGTCTCCTCAGCTCCCAGTGCAACATCAACCGCAGACTTACCGGCTCTTCGGTACTTACATGAACAGTATAGCAACTTACCAGGACTCAAACACTGCATGGCTTTCCTCGGAGAGTGTCTTTTCCTGGGTAACATCAACGGTATATCAGAGGTTTGCTGGCGGTGGTTATATGAATGGCGTAAAACTTGTGCGTGGCTACTCAGAGCCTGGAAAGACAAAAGATGGGAAAAGACCACCTACTCCCACGACCGCCACTCTACCCCCCGAGAAAGTGGACGACAAGCAAGAGAAGTCTATCAAGCGAAGATCTGCTCCGCCTAGTACACGTTCAGAGGATACTTCAGACCTAGACAAAGAAGATGACGAAACTATAACCGAGGCTCAGCGCCGAGAGAATCGCCTAAAGCGGCAGTTTTCATCATTTATCGAAGCTTCTGATGACCCAGAAAAGCAAGATGAGCAAATCCGAAAGCGTGAGGAACAAGAAATCCAGGACGACTATAATGGACAGGACGGTGAAACGCAAGGACGTGACATCGAGCATCTTGTTCTCGTTACCCACGGGATCGGGCAGCTTCTAGGACTTCGGTAAGTATTTCTATACTACCGTAATGAATTCTAGCACAAATACTAATCCGTACTTCTAGGATGGAAAGCGTCAATTTTGTCCATGATGTTAACATGTTACGAAAAACAATCAAGGCGGTGTATGCACATTCAGCAGACTTGAAAACTCTTAATAAGGAGAATGATAACGGACCAGGTAATTGTAAAATCCAAGTTCTCCCAGTTTGCTGGAGACATTTACTGGATTTCCCCAAACGGCGAGAAAAGAAAGGCGAGACCGACTTAGGTGATATCGGAGACGAAGAGGATGAATGTAAGTATCCTACTCAAGACCTTTAACCCTCTAGCTATGAATTAACAACTCGCCAGATCCTTCTCTGGAAGATATTACTATTGAGGGGGTCGCATTTGCCCGTTCTCTTATATCAGACCTCGCTCTGGACGTTCTACTCTACCAGAGCGCCTACCGAGAACAAATTGCCGAGATAGTCCTAAAGGAGTCGAATAGGATTTATAAGCTCTTCATAGAGCGAAATCCCGACTTCAAAGGCAAAGTTCACATCGTCGGCCATTCATTAGGCTCGGCAATCATGTTTGATATCCTCTGTAGGCAGAAGGAGAGACCAAAACCACCGGAGACACCCCGTACCTCCCTTCGCTTCTGGCCCTCTCATGAACGGTTTGAACCCTCCCAAGATCATCGAGACCTTGCCTTCGACTTCGAAGTAGAAGACTTCTACTGCCTCGGCTCGCCGATTGGACTTTTCCAAATGCTCAAAGGACGTACCATTGCAGCCAGGAGCAAACCGAATGCTGTCCCATCCGAAAGTCCCCTCAACCCAGAATATGTAGAAGACCCATTTCTCACTTCTTCCATTGGGTCAGATCAACGCATTTCAGCCATTACGGGTCATCCATTCTCGGTATCATCGCCAAAAGCAGGACAATTGTTCAACATCTTCCATCCTTCTGATCCGATTTCTTACCGCCTAGAGCCGCTAATCTCACCAGCCATGTCATCCCTCAAACCCCAACTCTTACCCTATACCAAAAAGGGCATCTTCGGTGCCGTAGCCCCACAAGGATTATCAGGCCTCGGCGTCAAAGTAGGCCAGAGCGTCAGCGGGCTCTGGTCTAGTTTCAGCGCCGGCATCGCCAGCAGCATCCTTAACCGCAGCCTTGGACTAAGCAACGAAGACGTTGCAAACTTTAACGCCGCGAACAGCAATAATAATCCTTCGCAAACAATACCTCCCGGAGCCGGTACGAATATCGTTTCCGGCAGCGTGATCTCTGATACCAATGCGCAGTCCGAAAAGACTGACGCGCGGAAGAGGGCGCTGGCCCGCCAGAACTCATCCAACGGGCCAGGGGGTAATTCTAGCTACGACGCAACGCTCATCGACGATGATCTCGAGACGCTCTACGCCCGGTTCCAGAAGAAGCGCATCGAGGAGCATAAGAACAGCGCCAGTCGCGCCGAGGAGGGCCAAGAGCTTGGTGAGGCGTGGGCGGCCGAGGAGCGAAAAGCGCAGAAGCTGCGCAGGGAGGAAGCGAAAGTGCGCGCCCTGAACCGAAATTGCAGGGTTGATTACAGCATCCAGGAGTAAGTCCAAAATGCCTCTTTCCTACTCTTTTCGTCCCTATAGTAAAGGGGGAGCAGCCTCAAATTCGGAATTAGGAAGATAATCGGCAATTGCTAACAAGTTACTGAACTACCTAGGAGCGCGCTTGACTTCAACCCCATTAACACTATCGCCTCGCACATGAGCTACTGGCAGGACGAAGACGTCAGTCATTTCATCATCTCGCAGCTCTTATCCCGAAAGAAAGAAGACGAGAAGCAAAAAGGAGACCAAGCCCTTCTTCGCATTTAAATAAGACGGCCTGTTCTTCTGTTGTTACGGATTTGTTACGTTCGAATACACGTCCGGTCGACGTACGGCATTTCACATGCCGTGGCCTATTACGAATCCCAAGCGCCACTCAATTATATCACATGAAGAATGGATATATTTCGCTATTAGCTTAGCTCCTGTGGCAATGCCTAGGAAAATACTACTTGCCTTCGCGCCGCATCATAGTATATAGCACATGACAAACACATGCCCTCCCACAACGCGGACCGCAATCAAGGGACACGCAGGCACCTCGACGCCGCATATATTCATACCAAGCGCAGACCTAGGCATAGGATAAGATACTCTGAATCATAGTCTACATCGATGGAGAATGCTAGACTCAGCCCATACACCTTTCGAATTTCCCCTCTTTCCCTTTTCTAGAAGACGGAGTTGGCGCCGGATGGATTGATTGGATGGGCGTAGATATGTATGTCGATAGATACCTAGATACCATTTTAAATAGCATGATAAGAGTTAGGCTCGCGGCCTACAACTGTGACGATAACGACGTCTTCCGGGTACTTATATTGTAAGTGACTGTCTCGCGATTAGGCCTGCCTCTTATAATGCAGGAAAACGACTACGACAAATGAATCCAGGCTCTCAATACCGTTCTTGTCGAAAACTTATCACAATCAGAACGACCTACGACATTACAATTCCATTATAAGAAGGAAGTATCACTCTCAACGCCGTCTAAATAACGTGATTCCGACAACCTCATCTTACGATAACCTCAGGGGCAGGAGGCCACAACAGTGTGGCCTCGGTACCCTACAGGACACCAGCGTGCAATTAGCGAAGTAGTTTTAATGCTAACGAGTCAGAAACACAAATATTCAATCGGACGGACAAAGTCAGAGGCAATTAATGAAATTCATTCGCATTCAGTGTTCCTAGACTGGGAACAACCACTGCGCAGAAGTGTATTTGTATGGTGCTAACGCAACCAGAACGAGAAACCCTGCAATGTCCCTAGCAAAGCAAAACCATGACTCCGTGTTCCGCAACAGAACTTTTCCGGATCCAGGCCAGATTTTTCCCCTTTTTCCATTGTGCCATAATTCCGACCAATTGAGATTACTCGAGTTTACCAAATCACGACCTGCCATAGTAACCCACCCGCTTACGCGAAGGGTGCCCATAAGAGAATATACAAAGGGTGTTTGTCGAAGATTAATAGAGATTGACCCTCCCAATCATCCACTGCTCTGGCAACCTTTCCAAAGGCCACGGTCGCCATCCACCTTCATAACTTGCCGAGAAGAAATTGAATTTGTAATGAAGTCATCGCGTCGCAGAAAAAGCTCGAGGTATCTTTATGGTGAATCCGCTTAGTTAGGGCACTGAGACTGGACGTGTCCAGGCTGCTGGCACTTGTAGCAGATCTTCTCTCCGCCGGTCGAGGGTTTAGTGCAGTCACGGGAGAAGTGGCCATTCTCGCCGCAGTTGTAGCATTTGCTACCATTGACACATTCGCCTATAGCTAGATTAGAATGAAAGCATATGCCTTATAATTTCAACTTTACTCACGAGACATGTGGCCATAACCACCGCAAGAATAGCAGGTCTTACCACCTTGGCCACCGCCTCCGTTATAGCCGCTGCCAAAGCCACCACCACCACCTCCTCCGTAGCTGGCTGAGCCGTACGATTCAGTGCAGTTACGGGCAATGTGGCCAGGCTTACCACACTATAACCGGAAAAGTTAGTTTTACGATAATAGCCAAACAGGCAGTATTGTGAGAACTTGCCTTGTAGCACTCCTGGGAACCACCACCACCACCACCACCACCTTGGGGGCCGCCAGCCGGAGCGCCGCTCTGAGGGCAGTCACGGCTTATGTGACCCGTCAAACCGCAGCGGTAGCATGACTTGGTGTCCTTAGGACCATCAGGGCAATCGCGACCTAAAATCATCTTCTGTTAAACGCTGTTCAGTTGGAATTGGGAAGGCGCTAAGCTTACTAAAGTGGCCTTCGCCGCCACAGTTGTAACTGCGAAAATGTTATTATAAAACATCCATCAAACTAGAGGTGGGAATATTTCTTACCACTTGGGCGGACCACGGTTAGGGCATTCTCGGGTCTGAAAGTTTGTCAGTAAATAAATAATCGTACAGATAAACCGTCTCGCAGCTCAATAAGCTCCTTTTGTGAGACATACCTGATGTCCAGGCTGACCGCCTGCGTGAAGTGATGTTAGATGATGCCTCGCCCACGAAATTAAAACAAGATAGACGTGGATTAGAGAAAGGATGAAGTATTTTGACTAGTAACACACAACCAAAAGATTTTTTAATGTTGGTATACTCGAAATCAGGAAAATTAACGGGGGCACATTTAATACATTTTGACAATTGCTTGATAAATAAATATCATACAATAACATCAATACAGTAGTTATAAGTGAAGATATAGGGTTACCAGAATCACACGAGGAAGTAGACAATTGTTAAAAATAGGTAATGTAATGACTTACAAGTGTAGCAGGTACGAGTGGAACCTTGGAAATCCATCTTGACTTTGTGGATTCAAGATGATGCGAATGATCGAAGTCTGTCAAAACGTAGATAGTGTTAGCGAGTGAAACCCCATTAGAAAACGGAGTATTATGCCATGTAACCATTGACTGGCACAGACAAACGGTCTTCACTCCACATAGATTGAGTGCCAATACCACCAGTTCGAACACCACCCCCTCAAGCTGCCAAGTTACAGTTTCATTGGAAGCTTTGAAGCATTTGTAGGTGCCGCCAGAGACCCAAGAGATTGGTAGCAAGTAACAGATATAGAAAGACGACGTAGCGCAAAGTAGGATGGACGTATATAGGGCTGATAGGGACACCGATTCGTCATGAATGCAAGGTGATGAGTGTGGGGATTAGGCGATAATATCTGAGAGGCGCGTACTGATATGTACGCCCGTGCAGCGGGGTTATGTTCAGTGCACCAGAAGGGACCACGAAGGAGGGGTTCATAGTCGCCAACACCAACACCAACACCAACGAATGAACTTGACATTAATGTAGGTAAGTAGGAAGTTGAAGCTTACCGTAACTTTGATATGAAGCAACAGCGTTGAACTACCGTTGACTTGAATTCGAGTTCGTAATCTAGCAGCGACCACGAAATAGATGTTGGTGTCGTACTAGGTCCTCGACAAGATTGTTGTTAGTGGGAGGACCGATATGAAGACGGTGAACGATGTGTGTGTGTGTATGGGGAATAAATTTTTTTTATCGTGTGGTAGGAAGGACAACGAGAGAGGGAAAAAAAGTATGTTGACGGAAGGATGATCGGTTAGTTAGCCTGTGGAAGGAGTTGGATGGTGGGGTGATGAACGTCTAAGGTCGAAGCCAACGGCCTGAAAACAGAGATTTTCAAGGCAGCGGCAATACAGAAGGGGGCGAGATGCTAAGCGGCAGGTACACGAATAAGTACCCTAAGTACTTAAGATGCCACACATATTTGTACATGCAGAGAGGTATAGGTACTTACAAGGTAACTTCAATGATGGTATGTATACCAAAGGGAGGAGTGCGTTGAAATTTAGAGTTGAAGTTTGGACGAGGGAAAGAATCTTATTATCGATTTCGCAGAAGGAGAACGATACAACGTCCTAATCGCTGTTGAAATTCTTGTGGACGTAATAGCGCAATAGCGGTTGATTGCTAACCATAAAAATTTTTGTGGGCTTCGCCAAATTTCTATTTAGAAATTAGGACGTCGGCTGGCTATTCTGCCCATTTTAGCGCCTAAACGGCACGTGCGATGTTTTACCGCCATTTTTGTACAGTACAAGTACTATATCGCTAGTGTATCTAGACATTCATATATGATAAAGATAATGGCAAACAAGGTCATATATCTTGTCGATCTAGGTCCTTTCGACTGACCACATGTAGCCTAATCGCTAAACTGACCACCTACCTCTGAACTCCTAGACTCCTAGATATATGAAAAATAAGCAATATAACATGTTTAATAATAAGGCTTCTTTTTCTATTAATACGGTGTCTCATAGTCCTATTTAATCTAACTGGAGGCAGCCCTGCGGGCTGCACAATATGCCCGAGTTTACATAATTGCGCACCGGCCATATACTGCCCATTGAGTTACTTTCCTATTTAGGCCATGGAAAAAATTCGACACAATAACCCCTCGTAAACTCGGGCATATTACTTTTATCACAAACACTCGAGGTTCAAATTTCCCGGCTCATAGAATGCCCGTGTCTCGAATTTGATATTTGGTACCAATGAGCACAGCTGATAAGGTGCTGGGAAAACTATTCCAGGGGTAATTTGTATTTGATATATGCCAACGATCTTGTCGAAGTTGGGTCTGTAGTTTTTCACATGGCAAATTTATATGTTCCTACTTCTTACTCGCACTATGATATGAATATATAAATCTACTGGGCACCGTGTAGCAATGAATAAGTAAGCTTCGATTATTTCTCATACTGTAGTCATATTACGAATTCTCATTTAGACTCCTCTCGGATTAGCCCATCGCTCAAGATAAATATCCCTTCGTTGTAAACTTCTATTATTAAACCGAATATTATACTTGGGTAGCCTCTAAGTTAAATATTTGTTTCTCATCTGTATAAACGGCTGGAGATTTTGGCAAGACCTCTGAGCACCACCTTTAGAGAAGAGGCATACATTTTGACGAGGCTCACGGAATATGTGTAAATATGCCCACTTTTACCTTCGTACTTGAACAAACTCACGCTTATCTAGAGCTATCATCTCAGCCAACTATATACACTGTACTCGTAAATCGTGAATATTAAATTCTATTATTGTTTGACTGGTGCTTTTTTATTACCACAGCAATTACCTAGATATATTATATCAGAGTTGAAGATTCTGCCGTCCCGGAACACGACTCTCCGAGAACCAACATAGGAAATAATTGGTCTGAACTAACGGATATCAAATCAGGTAGTCAACGTAAGTGGCTCTAGTCTGGTGACGAGCTATTCATGTTATATGGGCTGCGTTTTAATACGGTGAATAGAATTCGTGCGCTATGCGGGATGGAGGATCATATGCAGCCCTACCTATTCCATCCACAGTCGGAAAACCACCCCCGTTTGCAAGTTGCATATAACATGGATTTTGCACATCTATTGGTTATTAGTAGATACTTCAATACCTGGGCCACCATCACAAGTAACCTCTTAGTACAGTACATATACATAGGCATGTAAACACGTGAAAGAAACTATGAAATCATTCCTTCGATACTCTGGTTCTGATGTCGCATCTAAGTACGTGATTGGAGACCTAATTGGGTTGCAGAAATCAATACATATTCCTAATGAAGAAATTCACATCAATCCCTTCGGGGTTAGGTTCCAATTGTTCTTTTGCAGAGGCAAGTAGGGCCTAGCAGGATTAGGCAGCTTAGTAACGCACAGACCACATTTTCCTAATGGGGCGGAAAGTGCCTCTGGGCGCGTATCACTGTTCCAACACGCGTCATTACCTTAAGTAGTACCTTCGTCCTTACCAAAACGTCCATTGCTTAAAACACCTAAACCCTAAAGTCAATTAATCAAACATCCACGACGAAGCATTGATGAGCTATGTTTACTTATAGCTAAAATAGACAGCGCGGGTCAATTTATTCCCAGATGGAGAACTGGTTCAAGGATGTGGGTAGACCTGCCCTGTTCGATGCTTTAACTGGAGTCTGTAATAGAATTGATAATGAGCTTGACGAAGGTGTGTATAAAAATGAATACACACCTCTATTTTTACGAAAAATACTAAGTTGGGAAATAGGGCTTAAATCGTATAGAGACGAAAACGCTCAGCTTTCTGCTGAGCTCGAAAACTTAAGGGCCAGGGTCTCTGATGCAGATCAATTTAAGGAAGAGAACCTCGCTCTAAAGAGAGAACTTCAAACCCTTAAAAACAGCAGTCATGCCAGCATCTTGTCTATAGACCAATCTAAAACCCGCGATGACGCTAGGAATGGCCGATCCCCTCTTACGCCTAAGTCTGTGAACCAAGTTTCGAATCTTAAGCCAGCTACTAAATTAGGCAATCTTAACATTGATGGACTGGGCGGCACTGCGCTCAAGGAGGAGTATCTTAAACTGAACGGGAACTACACGAAACTGCACGAGAAATATTTGGAGCTTGAGGATGCTCATGTGAAGTTGAATCAGCGACTTCGAGATAAGACGAAAGCCTACAATCAGTGGATGGATCATGCAAATCAGTTGGATGAACTGTGCAAGAAGCGTAGTCGGATAATAAAAAAGTTGGAAGCCAAGCTGGACGCGGCGGCAGCAGCAGCATCTGGTCCGCTGGATGGAAGCTTTTCGTCAGACACACCTGTTCCACCTACGAATAAAGATCAAGTGGCTGCTCGCGAATCTATTGATTCCGACGTTCCTGGCCAGCCTAGGTCTACGAGGCCCGATCCCTTGTTGAAGGAAACCCCGCTGATATGGCCGCCCACCAATGTTGACGAAAATGGAAGCGATTCTCCTAGGAGAGTATCCCCACTAGAACCGATGCGAATAAGGACGGCGTCACAGATTAGTCCGGAGAAAAATATCACAACTGGCTCGGAAAGTTGCGTCAGTACCGTGGATGGCGAATCATATACATTGCCACCTTTCCCGCAGCACCGAGATACTAATCCGAGGGAGGTGCTCATTAAGACCGAGCCCTCTTCTGACCCCCCAGTTATAATATCGGAGCGCTGTGTACGCAAGAGGAAACACGATGATGGTCAGACCGAAAATGTCTCCAAGGTCAAGACAGAAGATAGTTCCGATCCGCTGATTATGGATGAACGCCAGCACTTTATGCCACACGAGAGCATTGATTTTGATGCTGAGGGGGGTAGAGTGGTCACACCAAGGAAGCGTAATAGGACAAGTCTTGAACTCGAAGACGTGTCCGATTCGGGCTCTGTCGGAGTTCCTGGGTCGCACGCTAGCAATAACCGGCTAAGCAGGTTAGAAGACCCTCCGGTACGCAATACGACAAGCAAGAGGGCTCTTCAGTTTCTATCGAATGAGAACCTTGATTACGCACATGTTGGTAATGATGTATTGGCGTCACGATCCGGACTTTTTGGCCCTATTGCAGCGGGTCAACAGAAACTAGGAGGGAACTACTTGACAAAGCAAAAGGGTCCGTCTTCTATAAGAACCAGTCCAGCCAATCTCGTAGATGATGACGCCCAAAACAAAACCCCGGGGACTATTAAGAAGAGACCAAAAATGGGTCTTCAAGCTCTTCTCAATACTCCTTCGCCAGGCCATGAGGCTACTAACCCATCACCTATTGTGCAGTCAGACTGTGCGCGTATATCGAGGCAATTCGAGTTTCAAGCTCCGCAGATACGTGAGCTGCCTTTTAGCAAGAACGATCTGAGGAAGACATCTAAGCTGCCTCAATCTTACGATACTCCAGAAGCATCACGTGGCAAACGAACTCTCGAAAATACGAACGCGAAGCGACCATCTGACAACAGAGAAAAAGGCAGTACGACCGGCAGTACCCGGCCTTTGCGAGAGCGGCCCAAGTCTGAACTTAGTATCGCTGACTTCAAAATTAACCCGAATTCTAATGAAGGCTATGACTATGCCTTCACTGACGTTGTTCGAAATAAGAATGAACGAGCTAACCTAGAAGGATGTGTCCAGGAGGGATGCTGCGGCCAGACGTTTCGGCTACAAGCACGGGCCAAGCGTGATCAGACAGGGCCGGTAGACTTTCAGATTTTGTTAGAAAAACATATGGGTGATGAAGCTTGGAAATTGTCGACCATGACTAAAGCCGAGAAGGAAGACGTATGGCTTGAGGCTAAGACGCGAGAGCTTGCTAATGAGCATGGCAAACATCGCCATAGATTCCATCGTGCCGCATCCCCAGTAGGTTTCTGGCGGGCGGATTTCCCGAGCACCCAGGAGGAACAACGTGATAGAGAAGAAGCGGCGAAGGCGACACGTCGAATAATTGATGAAAGATATCGCGAGGCTATGCGACCTGGCGGAAAATGGGTTTTTAGAGACGAATAATATCTGATTTGCTGTTAGAGTTCAGAGATTATTTAGGGGCAACCCTATAGCGCATTTGATTTTGTTGCTGGCATGGAGCACACATTTACGAGCATAGAAATTAGCATAGCATAGCATAGCATAGCATAGCATTGTGGCTTTATCAAAAAAAGAGGTTTACGACAAGCAAGCATAGGAACCCATTTTAGCAGAATAAGTATTTCTGCTAACGCCGTCTGCGCTTTTTTTGTGTTAGCGCTCATACGTGGTGTGTTACAGCAAGCTTTAGACTGACTGAAGTTGAGAGGTATCATCACAGCGGGTGCGGCACAAAGGCCGGTACGTACCTTACCAACACACATCGAGCAGTTATAATATGGAAGTGTGGCTAGTGCCCGTGGCTGGGAAAGTTCGCTCCGTCAGCCGGGCTTGCGCAGGATTATTATTAGCTTGAGGTAATCTCAAAAGGGTCCGAAAACTTGAGAAAAAGTCAGAACACAAATTATTAGCTCGGTTGACCACAACAACCCCGGTCAACCTTGACAACTTCTTCAACGCGCGAAGGGCAATTCGGGCAGTACCATACGTAATTTATTTCCTGGGCTCTATACCTGCCTTTGAACGTCGTCTTTCCTCATCACGTAGTGTACCTTCTCATACCCATTATCCACTTTCTCGTTTAAGGCTCCTATGAGGCAGCGCCACTCGTTTCTATCGTCCTTCTCGGCTGCGGAAGTGGATCGGAGTTGATAACACAACTTGACGCAACTTGACGCTTAAACTATTCAGCTCGCAGCCTTCGAGCAAACAACAACCACAAGGTTGCCCGTTCGTCGTCTCCGCGCAAACAGAATCGCAATTCGAATATTGGCGACAGTCTACGTCGCAGAAGCAGTGAGAAGCAGTGGATAGCCACTGCTTCGTCACCCCCAAGCCGGCAAGATGAACGGTAGTCATCTGCCGGCTGGGCAGCCTATGCCAGGAGGTATCCCCGGAGGAGCAGTTGTGGCGCGAGGGCAAGTTGATATGGGACCTGGTCCAGGACCTGGTGGTCGACGGCGGCCGCCGCAACATCAGTATTCAGCTCATCATCAATATCACCACCAGCAACATGTCAATCCCATATACCACCACAACGGGTATATGGCTCCCTATCCTCAGACATACTATCCTCAGGTTTCGCATCACTATCAGAATGGCGCCATTGCCAACGCATCGTACATGCAATACAACCAGTTTCCTCAACGATCTCCTCCCATAATTCACCAGCAATATCCTCCTATCGTGTCCTCGAGCATGCAGCCTATTCCTCAGCCTCCTTACTCTCGACCACCTCCACCACAGCAACCCTCGCCGGCTCTTTCAACCCCTCCTCCTTATGCCGTAGCGGCGCCGCCTCCACCCGTCTCCGTACCCGAGACGCCCTCGTCAACACACTCGTCCCAAGTTCTTCCGGTCCCATTGACTCCCCCTACGCCGCAAAACCAGGAAGCTGCCCCGGCCACCCCGGATATCGAGTTGCGGTCGACCCAGTCACCGTTCAGAGCTCCAGTAAGTTATAGAACCCCTTACAGTAAACCGACCCACTCAAGCTAACCCTCTCTTGTAGCTGCCCTGGTTGTCGCGACCTGATATACCCTTTCCTACCAAGTCAGCTCGATCTAGGAGAAAAAGACGGATACAGAACCCTGATGCGGAGAATGTCGAATTACCTTCGATCCAAGCAAAGGGAGTTGAGTCAGGAGCTGTGTCACATGAGGAAGCTTTGGGAGGTGATGCCTCACTACTTTCAACCCCTACACTCAAATCTTCTACTGCTACTGTTCCGGCTAGCACGGACTCCGAGCTACCAGCACAGCCTGAAGCTGGGTCAACAAAAGATGAGCCCTTGGAAACTCCACAGTCTACCTCGTCTGCCACTCCTCAGCTAGTCCAAGTAGCTCAGCCTGCTGCTGCTACATCTGCCAAGCACGCCAAGACAGCCTCTCTCGCGGCTATACCAGCCGTTCCCATCGTCCCCGTAAAACCTAAAGCAGGTCCCAAAGAGACAAATTCATCTAGTGTTGAGACTAAACTAGTAGAGGAGAAACAGCCCACACAGCAAGTAGCAGCAGAGGGAAAGCCGGCTCAAGCTACAGAGACTTCTCCAGAAGCATCTCAAGCAGAAGCAAAAGTAGAGCCCGCCCCTGTTGCCGCAAAAGCTGGCCCGAAGCTCTGGACGGGATTATTTTCACGTGCAGCATCCGCCGCTTCTCCTTCAACTGGCGCTACTGGTGCTGCATCAGCTGGTACTGGCGTTACAATAAGTAGTATCCCTGACAATACTGCTTCAGGTAGTGGGGGTGTAGGTGTAGGTAGTTTTACAAAGTCAAACACTAGTTCTTTGGCTGAAGCTTTGCGATCATACCGCGTGGGTGGCAGTCAAAAGATTTCGTTTCTGGAGCCTAGGGGTTTAATCAATCCCGGGAACATGTGTTATATGAATTCAGTAAGTCATGGTAGCTTGGTTGGCAACGGAATTTAAACTAACAGCATCTAGGTTTTACAAGTTCTCATTTTCTGCATTCCATTTTATGACTTCTTGGACCAGATCAGCAAGAAAGCGGCATATAGTTTTAAAAGCGAGACTCCCCTAATTGATGCCATGTAAGTACCTAATCTACATTATTTAAATAATTTACCCTCGATCCGTCTAACAATTCTAGGATTATGTTCATGCGCGAATACAAAGTTATTGATTCTGCGGTGTCTGTCGAGCAGCTTCGGCGGAGGCTAAAGAACGAGGAACTCGAACAGTATGGCGAACCTTTTACCCCTGAATTTGTTTATGAGGCTATAAGGAAGCTTCCTAGATTTGCTAGCATGAGGGTAAGTTACTTTACCCATCTATTTTGAGGCGATCTAACAAGATTATGCAGCGTGGACATCAGGAAGATGCAGAAGAGTTCCTTGGTTTCCTTTTGGAAGCACTGCACGACGAGTGCACGCAAGTAATGCGCAACCAACCAGACTTATCTGCTACGACTACCGCTGCAAACTCATCAGCTGCCACTCCTTCGGCAACGTCTCCTACAAGTACACCAGATACTAGTGATTGGTTAGAGGTAGGGCCGCGTCAACGCTCTGCTGTTACACGTTCTTCCGGCCACCCAATTACCTCGTCTCCCATCACTAAGTTGTTTGGTGGACAGCTAAGATCAGAATTAAGGGTACAAGGCCTAAAGGACTCCGTAACTCTAGAGCCCTTCCAACCTCTCCAACTAGATATTGGTTCCCCTCAGGTCAATAACATTGTTGATGCATTGAAAGCACTCACCAGACCCGAAATTCTACATGGTGATTTTGGGTCACCAAGGGGAAAGGATGCGACGGCCACCAAACAGGTTCTCATCGAATCCCTACCGCCAGTCCTCATCCTTCACTTAAAGCGTTTCCAGTTCGATACCGAAGGGACTGGAACCGTCAAGATCTGGAAGAAGGTTGGATACCCACTGGAGCTCGAACTTCCCAAAGAACTCTTTCCACGACAGAAGAGAAATGCTCTTACCGTTGAAGGTACAGGCTTCCCTAAATATAAACTGATCGCTGCTGTTTACCACCATGGTAAGAATGCAAGCGGTGGGCACTACACTGTTGATCTCAGACGCCAAGATGGTGTAGAATGGATCCGTATGGATGACACGGTTATCCGACGAGTAAGAAGCGAAGATGTGGCTGAAGGAGGCTCTGAGGACGAAAGTTTTAAAACTACGGCGCGGGTTGACAAGAAGGACACCGTCGTGAGCGGTTCCGGTAACAGATTCGAAGGAATTGGTGACGATGAAGCTGGTGATGATGAAGGATGGAATAAAGTCAGCGCTCCAGTAAATGGAGCAAAGAAATGGAGCTCCGTTGTTAACGGGGCACCGAACACTGTACCGGCAAAAGGAAAGCAGACCAAGGACAACATCAAGGACAACAAGGTTGCCTACCTGTTGTTCTACCAGAAAGTCTAAGAAGCTGTGTAGCTTTGGTTCGACAGACAACATGAAGGCAGTCAGCCGCCGCTGCTACAAAGATTTTATATTCGGATGGGGGGTCGGTATGCCTACCGGTGGCAAATACCGTCTTATACCACGGTTGCTAAGGTGTATCACAATTGTCCGAGTATGGCAGGGGTATTCAGGGACTGGGGAAAAGGGGGGCGTAGTGGTTTTCGATTCGCAAGTCCTCGGTATCTTACCGTGGATACGACTGAATGGGCCGCCGATCCGGCAAAAGTATTTGCATATGGGGGGACAACATTTGGGGAGCTTAGGTATGGTATCTCTTGCGGTCATCATCATACCCCTGAATCTTCATCCCGTCTACCATTAGTTCCTTACCTTACCTAACGACCGATAATGGAGATTTGCCATACCCCTCTGTAGAATAAAGAAAAGTGATTCACGAACTTAATAGACACGATTTCATCAAAATACTTTATCATATATGATCATACCTCTTTAGTTCTTTTCTTAATGATAAGCTAATAATACTACATACAAATGGGTATCAATTTCGAAGCTTTGTTGAGAATAATTCATCAAATCCGATAGTGGTATAAGCTCATCAACGCCGCCTTACTCCCCTACGTTCGACCGGTGATGCCACCACCCGATTAAATCACGAATTAAAATTTCACCCCAGACTCAGGTTCTTGCTCCTTAGGTACTTAAGCGCGAGCCGTCATCAGAAAGCTCAAGTCGATATTCCGACGGCTAGCCCAACTCGTCAGATGCGTGATAGCCCGGGGGTTCCCCCCATACAGCCGCTCGTAAAACCAGGTGTTGCGATTGTCGACCCGCTTCACCTTCGCCGGGAGGTACACGTGCACGTGCGTCGGCATGAAATGGCACGCGTCGTCAGCCGAGCCCGAATTCTCTTGAAACTCGAAGCACGCGTGCGACAAGTCGCTGGCCGGGTCGAACGGGAGGCCCCGCAGATCAGTGCGCACGCCGTAGCGGTTTAGACCTTGGCCGTGGACGACGGCGTCCCAAACCCGCTTCGCGGCGTCGACGTAGGCGCGGTCGCTCGGGGTCGGGCCCGTGGCGATTCGGCGGCCGGTGGTGCGGCGTTCGGGGGCGCGGCGCTCCGGCATCCGGATTACGACTTTGGGCATGAAGACGGTGGCGCCGGCGCGCCAGAGCTCGCCTCGGCCGTGGTGCCATGTCCCGTCGGGGTTGAGGTCGACGGCGGAGAGGCGGATGGTGACGCGCGGGACGATGTCGCCGGGGAGGTGGAATTCTTGGCTGACGATGTCTTGGATGCTGCGCTTGACGCTGGCGAGTTGGTCTTGGAGGTCGTTGGTTAGGACTTCTTCTGTCCAGGTCGGGTTGGCGCGTCTGGGCTCGAGGCGCGTGTGGGCGCGCTCGACGAAGTTGTCTACGAGTGCGGGACCGACGTTTATGTTGGGGGGCGGTGGTGCTGGACGGTGCGGGCTGGGGGGTGGTGGGATGGGGGATGGGGTGGTGTATAAGGGGATGGACATTGGCATGGGGTAGGGAGATGTAGGGTATGGAACCGTGGGATAGGGTGCCGTTGGGTACGGAGGCATGGGGTATAGAGGTTGAGGCGGCGGTACTGGTAGCGGCGTCTGGGGGTAGTTGTTAGACCGACCCTGACGGCCGCTCTGGTAGTAGTTGTTAGACGCCATAGAGCTTTATTTATTGTATGCTCGTGCTTATTAGTCTACCTCCTTTGTTCTTTGTATGCCTCTATCGTACGCCCTAGTTAGGTTAGGTACTTCGATTAATTAGTCGGGGGGTTAGCTAGGTACCTTGGCTGCTCCGCGGTGCAGAACTCGGAATTGTTCAGGAGGACCGGAGAGGATTAAATAGTTTACGTTTCTTTTCCCGGAATAATAGACTTGTATGCTTCATGGTTGAATCATGGTGTTGTGGTGAATCAGGGCTCCAAGATTCAGAGCACAAGTTCATTGTTCGGTAGCCACTCGCCATTGTTGGTGTATTTCATTGTCACTAGTTGAGCTGTCTTTGTGTGATTCAAGACGATTAGTGTGGAAAGTTTGGACTAAGAACGTAGGAGGGAATGAATCACTTGTGTGAGATGGGTATTAAGTGTATGTACGATTCACGATTCCACGGAAGTCCCGAGCAAACCACCCACGCATGGACGTGAAATTTAGGACTGTGGCAGCCGAGCCGACGGCAGACCGAACTTAACCCATCAAAGTGCAGATTTCTACGTATTTTACTAGGCAGCAAGTGCATATTCCATAATTCTACTTTGTTCTCGATAAGGGATGCCGTAAATAAAATGACATTGTGACGAGAAGTCATCTGGATCCTTTTACTAAAATTATACCTAGTTCTAATAACTTGCTTATTTATCTAATACATTAGGTAGTCGTGTCCATAATCCCATAGCACATGGGATTTATTGTATGTATCTCGGGGGTGTTGGTACTGTCAACGACAATAGTCATTCATACCTAGCACCTGAAGGTCGCTTCGGGGCTATCCGGCGATACCATTTCCATAGCTTCTTCGCCACAACCTAAATACGGGGATATCTATAACTATTAACGACCTTCTACTTCCGAGGTTGCGCTGTACGAGCTGAACAGCCTTACATCTTAAAGAGTTTAGGTGGGTAGTTTCTCTCCAGGGTTCACTACATAAACTTTTGTTCTCGAACTGTGTAGAATTGTATACCGTTCCTGTGCTCTTACCCTAGCCTACATGATATTTATTTATGTGTACCTTGAGCCATGTGTTGTTGGTAAGGGTACCGGATCCTATTGTTCGGTGAGTGTCACTGGTTGCTTAGCTGGATTAAACAGAGAGGCTGATTCATTTGTATACCTCGGCATCACGAAGGATGGTGAAATGGAATAACAAAATCAGAATAAGGCAGAATTTGGAGGTTTCACTCAACCAACAGAGCAGTGTAACCACACCATCCAGGCAGCAGCACCAAGTGGCTGTGAGCTGTCAACTAAGGTATCTTAACTCACGTATCACATTATGCAGGCCCTGTAGTTATTTGTATTTAACTTGTAAGGCTGACTTTTGTTGGGCGTTTCATGTTTTACATGATGACGAATGGTAATGGCGTAAGTTTCTCAGCTGTTAAACTATATAAGTCACGACCCATGTTGAGGTCCCCGACGAGGTGACCAGGTCTGTAACTCAGGCCTCCGTTACTGAGGCCTCACCAGTAGCTGATGGTAGTACGATGACAAGCCACCAGCGTAAGCGCCGTGGTCAGAATATACCGAATTAAGTATAAAAAGTAGTAAGGGGTAGGTAATAGTTGTTGATTAAAGAGAGGTTATTGCTAGCGCCAGGAGAATGATAATTATACCTAGCTGTTGACCAAGTTATTAGTCTTGCAAGGCTAATTATTAACTCAAGTGACCATTTGATAACTAAAGTTGAATTTGCAAATATTACATTGTAACTAAACTAAAATAAATAAAGCTTTCCTGAATTAATAGTTTAAAGAATTTTTGATATATCTGGCTTAGGTAGTTAATCGACTTGAATAAATTAGTATTAAGTTCGTAGTGTATTATACGTTTAACCAAATCCGAAACTACTTGAAATTATGTTTCCCGTATTGAAGGAGATTCAATATACGCCCTAATTATCTATATACTTATCACCGAGGTAGGATATATTTATCTAACAAGTAGCGCGACCATAGGAAAGGGGGACTTCCGGGATTCGATAGGACAGTTAGGGGTTGAAATTACCCGCTCGAATATGTGTAAGGCACATTAGCAAAGCACTCATTAGCCGACCCAAAAAAGGCCTTCGGCCCGGTAATAGGAGGCCAGAAACCGGACAAGAGGAGCAAGTGAATCGTTGGGTCGGGCTTATGTTTCCGATATCTATAACACCATGTCTCACGGTAAAATTATTTTCGGCGCTTCTGGGTCCTAGTCTAGTTTCATGTGGTTTTTCTTCTTCTTCTGGCCTTTTCTCCTAGCTTCTATTATTATTATTTACCTATCTGTTAACATTGCTTCCTCCCCCTTTTATTAGGCCTCGGCGATTTACGCGATCACTCATCCCACAAGGATTTAACAAGTACTCACATCTTGACATTTCTTTCGGTATGATAACTTATTCGCCGCGATGAATGACGGGTTCATTAATACACTTATTAAAAATATGGGCCCTTTTTCCATTTCTCGCGAAAATTATCTACTTTATTTTTGATCCAAAGACTGTAATGTTAGTTGAATTGAAGGGAAATGGGTAATTGCTACACTCCGAAGCGACTTCTATCGTATCATACTTGAAGTGAAAAATATCTTTTTTCTGAACTTTTAGTGACTAGTACAGTTGATGAGGTTTTGTAAAAAGATAGGGGAGTGTAAAACAATAAATACCTTTAACACCATCTTAAAAAATCTTAAGCTATGATATTTCTTCGATATAACAACAATAGTCTACCAATCTGTTACGTTCTGGATAGAGAAAAATTCAAACTAACCATAAACATGTAACTAAGCCAAGTTTACATCTAACTACATTAACTATATACTAGATAATCTACTCTTTTTATGCAAGTGAATTCCAATATCCCTTAACCTTCAACAACATCTCAACCTAAACATAAATATTCAAATCTCCAGCTCCAAGAACACGACTCGGCAACGAAAATCACTATTGTAGAAGTATAAAAACCCAAAGATAGATGACCTTGATAATTTTTGTATTAACATATTTTTTTCATTTAATGATAGCTTCGAGTCTTCAGTCTGTATCAAGCTACCACCCAAGACTAATTTACAAGTAGCCGTTTTATTCACAGCGCAACCAACCACCACGTTGCGACGCGCCCCAGCGGTGGGAAAAACAACAACAGCGATGTCGTTGCGCATCAACCCCACTCTAGCCCGGGATATATACACGAACCCATCCCCCCCCCTTCTTTGTCTAACTCTAATGGTTGATAGGGCGCCTCTAACATCTAGGATACTGTATAGGTAGATATAGTTCATTTCTTGACCCTGACCCGAACACCCTTGGTCCCCTTCCACGGCAGCGACAAGATCATCTCGCACGCAATATCGACATCCTTCCGCGTCGTCTCGTACAGCTCCAGCTCGTGCCGGCGGAAGATGGTCGCCAAGCCGATGTAGATCTCCGCGTAGGCGAGGTACATGCCGACGCACATGCGGGTGCCCTTGCCGAAGCCGACCATGTAGTGGGTGAGCGGCTTGGTCTTGCCGTCGAGGGGGGGCAGGTAGCCGGCTTTTTCGAGCAGCTCGGGGTCGACTTTCGGGTCGCCGAGCCAGCGCTCGGGCTTGAAGGTGTAGGGGTCGGGGAATAGGACCGTGTTGTGGTGCATCGTCCAGATGTCCATGCCGACTGGGACGCCGGGGGGGATCACGTAGTCGCGGTAGGTCCAGGCGGCGGTCTTGTTGATGCGTGGCATGCGCTCGCTGACGGCACAGGCTAGACGGAGACCTTAAGGGGAAGAATATGTTAGTAATTTGATTTGACTTGATGGTTGTGGTCGTTAATGAGTGGAACTTACTTTCGTTGACGATGGCGTTTAGGAATGTGAATGTTTCGAGCTCGAACCAATCGGGAATTTGGTTGGGGTCGGGAATCCTCTCTTTGAGCTCAGCTCGGAGGCGTCGCTCAACCTCAGGGTTAGCTAGGATGTGGTAGCAGGCAACACTCAAGCTCCATTTAGTCGTATCAATTCCGGCGGCAATGGTAGACACGGCCTCATCACGTAGTCTTTGGTAGGTCAACTCCTCAGGAGGTAATCGAGATGTGAGAATGTCGCGGTAAAGGGTAGGGAGAGGAGATTCCTTCGCTTCGGTGTTTCGGCCTCCAACCATATCGGCTACTTGGCTTCCAATTTCCTATTGTGGGAGTTAGTTGAGTTCTCTTGGTCTGGATCTTGTAATTGCGCTGGCCCCGTAATGTGGTGCATATGTCTTACCTCCTGAGCTTCGACGACCGACTTGATTGGCGGCACAACCGTCTTAACAAGCCATCCCGGCAATGCGGATACCAAGTATTGTATAGTGCTGAAATGCATGAAAGTGTGACTGGTGTATAGCAGATCCGACAGCCCTATCGCCAAGGAGCTCTTGAAGTCTGGGGCATCAGTAAACAGCTTGGGTCGAGCAAAAGCCACTTCCATGATGACGTCGCTTGATAGCGATCCCCATACGTAGGAGAGGTTAACGGCCTTTCCAGTGCCAGCATATTCAGTAGAGAAACGACGAGAGATACGGTCAACAACCATCTGGACTCGGTGGCCGTGGTCCCGTGATCTAGCACGGCTATAGAAGGCGGCCATGGCACCTCGGCGCTGACGATGCTTGGCGGCGTCGATGGTTCCGAAAGCAGCGAGCGGCGCGCCGATGCTACGGGCATACATCTCGACCTTGTCGAACTGCTTGTTTGTCGCGTAGACGACATCGAAGTATGCTGGGTCGTCTATATGGAGCTCGAACGGGTTTATCCGTACGATAGGACCTTGATTCCATAATGATTAGTATCATAATACCCTTGTGCGTGTAGGTTGACCCACCATATTGCTCGTGCATCTGCTTGATCTTGAAGATATACTGCCCGCCACCCTTCTTGAAGATGTTATAGTAGATTTCATACCACGACGTAAGTGCGGCAAGCTTCGGACCGGGGAATTTAGCCAAGGGACTTAGATATAATCGGTAGACGACGAGGGATAACATATAGCAAAGCCAAGCGCTGAAGGTTGCGGCTAGTAAGGAGGCGCCATATTGCTGGAACAGCGAGATGACATCTCGAGTATTCCAGATGGCGATAGCCATTTTCTCTTCTCTAGTAAGTGAGCAAAATGAATATAATATTATAATATTATATAGTATTGCTATAACACAATGCTATGGCTTGGAGTTTCATCTATACTATATGGGCGTTCTCGAACATATTTATATCTCAGTTCTGATTACATGACGACTCGAAACGGCGTTTATGAAACCGCCACATCTAAATTCCGAGATGTCGATACCACGAGTTCTCAAAGTGCTTACATCTCGCCAAAGTAAACTCGCGGTGAAGGCTTACCTCACCCATCGCGATGCAGTCAGCGTCGACATGGTTTATTCTGCCAAATCCTCCGAATCCTAAGCTGCGGGAGATCGCGCTGACGAGCCAATGATCGGCATGGCAAGACGTCCAAATGCAAGCCACCGAAGTTAAAATGTCTGATAAGTCATAATATCCATTGTTGGTCTTCTTTACCTTGTTCCTTAGAAGAGTAATCCCGGTTCCGAAAGACTATCCGAAGCTGACGCGCATGGGGTAACCCGTATGTACTTGGTCTCAAAAATTGCCGTTTTCTCCCACTCGTCCCACCTGCGCCGTCCCCCGGCATCTTTCCGAAAAACGCTTAGACGATACAGCTATTAATCTTCATCGCCCAATGTGAGCGAGGTGGGGCGGTGGTACTTGAAACCTCCTTGATCGTTAGGGATCTTTGTATGTTGTATGACGCTCTTGAAGGCCGAGAGCATCTCCGGGATTTGTGCCGGCAATAGGCACTCCGGAGCTGCTATTGGAAGCGCTAGTCTCTCTTGTGTGCATATACATGTGCTACGAAGAAGCACCTAGTCAGTTTAAGGGTGTCATATATTAGAGGTGCATTATACCTACATCTCTCCATTTGGGCCAGTTATGTTTCGTTACAGTATTCCAGGACGAATCGAGGCTGTAGATATCATCATCTACCGGGATCCATGTTATTTATCTCCCTTCAGTAATACGTCAGCCCGACCGGCCCCTTACACCGCCGGGGGCGAAGCTCTAACCCCACATCCCCGGGACTCAAGCATGCGATCGATCAACAGGGCCGTGTCGGGGTACGAGGTATTTGATTTCCATATGCGGGAGTCTCACAGAAGTAGACAAATCCCTTCTCTGAAATTTAATGTAGTGTGTCTTGGCTCAGAAGGTCTGAGCGGCTCGTGCGAAATTCGGTTAACCAGTCATATATGTCATCTTTTTGATCGTAAAAATCGATCGTAAGCACCTTTCCTATTAAGTTGATGAACGACAGTGAGGGCGGCGAAATGTCCTAGATAACAGGGAGCTTGCTTACTGCCAGTCAAGTGACACATTACTTTTGCAACAAGTTACAAAAATTAAGTAACTTAGATAGGTACTGAGATGTGCTTCATTGTATAAGTCACTATGTATAGGTATGAGACTCGAGCCCTTTCGAACATTAATCTCTCCGGAACTTGTTAGCACCCTTTGACATCTTAGACGAAAAAGAGCTAGCGTAAAGAGCGAGTCAAGAAAGAGCCTAAATTCAGTTATCTGAGTATATACACTATCGGAACTGACTCATGCTTTAGCAGTTGTCTAACAGAAAAGTACCGTGTTAAGTGATGGTTTGGGTTCTTACTATCTATGCTGACTTGACATACCCGGTGGCACAGTAGTAAGGATCTGAAAACTGATCAATAACTTGGGCTAACATGTCCAGGGATAAAACAGTATGCTGAAAGCTGGTTATTTTAAAGAGCTATCCTTAGGGAATGTTGAAGTCTGAAAGGAGTGTTTCCAAAAGGAGCAATAAACTCTACAAGGAGTATCGAACTCTGAAAGGAGTATAGTATCTGACAAGAGCATTAAAGTCTGACAAGACTGTCTTAACCGTCGATAGGATTATTAAAGTTTCGAAGGATTATTAAAGTTCGGAAGGATGAAGACGTTATGGAAGTTTTACTAGAATGCCCCTTTTGAAATCGGAGGGTTTCCTATTGGCTCGAAAAGTGATCTCTTTCCTTGAAGATCGAGCGCCCACACCGGGTTGCCTTTTAATTGGTTCAAGGTAATTACCGCATCTTACATAATACTAACTTGATGGAGTTTACGGAGCTTCGTAGGATGACTATCCCAGTTGCTATTTTAGTAACCTAGCTGAGGCTGAAGATACTACATACTATGTACGATTCACACATGCTTATCACATTCTATATGCAACGCAACCCAAGTATGACATAATTCGGTAACCGGAAATATTATCATGACGCAAACCAGCTTTGAATTCGAGTAGTTCAAGTGAATAATACAAATGTTCTCGATTTCTACTTGGTCACCAGGACATGGGCGTTGGTAATGGAAATATTTTTATTTGACTTCTCACATCAATTAAGAGGTATGAAGCTGCTTTACCCAACCACGAGATACGAAAGTCGCGGGGTGCTCACAGTATAAATACTCCGACTCCATCAGCCTATCCGGAGTTCTATGCGGCTGCCATCATCCTCGTCAGTAAAACGTAGCTAATCTGCCAAACCAACGCCCTAGTGATACATGTAGATGAATAGTAAAGTACCTATTGGCAGCTCCTTCATCTTCTCATCTGCTGCAGTCTGCTGATCTCGCTATTGAATCTAAGCTTGAAGCCGTTGCAGAGAGCGAGCATGTGCGGATATTGGGACCCCATCATCTCAAACGCATGGGGTACTACTTTCACATCCCACATGTTGATTCGCGAAGTCTTGCTTGCCTTGAAGCATAAATAGAAATATCCGGCACGTTTGGGATTGATGCAGAATAAATAGATCGAGCGGTTCGGATTAGCATCCGAGTACGATGTTAACCATTTTTCTATGTTGGAATTAGCATGATTCAATTCTAGGGACGTGTCGAGGAAACTCACCGGCATCTGCGACGCTGCCCTTCTTGAACTTCTCGTGGCCCATCATTTCATCGACTTTCTTTGCCATTGCCTTGACATGGTCCACGATCAGTTCGTCAAGATCCGTATACGTATATTTACCACCGATACGAAGCGTCTTCCCAACTGAGAACTCGGTCTCTTTCTGTAGTTCAAGAACATCAATGTGCTGATAGACTCCATCTGCGACCTTCCAGGTGACCGTGAGATGATCGTTACCCTTTGAAGATGGTCGGATAACTACATCGCCCGACGACTGAGAACCCAGAAACTCTTCTGCCTGTGTAGAGTTGAACGGCTTGAACAACGGATGCTTGATCACTCGCTGCGTGCGACCCGTTGTCTTATCCTTCTCTCGTAACGCATCCTTATCGTCATCTTCCTGTCTAAAATCCCAAGTACCACGATCGTGGTCGTTATGTTTCTTGTAGGGTCGCCGAAGTGCGTCTTCGCGCAAGGTGAGCTTCGCAAGGAATTCTTTACGGTTGAGATCCACAATCTTGGCTTGAACAGTCTGGTTGACGTGGATAACATCTCTAATCGATACGTTACTTCTGTGACTGACCTCGTGGGATTCGATTCGGCCTTCAATACCGCAATCGAGCTTGGCAATAGCGAAATCATCCTTGACCACCCGTAAATTAACCGGGATGATCATGCCTTCTGCCAGTGACTCCTTGGTTTCGCCCGTGAACATGACGAATACCTGGTCGGGAGTCAGCGGGCTAAAATTTCGGCGGAGTTCCTCGTATGGTGCCTGTAGTTCTGCTCTGATGGTTTCTAGAGTGGCCCGTTTCCGTTGGTTATAGTTCTTCTCTAGCTGTTCGGCATATTCTTCTAGGATGAGCTCGTTAACCTTCTCCTGCTCATCCTCTCGGAACAGCTTGCGGACTATCGCGCCGGCGCCGTTTTCATCAGTCTCAGCTTTCACATCCTCTTCATCCAACTCGAGGGCGTCTGCTGCCATTTTGCGACCGAGTTCGTAATCTTCAGGATGGACACGCGTGTTATCCAGCGGCTCTGATGAGGGATTTGTAGCATCATATTCGATATAAAGGAAGCTAGCGCAGTTATTCCAGACTCGAGGGCCAACCACTGGGAGCTTGTTGTTATCCGGGTCGCCAACAAGTTCATCCCTCGAGTTCACGACGCCACCGTTGGTGTTGATAGCTTTGATAACACTTGTGGCCTTGCGGGGACCTAGACCTGCGATGTACGGTAGTAGATTGGCTGTGTATGCATCACCAACGGCCTCGTTAATATCAACACCACAAAGATTTACCATGTCCACCATCGACGTCTCAAGATGTTTCAGTAGCTTCTCTGGAGGAAGCAGGTGTTGGCAAGGATTGAATAACAGAGAGGTAATATCCTTCCCGAGGGCTGCATACTCCTTCATAGGATTTTGAAGATATCTGGCTAGAGCGACACAGTACCGCGTATTAGATGTCAAAGTCGGGTGATCAGCCTGCGCCCGAGGGCTATCTTTGTAGAGCCTTGCGACTTCATCGTTAACAACTACGACCTCTAGTAGCTCGCTGCGGTAGTCGTCGGAATCCGGATCTGGAAATTCGGGACCCGTGAGATTTTTCTCGTTCACTATACTTTCCACATCGCGAACTAAACGATGGGTATCGGTCGAGAAACCACTAACGCCAATTACGTCTGGTTTTCTGCGTTCGACTAGTTCGACGAAGGCCTCACGCTGTGATTCATCGCGAGCAAGGTTTCCAAATTTGCCATGCTCAATGACCCGCCCATCTTCTTCAACCCAGACCCAGAAGACAGGATCTCGAGCTGGATCGCCCATGCCGTTTGACAAGGTGAGGACACGCGGAGTGGTACCCAATACCATGCCCTTTGGCTTGTAGGGAGCTTGGTCAAGTCGCTTAGAGTATTCCTCACGGCACAGCTTAAGGAGCTCTTCCTGGCATGCTGTTCGCAACGAGTCCTTGACCCCCTTGGCTATTACCCTCTCGAGCTTAGCGAATGCAATATCGAGGACCTTCTTACGTTCCTCATTCCAAGCATCTGCAAGTTCGCTGTAGTTATCCGAAACGAATTCCGCCTGCAGCTGGCGCCGGAACTCTTTCTCGTTCTGGAGTCGGAGTCTGACCTCAATCAGCCCTTCCTCTTCTGCTTTCATCATCTTCAAAAAGAGTTCTGGCCGACGCGCGAGGTCACTGATTGTCTGGTTGATGAGGTATTTTATCTCGTAATAAGGATGAGACTCATCAATCCTTCGAAGCCCCTTTTCCGTTCGAAAGCAGCTGATCTCGCCCATCATGTAGAAATTCTGTCTGAAATGTTTTCGCATCCTCGGGCTCATGAATAGCTCCTCGGCATACATGTGCCTTGCCTGATAGAGAACCTGGTCGCCGGTAGGGAAATCGCTATCAGTGAGGCGATCTGCGAGGTCGATTGGCAAGCTTTGCTCGTCGTCTACGATCATCTTCTTACCTTCACGGAGAGCGTTCTGTGCCAACCTGTCAGGAGAGATGCCGTAAGCCTTAACAAACTTGTAGGCATTACTTTTGCGGACGCGTTCGAAAACGGATGATTTTGCGCCAGGACGTTTGGTCCCCTTAACCACACCGTTCATGGCAGCAATGTCCTTTAATTGCGAGGCATATTGGAAATTAATATAATCCTGTAGGTCTTGAAGTTCCTCCATCGTGACAGCCTGACTTAGCATTTCCGGGATCATATCGTCGTTCACCTGCGTGACTTCTCGTAGATTATCACATGTCTTTTCAAGGACACCACGCTTCTCGTAGAGGGATCGGTACTTGATATCCAATTCAAGTATACGCCAGAGGTCGTCTTGCGTAAGAAGCTTCTCAGCGTTAACAATATACTCTGGTGCTTCGGGGTCATCACGATGGTCGGGATTTCGAGTTTTCCGAGCATGGATGAGGTAGTCTTTGCGATGTTGAAAGACGTAGGGCACCTCGAGATCCTCAAGAACGAAATATTCAAGCACTTTACCGACAGCCTTCTGAAAAGGACTATGCAAGTCACTAGACAGTTGCTTTTTCGGCCACATCAGATCAGCTATCCACTGAATTTCATCCTTGAACTGTTCACCCTGGATGTTGAGATGTTTGAAGGGTTTACGGTCGAGCTGAAATCGTTCGGGTTCGTCTGTAAAACGAATGGCGTTATCTTCATCAGTCAGAAGCTTCTCCGCCAATTGCGAGGGCTCAAACACATCCTTCAGTTCGAGAGTCTGCTCTTCTCTCTGACGCTCCTCTTCTTCCTCTTCCTCGTCCAAGGCCCATTGGTAGTCCTCTCCGTTTCCGAAGATAGCTTCCATGTCCTCGAGAGCGTCTTTATCCAGTCCAGCCCGGTCGACGATTCGTCCCGCTATGCCTTTGTCTCGCGGGCGAGCAACTTCCATATCCTCCATCTGGCGCATGCGTTCGTCCTCGTCTTCAGGGAAGTCTTCCTCAATGAAATCATCGAACTCGCCCGCGGTGGCGCGATGACTTGGTCGTGCGTACGGATGCTCATCGGCAACCTCATCGTCTTCATCGGAGAACATATCGTCGAGGCCGCGTCGCTCATTTCCACGGGTATCATCATCACGGTGGCCACGCTTGAGTCTCTTAAATTTACCCTGTTTATACATGTTAGAATAAGATAGCTGCACCTTTATGCTACTAGTTTGTCGTACCTGTGAAGGCTGCTTGCGTTCCCATTCGGGAATGTTCTCGCCGATTAGATCAAGATCCTCTTCGTCTAATTGAGCTTCCTCTTCACGCTCCTGTCGGCGCTTGCGCTTTCTTCGCTTGCGCCGCTCGTCCTCATCTTCGACCATGTCTTCGTCTTCGTCTTCATCCTCGTCGACAATGAAGCCCTCACGGATCTGTTAAAATGCAGTTAGCTATCTGCAACCCACAGCTACAGTTCTAATAGTAGACAGGATAAATATTGTAGATTACCTTTCGTGCTTCCTCTTCGTCATCATCATCTTCATCCTCTTCACTTGAATCATCCATTTCCTGGCCTCGATTCCGTGATCTTTCTCGAGTCTCGCCGGTTTCTTCGTCAAAGGATTCATCATCCTCTTCGTCATCGAGTTCGGCCTCGCCCGAAATCAAGTCTCTCATTGAATTACTCATATTGACGGGTCGGCGGCAGACGGTGGAAAGGAGGTAAGCGCGGTTCTATGTTTTGAAAGGGTAAGAAATAGTCTGTACTAGATGGAGTTGATGGATTGGAATTTGTAGGCAACTAAGGACCAAAAAGAATCGCGCTACTAACTCCAACCCGAAGTGTACAGATCTATGAGAAGGTAAGGAGGACGTAATTGTTAGGGCGACTAAGTTCAAGTTGAACTCTCCTAAGCCTTGGGAAGCTAGAAATTTAGATCGCGTCGACCGCCAGCCTCGCGATTGGACAAAGTGCCTGAGCATCGGATTGGTCAGAATTTCAGGTGGAGATGTAGCAAGCCACACGCATCACGTGAGTAAATGATGATGAGGCTCGTGCTTTTTATCGATAAGATCTAACATTTATAGACATAAATAAGTACCTAAGTACCCTACATAGTGATAGGTATGGATGTAGGTAGCTGAGATTTACCCTCGATGAGAGATGCTCTTCTAGATGAGGCATCTATAATAGGCCGCCCTTGAGGCTTATGACATTGAGATGCCTTATTTAAAGCATGCATCATAGCAAAAAGTATTTAACTATAAACCTATGCTACCCAGGTACCTATATAGCGCACGAGTGTGTAAAAGAGCGCTGCCTAAAACTACCAAGCCGACATCTTCACTTATTAAAATCTAAGCTCACGTCACTTACTTTCTATACGATGTCTCGGAGACACAAGAAAGCTGTGTATATAAAACATAAGTGCCGCAAAAATAAATAACTAGGCGCTTTTAGATCGAGATATTCTGCAGAGATGTGTTTTATGGCTCTGGCTGATAAAGCCAAGAGACTATGGTGTCGATTGAGGGCCGGCTGTCCAATCACGACCGCTGTTCGATATGATGCACCAAAATGGTCGAGACCGTGACACCTAACATGTAGGGGCCATAGCCGAATCTGGAGCTGTCAGGGGTAGAAGGACATGTGCCAGGCTACATAGGAGGATGCATCTGCCCCCAAAATCGTGTGTATGGAGTAGATGAGAAGGAGGGGGACTTTTTTAGGTGAATATATTTTGATCGTAGCATGATAGGTAGTGTAGTGGAGGTACGTAAAGATATACTCAAAGAAAAAGGGGGTGGCAAGAGTCTTTTGGGTATAAGGCTTAGGCTACATTAGGCAGTAGGTCAGGCTTTACGGCTGACTAGAGCTGTTCTAAACCACATATCATACTGCCTAGGTAGGTATTATATTACATCCGCAACTTGAGCTATCGATTTTAGGAACGCACTTCATAAGATGATTCCTATTTTGTTAAATAAATCCATCATCAATGTTACTTATGGCTACTTATAGCATTTCATGTATGTAGATTAGGCACCTTTATATATAATGTGGGTAGAATAGGATGCATGTGGTGGCTTGCTGCAGGTGGTCTGGTCGTACATGATGCCATCAGGTATTGTTGGGTACATACATCCTTTAGGTACTTGAGCGAGGTCGAGCCCCGCGGTCCCCGCTAACCCCTTATCCCAGGTACTTAATACTTAGTGCTTGTACTGTTCGCAGCCAAACGCGTAGGTAATATCTACCTAACATAAGGCTCTTTATTAGTGGAAATACACTAAACGCCTCTAACCATAATCAACTTCAATAAGAACCACTCTCCCTCTCTCAGTCTTCCACTTATATTACATCTGTAGACGCTTTGAACCAAGCATGACGATGTGGTTTCAAATATCAAAATCCCCTACATAGCATGATTGATCCGTTGTGGTGTTCTTACCCCTTTGTGCTAAACACAAACACGTAACGCTTCTAAAGTCCACCCACTCAAGACACTTAGACTACCTACATAGGTAGCTCGATTCCTACTTTCGTCTTCTCTGGTGATCGCCCAAGACGGTTTTCAATATTACCTGCAGCTTTTCTCCTATATATGCGGTTATAGCTAAAGACCAATCAGCCCCGTTTTTTGGTAAGTCTCAACTGCATACGGAATTTTATTGATTTTTCTGCATACACTGAAAGTGTGTAGAGAGCAGACTTGACTAGTTCAACTGACAACTAGACTTGTGTTAGACATAGTTTATCTCATCTCGTCGTTGTCTATTAAGACCATAGCGCACAAGACTGGAAGTTTATACAGCTTACAATTTTCGAATCATTTAAACGAAGTAAGTATCATTTCTTTGTCCTTCTGTATGATATCAAGAAACATCCATCATATTGGGCTTCTTCCTACCCATATACACCGACATATCAATTCCACTCATCATGATTCCACTTTGACGCACACCTACATGCATGTACCGAAAACTCAAGAATTATATACAACTTGAGTTGATAGGTTTATTCCTAGCAATTACTTTATCATGGCCTGTGGAAATTGTCACCAGCTGTACTTTATCTAAGTGGATTTCTCTCTTCACAATTTCTACCACCCAATTTTTGGATATCCCCCTTCTCGATGCCCAACAAAAGACTAAACAAGGTCTACCATACGCCGACATCACCTTACCTTAGTACCTAAGGTACATGTATTATTAGATATACCTTAGGTACATACTACCTGTTATGTACTTCGGATAGCACTTAATTCTCTTCGGTAGGGTCGGTAAAATCGGCCAGGTCCCACTAGAACTTGCCTAGGTACATGTATCCTGTTACCTGTTATCCTAGTAGCACCACTACTTGATAACATAACACTACAATACCGCTATTATCTCTTACATACATGCGTCTTCGTACTTCCCCCTACGCAGCTGCATCTTCCTGCACACTTCCCCTTCCACAACGCCTAACCATTTAATTTGCTGACTCGAAATACTAAGGTTGTTGGCAGTCTTCGAACCACTACGTACCCTAAGGACCCTTTCTCGGTGCATTGCACAACAGTGCAGACAGGGTTGTACAACTGACACCGTCGCTACCTCTCCTGAAAAATACGAGAGTTTCTCCGTTCGACCTTAATTCAATTCCCAACTTCGATCTTTTCGGGGTCCGTGTGAGGGGCAGAAACATACGCGCAATACATAGACACCGCGGATTAGTTCGAAATAAAACCAATAACCGGGCGTTTGCCGGTGGACATGCAAATTGCTTGCCCATTTGCGATCCGCGCCGGCTCGAAATAGTCTTCTTAACCGGTTTTGCATAACGTGCAAGTTCCCGCTTCTCGAATCTTAAACATCACCGAGTACCCGCGGGTTTATACATCATGACCGACGCATTTGCCCCGCGCTCTATGAAGCGCAAGAATGTCAAAGGCTTAGCATTAACCCCCGCCGCCCCGAAGCAACCTGCGGCCTCGGACAATGACAATCAGGCCGGCTGGGGCTTTGGCGGATCGAGGGCCGAGGAGGTAGGCCAAGAAGCACAGCTCGAGATTGGAATTGAGTTTAACCTAGACCTTCGGCAAGAGGATATCGAAATCGTGAAAGAGCTTGGTTCGGGAAATGGAGGTACCGTCAGTAAAGTAAAGCATTTACCTACCGGAACTACCATGGCTCGAAAGGTAAACATCTTCATTATTACGTTTCGGAATGCGGATACTAATCATGGCCGGCGTTAGGTAATACATGTCGAAGCCAAAAAAGAGCTCAGGAAGCGAATCGTCCGCGAGCTACAGATCATGCACGGTTGCCACTCCGATTATATCGTGACTTTCTACGGCGCTTTCCTAAACGAACATAACGATGTCATTATGTGTATGGAATACATGGACGTTGGGTAAGTGGGATTAAGAAAAAAGGAGTTTGAAAGTGTTGCGTGGACCTAACTAGGCGACTACAGATCTCTCGACAGAGTCTCGCGCCATTTTGGGCCGATTCGTGTAGACGTGCTTGGTAAAATCGCAGAGGCGACTCTGGGTGGCTTAACCTATCTATACTCGAAACTACACATCATGCACCGAGACATTAAGCCCTCTAACATCCTCGTGAATTCTCGGGGTCACATCAAGCTCTGCGATTTTGGAGTATCAGGAGAACTAGTCAACTCTATCGCCGATACATTCGTGGGCACTTCGACTTACATGGCTCCAGAGCGGATCCAGGGCGAGAAGTACACAGTCAAGTCGGACGTATGGAGTTTTGGTCTCAGTATAATGGAGCTGGCTATTGGCAAATTCCCATTTGCGAGCGAACAACTGTCGGATGACGACGGGGCGCCGGCCGGTATCTTGGATCTCCTCCAACAAATTGTTCACGAGCCCGCTCCGAAACTTCCTAAAAGCGACGCGTTCCCGTCAATATTAGAAGATATGGTTCAAAAATGCTTGTCGAAAATACCAGATGAGCGGCCGACACCTCAGGAGTTATGGGTGAGCAATACTCCAAACAACGCATATCGAATGCCTATACTAATCTTATACAGGACCGAGATCCATTTGTCCAAGCAGCTAAACGAACACCTGTGGATTTGAGAGCATGGGCTGTCGGACTTATGGAGAAAGACAACCGTAAATCGCATTTGGTGCCTCAACTTTCGCCAGCTACTCGGGATCTCTTACGATCAAGCGAGTCCCCTACCTTCCAAAATGACGGCAATGCCGCTTATACCCCAACTTCCGGCGAGATCCCCATCGTGGGCGCCATTGCTTCGCCGAGAGATCACAGCCACTCGCAGAACCGATCCCCTACAAGAAACGGGGTGGGAAGCCTTGGGCGCTCTTCCGGTTCCGCTGTGCATCCGGGATTGGGACAACGAGCTGCAACGTCTGGATCAATACCCAAGATTACAACTGCAGACCTCTCGCAGCCGGCCAGTGCCAGTATGGGAACATCATTCACACTACCAGTTAGACCTGCACCGCCCGGTGGACCGTTGCCACCCCCTCCCCCAAGGAAAGAGACTCCAGATGAACTGCGGAAAGATAATAGACGACAAGCAACATTCATCCCTCCGTCGAACGGCAGCTATGGAAGCGCGGGGTATTCATCGCGATAAAGCCAGTGGTATCACATCTACCATCATAACCGTTTTGTCACACTATATAGGCCATCCATGGTTCGGCTTCAGAGCGCGGAGGAACATGACCGCCAAGCGTCTGTATTTGCCCAGCGTAACAGTGTGTTGACATCGATCATCCCTCACACATATCAAACATTATATTTCGGACATGCCTCACAGCATGCCCCTTAGCGAAAGAGACTATATCAGACATTTTAGGAAGCGGTATACGAAAGCGAAAAGAGACGATGTCGAAGGGGAAAGCTATAAAACGTCAACTACTCGGTGTAGTTGACGATTCTGTTAAGCGAAGTGTGTGGCCACTAGTACAAATGCGACAAGATATCATGACAGTTTTGACTTTTGAATCATACGTGATTGATAACATTCAGCCAACATATTTGATACCGAGTTATGAATCATATTTATGTTTATTTTTTATTTTCAGAATTATGTCACACGATGATAAGTAGCAAGTTAAGTTGACAACTGAAGGGAAGTTGGTCGACTAATAAGTCGAGTTTATAAACCTATGATGTTCTATACATATCCTATAACTACCAGAACATTGTGGTAAGACCATCTTGCGACATTCGAGGCTATCTATACCATCCTTGATAAACCCTAAGCTAGGGGTCCTGATGTATTTCCCGGCCCACGAAGCCGTAGTCCAGTACTTGAACCAAATCGTCCAGCCGCTCAATCACTAGGTCAGTGTGTTCGTGGTCAGCCAGATGGCTATTCGCATCATTAACAAGCAGCACCGTAGCAGCACCGGCGCGTCGCCCAGCCGTCATATCGTCGATCGAGTCGCCCACCATAATCAAGCCCGACGCATCGCCCACCTCACTCAACTCCGCGCCGTCACGCCCCACCGCACCCTCCTTCTCCCGCGCACTACTACCAGCACTCTCTTCCTCCAGCACCGCTCTCACATTACCCTCATCCCTCGGCCCCTCCACAGCCCTCACGAGTCCCCAGCTCCGCGCTATATACAGCAAGCCCGCGGGATCCGGCTTCGGCGGGCGGAAGTCGCGCGTGACGACCGGGTGGAAGACATGGCCGGCCAGGAATTTGCTGAGTAGGTGCGAGACGGGCGTCTCGAAGTTGCGCGTGCAGATCCCCTTGCGGATGTTCCTCGAGTCGAGGTACGCCATTAGGTCGGCTAGTCCGGGCTGCGCGACCTGTGCGGTCATGGACTGCCGCTCGATGGCGCGGATGACCTCCATGGCGGATTCTTGCTGGGTGGCCGTGGGGAGCGAGTATATGTGCTCTAGGATGTCGATGTGCTTGGGGATTTGCAGCGCGGCGCGCATTTCGGAGAACATGTGATTTTGGGGGAGGCTGGAGGGTTGTTAGTAGGTTGACGTTGGGATCTTGTTTATAGGGTGGGTGTATAGGTGGATGTATGTGTTGTGAGGTATTCTTCCTACTGGCCTAATCCAAGGTTATAGGTGTATATATCGACTTATGAGTTTGGGAATGTTCGCTTAAGACTCAATAGCCATGAAGATATCATAATACTAAACTTTCTCATGTGAAAATGTAAGGATCCTGAGTCCGAATGTTCTTCTCACTGCCAGCCAGCTTCATAGACATGGTTGAAATGTACTTTCTCCCGACTCTCATTTTACAAATGTGTATGGTACGTGCTAAGCTTATCCTTATTGATCACTCACCAGAGAGTCCCGTCGACATCGAATATCACCCCGTGCAACTTGGGTAAGTCATGATGCTGGCCAGTTGCAAGCTCCGTAAGAGGAGCAAACCGTCTCGAACGTGGCAGATATTGGGTCATCGTGCTGAAGCATAACCTCTTATACATAGAAAATTACCTAATGTTTTAAATTGTTCCAAATTGGTATAAAATCTAACAGGGAGTTGTTGAGGGTTATTTTATATGTAAATGTCATGGTAGTAAAGTAATTGCTACCTTAGGTAGTTTTATGTTTATTTCGGTTACGGCGTTTCCTTCTGACGTATAAACGGTACCTGGCAGGATGTACCGTACCGTTTTAGCTATAGTGTGGCTCGTGCAACACGGCCTGTTAGCGCCATCGCAAACGCAAACAAGCTCGAGTCCGGGGCGGTTAGCCGTCTTCTGGACACCTAAACCCGTTAAGCCGTACCTCCGTTAAACATCCAACCGTCAACAGTCGCTCAACCTGTAATTCTTACTGCATCTAGGTACATAATATTATAGCAGTTTGATTTATAGAACGCGCATCACCAAATATTGAACAACCTAGAATTACCTGGGACAGGCCTACTTAAGTTAGGACAAAATGGCTGACGAGGAGAAGGCTAAGGCCGAGAAGCTTGCTGCGGCAAAGAAGAAGGTATGAGTTGATACTATACACGAGAGCCTCATTTAGTAGCCAATTAGATGCTAAAACCAAAGTTCCACAGCTCGAGCAGAGGAAGAAGCAGATGGCCAAGAAAGGAGGGGCTTCAAAGCAACAAGACAAGGAGAAGGAAAAAGAAGAACCTACTACCGCCGAATCGAAGTCCGAAACAACTCCCGTAGGCGAACCGGCTATTGAAGATGCACCTGCAGAGCCACTAGGCTCTCCTACCACACCCAGTGCAGCCTCGTTATCTCACCAGTCCAAACTCCGTTCTTCGTCCTTCCGCCAAGGCACAGTATCACCTACCGGGTTCCCACTGAGCCCCGAAGGCGAGACAGCGCCTGATATATACCGGAAGCAAGTGGCGCGCATAGACGACCTAGAAAAGGAGAATAAGAGGCTCGCAAAAGAGGCCGGCGACGCGGAAAAGCGATGGCAAAAAGCCGAAGAAGAGCTCGCTGATCTGCGGGAAGCCGATCGCGATGGTTCGGATAGCCAAGTCGAGAAGCTAGTACGGAAATATTCTTATATTCATATCGTTTATCTCGCAAGCTAACTTGTCATACTTGTAGAAATCAGAGATCGCCGCCCTCCAACGTCAGAACTCGCAGCTCCAATCTGCTGCTTCGAAGCGCCATGGCTCGTCGCCTTCTATCTCCATGTCCTCTCCCCCAGGGGAATTACAAGCCCAGCTAGCCTCGAAGTCCTCCACCATAGAAACCATGGAGCTAGAGATCTCCCGCCTACGCGCCCAAGCTGAGCGACAAGCTTCCGCGGGTGGTACCGACCGCGAACAGATCACAGCTCTGGAAGAGAAGCTGGCGCGGTCCGAGCAGGCTGCTATGAAGGCGCAGCGTGAGCTTGCCGACCTTAAGCGGAATCTAGAACGCACAACCGAGCGCGTCGTAAAGGAAGGCAGCGAGCGCACAAGCGCAGAGACAAAGCTGCGTAGTCTCGAGCATGAAGTCGAAGACTTGAAGGGAGAAAAGGCAGAACTTGAGAAGAAGGTAGATGCGCTAGAAAAGAAGGTCACTGCCCTCGGCACCCTGCACAAAGAGAATGACAGCCGGTCGCAGGCCTTACGCAAAGACAAAGAACGCGCGGAGAAGGAGGCGCAAGACGCCAAGGCCAAGATCGAGAAGCTAGAGTCCGAGAATGCGCGTCTACGCAAGAAGGACGCTGCGGAAGGTGGCGGCGACGATGACGGAGTCGATGAGCTGGAAGATGAGGAGCGCCAGCGCATGGAGAAGAAGATCCGCGACCTCGAGAGCGAGGTCTACGACCTGCGCCGCGGAATCTGGCACCAGCGACGCAAGGAAATGGAGCACGGCCCCGACGACCCCGCCCTATTAAGTCCCGGTGGTGGGGGCTTCACGAACATCGACCTGGGCGGGACCGGCGCGGCGCGCAAGCCCGGGAGCAGGGGCATTGGCGATTTCTTCGCGAGCGGTATCAATGCTTTGACGGGTGGTACTCCGGCCGATGAAAAAGCCGATAACGAAGGGTTCCTGGATGACGACGCCGATATGGAGTTCGACGAGGAGGCGTTCCTGAAGGCGCAGCAGGAGGATGCGAAGAGGAGGCTTGAGCGAGTCCGGGAACTCAAGCGTGGGTTGAAGAATTGGGAGGGGTGGAGGCTGGATCTTGTGGATGCTAGGAGAGGCGGTGGGGGGTATGGTGCTGGGGAGGTTTTTGAGGTTTGAGGTTGAGGTGTTTGGGTTAGGGATTAGGACCTCATGTATGGAGAGGGACTACGTATGAGGGGGTGGAGGGAACGCAATATAGATGCGAGATACGTGTGTATGACTAAAGACGAGGTTCACGACCTCGTAGCTATAAGCAATGAAGAGTATGCTTGATCATTAGGCTTGAGACCCGTAGAGCAGTTGATTATGAGATGCTTAACCAGCGTAACGTGGAAAGAATTAAGCCCCTATTCTGGACGCTTTTAAGTGTTGATCCACAATATCTTCTTAACAGAGATCAACACTGCAAATTATTATGATATATTCTATACAATGGTATCATATCCTCTTATACATAATGCCCACTCCGTATACTTCCTTTTCTCTTTCCAAGACAGATTACAGGCATACGCACTCTAAATGGCATTACAACATTAGGTTAGGTAATTAATTACTGGTCGAACTCTCCAGCGTAAAGAAGATCCCGGGGGTTCATCTGTTCCCAGACGGACCGCAGATTGAGCTCTTCCTCGCGGCGAGTCACCGCTGTTCCGTTTCCTGCCAGTTCCTTGTCGGCCTCCTCGCGGGCAAGTTGCACTGCACGTTTTAGTTAGTTAGGTACATACAGCAGGACAGGTACGGCGCAAGTTTTTCGAGAAATATAATAGAATAGAATTTAACGGAAATAATATCTAGCGGGAACAAACAAACAAACTCACCGTGCAGGTAGACAGCAGTCCGCTTGCCGGTGAAAAGCGCGTGCGGCACGTTGGTCACGTTGTCCGAGTTGGCGTCGCCGATGGCGTATACGCCGGGGACGTTGGTCGCCAGGCCCTTGGCGTTGTCGGCGGATAGGCGGCCGCCGTACAGCGCGACGCCGAGCTTCTCGCCGATGTCGGAGCGCTGCTCGTCGGGGAAGCTGGTGAAGAAGGCGGCTCGCTCGACGGACTCGCCCTCGGTGAAGTCGACGCTGAATAAGTCGTACTCAGGGGCCGTCGGCAGACTGGGGTCCGCGGGCGGGTCGCCGCCGTCGCGCAGGCGGTTGATGCGTGCGATGGTGCGGTTCTCGACTGTTACGTTGTGGATCTGGAGGTACTTCTCCCAGTTCGGGAAGCTCTTCTCGGCGGCGGCGCGCGCGTCGGGGGTGTCGGTGCCGTTTACGAAGGCGATGATGTCTGAGTTTAGCGTCGAGATCTCGCGTACTAGACCTGCGGCGTCTTCAAGCGGGCCCAGGAGGCCGAGGGACTGGTCTGCGTGCTCGTGTCCGTCGCACCATGGGCACCAGAAGATACCCTTGCCCCAGTTCTCCAGCAGGCCCGGGGTATCGGGTATAAGGTCGTGAAGCCCGGTCGCGAGGATGATTTTCTTGGCGCTCACGGTGCCGTCGGTACCGTTGAGGAAAGTCGTTGCGACGTTGAACTCTGTGTTGTTGTTCAGCGGCTCGATGCTGGTGACTGTCCCGTTGACAGCCGATACGGTTTCATAATGAGCGATCTGCTGGCGAGCGGCCCAGCGGTAGTACGCCGGTGTGACTCCTATTCCGATATCAGTCCTACGAGAAACTAACGAGGTATCACTGGTCACGCGACCGTAACTCACCGTCGAAGCCGATGACGTCGTGCATGTGTCTCGTCGGCCCGTTGCGATACTCTCCCGAGTCGATCAACAGGACATTCCTGCGTACGCGAGCGAGACCGCTCAAAGCGCTTAGGCCTGACGGGCCACCCCCGATTATAATAGCATCGTAAGTCGGGCCGTCGCGAGGCTTAAGAGACGTAGCTCCAGCAAGTGAGAGCAGCGGCAGAGCGCTTAAAGCGAGTATGTTCTTCATGGTTGCTTGATATCGCTAATAGTTGACTTGACGCCTTAAACTCCTTGAAACCTGGCCTACCGAACCGTAAGAAACTTATAGGAATAAGCTCTTCTCTCTACCAAAACGAAGAGGAGGACGTGGGAATGCCCAGTTTTATAGGTAGCTAATAGAACCTTTCGTATATGTATAGGCGGGTAGACAAAAAAAACAAGTTGAACGTGCCCCCTGGCAGATGATCCCTACCGTATATTCCTATAAATGGTAAGACAGGCAAGTTTAGGTCACTTGGCAGATCACGACATTTCGCGTTTGCCGTAACGACGCCAGTCCGTGGTTAAAGCCTATGTACATACGCTTCAGCCCGCATCGAAAGTTGCATCAATCGCCCCAAATTAACTCCAGCTATTTACCTTGCTACGCTGCTACGCTACGCCGATCCAAGCATCATAAGGTTACGTTAGTATCCCATCCCACTTTGAATACTACATACTACATATGTACAACGTGAGGCACGCTCCGGACAGGGAAGAGACCATTTGACGTGTGGAAAACCTCATCAACACGAGAACGGGAAATCTTGTCGATACGTACGTATTTTGAGATGCGACAGACCGACGGCTTGTTGCATTGTACCTTGCGCCATGCCAAGCCAAAATTACATCTTTAGGTACATAGTACTATTGCGCTGAGATGACGAGTTCCAATATCTTTGAGTGAGAATCGTCACGACTATTGGTGATAGACTATTGGTGATAAACTATTAGTGATAAACTATTGGTGATAAACTATTGGTGATAAACTATTGGTGATGTTTTGTTTTAATAAAGGTTTCCCCAAGATCAGGTACGATACAATAATTGCCAAGAAAGATTTAGCCCAATTTAAGGTTGAGAGGCGCAATATGCAGGTGCGCTATACGGACCTAGCCGCCTTGGCGCTAAGCGAGGCGCATTCTTCAAACGAGGTACCTATAAATTTACCTCTCAATCCGCCAATAAAAAGGAACGTGCGCAACTGAACCATCTCAACATTTCAGCTGTCACCGTGTCACTGCATCACTTTACCCGTCCAAGACCTTTTTGAATGCCGGTGACCGGAACACACGGAACTATCGATCAACTGACGGCTATCACCAACGGTATTACCGAGTCCTACTTCTTTCTGCACACGAACACCAATTTCAGATATTCGGTGGACGGGAAAGTGCATATGAATTTTCACAGCTGAAACCCCGGAAAATCGCATCGCGCTACGCCGCAGGTCTAAATATAATACGTACTAGAACGATTCTCTGCAAGGGTTCCTGGGCTCTTCTCGGTCAGCAGGTGATTCCTTTTTATCTCCAAACGTGCCCGAGAAGGCAGGTAGAAGCCTCGCGAATAATAGGATCGGATTGCACAATAGTTTCATTTCCTAATTCAAAGTTAGATGTCTGTCTTTTCAGCCTCTTTTTTTTTTTTCAAATCTTTTTTTCATCTCCTTTGCTTAGGTTATGATCTGATAATCATAGACGATTGCTAGTGGAGAAGATCTTAGATGACAACTCGTACATTATATGCAATCCACATTATATGCAATCCACATTTACTCTTAAACATATAGCCTACTACAAGGCTTTCGGGGGTATTTTAGTAGTTCATACTACTCGGCCAAACCTACTTCCATCACAGCCATTGCACTCCCAGAAGGCTGCTTCCAGCTCACTAACTGTAGCTTTGGTTCCGCGCTTTCAAACAACTCCTCCCAGTCTGTTAGATTTCTCTCCTGACTGTTGAAAGCTTGCGCCATGGAAAGATCTCGCACGCGCAGCATAGCCTCTTGAGTCCTCCCAATCGTGCCGGGAGGAGGTAAGATAATATCCATAATGACGATCCGTGCGCTGGACTTCTTTCCGTCTCGCAAAGCCGTCGCTAGTTGACAGAGGATCTCGCGAGCGCGGGCTGCAGGCCAGTCGTGTAGAATCTTTCGTAGGAGGTACACGTCGGGTGAAGACGAGCCGGGCTGATGCGGAGGCTGAGGGTCGAAGAAACTATGTGCTGTAAACTGGATGCGCGAAGTAATCGTATCAGGGAGTTCTGATAGTGTTGAAGATAGTGCTTCGACGGCCTCGGGGAGGTCCTGGACTGTGAATTTGAATCCGGGATAGGACTTTGCGAGAGCTACGGATACGAATCCGTTTGATCCGCCCACCTATGAGCATAATTATCATTAAAGATGCCCGATTTCGTATCATAAGGGGACTTACATCAATGATGTGTGCGTTAGCATCTAATTTAGCCCAGTCAAACCCATCAAGAACATGCTCCAACCGCATCCCTTCACTCAACCCCTGGCTTTGCATATACCTGCTAAACAAGTCAACCATACCCGGGACGTCCTTGAGATACTCGAAGAACGGTTTTGTCGTGCCTCCAAATACATTCCACGCCGTCTCGTCCAAAGCTTTCGAGTCACCCCACTTCTCCGTTGCCTCCGTCATGGCTTGGGTCGCGGGTTCTCCGTATTTGGTTATGAAAATAGCCCAGTCTCGGAGAAGCGCATCTGTCGCGAAGCGTAAAGAGAGCGGGCTATGCGCTATGTGGACGGGATCCGGCTCGGTGAATAAACCCGCTGTCATGGTCATCCGTGCTACAGATTGCAGACGGGAGAGAGGCACGGAGGCGAGGGAGGCGAGGGATGTGTATGAAATTGGCTTGTGGTCCGTTGGAACATGAGTAAAGATCTCGAAGTGGAGCAACCAACGGAGACAGGAGAAGGCATTGTACTGTATTGAGCGAGCATGGTTAGCAAATACATCAACCAAACTTTATATCATCAAGTCTGGTGTATAAGAAGCATCTTTAGTCCGTACCTGAATTTGATACTGCTCAAGGAGATCCGCGGGCCCTCTAGCTCGCACCTGGATTTCCTGCGTAATTTCAAGTAGCTCCCGGCGGGCTTTCTTGAGCTCTGGGGATTGACCTTCTAACTGGAACAGAACTTGACCAGTTGATTTAGGGGTAAGGGTTTCGACTTTCTCAACTTTGCTGAGAAGTTGCTGTGTGAGTTCGGACAAAGAACTTGAGGAATACATGTTGGGCGAGAAATATGTTTAAGGACCACCTGTTATGCAGAAGAGATGAAGTGAGTAGGGCTGCTTTGCACTGAAAAAAGGAGAATAGAATTTGACTTTACTTCAATCTCGATATTTATAATGGATATCGTAACTTGTGTGACAATATTTTCGGGTAATTTTGTTTCGATCTTCTCACCAAAGCTCAGTCATCGAATCCTCCCGGAAATCCTAACCCAACACATATTACTTATTCGTAACGATGATGTAACTCGGGGTTCTTGAATTTGTATTTGTACACCGGGTAATATTTTACATAGGATTGATATGTGGTTACTCATGAAAACTGGCTGAATACGCAGCTCGGGGGGGCTGAAGAGAGGGTTTTAGATTTAAGATTGATGTACAGGGGTTCTCATTTTTATAGTCGTCATAGGCTATCAGAAGTAAACAAGAATATGTCGTCTAATAATTTTAATAGGTACAATAGGCAAGTTAGAATGCTTTAGGTAACTCTGTAATTTCAACACTCACATGTTTAATCCAGATCTTTAGATCATTGAGATTTCTACGTAGGGTCAGGTCAATAGCTTTTATCTATATTACCTAATGGTTTAGTCTTGTACTTCAAAGAGTTGTGTTCCCACATCGTGCTCAGATCCTTAAAAAGATGGTAAGTCCACGCTAGTTAAATGAATCTAGTCAAGATCTTCTAGCATGTCATTATTTTAATGTCAACCATAACATCATTCTTCTTACTTCCTTTTTGGTGAAGTTCTGAGATAATATCATGAAACATTTTTAAAATGTGCAAACAACAGCATAATACTTTCCTACACTTGGCTCCTAACTAGACAGAGCATCTTATTAGAGGGTCAACTCAAGTTAATTTATCCAAGCTAGTCTATGTGTTATAGGCATGATACGTCAACAGTTGCCTTTAAGTGTTGAAGATAATTTACTTGCGGACTCAAAATTAAGTATGTAAGTTGGTTCAATAAGCTGACGTTGGAGTTAACACATGTTGCCAAGGCTTGAATATTTAAGGCTTAACTAGTTGGATACCTAAAGTTCTAGACCAATGAGCTGAGCCGCATGAATAGCAACGACATGGTTTTGGTGAGGATAAATTCATACGCAAGAGGCGTTACCCGAAGAACGGGCCAACAAATATTCTTTCACTAGATGTTGTAATATATCCCATCATATGCCCCTTTTGTCTATAACCTATTGTGACTGAAACGGATTGGTGAAGACATCGATAAATCATAGCCAAATTAGCAACTCTTACTGGTTTGACCTAGAATTTGGATTTCATCTAGTAGGTAGCCTATAGAAAATGATTTAAGAGGAATCAAAGAAGTCGTTAGGTCAGATATTTGCGCAAATCCACGTGTAGGATTCCCTGAACGGCGTAGTCACCACCGGCGATGTCATCCTTCGCAAGATTAGTACTTACATGGTAAAGTGATTACCGTCACCCTGGAATAGACATGGAAGTAATAGAAACTTGATTTAAATCCTATTGTTTCGTGTTGTTTACGGTCTGCTATTATGATGACCCGAGGTTTGTTTTAGCGGACAATATTGGCGGAAGGTTTTTGGTAGTACATTCCTATGTAGGCTAAAACTATTTAAATCTTACGAAAAGTTAAGTTTTCCAACCGGTTTATTTTCCTAGACGGCTTTCCTCCGCGTGGAACGGGACTGGGACTAGGTCTGTTGTATAATAGTAAAAAGGCTAAAGATGAGAGGCTACGGGTACTGCATAGATCTGAAAATGAGAGTTAGCAGTAAGAAGAATGATTATCGAAAGATTATAGGCCTTAAAACACTAGAAGGAGACCTGCGACAACCTCTGCATAGTCAAACCCCCTATCTCACAGGTCTGTACTTGAGGCTCTCATATAGACGTTACTAGTAGTATCAGCCTTTAGAGAATGATAAAATACACATTTCAGTACTCGGGGATGATGCACGAGAATAGGTACCTGTATTTATTCCTGACTCTGGTTCCTGGATATCTTTTCCTCCACCAACACCTTCCATAATATCCGCGCCGATCATCTGACGGAACCGTCGGGATCCGAAAAGTTAGAGGCACTGGTTGGTTGGATACGGAAACTGTCAACCATGTCTCACTTCCTAGTGCTGATAGGATAAAGATTGTGCCACGGCTCTGTGGTATCACCACAGTGGCAGCCGGAGAGGCGTACAATTTCGTATCATGGGACCCGCTTGTCTAGCAGTCTTCTAGAATGAGATAATCGATTGTAGGCTGGTTAAAGAGACGATCGCTGATGGCCAAGTCTTACCTGCCAAGATTTCTAAGCATGATGAGTATCACGAGGTAGTACAAAAAGCATGGAACTAAGTTCGTTATTTCGCAAAGAGCTCTAGCTCGGCTGATCGAGTTTATGAAATAGAGAAATTTAAAAACTTTCGCCTAAAAGCATATTGGGATTTGACTAAAGTGTAAATCTGCCTATTAATACTCATTATACCCCTGGTATCGTAGTGATTGGTTTAACCTACTTATTGTATCTTGAAAAGTTGCGTAGTTGAGTTCCATAGAAGTGTAATATATCTGTTACAGGTCTTAGTCTAGGCAAGACTTCAAAGGCGGCAACGTTATAGAATTGCGATTGAAGTATTACACCTACAAGACGGATTCTACAATATTTTCATCAGAGAAGCTGATTAGCTACCTATACATCCTAGTATACGGTTCTTTCGTCTCCTATTGTGCGGACGTGGGAGGTTTACGGGGTTATAGCACCGAGCTACTCCACCACATCTGTCTCCTTTTAAATACCACAATATGACTATCCCAAGTTATGTAGAGACTTGCATGCTATCTTGGATCATTCTGAAAGAGGGCATAGCATTATCTATGAGTGTAATGACATCTATGCCTCCTGGCTGGACGCCTTAGCGCCATAGATGCGCCCGCTGTAACTATCCAGGTAGTCTATAGCCACTAATAGACGTAAACGTGATCATAATAGTGATAAGGAGGGTGGGGTGAAGTCATATGGATGGATTTTACCTCGTACAACATGGGATGAAAATAAGCCGCTTCCTTAAAGGAACTAGGCATGCATGCCTCGTGTATTACAAGCTGCACTATCGTTTGCTATATTCGGTGGTTACCTTTGTTTATGCTGTGCTAGGTGTAAGTGTATCTCGATATGGGTAAGTGAATATAGTATATAGTGTGTATCGTAGTTAGGTACCTATTATATAAAATTTATACATTGGACGTTCTTAAATCTATCCCAGAAGTAAGGAAGGGATACTCACGAACCCCCAGATCCTCTGAGTCTTTCCAATTCCAAGTGCCCCTAGAGTCTCTCGCCACCAGTATAGACATGTTCCGCTGGCCTCCAACGCTTGATGCATCCCCTATTTTCTCCGCCAAGAAACTCGCAAACACGGGTCAGATTCATCGTGCCTTTGCCGCTGAGCTTGTCTCGCATCTAAGACAGCATGGTTTCGCCCGTCTGCGTAACTACGGCGTCGCTCCACGGGCTATCAGGGTATTGTTCAATTATGTACGCCCATCATAGTTCTTAGAATACCTACTACCTTTTACTACAAGTTATAGGTTATAGGCAATGTCTAACTCCTCTTGATCCCTCTACACAGCACCGTCTTTTCTTCAACCTCTCTCTTCCTGCTAAACTTAGTGTTCGCCATCCCGACGGCGAGGCCCCGGCAAGGGGATACTCGCCATGGGCTTACGAAAAGACTGCTATAGTGCGGCCCGATCTTCATGACGCCCCGAACCTAAATACATTTTCCTCCTATAATTCACACCAGATCGAAGTCTCCACCAGCTCTTCCAAGGCGCAGCTTCTGGACGCCCGTGAGAAATTCGCTATTGGCCCTCCTGGAGACTATTCCTTCCCCACACCCCGGCTTGCCGAGGCCTTGCTACCAGGCTTCAATAGCACAACCCGGGGCGCATATCTGAAGATAATTAAAGCATGCAACATGTTACTCGCCGCGATCGAGCTGGGCCTTAACGTCCCTCCAGGGACCCTTAACCCGCCCGCCACCGATGGCCTTGGGACTGAGCTGAACCTGAATTTCTATCCGGAGGTTGCGCGGGACATGGTTGATGGTGGCGTTGGGGATGATGTGGCCATGTGCCGCATCTGGCCGCACTCAGACCTCGGGGTTATAAGCGCACTCTTCCAGGATGGCGTTGGTGCGTCCGGGCTTGAGCTCGAGGTGCGCGGATTAGGTGAGGACCGCCGCAAATTCGCTCCCGTGTTCGTGGAGCAGGAAGGTGATGTCGTGCTACTGGTGTCGGACACGCTGGAGCGCTGGACAAATGGGAATTTGCGTGCTGCTTTGCACCGTGTCGGTTTACCACCTGAGACTGGGATGTCGCGCGTGCCGGAACGAAGGTCAGCCGTCATGTTCTTCCGCCCACCGCCGACTGCGGATATAGGTCCCAAGTCGCAATTTGTATCGGCTGATAATCCGGCTCGATATGATTATATTACTGCTGGAGACTATTTGAAAGTCAATAACAAGAAGCTTTATTAGGTTGAGTACTTGAAGGAATACGGAGTACTTACGCATAGTAAAGGCCCGTGCACGATATAACCCCTTTAACAACGACTTCAAAGACCTTGTCACCGCGAGACTTACAATTATGAGAAGGTTATATACGTTTAGTTATTATAAAAGAATTTTAAAAGCAAGCCACGAATATAGTTTAAATAAAAGTGTTGGAATATATAAAGATATAATAGATATGCTTATCCAGTTTTTCTAATAGATAACATAACAATATAACTAGGTAGTTAATACATACCTCATAACCTGCGTTTAATTTCAACACTATATGCCGTCAATTTTGCCGATATTACTTACATGAGGAAAATTTAAAGAAGCTCACGTTCGTAAAATCCCGGATCTCTTAAACTCATCATCATCATCATAGACGAATGATTAAGACGTAATGGAGCAGGTATTGTTTCTAAAAGTTCTAAGGTTTTCAAAAAGTTCTGGGTCGCAAGCGCTACAAACGCGGAATTATCGGTCAGACGATTCCATGAACGGTGCATTCCGTCAAGAAGATATCCAAGAGGCGTACTATAAGATGATTAGTCCTCAGATCGAAATTGATTGGAGTTAAAAAAAAAAGCTCTTACCCAAATATTGAATAATCATCTATAGGCACGCCTATCTCTTTTAACGCGACCACAAACTGCATGAAGACAACTACTGCTTCGTCGGATCCCATATAGCCAGAATACAAAAATATGTCTTCAACCACTCTCTAGGAGATAGCTTTTCGTTAGTCAATCTCGTCGAATGGTATTCTAGGAAGGTTTGTAGGGTGAATTGACGAACATGTAGCAAGCTCTGACCGTATTTATCAACATCTGTTGGCCACCCTTCACCATTTGTAAAAATCCTTTTAAGACTAATCAAGCTGTCCTTGAATAAGTCTTCCAACTCTCGTATACTTTTAATATGACACAAATTATTTCCGGCCCTTCTGATTACGTCGAACGCGGGAGAATCCGGCGGCACAGTCATTCGAACCGTTAGATTAGGGTAGACATGCCAGTCGCGAGCCCAATTCATGCGAGCGTACTCAACTTTACACGATATAGTGATCATGCGCCGGAAAGCTCGAAAGCTTTTGGTAAAGGTCCGCTCCTCGCGGTATCCCAAAGAATATATGCAGTGTGCCTGGTGCTGTTTTGTGAAATGGCGCTGCTGTGTCACTGGACAGGTGCAGAGAGAGTCAAAGATGTTCCGCACGGGCATCCTAAGATTCATCTTCTCCCTAACGCTGTTCCGGACCCAACGGCCATCATCGGTATTTGAGTTGTGTAATGCTGTTTGACCATTAACCCCAGCACCCGCAGCTAAAGCTCGGGTAAAGAACTCTCGCTGGTTGCTCTCTAGGGCCCCAAGTCGTTGATCCATATATTGTTTCAGTGATACTGACTGGGTTTCTTGGTTTGCGATGATTAGTGATGCCCGGTTGGATATGACATTTTGATTATCGCCCAAAGATGTCATTATATGCATCTCGGCTTCTCCAAGGCCACGCTGGAAGGAAGACTCCAGCTGGTCGACACCAGTATGTATCCCGGTTACTGCTTGTTTTACATCGGAGAGAGAAGATTGGACCTCTCTTTCCATCGACTCCACCGCGAGTGTTATCTTTGCAGATTCCGAAATAGCGATAATTCTTATTTCTCGCGTGGCATCCCTTCATAAAACCTGTCAGAGACGAATGTATTATAAATGAGTATAATACCCACAGATTGACCAACTGCAAGATTCCCAGTAGTCTAACGTGGAATTCTTGTAGTTGAGACCGCAGATCATCGAGTTTCGCCTTATCAAAGGGGTATTTCAATTTGTATATGAGCCTCCGATTGGATTTCTGGTCGGTATACTTGGCGTTGAGTTGCTTGAAATCATTCAGGCAAGCGTCGCAGGCCTGACGACATCCTTCTAAAGAGTTATGTACATCTCTACTAGGACTTTGCGATGCTGTAGTCCGGTCTTTGATTGAGCCGAGGAATGATTCTAGCTCTTTGGCGTGTCGCATTAATAGGACAAAGTCCACATCTTGAGATCGATACAATTTGCAATATTGGATGATTCCCCCAGCGGCCGTAATACCAAGTGAAATGAAGCCAGCAGCTCCAGCAGTAATAGATAAGGGGTCCATTACAGTAATCATGGCATGTGTAGTAATAGGAAGAGAGAAAATCAAATTTCCCTCGCCAGGCTCTGAAATTCATGTTATCTGCCATGGGGCTTCTGGGCCACCTTCGCCTTTATCACATGATACATGCCGTGCAACGCCAATTGAGCAAAAACCCTTGTGCCTACCCATATACTATCATTCAATACAGTATTTGAATCTGAGTACTTCTAGATACTTAATTCCAATAGAGTTTCTGTTCTGGTAGGCTAAGAGCTCCCTATTCTGGCTGATCAGTCAGTTATAAAGTATAAACCGTAATGATTAACTGAACATGAATATGGGAATAAAACCGGATAATAATCAAAAAGCACAACACATCTTAGAGAAAAGGGGACAGGAAACATCTCTTCACAAGAAAGAACCACAACTGTGATAGGAAACTTAAATATTCCTAAACTAGAGGATATACCTAGTAAACCTGTGTCTCAAGAGGGGTATCAGAGACAGCTCTAATCAACATAGGTCTAGCTAACTGCAAAGGCGCCCTCCATGGAAGAGGGTCCACCATAATATTACAAATAATTCTTCGTGCCTCATCTCATCTCATCTCTCAGCTATATCCACAATCGTGAACCCGAACACGTGCGACGATGCCTCCTAAACTGCAAGCCGTCTGCCAGAGCTCTTATCATATGTCAACCTCGTCCACGCAATCGAAAGTCTCTATCTAGAGACAAAGAAAACAAACCCTAATATCGTCGGAAAAGGGGGTGAACAAGAAGAGAAGCCTGCTTGCTCGTACAATTTATAAGAAAGGGGAATGTGCCGGCCTGAAAATGCTGTAAAGTATCAACCCTTAACGCCAAAGGCCCGTCCGTGCCAACCGTATATACCGGGACCGAGTCCATCTCGATTCATGTTCACATCCGCCAAGATAAAAACACACCCTGATTCGTCCAGGTAGTTGGCCCCCCAACGCCTGAGGCCATGCAAAAAGAAAAACGAAAAAAAATCCAGTGAAAATAATAAAGTGGGGTATCTTGGTGCAACAAACGACAAAGGAGAGGGTCTCACTGCGAGCCCGAATAGGACTGATCATCTTCTTCCTAATAATATCCCGGATCACATCCTATTTGATCATATGCTATCCGACCATATGTTCTCGTGGGGTCCTAGCCTAGAGAGCTTAGGCCAGTGTGTTGGGCCACATCAAGGTCGGGTTCAGTATCAGACTGTGCTTCAGATTGGGCCTCAGACTGAAGCTCGAGCCGAGGCTGAGGCAGAGGCAGAGGCTGGGGTTGGAGTCGGGACTGGGACTGGAGCTGGAGCTGGGACTTGGAGTTGGCAAGCTCCCTAAGCTGCAGGTTGATCTCTTCGATGGTCTGCATCATGGCCATGCTGTGGAGAGACTGGGCCCGGACCTCATTTCTCAGTTGCTGATTCTCCTGGTGCAGACGCTTCACTTCCTCACGGAGATCTGTTTCAGGCTTGCGTTTCTCGCCTATCTTCTCAGGGGCTACAACCTGCTGAAGAGGGGCCGGATTCTCCTCCAGCTCATCTTCAGGCAACTCCACTACTGTAGGACCATTGTTGGCGTCGCTAGGAGTATGCACTCGACGAAGATGCTCATTAAGATTCTCCATACGAGAGAAACCCTTGCCCTCGTGACGTTTGCAGTTTCCGTGTGGACAGTTAAGGGGGTTTTTCGGTCCACCATGCTTGTTATGAACCTCCCTCTCGTGACGTAAGAGACCGCCAGAATACGTAAATCCAGCAAGCTTCTCACATCCCGGTGACAAGCACTTATACGGTCGGTCATGCTTGTCCATGTGTTTGCTTTATAAACAAAGAGTTAGCAAGGTTGGCTTTCATAGACGTAAAGAAGATTGGGTTATATCTTACCTCCATTCGCACTTGCGACTGAATACCTTCACATCATCGGTGCAGCCGGCAAAGGAGCAAACAAACTTGCCCTCACGATTCTTATTCGCGATTCGGTTGGGCTTCACGATAGGGCCCAAACGGGGTGGTCGGGTATGATGACGATGTCCCGGCGTCGAAAGGCTTTCCGGAGGAGAGAGCGGCTGATCAAAAGGAGAAGGCGAATCCAAGCCATTAGAGCTGGGAGAAACTGGGAGTAGGACCTGTTCTTCCCCCGCACCGTATCCCACTAGACCATGTATAGAGGGCCCAGGAGAGAAACGGCTCTCTCCTTCCTGATCTTGACGGCTGTCGATGCCAGGCGGATATGGACCGGAGGGTAGGACAGTACGATCCTTGAACACAACACTCATTTTGATAGAGTAATTGGGAAGCTGTCTATTATAGGGTCGGTTGGCGGTGAAGACTTGGAGGAACTCGAGACGGACGCGGTCGTTGAATCTATCTTTCTGTTTAAGGGTATACTGTCGACAAATGCCAGGCCCTTCGACAGGTTTGGCGAGAGCGTAGTCGTAGTCTATAGATCGGTTTGTTAAGTGCTTGTGGATGGCAGCGACGTGGTTCTTGACGAAGTGGTGACCTAATGTGAAAGAAGTACCATTAGCAGCCCGACACGCCGATAGTATAAGTGTAAGGTATTCACGATGGAGATGAAATGATGCACGATTGGTAGGTGAAGCTAGCCACAGTATATCTTCCAAGCCGAAGCAACTTCGCACGGATAGAACGGCGACCCACCTATATGTCGTTAACCGAGTATTACTACATAGGTAGTATAAACTCGGCTAAAGACATATACATCAGGTACCTATGCAAGACACTTGGCTTGGCAAGCTAAAGTGACAGGGGATATGATTTTCTATAGAGCTGATTGGGCTGAAGAATGTAGGGCTTATGTAGACAGGTAATAAAGGATAAGATAATGTAACATCAACTTACCAGGTAAAACATCAATAGCTGGAGAAACTTCAATTGCATATGTCCAGTTGTCGTCACGCAAGTGAGCTTCACCCATCGCGGATCGAGGTTTCCGGGAGTCTAGGGGTTTTATACTTGTTAGCTTGGTATACTATTTTAGGCGGCAACAACAATTGCCCGACACGAGGCGTAGCTTCGAATCATCAATCAGGCTGAAGCATGACTCACCCCCGGCTGTTCGGTCATCCCCCCCAAGGGTATATTTCTGAATAGTTACCTCCGGCTGGGTCGCATTGTGGAGCATTGCATAAGGAATATCGGCGGCGACATCGAAATTGTTACCATGTCCGATTAGTTCCGAATTTGGAAAGCCTGGGTTGAAGAGATTCTGATGCCCCAGGCCCTGCTCCAGGCCCTGGTGATAACCCATACCGGGATCTGTTGCCTGGAAGCCAACGCCCGGAATAACCCAGATATTGTTAGGCAAATGATCTTGATGATTCGCCATGACTGACCTATTATCCGTGCATGTCAGTTATTATTACGCCCCCACGTACGATCGCGATCACGGACATACTATGGCAGACCAAGTGATCTAAAGCTGGTAGTCAATATCCTGTAGGTCCTTGGAAAGAAAAGGCAAATCAGTACAGTCCTGTAAACATAGTGTTCAGTGATAGGTCAGGTGCATAAGTAATTGGGCTAAGGCGTCGGGGAAAAGAGTACCATAGCCATCACCGTATTTCCATCATAGGCGTTTCTGAGTAACTTACCACCAAAGAGAATGTCCAAGGACCAAAAGTACTACGAGTTACTCTTATCAGTTCGGTGTGTCGAATCAGAGCCTTGCTTGTGATGATGTTAGGAATGAAAAAAAGACAATGCAGCCTTCGAGATGAGATATGCGGTGCCACACACAAATAAATTTAAGGAAGGCTGGTTTCGGGAATAATTTGTGTAAATGTACCACTTGGTGAAGTGTTGCCTAGGCGAGTAAACCCTAAATTTGTAGGTTCTCTTGTGTACCTTTAAAGTAAGAGGCAATAGCGGAGAGTTGGTTTGCACAAGTGCTGTAGGGAGGCCACGAGTCTGCAGGTCTTAGGATAGTTGCCCTGTAGTTTATGTAGCAGTGTTCAAGTAAGGCACCTAGAATCAGGAACAAACTAAGAGCCTCGAGTTATTTCTTAGGCGCCCTCGGCGATGTTGAACAAAACTCGACCCTTAGCCTTGGTGGTTTCCGACAAGCTTCCGTACTGTCCTAGATTGTGACTAAGGCATCAATTTTCCAGAATACTCCCCTTTGATCTTCTGAAACAGCCTGCATAGATGTTCACATCATAGGATTAAGTAAGACAAGTTGTCTTAGAGTTGAATTATTTTTCTTTAGACTACCTATCACAGAATACAAGTGTATGCCAGGGAAGGCAGGCGGCAACCTGACTCTATGGCCTTATCTCGTTACATGTATATAATGGTCAAGGCTCGCCCTTTCTCAAAGCTATAAATAACTCTAGGTACTCCGGTTCACAGGGTACTTGTCAGACCGATGCCCGGGTCTTGCCAGTAATTAGAAACCTGGGTAGGTACGGCAATCTACCCGTGCCGTTGATATATACACTGTATTTCGGTGAATACGAAGCTAAGCACTTGTAGCAAGATGTGAGGTAATAACGATCCTTGATTACCCAGAAGGAGAAGGCTACTGCTAATTCAAAAGAGGTGGTAGATATAGCAACCGGTAAGTTGGCTGCGCAGGGTCGGTTGATAGCCCCGATAGGTTGTTCCTAAAATAAGGCTGGCTGTGCTAGATAACCACGACATATCTATGCGCACCCTTTACAAGAAGCCCTAGGAATTAGAAGGCTGCTTCTAAGGTCGATAACCGGAAGCTTTGTGTGTTCTCGCCATTCCCATGACGTATTTCGTGTGTTGATATTTCGAGAGGTCCAGGTAGATATGCAATTCTGGAGCCTGATCTTCGACTTCTGCTGTTGACATGGGTTATTCTTCAAGAGACAACATCCTTGTTGATACTATCAAATTATTTTCAAGGTACCTATGGCACTTAAAACTGATGATATTAAAGCTTGTACTGTACAAATGGTAATAAAGTATTATAGGTATAGATGATGAGAAGCCTAGCAAATATCTAGACTTGTTAGTACCAGAGAATCTAAAGGTGGGGTGGGAAGCAAGCAACCGTAGGGTTACCAACCAAGATATCAATATGAGAACAAGTGGGAAAATACGATGGGAAACTTATCTGAGAATACCTAAGACATTGAAACAAATGCACCTTTTCGTCCTAAGTGCCTTGGTGATATAGGAGCCAGCATGAGAGATAATATCATGGGAATAGCGATGACAAACAAACATACAGCAGATGACGAGTAATAATTTGGAGAGGGTAATGAATGTACCTATGCCTAGGCAGCCACCAGGAGGACACCGATGGCTTTCAAAATTTATATTATATTCTTCCTGTGTTAGGCAGTTCCATTGTTTCACTGCGTAGTAGTTCATTGTAGTTCGGATAACTGAATTACATTAGTATATTGAATAACTCGATATAGTATTAAGCCGGTTAGTGTTCTTGGAGGTTTAAATACAGCCGAAGCCTTGCCCTACCTGTACGCTACCACGCTAAATCTAGCGTGGTAATAGCGGGAGGCCGGGTACTACTGTACGGCTGCTCTGCCTCTTCAGCCCTATAATATACGACAAGCGCGACGCGCTTAGAAGTTGAACTGCAACATTAAATCTAAATCGTTAGTAAGCACGTATTTATTGACTCACTGATCGTTATTTGCGACGCTATTGATTCTACCTGTTTCAATTATACCTTGTTGCAAAGTGCCGCTATGTCATCCCCCCCGACTCTCAGGTGCTCGATGCCGGCTGTGGTGTCGGCCACGTAGCGTTGCGCATGGCGAGGACCCATAGACTACGCGTCGATGCTATTGATGTCGTGGACAATCACGTTGCCAAAGCCCAACGAAATGTCGAGTGCTCGGGCTTACCAAAAGGCTCAGTTAGAGTGGGCAAGATGAATTATCACAATTTAAATACATTTGCCGCGGATTCTTTCGATGGTGTTTACACCATGGAGATCTTTGTACATGCTACCAACCCTAAGGCTATCCTAGCCGGCTTTTACCGCATTCTGCGCCCCGGCAGCCGTCTTGTACAGTTCGAATACGACCATAATTCCCTTGATAGCGCACCCTGTGATATTGCCGATTCAATAGTGAAAGTAAACAAGTATGCTGCCATGCCCACCAACGCTATATCACACCCTAGGGTGTTCGGGCAGATGCTAGAAGATGCAGGCTTTGAAAATATTGTTATCCATGATTTTTCTGATAATATTCGCCCTATGACACGGGTGTTTTTCCTTCTTGCTATCATTCCATATTTCTTTATTCGCGTGTTAAAGCTTGAACGCTACTTTGTCAATACAGTTGCAGGGGTGCAGTCTTACAAAGGTCGTAGTCGCTGGCATTATGTAGCTATTTCAGCCACAAAGCCTGGCGATCCAATCGAAGGGTTAGTCCAAATGGTATTATCACTATTCTTCATTGGTACTTTGCTGGTTATAGCTTCATCTGACTGCTTCTAGAACAAATTTAAATGTGATTTTACCAAAAGTATATCTTTCAAGTAACTTAGGCTAACTAGCTTATATATAACTAGTCTATAGCTTGGTAAGCTTCGCAACGTATTCCTCTGCTGAGGTTCTATTGCCTTATATGCTATATATCCTTCTACTTTATTAGCCACTTGTTGCATGTATATACCGAAAATGCCGCCTGAATCGTTATATTGCTATGTACTGGAAAGCTGCGCCCTTCATTATCTGTTGAAAAGCTAGTTCCGCAACCCCAAAATAGTACGTCTACCTAATCAATTAACACTAAGACTCATTTTGACTAACAATGCATATTTAGTCGTAAGGTTATAACAAAAAACATACGGTTAATAAAGAACATGTATAGATGGAATAATAGTCCATTGTCTTTGGTTAAACAATGTACACTTGCGCTATATCAGGCTCGAGACCTTTCGACACAGGCCTCAGAATATCATTCAACGCATCAAATTCCGATAGGTACCTACATAAGCCACACACGAACATCCAAGAATAAACGTCATCATTGCCTATCATCATGTCAGACTTCTCACCTATCCCGCAATTCCTCTTTGGGTGGACTCTTGCGCTCTTGGCCTTCGCGTTCTATATGTTCTGGGATGATGCACTTTATATATTCGTAAGGTTTGTATACTTCTACCTCACTGTAGCTGGCGCATGCCTCCTTATCACCATACACCCCGCACTATTCATGTGCGTCTTCTTGTACATCTGTTGCATGCGCTACTGAGCCTGTTCCAACAGCTTCCATATAGAATAGCGAGTTGGTTGGACTTTTACAGTATCTTTTGTCTTAGTAAGTAGAGGTTAATGTTTGGTTGCTGGTGTTTGGCCCGGACTGTTTACTATGAGTTGTGTAGTCTGTTTCACTTTCATAGTAAGGTACGAGCGTTATCTAGAAGAAAGTCAAAATAGTTAATGATCATTGATAGTTAATATAAAGCAACCTTGGAGGATATTGGTCTTTTTCCTCCGTTAGAGCATTAAATCTAAAAGAGTATCTCTGGTGGCGTAAAGCTCAAGTACCATTGCCCCTATGCTTGCATATTAGCACCACTTATCGAAGTACAAACACTAGCCACCACAGTATGGAGCATATATTTTGACGGCATCCTGCCTGGCTGCATATAGTGATATTATATATGACAGATCGGGCACCCTCAATTGGATGGGTGCGAATAATAAAGGGAACACTGGGTGGGTTGTGAAACATGTGCTTTTTATAGGTATCACATTACAGTGCATATTTTCTAGACGAGCTTGTCCAGGCAACAGCAGGCTCTTCTCTTTTATCTCAGTAAGATACCCCTACTAAAACTAAGTAGGATATTTCTCACAGCACAATTTCATCTTTCAAACTCGACTTTGATAGTTTTTTGTTTGAAGTACAAAAAGGGTTATCACCAATCAATATGGGCCAATACTGGAAGCTCATTAACTTTGACAAATGGTTGATGGTATTTTCGAGAGGCGTCAAAACGGGTCAGTTTATATGCTCTCTAGACGGAGTCCCAGTATTAGATTTCCTGGTGGTGCCCGACTTGAAAGATGCTCTATCACCTAAGTCAGAGCTTGCCAGAACACGAGAATACAAGTATGATCAAGCATTATAGTTATCAGAAATAAAAGGCAGTCTAGCTGACAAAGGAACAGCGTTGCTAGTCGTCTAGTGACTCTTCCACAGGAAATCTTTGACGCCATTGTCACCGAGTTACCCCACATAGAGGACATTCTGAGCTTGGCATTAACGTGCTCCTACCTATGGAGAGTCCTTCTACCAAACGTGAAATATTCCATTGAGGTTATCGAAGCACCATGGGCCGGCGACCGCCTGATTTTTGTTGGAGACTATGCTCGAGGGTTCCCCCCAAACTGCAAAGACTACGAAAACGAGAATATGCCGGAAATAGAAATGGACCCTAGAGAGGGAATTACTCCGGAGGCGGTAGACGCAAATCCCTTATATTACGGCATCAATTATTCATTGTCGTCGGGGTTCTGTATAGAAGAGCTGATGAAAGGGCGAGCCGGAGATTGCCCCGACATACAACTTCTCCTACGTCTAGTGACCATGCTTCGGAGTCATCCTGGCTCTCAGCGACCCGGGGTTTTACGAAATTTGACGAAGCAGCAATACGTTTTGGATTCAAAGCTTGCAGAGTCCAAGTACCCATATAGTCTAGTTGAAGCCATCGTAGTCCGAACTCGGTGGACTTGGGATACCTCGGATGCTGATGGTGTGGATGATTGGGTAGGAGATTGCTTCGATATTCGAAGCATCGAGCATGTCCCAGAGGGATGGACTGATGTCAGCGATGAGACAATCAACCTCATAGGCGACGCAATGATCCATTTCACACGGGACCCAGACTTGGAAGGCTTTAAGCTAACTAGCCGTCAAGTGGAGTATGCACGGGCGTGGGTTAAATAACTGTTACGAAGATTCTATTCGGAGGGAAGTTTGAACAGATCGGCCTCAAGCACACGTAGTGGCACGACATGGGAACGTTAAAGCAGACACGTAAAATGCAAAGAATAGCTACAATCAATTCAAAAAGTGAGCTGAGACTAGATTGGACCTTATTCAACTCAACAATATACATCATCATATTCTGGACTGTTATAAGTCACTTGTAAGACTCGATAATCTAAATTGTGTTCTCTCTACTACCCATACATCTAGGAATGGTTCTTTCGGGTTTTCGAACGAGATCAGATATCTACACTCTTAGAAAGACCCTGTAAATAATTAAAGCCAAACATCGTAAGGGGATGAGGTTGGTAAAGGGGGACGAGGGAAACTGCTGGGAGCACAACATGAAGGTTGACAATGCGCGAAGTAAATTGTATTGGCTTAACTAGAACCAAATCATATAAAAGGGGACAATAGTACCTAAGGTAATTAAACATTAAGAATCCAAGAGGTGTATTAGAATAAGTCACGCAACTGTTCTCCGCGGAGTTATGACTACCTATTATGCTGCCCTCACTTCCTCTTGAGAACCTCTATCCGTGATTAGGTTTTTTCATCTTTGGTATTGGTTTATTCCGCTTATAGGTACCTAAAACGCTTTAGAGACTATTTTATACTTTATCCCTTCGGCGGCGGATAGGGGGATGGACCCATCAACAGGCAGAGCGCATATAATTATCATAGACATGTAACAGTAATAATATCCTATGTAATGATTGAAAGATACCTACATACCTTATATCGCGGTGAAGAGTTGCACCAGCAAGTCATCCCCATAGGTATCCGAATCTCATTTCAACGTATTGTCAACTTTTATCTAAAGTGCCAGAGTGCCATTAATCGCACATCAGTCAGCCATCGAGATGAGGCATACTCTATACGCTTGTCCAATACATTTCGCGGTAAACTTCAAGCTCAACCTGAGCCAGAGGGAAAATGTATTGAAAATGAGCCAAACCAGTGGTTATTTGCTCAATACGCTCAAACCCTGCTTTTAGGAGTACCTTTTGGCTTGAACCATTAAGTCTTTCCGCCTTACCAATAACTCGCTCCTTGACTTTAGGCGGAGAATCAGTAGACTTTTCTTCTTCACCTCCAGGCCCGTGTATGGTATCAGGATGTACTGCGAAGGTTGCAGCACTACGAGGAAGATCCCAATAAAATTTCATAAAGCCCTTGACGGCCTCAGTCGCACACCCTTGGCCCCAATACTCTTTTCTGAGCATGTAACCAATGCTAGGCCAACCGTTACCAAACTGCATAATCAATTCCCCAATGTAGTCTCCTTCTTCGGCATCTGAAGTCCGACTGAGGATTGCAAAATATATGTTTGTTTCGGTCCAAGGTCTGAGACAGCTTACCAGTGCTCCAAAATTGAAGCTTAGGTCGTATTCGGGATCAGATCCACCTACATAAGCTAAAGCTGTGACTTCTGGTTGACTGTGAAGGGCATTAAACCCCTCTATATCTTTTAAACGAAGTGGCCGAATAATAAGGCGATCGGTGATGATAGGGTTGGCCCACGTTTGTATCTCTAAGACGGGAAGGGTCGTCTCCACGGTGATTTTAGGGGTTCTTGGTGGAGAGGTGGCACAGTCATAATACCTCGCCATGACGAATTAAAAAGAAAGCACGAGTCCGAATTCTCTATAGCGAAGATTCGTCTTAGAGTAGGATCGCTATGGCGAGGCCTGACTGTAGATCGAACAAGTTGAGTATGCCTAGAAATAAATGGTTGCCTATGTGCTTTGATCGTGGGTAATGGGTGAGATTAAATTCGTGAAGGGGAATAGGGGAATAACTCCACTTTTATAATTTTATAATTTTTTTTTTTTTTTTGCTAAACTGATTAGCACAATACCTTAGGCAATTAACGAAACTAGAGAGCGTCAGTATAAGACCTTATAGCGAGGAAAGACGCTACTATCGTATTATCAAGTGTGTCCTTGGGCACCTAATATAGGTAATGACATTGTTTGGGTCCGATTATGAATCTGTTCCAACGTACCCCTGAGTATAACAATGGAATTTCTGGCTCTTTCATTCGATGGAACAATATTTTTGGCAATAGCTACAGGCTATGCTATTGAAATCGAACAACAGGCTCCCCCTGGAACGAAGTCATTCGACCTGTCTGTTCCTGATCTGTAACATTATAATGTGTGCCCACTGGATATCTATCGTTTAGGAACAGGGCTGCTGTTCTTACACAACACCGGGGATCAGAAAGCTATATATGATGGCATTTACGGCTTCATCTAGGAATTTATTTCAACAGATCATTCAGCATCACCTTCGAGATCAAAGAAAAAGCCTGTCAAAAAGCAATTTCTACAGAACACCAGATCTTAACAAATTTACTCTCAATTCAAAACCAACACTACTTAGGTACTCAAGCTACCTAAAGTACATAATGGCCACTCTTTTAGGTCCAGTGACAACTTTCCAAGTAGGCGATATCGTCTATGGCTTGGCGCCTTGGCTGCTCGTCTCAGCCGCAGATGTCATTGTCCAGTTTGAAAGCAACGGGTTTCTTAACTCTACAACTCGCTGGGTCCTGTTCATGGCGACCCTCTGGACCATTCGTATGAGATTGTATCCTGCAGTACGTCGCCGTCAAGACCACTGGTTTAGAGACTTATGCAGTCACATTCTGTACGCTTCTTTTGATGCATTCGCACTCACGATTGCTGATTATCGTTTCTTCACCAGCAACTGGTGGGAGGCAGTAAAGGCACTCGTGATCGTCTTTACGTACTTTAGAATTTATCACATCATCGAACAGGGTCCTACCTTCCCGGAGCCTCCTACATTACGGTCTGGGGCTAACCCCCCTCGCACTCCACCACCGGCTCCGACCCCTTTCCCCGCCCCTTTCCCTACCCCTACCCGCGTCCCGATTCCTGCTCCAGCACCCGCTCCAGCTCCAGCTCCAGCTCCTGCTCCAGCTCCTGCTCCAGCTCCTGCTCCAGCTCCTGCTCCAGCTCCTGCTCCTGCCCCCGCACCTGCCCCGGCGCCTGCACCTGCACCTGCACCTGTACCTGCTCCGGCACCTGTACCTGTACCTGCTCCGGCGCCTGTCCCGGCCCCGGCTCCCGCTCCCGCTCCCGCTCCTACTCCTGCTCCCGCTCCAGGTCCCCAGGTCCGACCCCGAATTCGATTTCCAGTCGGACAGCAGGGTCAAAATCAGACACAAACTTGGGCTCAGCCTCAAGTACAATACCAGAACCAGGGGCAACCTAAGTTTCAACCTCAAGGCCAATACTCGGTACAACCCATCCAATGGGTACCGGCTGGGCCGACGGTAAAGCGCCAGCAAGCGGTACAGCCTCGACCTGTGCAGCTCAAGCAGCCGGAGATGGAACAAGTGCCGTCCAACGGCGGGTCATTTACTGCTCGCGCGATACACACCCTAAAGCCTTCGAAGAAGTAGTTGTCAGTGCCTAAGAGATAGAGGGATATATGAGTCCTCTGAATTGTTTTTTTTTTCTTTGTGCGGGAGTTATCTATTGCGGCTAGAAAAAGAGATCGAAAAATAAACCAAAAAAAAATTGTATTAAGATAGTTTAGTAATATGTTTGGATTTGTTTTAGTAAATAGTTTTAATAAAGAGTTTTTGCACTGTTTAACACTGGTTCACATGACTAAATATTGTCCGAATTGCTGATAACTTGATTATGTAGATGAGTTTACACTGATACATGAAACCCATAGCTGGCTTGCAACGCCTCAGGGGTAGTTTTTGTGGCGCTAGTCTCCTTTATATCATCACTTAGACATTCAAATTCCCGGTTTCCAAATTTTCTTCGGCCCCTTTTTCTACCCCTGATTAACAAGTAAAGTCATTGACTACCTAGGTAGGTACCTAAGCTAGTATATTGGCTATTTCATTGATCACTAACTGATATCTTCGGTAGATACCCGGTAACCTGTTGGCTTCTCTCATACATTAGGTAGTTTCCCATTGTTTTGACATAAATTGTGTTATAATATACCATTTCATAGGCTTATTACTACTCGCTATGTTTCTATCCCCTTTGGCAATACTGAATACCTATGTAAGATAGGTTGAGATCTCAAATATTTCCGTTTATTCGCCTTCACTAACTATATCATAGATGGCTTTGCCGCTTTAACAATTCTTCCAATGCTTTCCCCTATGCGATATAGTCATGTCAAATTTTATTTTATTCACTTGTAACTATCTCACTTAGGGGTATATAGTGCCTATTCGAATACTGATAGGAGTTATCTAACCTAGTATCTTGCCAATTCGGAGCCGGCCTATGTTACACCAACGCAACCATTTTCCCTTGGCTACCAACGTATAATTGGGGAAATATACTATAAATTGCTTTCGCAATATGTCGGGGTCCGGAGTGGGCAATCGCTCCTTACTGGGTTCTTATCTACCTACCCATAGACAACGGCGAGGCCCGTCAAGTACCGGCAATGTTATGGTTATATTGCGATGTCGTTATCGACGATCTTCTACCTGTCCGCAATAACTGTATAGGTTCCATTCATAGGTGCCATGTGGTGCATGGTGGGACCGTAAAAGACCCCGATTGCCGCCTGGAACCACGGAGGGGTATAAATGCCTTGTATGCGAGCACCACTAGTCAATGTTTCTTCAATCCTAATATACTATTACTACGCAGTTTTTTAGCCACAGAGAATATGCCGCTGCTACTCGTCGTCTACACGGTACTATTTCTTGCTGCATTTGGCAATGCTGCTGGAACACCACCGATAGGCTATCAGAGACAGACATTACTATCCAAATCCGCCCTAGGCAATGATTCATCCAAGACGGCCTCATGCTCAACATGTTCACTATATGAGCCAGCAGAGCAAGTGACTGCTCCAAAGGCCAATGCCTGGGCTCAAATAGCACCGGAAGATAATCTGGCTGTCTGGAATCTTCTTCACGACCCTGCTTCTAAGTTAAATCTAACCGATCCAGATACGGCAAAGGTGAACGACAACTACGTATGGTATATAGATACCGTGCCCGTCAACAAATCTGATGTACTTCCATACCTAGATGGATCAGGGCCAAAGCCTAGTTCGTGGGCTCGGGTTATCATATTCGAAGGTGGCAAACATGAGCCGGTGTCACAAGAGTACATGGTCGGTCCTTTGCCTGTGTCGAGTGAGACTGTTATCCAGAAACTGGACTATCCGTTCAATGGCGGGACAGGAGGTGCCGTGCCTTTCAACGGGCGATTTTTCGATGAGAAGCGACGTGAGGCCGCAGAACCCCTATTGGTTTCCGTGATGTCTAACCTTACTGATATTACGTCTGCGCTCCTCGGTGGTGTTTTCTACGGCTATAATGATTCCAGGTCGACTCTGGTAGCGGCTCCTACTACTCCCACGTCATTTAACGGAAGCCAGGCGTTTCAGGTCATTATGTTTAGGCTTCCTGGGCCTGCTAGTTATCTGAGGCCACTAGATTTCTACGTTATGCTCGACACCACTGGTACAGATGCTTCGCTGTATAAACTCAAGGGGCTGGTGACGAACACGCGATTCTTTCGGACGGTCGCAGAGCTTCGCGCAGCATTCAAAGCAGATGAGTTAGTCGAGGAGTTTTACCAGCCGTCCGACTACGATTGGGCGTTGGTCAAGTACAACGCTGCGATGGGGACTCGTGAGCTGGAAGATAAGTTCGCGCCGCAAAATCTCGAAGTCGGTGGCAAGCGGTACAAGCTGGACTCGGAGCAAAAGTACGTCGAGTACCTGGGATGGTCATTCTACGTCGCCCACTCACAGACCCTCGGGATCATGCTCTATGATATTCGCTTCAAAGGTGATCGGGTGCTGTACGAGTTATCGATGCAAGAAGCCGCTGCGCAATACGGCGGTTTCCAGCCAAAGGCCGCTTCGACCCTGTATCACGATACATATTTCCAGTTAGGCGCCGATTTGTTCCCGATGGTTGAGGGGTTTGACTGTCCGTTCGGCTCTACATTCTGGAACGTGACTGTTCATAATGGGAATACATCTACCGTCAATCCTAATTCTATCTGTATTTTTGAGTCAGATGCGGGGTTTCCCCTATCTCGACATCGCGAAGGGGACGTGTCTAACGACTACGGCTTCTCCAACCTGGGCGTTGTAAAAGGATCGTTACTGACACTGCGCTCCATCGCCACCGTAGGGAATTACGACTATCTATTCGATTACGCGTTCCATATTGATGGTAGTTTGGAGATCACGGTTCGAGCATCGGGGTATCTGCAATCCTCCTTTTTCTTCCGCGACCAGGGTGCGTGGGGTCCTCGCATCCAGGAGGCTACGCAAGGATCGCTACACGATCATGTGCTAACCTGGAAAGCCGACTTCGATATCCTCGGCACTGAGAATAATCTTCAAGTAACAGAGCTCAAGACGGTCAACACGACGCAGCCATGGTGGCCGGAGCTCGGCGAGTTCGAACAGATTGCGCTGGAGACTTATAATGTCAAGAAAGAGCGAGAGCTAAGCTGGGCAAATAATGGGCAGCTCATGTACGCTGTGAACCACGCCAGCGCGACGAATAAATGGGGTTCGCCGCGCGGATACCGCATCGTGCCAGGTAAATCAAATATCCGGCTCAGCACGTTAAAGTCACCGTTCTCACGACACAACACCGCGCTGTCCAAATCGCATCTAGTCGTAACGCGGCAGCATGATACAGAGCCATGGGGCAACAGTATCCAAAACCTCAATATGCCCTGGAAGCCACAGCAGGACTTCTCCAAGTTCCTAGACGGCGAAAGCGTCGAGGACACGGACCTCGTTATGTGGCTGAACCTGGGCATGCACCACTTCACGCGTAGCGAGGATATCCCTGTAACACTGTACTCCGAAGCCGTCAGCAGCATCATGTTCGCGCCGCAGAACTTCTTCGATCAATCTCAGGACGGCGACCTTAAGAATAGGAGGTGGTATACTGCACCGGGGACGACGGACGATAGCAATGCGACGGAGCTTGTTAGCGAAACATACGGGATCGACTTGCCGCAGTGCAATGTAGCGTTGCAAGAACCTACCGTCGCGCCTATTATACAGCTATAATAAGTACTTCCTAGCTCTCAAGGAAAGGGTATGTTATGCTTAAGCCCAAGTTTACCGATTCGCGCTTAGAAGTACGAAATAGGATATACCTTAAAATTCATAATACCATCTAACTAACATGATATCCATATAGTAGTTAGTTAGGTAGTCAATGATCGTTATCCGACGTTTGTTATGCCCATGGCTTAACCCCTATCCTGTCCCACTATAATTTCTCTGAAGCCGGCGTAGAGATGCGACCCATATAACATCAGAAGCAAAATACGGTTCCTCTTCAGAGCTGTTTTTGCTTGGGCGCCTTCGCGATTAGAGCTAGTTGGATCGTCGCCCCAACCTGCATAATGCTTGCGAGGAAGGATGAGAAGGAGGACCATATAGTCGGCACAAGTAAATACACCGGTACCGCAAGAACGGCGCATATAACACCGGCGATAGTAAAGTAACAAGCATACTTCCAAGCGGTGTTATCATTGAATAACCTCTGGTGAGCGACAAGCATGGCCGTGGAGAGGCCTAGAAGTTGAAGTATCGTGTTTTGGATTTGCACCCAGAAGTCCGAATCTCCGGTAGAGCCTGGCGTATTGGGTGATCTAGACCAGGCCATACCCATGGGTATGAAACTTAACGCCACCACCGTAAAGACGATGAAAATGAGCGTCGACATCTGAAAGGTAGGTGGTGATTCCTGATGAATCTCTGGCACCGAGCGAGGCTCTGGTAGTATGGGGTACGCTTCCTCGTACTTCAAGAGCATATCTCTCTTCGCGAGAATAGCTTCGCAGTGATGATCGAACCCGGAAGCCCGAAGCTCTTTTTCGACAAGGTTGAAGCTATTCTCTACCGTGACTCGGCAGTTCTTAAGATCGACGGCTCGGTTCCTCGCCTTTTCCAGATGTTTCGGTGTCTGGTGCTTCGATAGACTCCTCAAATACGCCATGTTCTCAGCCGCCCGCTTCCATATATCGATATAAGACTTTTCGCCCAAGTTTGCCAGTAGTTGCCAAGCAACAGACTGATCTAATGAGAGGTAGGTTTTCATAACTTCGTCCAATGTTTGGAGATCATCGTTGTTAAATCTTGTCGACTTTAGGTTGGAACTAGACCGGGTCCGTAACTTATTTCGCCATCGTAAATATTCATCGACAATAGATTTATATTGGACGTTCGCGCTGTGGACGGCCTGAACTATCGAGACCAGGCCCAGGCGACAGTCATTTGATAGGTTATCGCTGTTCTGGGTGTTGCTCGATGGTGCTACATTTCAAGTTAGTTACAATAGCTATCGGCTTCTCAATAGAGAATAAGCAACGTACGCATCCACCCCTGAGCGCTATTAGGGGATGGTCTCCGCTTCCTTTTCATTCTTTTAGGATGAGTCCCCTGTCTTTGGAGAATGGTTGATCCCAATTGATTGGTAACAAGGACGTCCATTCTAAATTGAAGTTCGCGGTCACAACATTGATCCGCAAGTCGCGTCTTATTTTCGCGTAAATAATTGTTAGTTTCACGCGTCGGATTGGGGTCTATCATATCATATATGTGCCTCTTAATGTAGGTGTGTTACATTGCATATGATTGTGGGCTGTGATTCGTCTTGTTTTCGGACCTGTCATCATCTCCCCGATGAGAATCACCTCCATCCCACCGTATTAAGACGGCTGGATGTTCTATCGACGCACACTTCTATCTTCTAATTTTTAAGTCTTTATTTTTCTATTATGGGTTCTAAATTAGAATTAATCCTAAGCTCTATTACTTAGCTGCTGTAACGGACCTTGGCCTTTAGTTTTGATCTCAAGGTAACAATATTCCCGTAAGGATTTAAGGATGTATAACAGGAATATGACATGCAGTACATTTCCTGATCTCATCACCACGCCAAAATTACATGTTAAATGTTATTACTTTATATATACGACACTTTCCCATATAATTAGGTACTGGCCTCTAGAAGTCTCTGCACACTTGGAACGAATATATGAGTATATGGGTTTCGTATCATTTATTAATTTAAGTACAGCGCTCGGAGAGCTCGTGATGCGTTGACCACGCCGGTACTACAACTGATTCTAATATCGCCAAACATGTATTTGAACGATATATGATGGATGAGTCGAACGCCCCCGTCCGTTGTTCCTTCTTCCAAGTCAAGCTCCCTCTGCTTTATTCCATGGCGATCCATGTTAATTTCTAAACTGTGGCTCTGTTCCATCAAATACTCCAAAGCAGAATCGTGCTCAACTTCTGAGATCGTGCAGGCCGTTTGACTTATACAAACGGCAAAATATAGATATCCTGTAGAAAACTCCTTCGGTCTCGAAAATATGAGCACAAATCTTGCTGAATTCGATGAACCGAATCGCAAAACAAGACTACTGCCACTGGCTGACTTTTTGCTTATCCAGGGTGGATAGAAAGACGAGAGCTCGAACCCAGCGGATACTAACTCGTCTATATATAAGCTCATTGTCTCATGCTCCTTTTTGTTGGACTTTGGCCAAGATACCCGTGGCGGTGCTGTTAAGGGGTTCTCTCGTATATAGATAGGAGTTGTTGTCGCCTTCGTGACAAAACAGTTCCACAATAATGGCACGCGACTAAGGAAAAATAAGAATTTCGAGTTGTTAATAAGGGAAAATAGTTTGGCTCTTTGGATATGGAATGGTGGACTGCCCGGTGCCCGGCTGTAGTGATTCTTGTCCCCACCTTTTGTGTTAACCAACGGAACAACCAGGTGGCATCGGTAGCCATCTACGGTGAAAGCGCATCTGAGAATGGCCATAAATACACCAATTTTGGGATCAATAGGCCGAATGGGAATTGCCGTCTGTATTCCAATGTTGGTCATTGCAGAATGAGAAGTTGTTAACGGCACCTGAGGGCTTGTTTCGTCGCTTTCGAGACTCTGGAAACTGTGGCAATGAGTGAAGTCCGAAGGTGACCGAGCAAGGACATTGTCAGCATATATTTTGGGGCGTTCATTTAGTCTTAGGCGGTACCCCCAAGCCAATAAGCTATCATCATTGCGTGATTTTATGATTTCTTCTTGGAGACGTAGGAAGGCTTTATCTCCTTCGCCGTAAAGTAAAGGCATATTAACTTCGAGGAGACCTAGAAGACTATAGGCCACGTCTTCAACGCGCGTTGTTTTTCTGTTGGCGGCCCATGCTAACCGAGCTGCAGCGCAGAACTTTGAAAAGTCTCCGGTATCAAGGGCCTTCTTTGGGATATTTGTAATGTCAGAGAGAAGGGTGAGCAGACCTAACCGATTGAGGTACTTTTCTTGGCTAGGGAGCGCACTCGAGTTTTGACCTCGGTATGAATTCGCGGCTCGAATAAGCCGACCGACTTGAATTTGATTCCAAGTTTTGTCAAAGAATACCAATTCCATAGGCGCGAGTGTCTCCTGGAGCGTCCAGCCCCTAGTAAACCAGCGACTTCGTCGAAACTCGGAGGATAGCTCATATGGATCATCTTCTGCAGATACATCGGCTAGGTATATGTAGCATACCATGGACCTTTTATACCACTGGAACATCGAGTTGATACCTTCGGAAAGTTCAGCGCTGCTTGACTTGTCAATGCAACAAGTATCAATCCACACGTAGTGCAGACCATCTTTTGCCGCTTGCTGGCAACATCCTTCTATTTTTGCATAGCCATCTAGGATCTTGGGACCCCATTTCAAAAGATCTTGAAAAGTTATCTCATGTTTGCACCACGTATGAGACTATACCATTTCGTATTAGTATTTAATCACTACGCCCATCTCCCACTTGGGTTCACTACCCTTAAGTAAAGCCAAATGGAATAAATATCTGGGGCTTTCTGACAGAGATGAACTGGAGTTATACCCACTAGAATAGCATAGGGCGGGATGGAGTCACCATTGAATTCCTCCAGTTTTCTTGTATGAACATGGAGAAGCCGCATTGGATAATGGTTATTGCAGTTTAACAATCGGAAACCAATCTCCCCACACGGGAGGGAAGAAACTAGAGTGGAATATGAACATATTGAACAATTACTAGACCATGCTGTTTACCACCCTCACCGAAGTGAATATTCATGATTGGAGGCTTAGTCGACAGGTGTTCCTGCAACACAGCCACAGAAATAGAGGAGAGATCCTACCACTGCTGTGTGATGATCTTCGTAAACCAATCAGCTCTTCAGCCGGCAGAGCTGTCCGAGCTGAAAGTTTCAGGGGTTACGGTAGGACTGCATATAGGATTATTGGCTTACGATCTGGTTGATCCCCTCGTAGTGGAGTAGGTTACGTGCACTGCATAAAGCTCGAAGATGGGGGTATTCATTGGAGACCTGGAATCGAGCTTTAAAACACTGGCCATAGCTTGGAAGTATAACACAATCTATTATAAGGGAACGATACCTAAGTATGGTTGAATATACATGGTTACGCAATAGGGGTGAAGCCTCTGTCGAATGAGAATGGATCCCAAAACTCGGCTTATAGATGCAGTAACTATGAGAGCTTAATAGCAGATATGCCGAGGTAGCCCTCCAAAGATGTGAAGTTAAATCAAGCCTTCTTCTTCACCACCAGTAGCACACCCGATTCTGCTCTCTTAATAACCTCCTTCCCCTTTTCTACTCCCGCCTCGTGAAGCAATCGCTCAACCTTCCTTCTCATCAACCTCGCGATATCTTCCTCCGTCCCAGCCTTCTCCTGATTTTCCTGCCTCCATCTTTTCACCGTGCTCACCGTCCCCATCAAGGCCTCCAGCTTATCCAAGTCCACCTCCGGCTCCCCCACCGCGAAAAATTGCTCTCCTGGCAAGGCGCCCTCCTTCCCGGTTCCAAATTCTATCCGGGAAAATGATTCCTTGTCGAAATCCGCGACAGGAGGTTCCACACTCCATGGCAATGGTAGATCAACGTATAAGCCCTGGGATAGGAAACTCCCGGGAGCCATGTGCTTCACGAGATGTTCCTTCTGGAATGCGTGAACCGCGGCCTGGATCGCTGCGGGATTCGGAACACTATCCGCAATTTTCGCACTCGTATACGTCCACAGCGCCACGCTCCCACCCGGCTTCAAAACTTCCGCCGCCCTTGCCCAGAATGCCGGCATATTAAACCAATGGGCTGCAGTTGCGGCGGTAAGGAGGTCGATACTGCCGTCCGGAATTCCGGAGAGGTCTTCAGCAGCGGAGACTTCGAAGCGGATCGGCTCTCCACTTCCAGACGTCCCGCCAAGTTCCTTCGCGCTTGTAATCATGCCCTCCGAAGGATCAAAGCCGATAGCATGCTGGAAGCGCGTGCCGAGGGCGCGCACGGCGATGCCTGGTCCACAACCGACATCAAGGAGAGTGTCAACCTTACCGCCGGTAGATATATGCCGGCTAAGGATGGTGTTGTACAGTGTGGGGTGGTAATCCCGTCGGAATTGAGCATAGTTAGACGCTTCGGCGGGGGTAAAGGACCGGAAGGTGGTCTCCGGGACGGCCTCGGAAGACATTTTGGCGGGCAATGAGCAACGTTTAGATTGATTATAAAAATGAAAGAGTTAAGATGCTGAAATTGTGCAAAGTGAAAGTACTGCGATCTAATTTATAATATTATGTTATCGTTATATTAAATGATGCGTTAGTAAATTTCACGGTGAAGAGACTCCTTTTGATATAGCTGAGCGCCGGCGCTAATGAAATTCTCCGTGAACTCCGGTGGACATTAACTACCTGCCTACCGGTCAACATAGTACTCTGATCTACATCTTGATCATCTAGGTAACTTCGGCTCAAAAGGCGAAACACGGACTGAAAATGCTGCTAGTAAAATTGTTGCTAAGTGAAGAGGAAGAATTTGGAAATGAGAATTATGTCACCGGAATGTCGGCATGCAAGTATATTCTCCGGCGCGGCGCGGTCCTCCGGCACGGCCCTCCGCCCTACCTGTTCTTAAAGATGACGCACTCTCTAGGCGATGCACAATCGCATAATCCATTAAAGTGAAACTTATCAAAGACAAGTTGAAAGAATCTTCAATGGCGGCATCACACTTTGAGTTTCTCCCTTTGTTCTCTCACAATGCTATTGAATTATTCTTTCAGGACCAAGTCTTGTAAAACCAGTCAGCTGATGTAAAATGAATCCTAAGGCACAAAGTATTCACAATGACTATTGTAGCTCGTAATATAGTATTAAAACACTCTTAAGTTTCTAATATATATGAAATGTTCTTCAGAGCTACCAATTTCGCCCTACAGCTAGAGAGGACATACAGCTATAACACAAAAGAAGAAGAAAACCACCCATCACATCCCCAACATTACAGTACATCATGTCCGCTATAGACACCATCAATGCCCTCCACGCTGAGGCGTCGCGAATTATTCACATGGTCGGTCGAGCACCTACCCGCGCTGAGCAGAGCTTTGCGCTGGAGCTAGCTGACAAGGCTATGGAACTTGCTATCGAGGCCGGCTTCGACGGTCCCGCGATAGAGGCCTGCGAAGCCTTCCAGCGCCTTTGCTACGACTCTCTATTACGTTCCTACAGCTGGACAGACAACCACGAGCGTCGCATGTACGAGAAAAGCTCGTCAAGAACTCCTGTACAGCGTAAGCGGTCGGCCAGGATCTACAATGTCGACAAGGGAGAGCACATGCTCGAGGCTCTTGAGGCTGTCCATATTGGAAACTTGTTGAGTAACCGTACCTCGGTTGAACCAGATGCGTGGAATCGCAGGATTCGGTGGGTCGATGAAGTTATGGACCAGCCGATTCGTACGTGGGTTCATTAGCACGATAGCGTGCGAGCGTACTTGTAGGCATCAAGCCTGGAGCTTGTTGCTTGGCAGTGCGGATAGGTCCTTTTCTTAGCCTACTACATATACTTCATCTAAGGTAGGTTTAATTTAGTGCAATACAATCGGCTATATAGGAGTCTATTCGATATGTTTTACATAGTAATTATTATTTTTTAAAAAAATACATACGCATATCTGTTAGTGAAACGTGACTTAGACAATGTAGCTATACTCGGAATTTATAGCCACTTCTTTCTCTAATTACTTTCCCAGAGAAAATCTACTATAATACTTACGTGGCAATACGCTTGATGCCATACCATTCCTTAGGCATCGTTTGAGTATGGTTCCAATGATTACCCTTGACAACGCTACATCACATTCTAGAATCATGGTATCCCACTGGCGCAGCTAAATAAGGATACGCCAGAGCCTCACGATGATATCGACGTCGGACGAATTTTTGTCCGCCATCTTCAAAACCAGGTCTTGATCTAGTGTCCAACCAATGGGAACCCTGGCTCGATCGCATTCGGTTGATCGCCAAGCGCTGCGCCGCCGGGACTGGACTCTAATACTAGAACCAATGGAGAGGCTAGATGGTAGCGGGTGCGAAGAGAATCTGGGGATGGTGATAATTTAGTACTCGATCACTGTAGAATCACTTAACGGTAACCTTTGTGAATAGGCTACGCCAAGTTCACTTACTATGGGTTTTGCCTTTCCTAGAATATACGGCGGGATTGCCACGCGGCCTACTGTAAGAAAAAATGATAATGATGTTTCAGCTCTTGGGAGATATAATAGGGTCAATATCAACTATATTTATAGGTCCAAATCATCTTACGCCTTATCTTTAACTACCTCTGTTCATAGTTTCTTCTATATATACCATATTCAACTCTTAAGTTGCCGTATGTCCGCGGTTCAGAACCATCCCCTACGCTCCTTATAGATCTGCTTTATCTGCCTTCGTCTTCAAGCGATCTCGATAATTGCCAAATTTTCCATCCAGGCCATATCGTCACATCCTCCATTAGCAAAGAGTATACTCGAATAAAGCTACTAGGAAATTGAGGAAATATGTCGACAGGTCTCCCACCAGACGTACCGCCATACACCAAGGTCTTCGGGCCTGGTGCCAACTGTACTCTAGAGATATGCCCCGTGGAGATAAGCGTGTATGGCTACGCGCCTAGTCTCGCTGCCAACGTCGTCTTCCTATGTCTGTACATCCTTTCTGCATGCATACATGTCTACCTGGGGATTCGATGGAAGAGTTGGTTCTTCATGGGATGTATGGTTCTCGGCGCCGTCAATGCCACTTTGGGCTACGCAGCTCGGATTTCCATGCATTACAACCCGTTCAACTTTGCGGCTTTTATGATTCAAATCAGTTCGTCTCTTCTCCCCGTACCGTTGCTGTCTCCGTCGGGGTATTAACTACGATATGATAGTTTGTGTTACTAGTGGTCCGGTCTATTATTCAGCTGCTATCTATGTGACACTCGCAGCGGCGTAAGTAACGGCCCTAATGCCTCTCAGTCTCTTTCAAATACACTACGACCTGTCGATTGTCTTCAATTCACTAACTCGTACATAGCATCAAAGATTTCTCTCCTTCACTTTCCCGCTTTAGACCCGACCTTTTCTACTGGGTCTTCATTCCATCCGATGTCGTCTGTTTGATATTCCAAGCGGCCGGGGGTGGTTTATCTACTGCATCATCAGGCACGAGCGAGATTGGGGTAGACATGGCGCTTGTCGGTCTTAGTCTGCAAGTAGCCATGATGGTGATCTTCTGTGGCCTCTTTGGAGATTACTTGATTCGCTACTTCCGCTCTACCCAATACCAAGCAGACCTAGGAAGAAACATATCCGGTTTGGATTTTGGAACTAGACTAAAGGTCTTCTTTAGCTTGATGACATTAGCTATAATGTTGATTTTAGCTCGATGCACGTACCGGCTTGTCGAATTGCGTGAGGGGTATAGGGGTGAGCTTATTCATGACGAGTCTTTGTTTATAGGCTTGGAGGGAGTGTAAGTTCCCATTTGGCGTAGTTAATAGTATTATGTTACATGCTAATCATTTGTTATAGATTGGTTATTTCTGCCGTGTATTGCCTCATGATTGCTCATCCCGGATTTATCTTCAAGAAGAGTCAACAAATTTTGTTGAATGTATCTGGTTCGGATGGTTACGAGTTTCAAAAGGTCCCTTCTCAGACGCCCGCCTCAGCATAATCGATACTTTCAACTGCGAGGTTCGAAGTTTAGACGAGACATATCATCTGCCGATGCCTTAAGAGCCGCATCAAACCCCAGCTCTCACTTTTCATTTCTACAGATCATATAGTCTTTGTACACCTAGCTCTGTTTATGTTATCTCCGGTTCCATTCGAATGCCACTGTTAATAAAATTAAATTCGCATAGACTTAAATAGTATTCAACATGATCCGTTGCGTTATAAGTTGAAATTGGACACAAATTTTCATCGTCTGGGAAGCTACGATTCATCCAATTCTCGATTCAATTCTCGATTGGTCTAGTGGTCAGGATACCTGCTTGTCATCGCACAAGTACGCAGGTGGCCGGGGTTCGATTCCCCGATCGAGAGCATCTTTTTGTTTCTTCGGTATAAGTTTGTGGGGGCATCAAGTCCATGTGGGTTCGGATCCCACTATAGTTGCCCTAATTTTCCCAGCTATAATAGTCGATACCTTAGGTAGGTAAATAAGTTTGCGAAACTATCCATTTTACCCGGTGTTTCCAGGGTTATCCTTTGTTATCTTTTCAGTAAAAGGACAGTTGATGCGGTATAGCCTGTTAATTACTCCATTGTAAAGGGTCTTTTATATCAATGTCACACGGACAATAATGCCAAGAGATTGTTGGTTGGAGAAAATAATTAATAAAAAATATAAGATAATTATTTCAGGATTTATTAAATAAAAAATATTACAAAATCATATAATTATATATAAATAAAGTTAATATATTAATAAAGATTTAATTAAATTAAAAGATATATATTTTAAATTATTTATAAATAAATTAAAATTTTTTTTTAAAAAAAAAAAAAAAATTAAAAATTTTAAAACTTTAAAAAATTATTAATAATTTTAATTATATTTTAAACCTTTTATAGCTTTTATTATAAATAATTTTTTATTATTTTAAAAAGATTTGATATTTTAAAAGAGCAACACTAGCTCGGCAGTGGGGGGGGCCCTATTCAGGCAGTAGCCACAGTCAAAGTGGGGCAAACTAAAGGTACGTCTCCCACCATACAACTTTTCTAGTATCTTTTTGTACCTCATGTTCATTTTTCTTGTATATGCACTACAATTCTTACATAACGCCTTTCGACCAAATGCGCGCCCTCCTATTGGCTAAATCCCACACCGCCTGCCTGGCAATACCCTTATCTCGCACCTTATCTCGTGGCCTCTTTTGCGTCCTCTTGTACGGCCTCTTATTCAATTTAATTCAATTACGTCGATTTAATTCAATTTAATTATGATGTAAGGCCCTTAGATCTAATTATAGATATTACTATTATTCGGTCGCATGCAATCATTCGGAGGTAAAAGGGCTGAAAACAACGTTTTTATTGTATAAGGCTAAAAGGCTGGTTGACAGGATAGACACAGGCTATGCGATTAGATTAGATATGAGGCTAGCTAATAAAAAGGCGTGCATCTTGGAGAACTGGGGATTACGCGGGGTTGGCATGAAAGGTATATGTGTATGCCAATAAAATTGTATGGGAATACATGTAGTACTTGTGTGACTCCCGCGTGACCCCCGGTTGTGGCTGGACGATGTGGCTACTGCCTGAATAGGGCCCCCCCCACTGCCGAGCTAGTGTTGCTCTTTTAAAATGGTATATATATTTTGGATTATTATTTATTTTATTTTATATTAAAATTTTAAATTAAAATTTAATAAAATTTAAAAAAAACCTTTTATTATTTTTTTTTATTAATAATCTTTTTTTTATTTTAGTTATTTTTTTTTTACCATTATTATTTATTAAAAAAAAAACTAAATTAAAGTATTTTTTTATATTAAATTTTATATTTTTAAAAATTATTTTCTTTTTTATTTAATTAAAAAAAAAGTTTACAAAAAAACTTAAAAATTTTATATTTTATAAATATATAATTAAATTAATTTTTAATTAAAACTTTTTTAAAAAATATTTTTAAAATAAATATTAAAAATATTTTTTAATTTAATTTAATATTTCGGAATTATTTTTAATTTAAATCGATAATATAAATTTAATATATTTTAATAATAATTATATTTTTATTTTATATAAATTGTAAAATTATAAAATAATTATATAAAATATATTTAAAATTAATATTATTAATTTTATTATTATTAATTTATTTAATTAATTAATTTAATTATATGGATAAATAAAAAAGATTTATAAATCTTTTTAATTTTTTATATATTTAATAAATAAAAATTATAAAAATAATTAAAATTAATTTAATTAATAATATTAAATTTTATAAATAATATATAATATTATAATATAAATATATTAAGTTAATATAATAGTTTTAATTAAATAAATTATTTAATTTAAATAATAAATTAAATAATTTAATTTAATATTTTTTTAAAAGGTTTAAAAAATAATTATATATTTTTTCAATAATAATAAAATATAATAAATAATAATTATTAAATTAAAAAATATTATCCGAAAATAATATAAAACTTTTTTAAATTTTTAAGTTTAATAAAAGTTTTAAAAAAATTTATTAAAGAAAATAATAATTTAAATTATTTAAAAAAAAGGTTAAATTAATAATTTTTTAATTTAAAAATATATTAATTTAACGTATATAAATAAATGTTTCCGGGAATAGTTAAAAAAACTTTAAGTTTATATAAAAATTATATTAATTAAGTTTATTTTAAAATTGGTAATTAATTAGTTTATTTTTATAAATTTAATTTTATAAAATATTAAAAAAAAGGTAATATTAAAATTCTTTTTTAATTAATTTTTTTAAAATTATTAATTAATAATAATAAAAATATTTTTGTTTAAATATTTTAATTTAAAAGTTAAAATTAAAGATATTTTATTAATATAAACGTTATAAAATGTTTAAGTTAAATAAATTTCGGAAAATATTTATATTTAATTTAAAAAAATATATATTAAACCTTTTATTATATTAGAAAAAAATGGATAAAAATTAAAATTATTTTATATATTAGTAAAAATTTTAAGAAAAAATTTAAAAAGTTTTAGTAATAATAATAATAATTAAAGACTGTAAAATTTATTTTGAAAATTATTTTGCAAGTTTTTATTTTTAAGATTTAATAAGTTTAAATAAAACCTAAAATTTTAATATATAAATAATACCAAAAAACGATTATTATAAATATTGGAAAAGTTTATTAAATTTATTTTTATAATTATTAATTTAATATATTTAAATAAACCATTTATATATAATAGTAAAAATTTTATTAAATTTTAAATTTAATAAATAAAAGTTAAATTATATTTAAAAACTTATGTAAAAAACTTTTTTAAAAATTATATTTATATTAATTAAATAAAATTATTATTTATAAATAAAGTTTAATTATAATATTAATAATATTTTAATTAAATTAAATAATTTCATTTTATAAATCAATACATTAATTATATATTAATTTTATAAAAATAATTTAAAGATTTTTTAAAAAAATATAAAAACTTAAAAAAAATATATAAATTTAAATATATAAAAAACGTAACTTAATATATTATAAAATTTTTAAACTTTAATAAAATTATTTAATAATTTAAAATTATTTTTTAAAATTATATTATTAAAATTCTTTTTAATAAAATTATTAAATTAATATATTTTAAATAAAATAAAATTTTAAATAATAATAAAAGATTTTTTACTATAATTTAAAAAATTGGTTAAATTTATAAAAATATATTAATTAATTTAAAACTTTTAATAATAAAAAAAAGGTTTATTTTAATAACGGAATATTTAAAATTAAATTAATAAAATTGTAATAAAAAAATTTATTTTAATTTAAATTAAAATTAATTTTTAAAAAATAAAAATTAATTTAAATTTACTAATAAACCAAAATTTAATTTCAAAAATAATTAATAAATTTTAAATAAAGAAATTTTTTAAAGAATTAATTAAGTAAATATTAATTAATATAAAAAAAATAAAAAAAATATGTTAATAATATAAACGTAATATTTATAATATTTTTATTTATTTTATTAAAAAAAATATTAATAATAAAAAATTATTAATATCCTTAAATTATAAAATTTTTTTAACTAAATAAAAATATAATAATAATAAATAATTAATTTTTTTATTTATAAAAAAATTAAAATAAATATAATAATAAAAAAAATTAATTAATTTTACTTTATTACTAAAATTAATAATAATAATTTGGATTTTTAAAAATCTTTTATATTATATTTTATAAAATATTAAAACAAAAATAAAATATTTATTTATACCAATTCGCCGTAACCAAGCAATTAGCCAAAAAACTTAATAAATCACAAAAAAAAAAGTAAAAAAAACCTTATTTAAAAAAAAAAATTTTAATAAAAATAATATTAATATTTAATAAATAAAAATTTTTTATAAAAATATTATTTAATATAAAAATAATTATACTTATTATATTTATATTTAAAGATAAACTATAAAATTTTTTTAAAATAAAAAAAAATATACCAAAAATAATTATATCTTTTAATATTATTTATATAAAAAAAGAAAATTATTATTATATAAATTCTTTAATATTTAAATATTAAACCAAATATTATACTTATTTAAATTTTAAATTTAATATTATAAATAATAAATATAATTTTATTTTTTTATAATAATAATTAAAAATTTATTAATTTATAAATATTTTTTCAAATTTAAATAAAATATATTTCTTATCTAAATATTACCAATGCCATTATATAAAAAAAATTATTATTAAATATATTATATTAATATAATATAATTATAATAATCTTTTTTTAAAAATATTTAAAAAATTTAAAAAATTTATACTTATAATAAATAAAAAAATTAGAAAATACTTTTTTAAACATTAACTATAAAATTATATTATTAATTTAATAAAAAAAAAAATACCTTTATAAAATCCTTTTTATATTATAAATAAAAAAAAACTTAATACTTTTAAATTATAATTAAAAAATATATTTAATATAAAACGTATTTATAAATTTACTTTTTTTTATATATCTTTAATATTTTTTATATTAAAACCTAATTTTAAAAATCCACTTTACTTAATAATAAATTATTAAAAATTAAATATAATAATAATATTTATATATTATTTTATTTTACTTATATTAAAAATATAAAACTAATTTTAAACTTTATAATAATTTATTAAAATAAACTTAAAAGCTAAATTTAATTTAATTTATATTTAATAAAATAATAAATAATAAATAATATTTAAATATAAATATAAATTTTATAAATATTTTATTATACTTTTTAAATTAAATAACGCGTTTATTATCTTTTAATTTATAATAAATAATATTTTTAAAAATATAATAAATAATAAACTATTTATATATATTAATAATTTATTTATATATACCATTATTTAAAAAGAATATAATAAAATAATTAAAAAAATCTTAAAAAAATTTACCACGTATTACTTCGCAATTGCCTTGTATAAATGTAAATAAATAATTTAAAAAATAAAATTCTTAAACTATATTATTAACTTTTAAAATATTTTTATATTTAAAAATAAAATTAAATATATTATAAAATAAAAATCACTAACCAACCTTAAAAAATTATAATAATTTATAAATTTTATAAACTTTTATAAATAATTTATTAAAAGATTTTTAACAATAATTAAACCTATCACAAAAACCAATAAAAAAAATAAAAAAAATTAAAAATAAATATTAAAAATAAATAAAATTTTTAAAAATTTAAAAGTTAAATTTATATTAACCCCAATTTTTATTTATTTTAATTTTAAATTATAAATTTTCTTTAAAATTAATATTTTAAATTTTATTATTAAAATTATTTTCTTTTAAAAAAATAAAAAAATAAAACTTTAATTTATAACCTTTTATTTTTAAAAATTAACTCCAATAAAAATAAACTATAAAATATATAATAAAAAATTATTTACAATTATTAATTCTTTTAATCGATAAAAACATTATTTTAAAGGAATATAATATTAAATTAAAATATTTTTTAACTATTAAAATTTATTTTATTTTATAATTATTAAAATTTTAAATAAAAAATAAATAAAATAAACGTAATAATTTTTATTATATTGGTTTATTATTAACTATTGTTTTAAAAAATAAAATAAAAAAGTTAATATTTTATCCAAATTATTATAATATCGGTTTAAAAAAAAAGGAGTTAAATATTAACCGGTTACGTTAATATTATAAAAAAAACATTTTTTATACTTATTTAATTTTAATATAATACATTTAATAACAATTATTTTTATATTAAATCGTTTAAATAACCTTTTAATTTTAAAATAGTTATTTAAATTTATAAAATAAATTAAAAAATTAAGAAAAAATAACCTATTATATATAAAAAAAAAATAATTTAAATAATAATTTTAAATTATAAAATAATTTTTTATATAAAAAAAAACGTTTATAAATATTTTAAATATTTTAAAAAAAAGTTAT